>NC_139152.1:18811999-19501597 GCF_964270905.1 Leucopleurus acutus
AGTGTGTAGGAATGCAAGAGATTTCTGTGCATTAATTTTGTATCCTGCTACTTTACCAAATTCATTGATTAGCTCTCGTAGTTTTCTGGTAGCATCTTTAGGATTCTCTATGTATAGTATCATGTCATCTGCAAACAGTGACGGTTTTACTTCTTCTTTTCCGATTTGGATTTCTTTTATTTCTTTTTCTTCTCTGATTGCTGTGGCTAAAAGTTCCAAAACTATATTGAATAATAGTGGTGAGAGTGGACAACCTTATCATGTTCCTGATCTTAGAAGAAATGGTTTCAGTTTTTCACCATTGAGAACGATGTTGGCTGTGGGTTTGTCATATATGCCTTTATTATGTTGAGGTAAGTTCCCTCTATACCTACTTTCTGGAGGGTTTTTTCATAAATGTGTGTTTAATTTTGTCGAAAGCTTTTTCTGCATCTATTGAGATGATCATATGGTTTTATCCCTCAATTTGTTAATATGGTGTATCACATTGATTGATTTGCGTATATTGAAGAATCCTTCATTCCTGGGGTAAACCCCCCTTGATCATGGTGTATGATCATTTTAATGTGCTGTTTGATTGTTTGCTAGTATTTTGTTGAGTATTTTTGCATCTATGGTCATCAGTGATATTGACCTGTAGTTTTCTTTCTTTGTGACATCTTTGTCTGGTTTTGGTATCAGGGTGATGGTGGCCTCGTAGAATGCATTTGGGAGTGTTCCTCCCTCTGCTATATTTTGGAAGAGTTTGAGAAGAATAGGTGTTAGCTCTTCTCTAAATGTTTGATAGAATTCGCCTGTGAAGCCCTCTGGTCCCGGGCTTTTGTTTGATGGAAGATTTTTAATCACAGTTTCAATTTCATTGCTTGTGATTGGTCTGTTTATATTTTCTATTTTTTCCTGGTTCGGTCTTGGAAGGTTGTGCTTTTCTAAGAATTTGTCCATTTCTTCCAGGTTGTCCATTTTATTGACATATAGGTGCTTGTAGTAATCTGTCATGATCCTTTGTATTTCTGCAGTGTCAGTTGTTACTTCTCCTTTTTCGTTTCTAATTCTATTGATTTGAGTCTTCTCCCTTTTTTACTTGATGAGTCTGGCTAATGGTTTATCAATTTTGTTTATCTTCTCAAAAAACCAGCTTTTTGTTTTATTGATCTTTGCTATTATTTCTTCATTTCTTTTTCATTTATTTCTGATCTGATCTTTATGATTTCTTTCCTTCTGCTAACTTTGGGGTTTTTTATTCTTTCTCTAAATAATTTAGGTGTAAGGTTAGGTTGTTTATTTCAGGTGTTTCCTGTTTCCTCAGGTCGGATTGTATTGCTATAACCCTCCTTCTTAGAACTGCTTTTGCTGCATCCCATAGGTTTTGTGTCGTTGTGTTTTCATTGTCATTTGTTTCTAAGTTGCGCACTCTTCTCTTAACTCACCTATGATTTATGCTTCTTGTTGGCTCTCTCTATCTCCTCTAAAGGCATCTTTGTGTCACTAGACTATTTTTCATGGTATCATTTCTGTTTTAACAAATTCCTACCTGCCCTCATCTTCTGTGCCACCAACTTCCCCTGACTTTAATGTTATGTCTCTGTTGTCAGTGTCCAGGTTTTTCTGGGGAGCTGGAACCCAGAATTTCTGCCTTTGAAAAGTCATTCCATGGACTCTTATTTTTGCCGAGCTGAAGTATGCGTTGCATGTGTCATCCTTAGGAATCACATTCTGTGGAGTTAACTAGTGCTTTTCAAAATGTGGTCCACAGACTGGTGCCCAGTTTTGAACTTTGTGTTACTGGTCTGGGAGGAGCATAGCAGAGAATTGAAGAGCAAGCATTTCACAAGTTATCAGCAGTCTGGCATTGCCACCGCACCTAAGCATGGAATTGTTATTCCAATAATTCCTTTAAAATTTATTTTACAAAAGTATCAGCCTCTGATGGATTGCACATTTTACAAAAGTTTTCACTGCTGTAATGACACGCCTAGCTTAGCTCGTCCAATTCAGCTTGCGTGAGCACACTGAACTGCAGCACCCTGTGCTCGTCCCCACACTTCAGCTCCTCACTCCTAGTCATGCACTATGGAATTATTATTTTTTCACTCTTCCTCCATGAATACATTTAGTTTTCCAAATTTTAGGTCTCAGTGGGGCATGAGCAGTCTTCAGTATTTTAGCTGAATTCACACAGGGTCTCCTGTTCCCCACTGTCATTCTTCTCTCTTCCCTTTTTTTCATCCTCTTAAAGTGCATAGTCAACTGCATGCCTTTAAAAGCCGTAATAGTCTTGCCCTCTCCATCAGGTCGCCGCATTCTGAGTTTGCCTCCACATCTCTGGCCTTTCTATTCCCAGGAGCTCACAGCATATCTAAACAGGTGTGAAAAGGGCTGCATGGCACCCCTTCAGTCATCAGACTAATTCCATGGAAGTTACATGCCTCCTAGGCTATAGTTCTCCATGACTTTTAGTAAAAAGTTAACATCCATTCATTTGAAAATAACTTGATTTTGCAAATATAGAATGACTTGATGGAAAGAATAAAAGCACCATTCAGAACCTCTCTACTTCAACTATTTAGTGAAAGCTGTCACAAGAGGGATGAGTGACATATTTGAATGAGTTCTTGGGGTTTTCTCTGCATGGGGCAAACCCAGGATCCAGCAGGAGGCAAACCAGCTGCAGCTTGTCATATATCAGTCAATTATCCTAATGATATTTTCCCCACTAAAGAGTATGAATCTAGATTGCTCTTATATTTTATGAAGATTACACTTCGTCTACTCACAAATATTAACTGGATTCTCTCCATGTTGAGTCCAGCCTCTGGGGTTTGGGGGTCACTGCAGGTGCATGAGTGCCGGCAGAGGGGGAGTTGGAGACTGGCAGCAAGTGCCTTCCTTCTCTGCATCTCCAGCTCCTGCTCTTGTGAGGACAGTATTTGATTAGTCCTTTACAACCTGTTTCTCCTCAGATACAAGGCAAATAGCAGAAACCACTGTGCCAATTCTGGTTGTCAGTCCTTTGAACACTGTGGGATCTGCTGGAGGAATGTGAAATAAATACCAAAAAAAAAAAGAGGCTGCTTTATGGATCTTTGAATGTGGTGTCATGGAAGGAAACTGTCTTAGAAATCAGTGCTCAAATTGGACAGTTTGTTAATTACATGAAAAAATTTTTTGTATTAGAATGAATCTTTAACCTAGTAATAATTTCAAGCCAATGCCCTCCACTCAGTATAAAATGACAGTGTCAGTGAGACATAATTGAAATCTAAGACCTGGATTCTGACCTCTCTTAGTGATTAGTCCATGCAGCTGCCATTCCAGTGGTTGGGTAGTAATTGCCTCTATGTTCTGAACAAACGTTGATGTGAATGATGATTTTTTTCTTTTAATTTTCTCCCTAGACTTAAATAAATATTAATAATTGTTGCCCCTTATTCTAACTCATCTTTGCTCAGGAATTTGCTCAATGTTACATTGGTGACTGGTCATGTCTATTAAACCATAATGTTAAAGGGCTAATCTTGTCTGTTTACACCTTAAACCATGCTCCCAAACTCTGCCATGCCATTGCCTCTGATAAGGTGGAATAGAATGGCTAATTCTATTAGAGCAAATTTGAATTACTAATAAAAAGGTAACTTAAAACACTTGTCCCCATAAAATATTTCAGGAGCATTATTTTCATATATCATGGATGTGGCATGAATATACTTTAGCGTTTTAATATCAAATCAGGAGCATTTCAGAAAGAAAGCAAACCGTCATTTTTTGCTTTGAAAAATCATAATTTCATTTATTTTCTCTTAAACATCACTATTTAAATGCAAAACAATGATGGTTTACAGTAGTTCTAGCTAAGGTGAGGTGGAGTAAGTGGCCATGGCATGATTTAGTAGGAAGAGAAACGGAATAAGATTTTGCAGCACTCACTTCTGATATAGCCCCTCCTGCTAAGAAATGGGGCCGTGGGTGAGCCAGTTGACTGCTTTGTCCCAGAGTTCTCATTTTTCAAAAGGGTAATGATCACTGCCTTAGATCATTTATGGACTTTCATGTCAAAATGAAGTAGAAGAGTAAATGTGAAAGCTGTAGCTTGGACCTCAAAAAAGAGCCATTAAATTTGTCAGTTTAAGGATGATCCACATACAAGGATAAAATCTGACTGTTTGTTAGGGAAGGGAAACCACTGTGGAAAATTGGGAAGGACATAGTTTATTCCTTGAATGTACAGGATATTTTTTGGGGGCCTTCTGGAGTCTTTCCCTGCTTCCCCTCTTCAACAGTGCTAATTTCCATTCTAGGATCTGTATTCCTATAGGGAAGGAAACCATACCCCTGCTGCACTAGGTGTTGGGCAGAGCTGATAAGAATAGGCACACACTTCTCACTGAGGCTGGAATGGGTTTCTCCTCATCACAACCCTTGAGTGACATATTGGGGAAGCTTCATCCCTAGTGTTAACTTACGGAAGCTCATGGAACCCATCTTCTTCCAAGTATCAGTATGAATACTTTATGTTGCAAAGACTCAACTCACCTGGGTTTAAGAGGAAAGAAAGGGGTTCTGAGTTAACTGTGATAGTGACAACATTGACCATATGTGGTTCTGGCAGTAGGAGGAAATGAAACTGAGGGTACTCATTATTTAACTCCATTATACCTGTAACCTGCCTTCACTGATCACTTTAATTATTGCTGTAAAAGACTTGCCTGTCCTCCAAGCATTATGTAGCCTAAACAGTAAGATGTTTTACCCAAGTTGTTTTTTTAGGAACTTTTAGTCAGCTATGTCCAGTTTGAGCTTGAGCCCCTCACCTTCGGGGAAGTGAATTTGAGATTTGTTCTCCCATCTCCTCACTTGGCTGCCTTGTGAATAAACCTTTTCTGTCCTGCAAACCTCGATGTCTCAGCGTTTGGTTTGCTACACATGGGACAAACGAACCTGCTTTGGTAACAGAAGTGTCTCCCAGGGATGTAGCAGTGGCTCTGACCACCCAACAGCCTCTGGCCCTGGGTCACAAACTCAAATGCCTGCAGAAGCTAAAGAGGAAAAAACGATGAAGAATTATAGAGGGATAACAGGGATTGGTGGGGAGTAGAGCAAATTGGAGCTGTGTGCTCACTCTAGCCTACTGTTACCACATGGGAATATGGACTCACATACAACTGAGCTTTTAATTTTTAAAGGGAAATCAGAGGTCCATATTTTTATGTGAAATCATCTGGTTTTTAGATATGGGCTCAATAATAATTTTAATAATATACACAGTACATATGAAACAGGATGTGTCTTTCAGCTAGATTTGTCTGTGAATGGCCAGTCTGTAGCTTCTGCTAGATTTTCCTTCCCAGAGTATTATCAAACCAGGTTCATTTGCCTGACCAATGCTCAGCAAGCCAAGCCCTGAGATGCCGAGATATTCATAGAAAGGATTTATTCAAGAGGCAGCCAAGTGAGGAGATGGGAGAACAAATCTCAAAACTTCCTCCCCAAAGGTGAGGGGTGCAGGATAATTATGGGTTAAAGAAACAGGGTGGTCTGAGATGTGGGGCAAGATGATTGGAGGTGAGAAAAATGTCAAGTAATTGCTGCTCTGCTTAGGTGTATCTGAGTTACATGCTTCTTCACAGGACACATATTCAGAAAATGGTGGCATTAGCGTGATCTGAGGGTGGAGTTTTTGGCCCGCTGACATCAAAAGATCATCCAGCAGACACTCATGCAGGCCAAGTTGAATCATCAGTAGTCTCAATTAATTTGAACTGGGCAAGACTAGTCCCTGTTCCTGAAAAAAGCAACTTAAGCAATCATTACCATAGCAACCCATACATCAGAGGTGCTGTCTATAGGGGGCAGTTAAAGGAATCTTGTGTTATGTTGCCTAAGCTACATGAAGCTTGGAGGCTATGCAACTTAAAGAACAATTAAAGCAAGCTTGATCAGGGAAGGCAGGTTACAAGATAGTATTTACCAAGCAAATTACATTTTAAGGGATCTAACTGGTGACTGCCCTCAGTTTCAGTCCTCCTTATCATTTGACCATTCCTCAGTCTTGAGGGAAGAGGGGTGATGACTGCTCTGGCTACTTCCTGGTGAAGAAGGGTGCAGGTATAACAAAGGTCGAGGAATGAAACTTTGAACTCACTTGGAAATATCCCTTTGTACTGGGCTTTGGACTTATGCTCTGCATAATCAAGATCTTAATTCCTTGGTCTACTGTTTTGGTGCAGCATCTTAGAGCACATTTTATTATTAGGTACCCAATTAGAAGTAGGGGGAAGAGTAGCAACCCAAATTTTAATTAATCCTGGAACATAGATCTTATTCCCTGAGGAATGAGAGAATAGTCCTGAAAAACAGTCTGGGCCTGGCACTTCTGAGGATACTTGTTGTAGCCAGATTTTGTCTCTATGGGTCTCCACTTCAGCAGAAGCATTAATGTACACAAAATAAGAGGTAGCACACACTCCACCATGTTCAGCTAGTATATAGTGCAAAGCTATATGGTTATCTAGGACTACTTTAGCTACTGAATCAATTTCCTTTTGCTGGGTAGCAATAGCTGTGGCAGTCTCATTTATGATGCCCAGGGCAAACAAAAGATACCTAGTCATATGTTCATGTGATCCAATTCCCCACCATGGTAAAAGTACTCTACCAAACATATACCAAAATCTGTCCTCTTGATATCCAGGCAGGTAGTCATCCCTTGTCATTCTGGAGAGCAGTTTTAAAGAACCAGTCCAATGCTAAGTTGCATTGAAGTTATGGACAGACAGGGAATGGCTAAGTACCCTAGTAGGCAGGTGCCTCTGATTCACCAACTATCCAGACATGTATAGTCCCAAGATTGATTATTAGAATCTCAGACAAACGTATACACCGAGGGGGCACACAGAATGCCAGACATATTGTTAAAATTTAGACTTTTATTTTTGGGGATTTCATCTAAGACATGGTCAAGCCAGGGGTCATGGTAAGGCAGTGTCCAGGAGGAATAATTAAATCTGCAAATGGGCAGAGGTGTGGATAGTGTCCTTGAGTCTGATACAGTTCAGAAAATTCAAGTTCTCAGTTATACAGGAATGCAACTGAAACTACATCTACAATAACCACCTAGCTCTATCATTTCTTCAATAGTTAAAGCAGATGTACAATGTATATTTGACAGGCTGCAAAATAGGCTATTCTGGTTAGCATAAAGTTTAAGTTATATTATGTATCAGCCAGATTGACTTACCTATACCTCAATATGTGAACATTTCCTCCACCATTTCCCCCTTTTAATTGCAAATCTTTCAGTAGAAAGCATTTATGAGCAAAATATTTGTCCCTCAATGCCAGGCTGGTTGCTGTCTACCCTGGATCCATCATATCCCTTGGTGTTAGGTTTCTTTTTGTTTGTTTATGTAAGTATGTATGTGTATATATATATACACATACTAGTTATACACAGTGGGGGGAAACTAATCAGACATAGTGAAAAAGCACAGAGGTATGCCAACAGGGAAACATTTCATAGCCTATGCATTTTGTCAATTATATAAAATTGTCCCACAAACATTACACATGAGCTTTAAGCATTGGACTAAAAATAAGCAATGATATATGCATGAGTAATTACACTATGTGACAATTTCACAAGAGAATTTTTCTTCCTCCTGAATATTAGGGCAAAAGTATTAGCTATAAGTCAAACAATAACTTTCCATTTTGATAGGGAGAAAAACATTTTTATAGAGTACAATTGAATTAGTAGGATGGGTGTTACAGTCCTGGTATGGATTCTTGGATCAACTGTCCATTACTGCTGTCATCTTCTTTTTATCCTGGTGTGGGTGTTGTTTCTCCTCTCTTTGAGCATTGTTTTAAGGTGACTTTGAGGTCAGCAATATTTCTATAGACCAGTCCATCACGGAGGCCATTCTTAAGTGAGAAATATGAATTCGAGTCAGTTCTCTTCAGTTTCACTGTGCACGAGCTAGTTAAGAATGTCTGATAAGCCTGCTGGGGACCTAAGACTTTCCAATTTCTGGAGGGACCAGATAGAGAGAAAAGATAACTGCTTCAATTCTACTTGCAAAAGTAGAATTTATCAAGTTTCTATAAGTCATAATTAGCTTAAGAGAAAAGGTTTCTTTATATCTGGAAAACTCAGATGAAAAGCCAGTAATATTTCAGACAAGAACCATAAAAATTATAACCATATTCATCAGTTCACTCAGTCCTATGTAACTAATCTTTGATCTTAATCTTTTGTTAACAGTTTTATGAAGCCATCATATTTTCCATTAGAATTCTTAAATTTCTTACTTCAGCAGTATGATCTGAAAGTTATCAGAAACCTGTACTTGTCAAAAAGTCCTTTCTATAAATATTCTTGAAGATAACACATTTTTGCAAAAGCATCAGAGTAAAACAGTAACTGTCTATGAATGACAAAAGACTTAAAAAGGCAGAGTTAAAGACCTGATTACAATGCAATTGACAAAGAAAGCTGGTTATTGCTGTGACATACAACACTGTAATATAACTAGAATTATGACTGATAACATTATACCAGGACATATCCAAATTTTAGAAATTTCATATAATTTCTAGAGCTCTTATATTAAGGACATTTACCCATACAATACAATCTAAGAAGGTTTATCACCATTCATTTGACAATGCTTCCCATGTAATTTAATATACCAAATAAGCCTAATTAGTTTAACCTTTCTCCCTGAGATGCTTCAGGGGCCCTCTGAAGCATCCCAAAGTTATCTAGAGGTTAAAAGAACTTCAATTAAAATTTGATTTTGGGGAAGTTTGTTAAAAATATCAAAAAGGTATGTGAACACTTGGTCAAGGAGGATCATAGGTCACTGTGAAAGAATACTTGTTCACTTAAAGTGGAAATGAAAGATTTCAAAAACAAATACAGAAAGTTACAACAGATCACTTAAAAGGTAAAAAAACAAAAAACAACCGCCCCAAATAAAAAAAGTAACTTACAGTCTCTTATCGAAAGTATCAAATGTTTTCCAAAAAAACTTTGTTCTCTTAACAAAGAGAAAACCAAATTCTAGTTTTGTACAACCTTACCTTTAATATCAAAATTCATTTACTTAATTAAATTCAATCTAATCTTAGCCAGTTCTGACCATGCACAAAATTCCTTTCTTAGGGTTCCTTTTCCATAAGCCTTCCATAATTTCCTGTATCCATATTAGTTTGTCCCTTATTTTCTTTTCCACTTAGAAATAACCAATTTTAGGACAAAACTACTTTCTTTTCCCTTAACAAATTACATTTCTATTCCTCATACCTTCTTTTACTGAAAACGCACATCCCACTTTTCTTGTATACTGAAATGTAGCCCTTATTATTTCTAGTAGCTTTACTTACATATATATTACAATTAGGAAATAATCTGGATATTCAATGCATTCCCATCATTTAACTTAATTTAGCAAGTCTAATGGTTTCAAGTTACCGAAAAAATCTGGAGAAACTATTTTTAAGTAAACAGTACTAAAACATAACTATTCCTAAAATGTTTACCCCAAAACTATTATCTCACTTACATTATTTTACTTAAAATTTCATCATATCTAGTTATTTTTCTTGCTGATAAATTTTTTTAGCTGAAATAATATGAACTTATTTGACTTTTGGTAAACCTAGGTAAAAGCAAGGAATTATACTTAATATTGATGACTCTAAAGACATTTCTGTATTAATTAACCAACAACTTAAACTTGTTTTCATTCATTAAAGATTAATCCTAGATCATATGATACTTTACAAAATTTATGCTAGTTTATATTACATTTAGAAAAATTTGATATTTGATTTGTAAGCTCTTACTTTCTCTTTAGCCCATTAAATATAGTTCGTTTACAAATTGATTTTGGTGAAACCATCTGGAGGTAAAGACATAGACATACATACACCCAAATAGACACAGACAGATCTCACAGTTTTCTGAGTTGAGTTTAAAAAGACTTCTTTCTTCCTTTTTTCCTCTCAATCTCAGAAATCGGAGATGGTCTAGATAACAGTAGGATAGGAGTTCCTGAGAGCTCTGGTAGAATATTTACACTTCAAAGGCACAGGGAGAGAAATGCAAGTTTCTCCTAGAAAGCCCACTTTCTCTGTGTACACAAACCCAGTTTTGGAATGTCACAAGAGCCCCATCTTGGCCATTTTTCCTCTGCAGCCTAAAGAACATTGTGGCCATGTGGTGTTATAAACAAGTATCATCTTTTTTTCTTTCATAGATTAATAATTGAAAGTCACCCAGTTTTGGAGAATACAGCCTAGAGAGCTTCAAGGGGAAATCAAATTTCCCATTTCCCATTTTGAAGGCGTTTTTTTGCAGGTGGCCACAGTAACAAAGTTTTTCTAAGGGTCCTGGTTACACCCTGGCTGTGTGATCCTTGCATAAACTATTGAGAGCTGACAGGCAAGTGAGCCCTGATGAGCTGCCAATGCCAACTGCATTCCTGTGAACAATGAAGGCCTGAAAAGATGTGTTTTCTTAATGGGGGTCCCTATGAGGCTGTTACACATTTCAGTTGGATGCCCCGACACCTCCATAAATTCCCCAGTTACCTGGGAACATCCCAAAGGACCAGAGGGAACAGTGCCTCTTTTCTTTGGAGTCAGAAGACCCTCATAAAGTTGATTCCTAGGGGAATTTTGCTACAGCCATCAAGAAACTCAGCCTTAAATAGCCAATTCTTAACAAATAAGACCATCAAATGTAGATGGGCATAAACAAACAAGGCCAGAACAGAGACATGCCAGACCAGAGATGAGAACCTTTGGATTCAAACCCAGGTTTAGGGTAACTCAGCTGCTGTAACCTTTCATATTGTCCTTAAGGCATGCCTCGAACACACAATCCTACCAGAATCCCCTCGGGTGCATCTTGAACCCATGAGCTGGATGAAATTATCAGACAATTTAGACACAGATACTTTTTAACAAGGTTACTCACCCAAAAGACATTTTTCAGATCCAGAAACCATTTCTCAGCTGCAATGCAAAATTATGTACAAATGCCAAAGGTCAGAGGCTGGGTGCTGGAGGAAATTCTGGGGACAGTGCCTGGAACAAACAGGCCAGGCAGCTGTTTGGACTCCTCAGTAGTCTCTCAGTGCTGCCAAGGGGCCCGTGAACTATAGCAAATGGTCCATCTAGACTTACCTCCTGGCTGATTTTCCAAATTTGTTACCAAAACAGGATTGTTTGCCTGTGGTGCAGCAATTCAAATGCTGAGATACTGAAGTTTGCAGCAGAGAAAGGGTTTATCTATGAGGGAGGCAAGTGAGGAGATGGGAGAACAAGTCTCAATTGGCCTCCCCAAAGGTGAGGGGTTTGGGATATTTATGGGATAAAGAAACAGGGTGGGGCTTCCCTGGTGGCGCAGTGGTTGAGAGTCCGCCTGCCGATGCAGGGGACACAGGTTCATGCCCCGGTCTGGGAAGATCCCACATGCCGCGGAGCGGCTAGGCCCGTGAGCCATGGCCACTGAGCCTGCGCGTCCGGAGCCTGTGCTCCGCAACGGGAGAGGCTATAACAGTGAGAGGCCCGCGTACCGCAAAAAAAAAAAAAAAAAAAAAGAAACAGGGTGGTCTGAGATGTGGGGAAAAATAATTGGAGGCAAGTTATTGTGGCTCTGCACAGGTGTATCTGAGTTACATAGCTTTTCATACGACACATGTTCAGAAAATGGCAGTATTATCATGATCTGAAGGTGGAGTTTTTGGTCCTCTGACATCAAATGGTCATCCAGCAGACACTCATGCAGACCCAGTTGAATAGTCAGTGGTCTTGACCAGATTGAACTGGGCAAGGCTAGTCCTGTGTTCCTGGAAAAAACAACTTAAGCAACTGTTACTATAGAAACCCATGTGTCAGAGGTATTATCTATAGGGGGCAGTTAAAGGAATCTTGTGATATATTGCCTAAGCTACATGAAGCTTGGAGGGTTTGCAACTTAAACAATTAAAGCAAGTTCGGTCAGGGAATGCAGGTTACAGGATATTATTTATTAAGCAAGTTATAGTTTAAGGGATATAACTGATGACTGCCCTCAGTTTCAAGAGCAGCATGGCATCTATGGTGCTTTTGAGTACTAAGCCCCTAAACCTCATTCTATGCCTGGACAGGGACAAATGACTTGAGGATGGAGGCCAAGTTGGATTATCTCAAGTATGCTGCTTGAGGCTCAGTATTTGTTTGTTGGTTGGTTGATTTTGCCATTAAACAGATGCTTTACTGCCCTGGTTGTCCTTTCTCAGGTTAATAGCCAGGGAAGAGACTCTTACATATCTCAAAATGAAGGCACTCACTCTGTATTACTTTTGATGGATCTGGTGCTGATATTCCAAAAGAGACCAGCCAGGTTAGTTTCTTAATCAGTAAAAATTTGGAGACTAAAATAGTGTTAACTCTCTTAACTCCCAATATTTTTTTAGATGGACCCCCATTAGATGGACCCCCATTTTTAATGGACCCCCATTAGATGGACCCCCATTTAGATGGACCCCCATTATTTTTTCAGTAGAAAGTGCTTCTTCTAAGCCCGTATTTTCTTTCTCTAATTGAAAACTGGGATAGAACAATTGTCAGGGAGGAAGAAATTTTTCTCTACCCTTCTAGGTTCTTCTGGCTGATTAAGAATTAAATTGACATGAGACAGATTAACAGGAGACAATCAACAAAATGTAATAACATGTATACATGAGAGAGACCCAGAGAACTGAGTAACTGGCCAAAATGGCCAAAACCCTCACCTTAAATATTATTCTCAGTTAAAGACAAAAGAGGATGCTGAGAGGAGTGGTTTGGGACCTCAGAGGGGAGGAAGGCAATTGACATGGAGATGGAAAAGCAAATGTTTGGTAAACAAATGTTTGCTGGGCCATGCAGAGACAATGGGACACAGAGGAATTTTAACAAACAAGCTTTACTAGGTTTCTCTCTGTCTACACACCTAGTTCATACTATATTTATCAATGGTGATAGCTCCCTTCCTGGAACAGGTTCTCTATCTACAGTCTTCATTCTTTAGGCAGCTACAGGAGAGGTAACAAGAAAAGCTTCCTGAGTCTTCTGTTTCTTAAAAATAATGAGCCTAAAATAATCCTCATGCCAAAGAGACACATTTTGGGGTGGTAAATTTTGCTCTCCTACATAATGCATCATGTAAAAATTATACAAAGTAATTCACAGACATTTTAGTCATGTGATTTAGGTGAGGTTAATCTCCTTCCTGTTCCAGAAACCTGATAAAGCTAAGGAGAGGTGGTAACAATGTTGTGAAATAACATTTTTGAGAGGGAAGCTTGTATTTATTCTCCTGGAAGTCATCTTTCCCCCCTCCTCCTTTTCTCTGGCTAACGTTCTCCTTGCTCCCTTCAGGTAGGATCCCCCTCTGTGCTTATTTCCTCAAGGGAAATTAGTGACAGGTTGGAAAGCAGAACAAAAAGCCTCTTCCTGGCTTCCCCTTCTAAGGGTAGAGGAGGCGATTTGGGACATTGGGCATGGATACAGTGTTGACAAGAAGCACCTTGTAGGAGAGCAGGCTTTCTTGCCTCAAGTAGAAGACACTCCCTTAGGCTAATAGGGAGAAGAAAGAATAGGAGGGATGGAAGAGTGAGCAGAACAGAGTTATGCAGTGTCTCAAATCCAGGGACTCTGGGTCCTGTTTTCCTGGTTCGGGTTCTGGGAAGGAGAGCAAGTCTTTGGATTAGACAGTGTCACAATTAGCAGACCGAGATCCTTGGGCACCAGCAGAATGATTCTGTGCTTCTAGAGTGGCATGGAAGAAACAGTTAGCATAGCTGGACCTGAAGGGGCTACGGAGACCAGTGCAGGGCTTCCTCAGCATCAACCAGCATGCAATGAAAAACCCGCGCATCCCATCAACCCACTGGGATGCTGGTGAATCAGAAGATGCATGTGAGGGCTATCAACATTTAGGGTCCATAACCCCTCATAATGACTAACATTTGTTTCAGACCCCCAATATTTGGAAACAGCCACAAGTTGACTTTGGAGAATTGGGAGCCCCAACTAGAAATTAATTAGTTATGGAATAATAAAGTTGCATTTTGCACACCAGTATTTGTGGTCTGCATTTCAGCCATTGTATAAAATATTTGTTTTCTTTTCTTTATGACTGAATTCCCACGGAGTTAAAACAAGACATAACATCTAGGTGGATAAAGACTCTTTATAGTTATAATGGCAGCCCACAAAATGTTCATTGTTGGATAAACAGGCTTCAGCCCACCTGGTCATTAAGTAAATGCTACAAAATCTGGGCCAACGTCAGGTTTTCCACACTGAGACAGTGGTGACTGGGCAGGCAGCAGTGCACTCTTGCCCTTATGGGGTAAAACAAAGGGCTCTTCTAAAAGTTTTCCCCTCTCCATCTTCTGGAGGATAGCAGTACTAAACTCTGTTCCCTGCTCGGTGGTTGATTCCTTCCGAATTCCTCAACCTGGCCACTTTCTTGGTCTTCATATTAATTTACCAAACACATTGTCCCCACTTTTACTTCTGTGGCATCTCTAGGGTTGGATTAGGGAAGGGGTAGATGGGAAGAGAGTTACCACCACAGTCTCTACTCCACCCCGCAGACGTGATCCTCCTCCATCTCCCTCAAGAACACCCAGACCCCAGTCCCTCCCTCCCCAGACCCCTGTGCCAAATTCGTCTGCTGCTTCTTGCCAAGGATCCTGGGGGCTGTGGCTGCCTCTTTCTCAGGCCGGCTCCTTGCTACTCCTGTTGTAGTGAGCTTGTGCTGTCCCCTAGGATGGGGGGCATGGCCCTGGCTGCCAGATACCCACAGCACCCTGGAATGACCTACCACCTCTGCTTCCACAGTGGAGCCAGCTACTTCTCCTGCACCTGCCACTCAATAAACAGTGTCTGTGCCCCAAGTCCATTAAAAAACAGTGCTACTTACATTTTCACTGAGGAGGGGCAGAATGTGCAACCCCAGAATATGACTGTAGCTGTTCAGGACATGCTGCCTCCAAATGCCACTTTGGTATATTGATTATTTGGAGCTGTAGGCAATCGAAAATCAGCAAATCCAAGGAGAGGCTTTCTGTGAGTTCTCCTTATCTATCTAAAGACAGAACATCCAAAAAACCCTCAGTTGTCATAGATCCCCTCCCTGGAAGTTTCATCAACCTGGAAGAATTGACTCATCACAGAAGAGACTAAAAGTGGACACCACACCCAGACAAACTGTCTGTTCTTCTAAAGGTCCATTCTTCTTTTTTAAAAATCATTTCTCTCCTCTGAGAAGTTTACATCCCTCCTCCTCTTTGTCTGTTTAAATGGTATTTAAGCCTGAGTTCTAGGCCACCTCAAGGAGTTACTCAGTTTTTCCTGGGTATCTCCCATGTGTACATGATGTATGCTTGTTAATAAACTTGTTTATTTTTCTCTTGCTATTCTGTCTTTTATTACAGGGGTCTCAGCTAAGAACTCAGAAGGATAGAGGGAAAATTCTTTTTCCTCCCCTACATCATTATGTAGAAAGACATTTTTTTAATCTGTTCAAGAACTTTACATCATTTCTTTCAGCGTGCTTCTCATAATGACAAAACTTACCGTAGTGTTTCTCTTTTCACAGTTTTGCTGCAAATATATAAATAGCCTAACACAGTTCCTGGCACAAGAACAGGTATGCAATTAAATTAGTCTGCTATGATTATTTATTTATTTATTTTTTGCATTACACGGGCCTCTCATCGCCGTGGCCTCTCCCGTTGCGGAGCACAGGGTGCGGACGTGCAGGCTCAGCGGCCATGTCTCACGGGCCCAGCTGCTCCGCGGCATGTGGGATCTTCCCGGACCGGGGCACGAACCCGTGTCCCAAACCCGTGTCCCCTGCATTGGCAGGTGGACTCCCAACCACTGCACCACCAGGGAAGCCCTGCTATGATTATTGTAATATTACTAATTTCTTTAAAGCCACTCTAAGGTAGTAACTTTTAGATACCTATAAATAACAACTGCAATATTTGCAATTGATTATATAATTTGGGAGATAAAAATATATACATATATGTACATATACATCTGCTTCTGAATGCTGACATATGATTTGTGTTTGTAACTAAAACAAGTGAGCAGGGCATGTAGTTTGAATATTTTTGTAACAGTAATGATGGACTTGTATTATTATTTCCGTATATATTATTTTTATTTTTTAAAATTTATTTTATTGAAGTACAGTGATTTACAATGTTGTGTTAATTTTTACTGTACAGCAAAGTGATTCAGTTATACATATATATATTCTTTTTCATATTCTTTTCCCTTATGGATTATCACAAGATATTGAATATAGTTCCCTGTGCTATACAGTAGGACCTTGTTGTTTATCCATTCTATGTACAATAGTTTGCATCTGCTAACCCCAAACTCCCAATCCATCCCTCCCCCACACCCCTTCCCTCTTGGCAACCACAAGTCTATTCTCTGTGTCTGTCAGTCTGTTTCTGTTTCATAGATAAGTTCATTTGTGTCATATTTTAGATTCCACATATGAGTGCTATCGTATGATATTTGTCTTTCTCTGTCTTACTTACTTCACTACATATGATAATCTTTAGGTCCATCCATGGTGCTGCAAATGGCATTATGTCATTCTTTTTTATGGCTGAGTGGTATTCCATATATATTTTAAAAATGTAACCTGGAGTTTATTGGTGATGGATGTGTAAGAACATGAGCTCCAGTCTGTGTTAACGGAATAAGTCAGACACTTGGCTCAGCTGTGGGTTGAAGTCCTAACTTAGTTCTCAATAATATTGTAGGGTGACTTAAGAATTTCTACATGCATGGTTTCTTTATTTTTTATTATTTGAATTTTTTTCTTTCCTCCTAAAATGGGAAGAAGAGTAGAGGAAGTGTGTTGATATTCATGGAACACCTAGTTGATGCCTAGTACTCTGCTTGGTGTTCTCCATATATGTTCTGTTTTAATTATCACAACAAATGTATGCGCCAGCTATTATCACTTCCATTTTTAAAATGAGGAAATTGAAGCTTCGAGTGGTTACATAATTTGCTCATTCACAACCTTTAATGCCGGAGCTATGATTTCAATGTAGATCTGTCTGCCTTTTGTGTCCATGTTCTATACTAGTGCTTCTCAAACATTAATGTGTATGTGAATTATCACCTAGGAATCTCGTTAAAATGAAGATCCTAATTTAGTAGTCTGAGGGGGTCTGGGAGTCTATAGTTCTAACATGCTCCCAGGAAATGCAGTATGCTGGGCCATGGACCCCACCTTGAATAGCCAGAGTCTATACTACATAATGGCAAAGTACATAGTTTTTAAATGTTTATATGATTTCATACTAGCTATTTGGATAGTTATATAGGGCTGCAATACTAGTGTTGGAGATAACCAGGATTCCAGTTGTTCTGACTAGCTACAGATGAAGTTCTGTCACAACTCCTATGAAATGATTTTATCTTTTTATTACTCTTCCTAGTTCTAAGTAGCTTTTAATACAAATGATGTTCAAATGGCATTTTCTAATAGGATTTCTATCCCGGCCTCCTGTTCCACTCACCAGCCCCTAGTGTTTTGTTTAAAGAATATTTAGTCCATGTACGGGGCCAAAATATGATCATGTGTAGGTTTGGTTCTATTTTATGAATTCATACATTAACAGAAGCTGAAGCTTCTTTGACTATCTTATATACTGTTCCGTGGAACTTAGCTAGGAGAGTAGTGTTACTGGCCAATAACTTACAGTTTTTATTTTACCAGGTTCATGTCTAATGGGAAACTTCTTATGTTTTGTGTACATTATAATCACATATCAAAAAAGAGCTATTTGATTTTTCATTTAGTTCCTATCTATTCACATTTTCCTGGGATTGTAGGAAATGTCACTTCATAAAGAACAGAGTAAGTGTCTTGAAGATATGCTGCTTATGATTTGGTCCAGCTGCTCTGCTCTTCAATTAACATTTGAAAACATTTAAGGAATCAAAAAGCTTTCTAGGGCCACGTTCACAAATGAAAGTGAAAATGTAGAATTTTCAACAATGCTTTTTCTAAGAAGGAAACTTACCAGAGCAAGGCCAGCAATAACCAAATTTCAGAACTCTGTGATGTGCAAAAGAAAGCTACAATGGGCGCTCTGAAACCTCTAGAAGCATCTCCAGTTTGAATTCAAGCATCACTATCTTTCTAAGGAGATGTTGAGCTGGACTGCACATTAGGAAAAAATAAGCAAAGCAAAATAAACAAAAATGCTTTACCTAATGGGAAATAAAGGAAATTGATTCTTAAGGAAAAAAGAGACATAGCCAGTTCAGCTTTTTTGAACATTTAGGAGCACAATTGTTTTCTGTTAATGGCCAAAAAATATTGTTAGAAATTATGAAAGAAAATTTATCTTTTTAATCTTAGCTGGAGTTTTTTACATTAAAAGTATACATGTTTATAAAAACAATTCAGAGATATATAAAGAAAATATCTTTTCCTACTCTTGGTCTATCTGCACCTCACCCAAGGTGAGGAAAGCAACTTAAAACAAATTATTTATTTTTTTAAAAAATTTTGAATAGGAGATATAGTCACATGGTTAAAAATTCAGGAGGTACAAGGGAGGGTCTATTCCTCCAACCTTCTTGAAGGGCAATGAATGTTGGCATTTTCATGTGTATCTTCACAAATATATTTTATTCATATGTAAGGAGTACACATCTTTTTAATTTCTCCTCCAAACTTTTTATAGACATAGTAATATCCAGCCTTAACTGTCCTGCATGTTGCATATTCCTCTTAACAATAGCTCTCATCATCTGTTCCATCTCTATGTGAAAAGCTTCTCATTCTTTCTATGGCGTGTGGTGCTCCACTGCATGGTTGAACTATGATTTAGGACCAGCCCCATTCTGATGGACATTTATTCACATCTTTTGTGGATTAAAAACTATCTGCTATAAATAACTTTACAAATAGGTCATTTTGCATCTGTGTAAGTAAATCTGAAGGATAAATTCTTAGGAGCAGATTGCTAGGTCAAATGCTACATGAATTGTAAATTTGATAAATGTTGCAAAGTTGCCCTCCTGAAGGATCCCACTGATGCATGAGAGTGACTTCTGCCTACAACTTCACCAAGTCTCCATGATTAAAATTGACTTTGTGTGTTTTAATTTGCCTTTCTCTGTGAATGAGGAGCATTTATTCAGATATTTAAGAGCCATGTCTATTTCCTTTTTGGTAAATTGTTCATACATGAAAGATGTAAAGAGTATGAGCCTCCTCGTAGAGTAATAGTAATTGTTATAGAACTGAATTTTTATTGGGATAAGGTTTCCTGGGTTCTTGCTATATGTATCTTTTATATTTTATCATAGGTTTTTTTTTCCCTTATCAGAAGTGATTTGGGGTTAGATCGAGAGCCTGTGAGATTATTTCATTCTTTTTTTATGGCAGGGTAATATTCCATTGTAGATATATACCACATCTTCTTTATCCATTCATCTGTTATGGACATTTAGGTTGCTTCCATGTCTTGGTTACTGTGAATAGTGCTTCAATGAACATTAGCTGCAACATGGATGGACCTAGGTATTATCATACCAAGTGAAGTAAGCCAGACAGAGGAAGCCAAGTATCATATGATATTGCTTATATGTGGAATCTAAAGAAAATGATACAAATTAACTTGTATACAAAACAGAAATAGACCCACAGACATAGAAAACAAACTTATGGTTACCAAAGGGGAAAAGGCGGGGAGGGATAAATTAGGAGTTTGGGATTAACATATAGACACTACTATATATAAAATAGATAACCAACAATGACCTACTGTACAGCAAAGGGAACTCTACTCAATATTTTGTAATAAACTATAAGTGAAAAGAATCTGAAAAAGAATATATATACACACATACATATACACGTATATATGTGTGTATAGGTAGATAGGTACAGCTGAATCACTTTGCTCTACACCTGAAATTAACACAACATTGTAAATCAACTATATTCAATTTAAAAAGAAGGGGGCTGTAGGAAAGGGATGAATACCTTTATTCTAAGACTGTTGATGATTACACAAGTGTCTGCTGTTGTCACTTAGGATGGTAAGTTTTCTGCAGAGAGGTAGTTTGACACTCACAGGGAAAATGACTCAATAAACTCATGTTTCTCTTGTTTCTGTGACTTTGGGCCCGGGTTGTAGGCAGCTTGTCAAAATCACTAGGAGTTGGTTGTGAATAATCCGTCAAATGGACAACTCCCACTAATATTATGTTTAGCCAAGTGTGATAATTTTTTGTTGCAGTTATTTTTACCGTCACGATGAGCTTCAGAATAAGACCAATTGGACTTTGAATCTTGTCTCTGTTCCTAACTTACTGCATGACCTTGAATAATTAGTGTCTCCAAGCTCTTTGCCTCGCCTATAAAAATGAAGAGACTAACACACAGTTGGCAGGGTTTCTGTGAAAAGGAAAGAAGATAATGCATTGTTCTAAGCACTTCCTGCAGGCTGGGATACCTAACGGCCGCTATTATGATTCTGTGCTGAGGTGCACAGACTTAAAGGTAGGCAGACCTGGGCTCGCACCCAAGGTCTCTCTCTCTCTCTCTCTCTTACGAGCTGTGTGTCCTTGGGCAGCTTCCTCAGCCTTGCCCCGCCTAAGTTTCCTCCCCACAAAATGGGGATAATAACTGTACTTTATCAGGTTGATATGTAAAGTGGGCAGCCCAGTGCCAGACACATAAGTGCTCAATGAATGGTAGCTATTTGTTCTTATTAATTGTCATTATCATCCTCTTCAGCAATTTTCTTAATCTTCCTTATCCTGAGCCGTTCTGTTGAAAATTGGCCAGCGAGCTTCCACTATTATTCTTTCTCTACAGTTATGCTGTGACATTTGAGTCACCGGATGATTGAATCTGCCAGGTTCTCCTCTCAGATCCACGCGTGGTGATGTGGGGATTCCTGCCGACACAAGCCCCTGGGGACACTTCCTGGGCCTGGGCCAGTGCCCCTTTCCTCCTGGAAGACTTGTGGGATTGGCTACCCACTCTCTTCTGATTGCCACCACTTGTTCTTCCTCTTCTTTTTAGGCTCTGGAAGGGGACAATAGAAACAAACATCTAGTGGTGTAGGGAGGAAGGAGAAAGAAAGCAGATCAGGGGATCAGGAGATCTGGGTTTTAGACCTGGCTCTTGTCGTGTAGCTCTGCTTCAGAATTGACATGTGAGCAAACTGAGAGATTTCTACTCAGATTCGAAATTCCTACCAGCTCTAACATTCTCTGATGCTCTTTTGTGTTCAGATGCCATGTTTGGCAGGCGTCACAGGAATGCGCAAGGCATGGTGCTCGCCCCACACTGGTGAGAGGCAATGTAGCCTAGTGGAAAGAACACAGGCTGAGGATAAATTTACCAGTGGTGTTGCCCTAGGCAAGTTAAGTCTTCTGAACTCCAGTGTCACAGTCTGTGAAATGGGCAATGGATTCGACATAGATTTCAGAGTCAAGGGGTCTGAAGTTAAAATTAAAATCCTGGCTCTGCCACTTTCGGGCTGCATGACTTTGGCAAATTACATAACTTCATGGAGCTTCAGCTATCCCAACAAAGGCAACAAGCCCATAATAGGAGTTCAGTGGGTATTGATAACAGCTATGTGGAGGAGAATGCAAGTGAGCATGATGTGCTGATGATTGGAACTTCCCTTTTTCTCTTAGAGTCCTGTTTTCCTTTTAGTCAGTAGCAGTAAATATTGATATTTAGAAAGTCTGTAAAGACCCTGGTAATTACAGAACAGAATCTGAAACCTAAGACTGTCTGGTTTCAAAGGCGTGTTCTTATATATATATATTTATTTAGTTAATTTATTTTTGGCTGCGTTGGGTCTTTGTTGCCGCGTGTGGGCTTTCTCTAGTTGCGGCGAGCGAGGGCTACTCTTTGTTGCAGTGAGCGGGCTTCTCATTGCTGTGGCTTCTCTTGTTGCAGAGCACGGGCTCTAGGCGCACAGACTCCAGTAGTTGTGGCACGTGGGCTCAGTAGTTGTGGCTCGCGGGCTCTAGAGCGCAGGCTCAGTAGTTGTGGCGCAGGAGCTTAGTTGCTCTGCGGTATGTGGGATCTTCCTGGACCAGGGCTCGAACCCGTGTCCCCATGCACTGGCAGGCGGATTCTTAACCACTGTGCCACCAAGGAAGCCCCAAAAGCGTGTTCTTAACCACCCTGATACAGAGCCTAAGTCTTAGATTTAATGGGATATATATTTTATTAAAAAATATGAGTGTTCTACATGGAAGATTTTCTTCCTAATTGACCCTTCATCTGCCTGGGGTGAGAGTGGGCAGAGGATGGGTGGGAACAAATGGGGAATAAGTTACAGGAACAATAAAAAGAGTTGAAATTCAGCTTCTGAAATTCAAAATTGGATTTTGCATCAAGATAATAGACTCGAAACTTGGGCTTTGTTGAAAAAACAAAAAGCAAAACAAAGGACCTCCTTTGACCCTGATTGAATATATTAAAAATCTAGGTCAAGTGGCCTGAATTTCAGCATTTTTACCAGAATTTAGGGAGGATAACCCTTTCACCATTAATGAGGAATAACAAAGATTGCTGTTATCTGATTGAAAATGGGTATGACATAGGAAGTAAGAAAGAAAAGCCAATTGCTTCTGGTTTTAGAGGATCATGAGAACAGAAATAGAGAAGTGGGAAGTATTCTGCCTATGTTTTCCTCTAAGAGTTTTATAGTGTCTGGCTTTACATTTAGGTCTTTAATCCATTTTGAGTTTATTTTTATGTATGGTGTTAGGGAGTGTTCTAATTTCATTCTTTTACATGTAGCTGTCCAGTTTTCCCAGCACCACTTATTGAAGAGGCTGTCTTTTCTCCATCATATATTCTTGCCTCCTTTATCAAAAATAAGGTGACCATATGTGCATGGGTTTATCTCTGGGTTTTCTATCCTGTTCCATTGATCAGAAAGAGAAAAACAAATACCATATGCTAACACATATATATGGAATATAAAAAAAGTGGTTCTGAAGAACCTAGGGGCAGAACAGGAATAAAGACACAGACATAGAGAATGAACTTGAGATCATGGGGAGTGGGAAGGGTAAGCTGGGACGAAGTGAGAGAGTGGCATGGACATATATACACTACCAAATGTAAAATAGATAGCTAGTGGGAAGCAGCTGCATAGCACAAGGAGATCAGCTTGGTGCTTTGTGACCACCTAGAGGGGTGGGATAGGGAGGGTGGGAGCGAGACGCAAGAGGGAGGAGATATGGGGATGTATGTATACATATAGCTGATTCACTTTGTTATAAAGCAGAAACTAACACACCACTGTAAAGCAATTATACTCCAATAAAGATGTTAAAATAAATAATTTTTTTTTAAAAAGTGGAAAGTAGACATAAATTTGAGTATCTCCTCCTAGCCCTTGGCTGAGAGGAAGAAATATATTAGATGAGTGGGAGGAGGTTTCAAGGACAGAAGCCATTTGACTCACTCCCAGATTCAGACTTTTCAGGAGATCACTGTATGACACGGGGTGGACAGCACTGTTAAGATGGCAGAGTAGCGGGATGCAGTAGTAGCATCACGCAACAAGATGAAGATCTATCCAGTTGAGCATCCGTGGATTCCCAGATGACACGGAACTGAGTCAACGTCCCCTGGGCCTGTGGGCTTGGGGCCTGACTAGTGAACCAGGATGGAGGACTTGGCAGAGACTCAGCCAGTTATGTAGCAGCAAGAGCTGAGAGGGTCCACTCAGTCCTGACGAAGCCAGTTAAGAAGGATTTGTAAGCTCATCGGCCATGGTTGTCAGCAGAACCACCACCCACATGACTTAGTCACTAAGACCCAGTGTCTGGGTTATGCCACACCAGCCCTCCACAAGTGGGACCGGGAAGAGACCAAAGGGACACCTTTGTAAATTCTTTCACTCAACTGACAGGAGATCACGTGAGCTCTTTCCTCCCCACACACCCAAATGTCACCATGTACAGAGAGTAAAAGAATGAGTGGAAATAAATTGTGCATTTATCCCCAAATATTGAGCCTACCTAAAGGAACAGATTAAGTGGTTGGATCAAACTAGTTTTAAAATAACCAGGACTAGAAGTAGGTTTTTTCTCACTTCCCATCAATTAGAGAACCATGAGTAAGACCATGTCAGTTGAATACAAAATTAGGAAGCTTATGTCTCCTATGCTCATCTGAGTTACAGTGTCAGTAAATTTTTGACCCCTCTAAAATGGTTGTACAGTTGTCTCTCAGTATGGGGGTGGGGTGGTCCCAGGACTCCGGAGAATACCAAAATCCGTAGAGGCTCAAGTCCCTTATATAAAATGATGTAGTACAGTCAATTTGTGGTTGGTTGAATCCATGCATGGGGAACCCTGGGTTCTGGGGTTAAACTTGATATTTCTTAGTTCTCTGTTTTGGTTCTTCTCTTAGTTCTAGAATACTAATCCGGTCACCGCCAATTCTTCTGTTTTCCTCTCCTCAGGTGGGTGTTCCTGCCCTTCAAAAATTTTCTTCTGCCTCTTTCCTCAATATTTTGTGGAGAAGCCACTTTCAAACTTTCTATCAAGAAACTGACAGCAAAAGCATGTCAACAGGTGTTCTTGTAGATGTGACCTTTTGGCCTAAGGCAACACTAAATAGAGTCTAGATGTCAAGAGTATTCAGACTATTATATTTTCATAGTTCCTTAAGATGTTATCTATCAATAGCAGCATTTCCTGTTTTTTCCTTACTTTCTCTGTCCTCCCAGGAGTAGAAGGGAATCTGATTTAGTAACATAGCATGACCAGTACTGGTGTATATACAGTCATCTTTAGTGACATCACATCTCTACAAATTTTACATATAAATGAATTTACTTTGTCTTAATATTAAAGTAAAACATAAATATAGAAAAGAATTTTACTAGAGCTCAATTTTTTAAACTTATGTATATGCATATGTAACTACCACCCAGATTAAGATACACATTTCCCCCACTGCAGGATATCACCTCATGCTCCTTCTCCATCTGTGCCCTATCTCCCAAGAGATGACCACTATTCTGACACCCATCATCACAGGTTAGTTTCTTCTGTCCTAAGAATGCATATAAATTGACTCATACACCATGTTATTTAGAATCTTGAGTATTTTACAAAACATGAGTTTCATCCATATTGATGCCTACACCATTAGTTCATTCGCTTATTGCTGTGTAGTATTCCACTGGATAAGTATACCATAATTTATCCATTCTACTGTTGATGAATGTTTGGGTTGTTTCTAGTTTGGCAATGTCAAGAAGAGTACTGCTATAAAATTTTTTTGTACATGGCTTTTTGTGGACATAAGGACTAATTTCTTTAAGGAATAAACCTAGGAGTAAAATTGCTGGGTCACATTTTAAGCATATATTTACCTTTAGTGAAAACTGCCAAGTAGTTTTTCATAGTGGTTGTACCATTTTACACTCCCACCAGCAACACATGGAAGTGTCACCTGTTCTCTAATAGGTAGTATTTCAGTCTTTATCATTTTAGCTATTCTGATGTACGCATAGGCATTTTGGAAAAAAGTCATCCTTCATTTTCTGCAAAATGGCACGCTCAGTCACAAATCATCATAGCCTAAATATCACAGAAATAAAATAAATGTTATCAAAATCAATATACTTGTCTGAAATTTGTTAGAAATCACAAACAGGTAATCCCTAGCTGACAAGTCAAAATAGACTTCTACTTGCTCAAGGAGAAAGAGGAGATTGAAAATATTACTAGGCTATGTTTTAGAGTCATGTGAATTATTTAAATCATTAGAACTGTCTGTGTAGCACAGAGGTATATGGAAGAATACTCCCTAACACAAAGGGATAGATAGTTCTGTTTGAACTATATTGTTGACTTAGAGATATCAGATAAATCTTATGTATATAATGGGATTACAGCTTTTAGATGTGTAGAATCAGCTTCTACGACAGTATTTGCACACAACTGGCCATAATCTGTTGATTTTTAAAGGACTGCACCAAAATCATAATGTAAAATTATTTTTAACCCAATCTAATCTGAGATGTGTATAAAATAAAACTTAATTCACTGGCAGTTCATTTCATACTGAGCATTGGGCCTGCCTCTTCCAATTGATTTTGGAAACAGGTGGGATATATCTTACAAAGATCAATAACTATGTAATCTGCTAAAAACTGTCTGCTAAACACTTCTGCGCATGTTTGATATACGTAACATGCACTCTAGTTAGCCTCCATGCCTTGTTTTATACCACTGTGTTTAGGATATTTACTGAACGAAAGTGACTCTACTCTGTAAACCATAGTTTGTTTACTTGTTTGTTTAAACACTGCTTCCCCGACAGAATAAAAGTTATTTTTACTTTGAGTCAAGAGTTCAGAAACAGTGTGGATACGTGTTCCTCAAAAGTAAACCATTGGAAAAGTGTATATTGTTTTTACAGTGCTTTTAATATTGCATACAGGGTGTCAGCTAATGGAAATAATGACCTCAGGGATGTGTTTATCTTGGTTTTAGCTCAGTTAAAATACGTTTAGCCTTTAGCTTTTCCTTGGGCCCAAACCGAACCAAATGGGCCACACGCAGACTCCCGAGGTCATTATCACTTTTTGGTGATTTTGAAGAAGAAAAGGAAATCAAACTGTCACTTAACATTACTTTTGAGGCTCGGAATTCCCACAGGAAGAGCGAATCTATTTGCTCATTTCTTTCTCTTTCCATACTAGGTTACCTGCTAGTCCCACTTTTCCTAAAGGTAGATTTTTAAGCCTACAAAATGAATCTTTAAAGCCAGTTTGAAGTGTGCTTCACTGTGAGTAAGAAAAGCTTCAGAATCCAGTATTATCTCACCAGAAAGCCACATCCTCAGAGAATCCTCAGGGATTCTATTGGCTGTCATTCTTTTAACGTAAGATCTCAAGTTGACTCATGAACTTATTTATTTCTGAGAACCTTTTACAAGTCACAGTGTTGTGTAATCATCTCAAACTAAGTACTGTGTCTGTGCTTCACTTCACATTTCCAACCTGCAATGCTAAATATTGCAGTAGTACTTGTCATAGCCTATAGAGGCCCAAGAGTAGGAAATGAATTATACAGTGCTCAAACCAAGCAATGATGGATGAGACAGTAGGATAATTACCATTTGGACAGCTTAGGTAATCAAGGGCTGTTTTCTGTTTTACCAAGAGGGTGCATGTGTGTTCACAAACACCATATGCTGAACCATTCAGTTCTTACTTAGGGAAAGGTGTGCTCCCATTCTTCAAAGGCACCCAACAGCAACTCCTGGACCAACCTGCTCATTCTCCTGGATATCTCCCATTCAAAATGAATCTTTGCCTGCCTCTTTTCAAATTTAATGAATTCACAGCCTGAGATGATGTGCTGCAGGCCAGAATCATTTAAATACTGCCAATCTTACATTAGACATCACAATAGAATCTTAAAAATACTAACACAGGTTCAGGATACACATAGCATAGAGGCTACATCACTGACTAATACAATTTAGACCTTGAAAATTAATTAAATAAGTATATTAGAAAGGGCTTTAAAAATCATTAATAACTTATGCTATTTTGTTTTTAAAATCAAATAATTTTATTTTATTCCTTTTTTTCCCTTTTGATTTTCCCTTTACATTGAAGTCGAAATAATTCTTTTCCTGAAGACACCTAACTTTTTTATTTTTATTGGAGTAAAATTGCTATGCAATGTTGTTTTAGTTTCTGTGTATGATGAATTGAATCGGCTAAATGTATACCTATATCCCCTCCCTCTTGGACCTCCCTCCCTCCCCCCACATCCCACCCCTCCAGGTCATCACAGAGCACCGAGCTGAGCTCCTTGTGCTATACAGCAGGTTCCCACTAGCTATCTATTTTACACATGGTAGTGTATTTATGTCAAACCTAATCTCCCAATTCATCCCACTCTCCCCTTCCCCCCACTGTGTCCACATGTTTGTTCTCTACATCTACGTCTCTATTCCTGCCCTACAAATAGGTTCGTCTGTACCATATTCTAGATTCCACATATATGCGTTAATATACAATAATTGTTTTTCTCTTTCTGGCTTACTTCACTCTGTATGACAGGTTGTAGGTCCATCCACATCTCTGCAAATGACCCAATTTTATTCCTTTTCATGGCTGAGTAATATTCCATTGCATATATGTACCACAAGTTCTTTATCCATTCATCTATCATTAGACATTTAGGTTGTTTCCATGTACTGGCTATTGTAAATACTGCTGCAGTGAACATTGGGGTACATGTGTCCTTTTGAATTATGGTTTTCTCAGGGCATATGCCCAGTAATGGGATTGCTGGGTCATATGGTAGTTCTATTTTTAGTTTTTTAAGGAACCTCCACACTGTTCTCCATAGTGGCTGTATCAATTTACGTTCCCACCAACAGTGAAAAGGGGTTCCCTTTTCTCCAGACCCTCTCCAGCATTCATTGTTTGTAGGTTTTTTGATGATGGCCATTCTGACTGGTGTGAGGTGATACCTCATTGTAGTTTTGATTTGCATTTCTCTAATTATTAGTGATGTTGAGCATCCTTTCATGTGCCTCTTGGCCATCTGTATGTCTTCTTTGGTGAAATGTCTATTTAGGTCTTCTGCCCATTTTTTAATTGGGTTGTTTGTTTTTTTGATATTGAGCTCCATGAGCTATTTGTATATTTTGGAGATTAATCCTTTGTCTGTTGCTTCATTTGCAAATATTTTCTCTCATTCTGAGGGTTGTCTTTTCATCTTGTTTGTGGTTTTCTTTGCTGTGCAAAAGTTTTTAGCTTAATTATATCCTATTTGTTTATTTTATTTATTTATATAAGTTTATTTATTTATTTATTTTTGGCTGCATTGGGTCTTTGTTGCTGCATGCGGGCTTTTCTCTAGTTGCGGCGAACGGGGGCCACTCCTCGTTGTGGTGTGTGGGCTTCTCATTGGGGTGGCCTCTGTCATTGTGGAGCATGGGCTGTAGGTGACCGGGCTTCAGTAGTTTTGTGGCTTGCGGGCTCCAGAGCACATGCTCAGTAGTTGTGGCGCACAGGCTTAGTTGCTTCACGGCGTGTGGGAACTTCCCAGACCAGGGCTTGAACCCGTGTCTCCTGCATTGGCAGGTGGATTCTCAGCCACTGAGCTAACCGGGAAGCTCCCTATTTTTGTTTTTATTTTAACGTTTTAGCCTTCCTCCACCTCACCCTCAATTGTGTACCCTAAGGAAATTAGGGAAATATCTACACCAAAATATATCTAAAGGGAAGGAAGGAGCTATTCATTGTCATTCTGCTAATAATTTTCTTCTGTCTGCATTTCAAAGAGAAGTTTAAATATTTACGATGTAGAGGTACAGAACACCAAAGAAAGATAATGAAGAAGAGAACAAATTTCTTAATATCAAAACTTCATCACTAGTAAAAAATCTTTCCTATAGCTCCATGTAGAGAATGCTAAAATTTGATATGCTCACACAGACTCACACACAAAACACACAGTGCTGGAGAGGGATCCAATTATAACAATTACTAGTTCAAGGGTTTGGATGTATGGAGGTGGGGTGCACTCCAGTTGGTATTATCCACAGACATGAGTCTACCATGCTTAGAGAGGGCATTTTGAGGAGTATTAAGAATAACACTCACACCGGCAGTACAAAACAGTGTTTTGAGTTCCAGCCGTCCCCACCACCTTCCACCTGCTAGCTCTGTACTTTCGTACAAATCACTGTTCTCTCACACCTCAGGTTTATAAAATGGAATTAATAATTCAACCCTTGTTGGGTGGTTGTGAAGATGAAATGAGTCGAAATAAGCAACATGGTCAGGCCCATAGTGTGTGTGTAATAGATATTACCTGTTATGACAGTTATATGGAAGAGGGTAAGGCAGGGGAAGCGTCGAAAAAGAAGTAATACATGTTTTAGAGGGCAGAAAAATGTTGGACTTACTGCAATAGTTAACAGAAAAGATGGAAGTTTTATGATGGGGGTAAGAGGAGGTGGCGTCTATGCCTTTCTGGCTCTTTGTTTTATCCCAAGTAGTTAGTACTAGGCCTGGTACTTAGTAGATGCTCAATAAATATTTGTTGAATGAATGAATAGAATAATTTCATTGTTGCTTATTAAACAAATTGTATTTTAAGCACTGTTCTAGTTTTAGGACATTTTGAAATGCCAATATGATTTGGTCCTCAAATAACTCAAATCTAGTGGGCAAGATAGAGATTTTTGCAAATAACTCTAATACTGTGTAAAATGTACCAAGTGCTGAGCTAGAGATAGAAACAAAGTCCTATAGTAACAGATGTGGCAAAGTGGGGAACAGGTGAATTAATTTCAATTGCGGTAATGAGAGAAGATTTGGTAGGTTAATTAGACCTTGAAACCCAGGAAGAATTTCAAAAGATCCAATCAGGTATAAGGGGCGGAGATGAGGAGAGTCTTACAAAGAAGACAGCCAAACAAAGCCACTAGGGTAGAAAAGAACCCTCTCTTTTAAGGAAGAAGAAGTGGTTGTAGATGAGCAAAAAGAAAGACCTGGAAATACCCCACTCATATTCCTATTCCCTTACAGGTTTAGTTCCTAATTGTTGGCTTCCTACTGCCAGCTCCTATACCTCTTTTTTTTCTTATTAGTTATCAATTTTATACATATTAGTATATATATGTCAATCCCAATCTCCCAATTCATCCCACCCCCACCCCCACCACCACTACCTTCCCCCCTTGGTGTCCATACGTTCGTTCCCTACATCTGTGTCTCTATTTCTGCCCTGCAAACCCGTTCATCTGTACCATTTTTCTACGTTCCACATATATATGTTAATATACGATGTTTGTTTTTCTATTTCTGACTTTCTTCACTCTGTATAACAGTCTCTAGATCCATCCACGACTCTTCAAATGAACCAGTTTCATTTCTTTTTATGGCTGAGTATTATTCCATTGTATATATGTACCACATCTTCTTTATCCATTCGTCTGTCAGTGGGCATTTAGGTTGCTTCCATGACCTGCCTGTTATAAATAGTGCTGCAATGAACATTGGGTGCATGTGTCTTTTTGACTGTTCTCCATATGGCTGTATCAATTTACATTCCCATCAACAGTGCAAGAGGGTTCCCTTTTCTCCACACCTTCTCCAGCATTTGTTGTTTGTGGATTTTCTGATGATGCCCATTCTAACTGGTGTGAGGTGTTACCTCATTGTAGTTTTGATTTGCATTTCTCTAATAATTAGTGATGTTGAGCAGCTTTTCATGTGTTTCTTTGCCATCTGTATGTCTTCTTTGCAGAAATGTCTATTTAGGTCTTCTGCCCATTTTTGGATTGGGTTGTTTGGTTTTTTAATATCGAGCTGCATGAGCTGTTTATATATTTTGGAGATTAATCATTTGTCTGTTGATTCGTTTGCAAATATTTTCTCTCATTCTGAGGGTTGTCTTTTCGTCCTGTTTGTAGTTTCCTTTACTGTGCAAAAGCTTTTAAGTTTCATTATGTCCCATTTATTTATTTTTGTTTTTATTTCCAGTACTCTAGGAGGTGGATCTAAAAAGTTCTTGCTGTGATTGATGTCAAAGAGTGTTCTTCCTATGTTTTCTTCCAAGAGTTTTATAGTGTCCGGTCTTACATTTAGGTCTTTAATCCATTTTCAGTTTATTTTTGTGTATGGTGTTAGTTAGTGTTCCAATTTCATTCTTTTACCTGTGGCTGTCCAGTTTTCCCAGGACCATTATTGAAGAGACTGTCTTTTCTCCATTGTATATCCTTGCCTCCTTTGTCATAGATTAGTTGACCATAGGTGCGTGGCTTTACCTCTGGGCTTTCTATCCATTGATCTGTATTTCTGTTTTTGTGCTGGTACCATATTGTCTTGATTACTGTATCTTTGTAGTATAGTCTGAAGTCAGGGAGTCTGATTCCTCCAGGTCCGTTTTTTTCCCTCAAGAGAGCTTTGGCTATTCAGGTTCTTTTGTGTTTCCATACAAATTTTAAGATTTTTTTTTTCTATTTCTGTAAGAAATGCCATTGGTAATTTGATAGGGATTGCACTGAATCTGTAGATTGCTTTGGGTAGTATAGTCATTTTCACAATATTGATTCTTCCAATTCAAGAACATGGTATATCTCTCCATCTGTTTGTATCATCTTTAATTTCTTTCATCAGTGTCTTACAGTTTTCTTCATACATGTCTTTTGTCCCCCTAGGTAGGTTTATTCCTAGATATTTTATTCTTTTTGTTGCAGTGTTACATGGGAGTGTTTCCTTAATTTCTCTTTCTGATCTTTCATTGTTAGTGTATAGGAATGCAAGAGATTTCTGTGCATTAATTTTGTATCCTGCAACTTAACCAAATTCATTGATTAGCTCTAGTAGTTTTCTGGTGGCATCTATAGGATTCTCTATGTATGTTATCATGTCATCTGCCAACAGTGACACTTTTACTTCTCTTTTCCAATTTTTATTCCTTTTATTTCTTTTTCTTCTCTGATTGCCATGACTAGGACTTCCAAAACTATGTTCACAAGGAGTGAACATCCTTGCCTGGTTCCTAATCTTAGAGGAAATGCTTTCAGTTTTTCACCATTGACAATGATGTTTCTGTGGGTTTGTCATATATGGCCTTTATTATGTTGAGGTCGGTTCCTTCCATGCCCTCTTTCTGCAGAGTTTTTATTATACATGGGTGTTGAATTTTGTCAAAACCTTTTTCTGCATCTATTGAGATGATCATATGGTTTTTCTCCTTCAGTTTGTTAATATGGTGTATCACATTGATTGATTTGCATATACTGAATAATCCTTGCATCCCTGGGATAAATCTAACTTGATCATGGTGTATGATCCTTTTAATGTGTTGTTGGATTCTGTTTGCTAGTAGTTTGTTGAGGACTTTTGCATCTATATTCATCAGTGATATTGGTCTGTCATTTTCTTTTTTTGTAGTATCTTTGTCTGGCTTTGACATCAGGGTGACGGTGGCCTCATAGAATGAGTTTGGGAGTGTTCCTTCCTCTGCAATTTTGGGAAGAGTTTGAGAAGGATGGGTGTTAGTTCTTCTCTAAATGTTTGATAGAATTCACCTGTGAAGGCATCTGGTCCTGGACATTTGATTGTTGGAAGATTTAAAATCACAGTTTCAATTACATTACTTGTGATTGGTCTGTTCATATTTTCTAGTTCTTCCTGGTTCAGTCTTGGAAGGTTACACCTTTCTAAGAATTTGTCCATTTCTTTCAGGGTGTCCATTTTATTGGCATAGAGTTGCTTGTAGTAATCTCTTAGGATGCTCTGTATTTCTGCAGTGTCTGTTCTAAGTTATCTTTTTTCATTTCTATTTTTATTGATTTGAGTCCTCTCCCTCTTTTTCTTGATGAGTCTGGCTAACGATTTATCAATTTTGTTTATCTTCTCAAAGAACCAACTTTTACTTGTACTGATATTTGCTATTGTTTTCTTTGTTTCTATTTCACTTATTTCTGCCCTGATCTTTATGATTTCTTTCCTTCTACTAACTTCGGGTTTTGTTTGTTCTTCTTTCTGTAGTTCCTTTAGGTGTAAGATTAGATTATTTGAGATTTTTCTTGTTTCTTGAGGTAGGCTTCTATTGCTATAAACTTCCCTCTTAGAACTGCTTTGTTGCATCCCATAGGTTTTCGATCATCGTATTTTCATTGTCATTTGTCTCTAGGTATTTTTTTATTTCCTCTTTGATTTCTTCAGTGATCTCTTGGTTATTAAGTAGTGTATTGTTTAGCCTCCATGTGTTTGTATTTTTTTTACAGATTTTTACCTGTAATTGATATCTAGTCTCATAGTGTTGTGGTCGGAAAAGATGCTTGATATGATTTCCAGTTTCTTAAATTTACCAAGGCCTGATTTGTGACCCAAGATGTAGTCTATCCTGGAGAATGTTCCATATGCACTTGAGAAGAAAGTGTAACCTGCTGTTTTTGGATGGAATGTCTTATAAATATCAATTATATCTATCTGGTCTATTGTGTCATTTAAAGCTTGTGTTTCCTTATTAATTTTCTGTCTGGATGATCTGTCCATTGGTGTAAGTGAGGTGTTAAAGTCCCCCACTATTATTGTGTTACTGTCGATTTCCTCTTTTATAGCTGTTAGCTGTTGCCTTATGTATTGTGATGCTCCTATGTTGGGGGCATATATATTTATAATTGTTATATCTTCTTCTTGGATTGATCCCTTGATCATTATGTAGTGTCCTTCCTTGTCTCTTGTAACATTCTGTATTTTTAAATCTATTTTATCTGATATGAGTATTGCTACTCCAGCTTTCTGTTGATTTCCATTTGCATGGAATATCTTTTTCCATCCCCTCACTTTCAGTCTGTATGTGTCCCTAGGTCTGAAGTGGGTCTCTTGTAGACAGCATATACATGGGTCTTGTTTTTGTATCCATTCAGCAAGCCTGTGTCTTTTGATTGGAGCATTTAATCCATTCACATTTAAGGTAATTATTGATATGTATGTTCCTATGACCATTTTCTTAACTGTTTTGGGTTTGTTTTTCTACATCCTTTTCTTCTCTTGTGTTTCCCACTTAGAGAAGTTCCTTTAGAATCTGTTGTCGAGCTGGTTTGGTGGTGCTGAATTCTCTTAGCTTTTGCTTGTATGTAAAGCTTTTGATTTCTCCATCAAATCTGAATGAGATCCTTGCCAGGTAGAGTAATCTTGGCTGTAGGTTCTTCCCTTTCATCCCTTTAAGTATATCATGCCACTCCCTTCTGGCTTGTAGAGTTTCTGCTGAGAAGTCAGCTGTTAACCTTATGGTAGTTCCCTTGTATGTTGTCATTTTTCCCTTGCTGCTTTCAATAATTTGTCTTTAATTTTTGCCAATTTGATTACTATGTGTCTCGGTGTTTTTCTCTTCAGGTTTATCCTTTATGGGACTCACTGCGCTTTCTGGACTTGGGTGGCTATTTCCTTTCCCATGTTAGGGAAGTTTTCGACTATAATCTCTTCAGATATTTTCTCTGGTCCTTTCTCTCTCTCTTCTCCTTCTGGGACCCCTATAATGCGAATGTTGTTGTGTTGTCCCAGAGGTCTCTTAGGCTGTCTTCATTTCTTTTCATTCTTTTTTCTTTATTCTCTTCCCCAGCAGTGAATTCCACCATTGCCTTCCAGGTCACTTATCCGTTCTTCTGCCTCAGTTATTCTGCTACTGATTCCTTCTAGTGTAGTTTTCATTTCAGTTATTGTATTGTTCGTCTCTGTTTGTTTGATCTTTAATTCTTCTAGGTCTTTTTTAAACATTTCTTGCATCTTCTCCATCCTTGCCTCTATTGTTTTTCCGAGGTCCTGGATCATCCTCACTATCATTATTCTGAATTCTTTTTCTGGAAGGTTGCCTATGTCCACTTCATTTAGTTGTTTTTCTGGGGTTTTATCTTTTTCCTTCATCTGGTACAAAGTCCTCTGCCTTTTCATTTTGTCTATCTTTCTGTGAATGTGGTTTTCTTTCCCCAGGCAGCAGAATTGTAGCTCTTCTTGCATCTGCTGTCTGCCCTCTGGTGCTCCTATACCTCTTTGCTTCAGGGTTCCCTCTGGTCACTGGAGATCTTTATGGGCAGGATGGCAATTCTGGGAAATTTATGCACTACCCTTCTCTTCATGGAGCCCTCAACTAAGGAATGGCAGAACCCTTGCTCCTCGGGTAGGAATACTCTAAGTCATGTATTCTATACCATTTATTGGAGGAATAAAGCTACGGTGGAATTAAGCTACAATTGCCCACAGTTGTAATTGTTTGATAATATAGGTTTTACTGGTTTCCTTTTCTTCCTTGACTCACATCCTTACTGTACTGGTATTTCCTAGGATCACCTCACAGATAAACTATTCAGATACTTGCACTGAATCCTTCAATCAATGTCTGCTTCTGGGGCACCACCAACCAAGACAGTTGATACAGGAGTAAGTTTATAGAACTGAATAACTATTGACCAGATGGAAACAGAACTCACATTTCTGATGGAAGTGTGATGATGACAATGCTTGGTATGCTGTAGCATCACAAGTAGTGAGACCTGGGGTTGATTTTCTTAGGAATAGCTGGAGAAGATGCACTGCTAATACAATTTCTCTAGTAGTTAAGAGGTAAGAGGGCAATAATAATTATAAAAATTTTGAATTTAGTTGCTTGTTGTTAAATGTCAAAGAAAGAAAATAACTGGTTCAGGTCAGTCAGCTATTAACTTGAGTTACAGTGTGAAAGCCAGAAGGCCTCTAGGGTAGCATTTAAAGAGATCCTCACATTCTGAAGCAAGAGGGTAAATAGTGCAGAAAATTAGGCCCAGGACCTTATTGTGAGATTTTTTAAAATTAATTAATTAATTTTTGGCTGTGTTGGGCCTTCATTGCTGCACGTCGGCTTTCTCTAGTTGCAGTGAGCGGGGGCTACTCTTCATTGCAGTGTGCGGGCTTCTCATTGTGGTGGTTTCTCTTGTTGTGGAGCATGAGCTCTAGGCACATGGGCTTCTGTAGTTGTGGCATGTGGGTTCAGTAGTTGTGGCTTGTGGGCTCTAGAGTGCAGGCTCAGTAGTTGTGGCACATGGGCTTAGTTGCTCTGTGGCATGTGGGATCCTCCCAGACCAGGGCTCGAACCCATATCCCCTGCATTGGCAGGTGGAGTCTTAACCACTGCACCACTAGGGAAGTCCTAACTGTGAGATTAGTAGAGTTAGAAAGAAGGCTATACCAGTAAAGTCTTCTAGAGTAAAGTCAAGACCTTTAGGGAAGGGCTGAGGCCCTAGAGAAGTAAGATAGGGATATTGGGTGGATGTACTTGAAAACCTCCAACTCCCAGATTCCATTTGCTAATGTAATTGGTCCACTCCCCCACTCCCCATTTCCATTGCCTGGATACCATGGAAAGTCCTCATCTGAGGCAGCAGCCTCATAAGATGACACTTGCCTTCCTTGGATCTGCCCTTACATCCCATTATTCTAAACCAATAACTAAGATTAGGTCTTAGCACAGGCCACCTGAAAATTATTTTTCCTGTTGTAGGGGGAAAGGGCTTAGTCACCCCAAAACCTGCAGGACCTGGCCAGCGTGTACTGGCAGAAAGCAAGGTAAAATGTTTTGCAATGGACTTCAAAGTGCTGGAGCTGAGGGACAGAATATAAAGTGGGGTAAGTGAGAGTACACTGATTTGGTTTATCCTTCCATAACTCAGGACTTAAATGTTCTGACAGGTACACCTGGAACCAATCCTAATGCCCTGCTGGGATGGTTGCTTGAAGCTTGAGGCGGGAAGAAACAACCTACAGTAAATGAAATTGAGATGCTGGAACTGCCTTTGTCTGAGAATTGACAAAGAGGTTTAAAAGGCTAATAGAAGTGTGTATAGTGGTGTCAATTAATTATATAAAACCAGAGAACCCACCAGGTGACTATTTCCCAGGAGGGCCCAGGGGACATTCTCTCCATTAAAGGGAAAAGAAATGAACTAGTTATGGTGTTATACTGGCTTTCCTCTGTAGGGCTGGATTGATGCTGGATGCTGCTCTGGGGGTAGAGTTAAGAAATATATGCATATTTTAAGACAAAATATATCATGAACTCATTTTGACTCTTCCAACTCAACTACAGGACTAGGAGTCTATACTCTTATATAGTTTACATCTGTATCTACTTCATTTCACATTAAGTTCTCAGCAACATCAACTAATTACTTATTTGTTTTAACCCATAGCACACACAAAATAGTCTCTGAGTAACAACACCAACACTACCAGCAAGAATATGATAACTGGCGACAGCCTAATATGTCTTTGTAGTTCTTAATACCTTTGAATAATTTCCCACTAGCTTTATATTCCTGTTTTTTAAAATGACATGAAGTAGTTACTCTCTGTGTGGTTATGCCACAAAATCAATATGCAGTTAAGTTCATTTGCTTCATTTAGCTTTCTATTTTTAGAGATTGCTTTCAAAAATTGTTTTATAATTATGTAAAATATGTGTACATTTCCTAAGTAAAAAGCAGGGTATATTTAGAAAAATCTAACTTTTATCTCAGACCCCTCCACTCTGTTACCTTCCTGTGTCTGTAGGGGAATATTAGAAATAATTTTATGGTTTCTCCTCCCAGTTTTTAAATATAAGAAAGATGCATTTATATTCATATTTTTTCCTTCTTTTGCTAATATTCTTTATACACTTTTTCTTCCCATCTAACTTACTTAACAACACATACTGAAGATCATTTCATAGGCAGATAAAAAGATATTGCTCACAATTGTTTACAGCTGCATATGACTCCTTTGGGTGGATGTACCATTTATCAATCCCCAGGGCATTGCAGCTAACTCTCAAGTGCACTGTAAGGTGTTCTAAATTCTTGAGAGAAACACAGTAATATTTGATATTTTTCAGACTGCACAAACAACTAGCTTGAAGTAAATTGCTGTTTCAACTTTAGATTGTGGCATATTCCTTTTGGTGATGTCACAGCTTTGCAAAGCTGGATTACTGGTGGTTGCTGTGATAGAAGGCAAATATCACATGAAAATCAATGTGGAGTAGAAAATGAGGGAGTTGGGGTTCAATCTGATTTTAAGGTTTGAGAAGTTATACAGCACCAAATAGGTTCACACATCTCCTTGCTAAGGTTATTTAAGAAAAAAATTATCTTTTATTTCAATTAATGTGTGTTCTTTTTCACATGGCTGCTAAGATGTTAGGACATAAATATTTATTATGTAAGCTGGACCTAACTACTTAATAAACAGAACTGTTAGATGTTTCTTTTGTTTCAGGCATTCAGTTAAAAAATTACTGACTCATTAAGGATGTTGTAATCAAGAAAGTTTGGGTTTCTGGTTCCACATGTAAGGAGCTTGGATGTTGATATTCCATTTAACAAGGGAAAAGCTGAACAGACTGAAAAATCAGCAACTCTTCTTGTATCTGTAAGAGAGGTGAGGACACAAGGTAAAGCACTGCCCCGAGATTGGAGAGACAGACAGGAAGATACAGGGAATCACAGCTTACTGAACTAGAGACCCATAAGTGGGAACTGCCACAGGAACCAGTACTGAGATAAGAAAACTTGAGGAATTTCTGGAAGCTCAGTATGGACAAGTATGAGAGATTAAAAATCCAGGGGAATCTAGCCATCAGAATCCCCCCCAACCCTGAAACACACACACACTTTTGTGAGTTTTATCTCCAGGAAATCAACCAGGGTGTCACAGTAAACATTGGATAAAAAAACCCTCATGCTTCTGGTAGAGGGAGGGCAAATAAACCATTTTGAAATGTGCCTGAGCACTCTGTTCTTCTTAACAAGCCCTGCTCTCAGAAAAAATCTAGTTAACCAGAGCCTAACCTGCTTCAGTATTAGCAGAACATAACTGACCTGGCAGAAGGGAAATACCCAACCCTAGTCAGCTATAACCATCCTATCCCACCTAATGGTGGAGGGGGCAGGACTGAGAAACACTGCAAAGTTCACCATCCAGAGGTACAGGCTCACTATAAGATTGAAACCTAATCATAGAACTATAAAACACTTGCCCTCTTCCCACACTTTCCATCTCCCCAAATTTTACCACCATGTTACTAAAAGCCTATTTACAGCAATTGCTTTTACCTGGTACATCATGTCCAGCTATCAAGAAAAAATTACTAGGCATACTAAAAGTCAAAAAACACAATTTGAAGAGCAGGCATCAGAACCAGATATGGAAGGGATGTTGAAATGATCAGACTGAAAATTTAAAACAATTATGATTAATATACTGTTAATATGGATAAAGATGTGCAGCATGCAAAAACAGATGAGCAATGTAGACAGAGAGGAAGAATTCCTAAGAAAGAACAGTAAAGAAATGCTGAAGATTGAAGCACTGTAACAAAAATAAGGAATGACTTTGATGAGCTAGACTGGACATGGCTGAGGAAAGAATCTTTGAGCTTGAGGATATATCAATAGAAACCTCCCAAACCAAAAAAACAAAGAGAACAAAGACTATAAAACAGAACAGAATATCCAAGAACTATGGGACAACTACAGAAGGTGTAACATATACATAATGAGAATACCAGAATGAGAAGAAAGAGGGAAAGGAACTGAAGAAATATTTAAAATGACAATGACTGCGAATTTTACCAAGTTATTGTCAGACACCAAACCACAGATCTAGGAAGCTCAGAGAACACCAAGCAGGATAAATGCCCAAAAAAACCCCTACCTATAGGCATATTATTTTCAAAGTAAAGAAAATAAAAGATAAAGATAACATCCTGAAAGAAGCCACAGGGAGAAAAAAATACTTCAGCTACAGAAGAACAAATAATTACATCCAACTTCTCCTCAGAAACCATGCAAGCAAGAAGAGAATAGAGTAAAATATTTTTAAATGTTGAGAGAAAAAACCACCAACCTAGAATTCTCTGCTGTGCAAAACTATCCTTCAAAAGTGAAGGAGAGAGAAAGAATTTCCCAAGTATCCCTTTATCAGAAATGGACAGATCCAGCAGGCAGAAAATCAGTAAGGACATAGTTGAACTCAACAACACTGTCAGTCAAGTGGTTACAATTGACGTCTATAGACTACTTCATCTAAAACAGAAGAATACACATTCTTCTCAAGCTCACATGGAACATTTACCAAGACAGACCACATCTGGGGCCATAAAACCCATCTTGACAAACTTAAAAGAATAGAAATTATACAATGCCTGCCCTCAGATCACAATGGAATTAAACCAGAAATCAATAACAGAAAGATAACTAAAAAATTCTGAAATATGTGGAGATTAAGCAACACACATCACATGAGACAAAGAAAAAATCTTAAGAGAAATTTAAAATTATTTTGAAAATGAAGTGAAATGAAAACACAACTTGTCAAAATGCGTGAGATGTAACTGAAGCAGTGCTTGGAGGAAAATGTATGGCATTGAATGCATACATTAGAAAAGGAGAACGATCTAAACTCAATCATCTAAGTTTCCTCCTTAGGAGACTAGAAAAAGAAGAGTAAATTAAATCCAAAGTAAACTGAAGAAAAGGAATAATAAAAATTAGAGCAGAAATCGATGAAATTGAAAATAGGAAATCAATAGCAAAAATCAATGAAGCCAAAAGCTAACTCTTTGAAAAGATCAATAAAACTGATAAACTTTTAGCCAGGCTAAATAAGAAAAACAGAGAGAGGGCACAAATTATTAATATCAGAAATGAAAGAATAGATATCACTATAGATCCATGGACCTTAAAAGAATAATAAAGGAATACTATGACAAATTCAATGCTCACAACTTCGATAACCTAGATTAAATGGACCAATTCCTTGAAAGACACAATTTGCTGAAACTCACACATGGAGAATAAACAATCTAAATAAGCTGATATCTAGTAAACAAATTGAATCAATAATTAATAACCTTCCAAAACAGAAAACATCAGGCCCAAAGGGGTTCACCAATGAATTCTACTAAATATCTAAGGTAGAAATTGTATCAATTGTCTACAATTTCCTTCAGAGAATGGAAGCAAAGGGAATGCAGTACTTCCTAACCCATTCTATGAGGCCATTATTATTATCCAAATTTTAAAACCAGACAAAGATATTCCAAGAAAAGAAAATTACAAACCAATATCTCTCATAAACATAGATGCAAAAATCTTCAACAAAATATTAGCAAATTGAATCCAACAATGTATAAAAAGAACAGTATATCATGACCAAGTGGGATTTATCCTAGCTGTGCAAGGCTAGTTCAACATTGTTATATCTATTAATGTAATCCATCACATCAACAGCCTAAGAAAGAAAAATCACATGATCACATCACAGATGCACAAAAAGCATTTGACGAAATCCAACACTCATTCATGTTAAAAACTCTCAGTAAACTAGGACTAGAGGAGAATTTTCCTAAACTTGTGACAAAGAGTATTTACCAAAAAACCTACAGCTAACATCATACTTAATGGTGAGAAATGTGAAGCCTTTCCACTAAGATCAGGGACAAGGCAATGATGACTCCTCTCACCACTTCTTTTCAACATTATACTTGAAGTCCTTGCTAACGCAACAAGACAGGAAAAGGAAATAAAAGGCATACAGACTGGCCAAGAAGAAATAAAACTATCTCTGTTGGCAGACGACATGATAATCTATGTGAAAATCCCAATGAATTGTCAAAAAGCAAAAACAAAAGCAAAACCAAATTCCTGGAACTAATAAGCGTTTTTAGCAAAATTGCAGGAAATGAAGTTAGTGTGCAAAAATCAATTACGTTTTTGTATACCAGCAATGATCATGTTGAACTTAAAATTAAAAGCACAATATAATTTATATTAGCACTGCTGCCCAAATGAAATACTTAGGTGTAAATCTAAATATGCACAAGATCTGTGTGAGAAACCTACAAAAATCTGATGAATGATATCAAAGAAAAACTAAATAAGTGGGGAAATATTCCATGTTCATAGACAGGAAGACACAACATTGTCAGGATTTCAGTTCATCCCAACTTGATCTATAGATTCAGTGTAATTCCAGTAAAAATTCTAGCAAGTAATTTTGTGAATATCAACAAACTGATTCTAAAGTTTGTATGCAGAGGCAAAGGATTCAGAATAGCCAACTCAATATTGAAAGAGGAGGACAAAATTTGAGGACTCATACTACCCGAGTTCAAGACTTACTACAAATCTGCAGTAGTCTGTGGTATTGGTGAAAGAATACACAAATAGATCGATGTAATAGAATAGAGAGCCCATAAATAGACCCAAATGAGTCTAGTCAACTGGTCTTTGACAAAGAGACAAAGGCAATGCTATAGAGCAAAGATAGTCATTTCAAAAATGGTGATGAAACAACTGGACATCTGCATGCAAAAAATGAATCTAGACATAGACCTTATGCTCTTTACAAAAATGAATTCAAAATGGATCATAGACTTAAAGTGCAAAACTATAAAACTCCTAGAATATAACAGGATCATAGGATGGCTTTTTTGATACAACATGAAATATATGATTCATAAAAGAAATAATTGATAAGCCAGACTTTATTTAAATTAAAAACTGCTTCACAAAGACAATATCAAGAGAATGAGAAGGCAAGCCATAACCTGGGAGAAAACATCTGCAAAAGACACATATGATAAAGGACTGTTGCCCAAAATGTACAAAGAACTCTTAAAACTCAACAATAAGAAAAACAATCCAATTAAAACATGGATCAAAGACATTAACAGACACCTCATGAAAGAAAGTATACAGATGGCAAATAAACTTATGAAAAGAATCATATGTCATTAGGGAAATACATATTAAAACACTACACACCTATTAGAAAGACCAGCATCTGGAACACTGACATACCAAATGCTACTGAGGATGTGGAGCAACAGGAACTCTCATACACTGCAGGTAGAAATGCAAAATGGTACAGCCACTTTCCAAGACAGTTAGGTGGTTTCTTACAAAACCAATGTGTGTGTGTATATATATATCTTTCAATTTTGCTGTGAACTTTAAACTGCTCTAAAATACTAAGGGCTTAAAAAAATTGGGAACCTCTGAATCCTCTCTATTCCCCTCGTTTCCAGCCTTTTGCTGTTATAAATAGTGCTGACATGAAACATCTTGGGCGTATGTCATTTTGTAATTTTGCAGTATCTTTAAGATAGATACCTAAAAGTGGAATTGCTGAGTTAAAAGGTAGAGGAGACATATGTAATTTTGCTAGATATTCCTAAATTCTCCTCCATAGGGATTGTACCTTTCTACATCCCTACCAGCATCGTGTGACTACCAGTTTCCATGTAGCCTCAAACAGTAATACAGCCTCAAAATGTTCAATCTTTGCCAATCTAATAGGGAAGTATTTACCATAATGTAAGTAAAATTTCTATTGTGATAAAATATATATAATATAAAATATGCCATTTAAACCATTTTAAGTGTATATTCAGCAGCATTAATTACATTCACAGTATTGTATAACCATTACCACTATCTGTTTCTAAATCTTTTCCATCACCCCAAACAAAAACTTTGCAGCCATTCACAGTAACTCCCCAGTCTGCCCACCCTCCATGCCTGGTAGCCTATAATATACTTTCTGTCTACAAAGTTGCTTATTTTAGATATTTCATATAAGTGGAGTCATACAATATTTGTACTTTTATGACTGGCTTATTTTATTTAGTTTGATGTTTTCAAGGTTCATTCATGTTGTAGCATCTATTAGACCTTCATTCATTTTATGGCTGACTAATATTCCATTGTATGTAGGTCACATTTTGTTAATCCATTCATCTGTTGATGGACACTTTGGTTGTTTCCACTTTGGGACTACTGTGAGTAATGCTTCAGTGTACATTGGTACAAAAATATCTGTTTGAGTCCGTTTTCAGGTTTTTTTGGGTAAATACTTAAGAATGGAATAATTGAGTCATATGGTAATTTTATGTTTAACATTTTGAGGAACTGCCAAACTATTTTCCACAGCAGCTCCATCATTTTACATTTTTACTGGTAGTAGGATAGTTCCAATTTCTCCACATCCTTGTCAACACTTGTTATTTTCTGTGTTTTTTAGATACAGCCATCCTAGCAGGTATGAAGTATTCAGTTGTATAATTTTAATGTACATTTCTGTTATTAATGAGGCTGAGTATGATTTCATGATGTTAAGAGCCATTTGCATTTTTTCTTCTGCCTTTCTTTCCTTCTTTCTTTCTTTCTTTCTTTCTTTCTTTCTTTCTTTCTTTCTTTGTATGGTTTGTTTCTTTCTTTTCAAATGATGTCCTCATATTTTAGTCCCCAAGGAGGATATTTAGAGATGACTTTATGGAGGTAGACTTGACAGGACTTGGTGACCAGCTTACTATGAAGAATGAGGAAAGAGGAATGGATGCTTCTTCCTAGTTTTTAGGCCTGTATCCCTGAGAATATGAACTGTTAATATGACACGATGAAAATGGTAGTTAAAAAAAATTATTTTGACAATCGGATGGCTTAGAAGGGGGCCAAGCAGGGAAACTAGTTAGGAGTCAATAGAAATTAAGTGAGGCTAAAATGATAAGGAATTGAGTCAGATAAAGGGATGCATTTTAAAATAGTGCAAAAGAATTTTTTAAAATTAGAACTTGACATTAGATTGACTGGAGAAAATGAGAGTGAAATGTTAGAGATTTCTAGTGAGTGAGAGAGAGGGAGAGAGAGAGAACTCCCTGTTTTTATTTCCAGTAAAAATCCCTCTGAGTGGCCTTGCTATGTCATTGGCCCAGTTTTGAACCAATCAGGCAAACAGGGTGGTACACTATAGTCACTCCTGAAGCAGAGGCTGGGAGCCTCATTCCAAGCCTGTGGACTGAAAATGAAAGCACTTCAAAGTTTCCACTTGGTATAACAATTTTTACAGTGAAAACTTAGTAATTGAAAGTGGAATGCAGAGTGTTCATTACTTTCAAAGATCTAGCTTCTATGTGTAAATAGTATTATGGATATTTGTGTTCCTTTCCTGATCCTAGAAAAGACCTTAGAGACTGGCATACTTTTGTATCTTTTTTTTTTTTTTTTTTTTTTGCGGTACGCGGGCCTCTCACTGTTGTGGTCTCTCCCGTTGCAGAGCACAGGCTCTGGACGCACAGTCTCAGTGGCCATGGCTCACGGACCCAGCCGCTCTGCAGCATGTGGGATCTTCCCGGACCGGGGCACGAACCCGTGTCCCCTGCATCGACAGGCAGACTCTCAACCACTGCGCCACCAGGGAAGCCCCATACTTTTGTATCTTAAATTCAAAACCTTTTCAGATTTTTAAAAGGACATTTGAGTTCACTGATAAAATAAGTTAACTGAACTATATATTGAAGAAATAAAATTTGTTTATTTCATGCAAGACATGTTGCCAACAGCTGTGGTGAGATGTGATGTGATCTTCTCAATGAACAATCTGAGAGCCACTGAGTAAGCTAAAATAATAGAATCTGCTTGTCGGGAGTGAGTGTGTTGACAAGGAAACAAAAGGGAACTGTAGGGTAAACACAGGGCAAGATTATACAAAGAGAGTAGTTAAAAATAATACAAACACTATGCAAGAAAAGAACTCCTGTAACATAGCAGACAACGTTAAGTGCTTTTCCAATTAAATCTTTGGTTTTCCAAAGAGTAGAGACACTAAACCTGTTTGTCATTGTTTAAAATCAACTCCAAAAGACTGTCCTTAAATCACCTTGGAAGTGTCTCTAAAAGTTAATTCAAAATTTTTTCAAGGTAGCTCCCAAGTTGTGACCCCATGCATGGGCTTCCAATGAGCAATCTTAAAACCTTCCTTGAAACAACTTTATGATCGGTATCACAGCATTTCCAGAGTAGTTTATCTCTTTTAGAAGTGTTTATCAAATAGAAAGTTTATCAAAACTTTCTATTTGATAGATCCCTTATAGAGAAGCTTTTTCGCCAAAACTGGCAACACAAAGAGCTCCTAGGGTAAATCGCTGTTGTGTGTGTTTTCCAACCACATTAGACAGTGGTGTAAGGAAAACACATGTGCTTCTCTTTGTTTTTTTTAAAAAATCTGGAACCAGTGCTTGTTAACTTTCTGCTATTATTCAATTTAAATAGAGGTTTATTTTGTTATCACCATCTGTTTTAGGATCTGTAAGGTGTATATAAATACAGGAGATAGTCTATGTTCTTACAGGAAATAAATTTATCTCTAAAAACAGTTAAGCCTTTGTCTTCTAATCTTCAATGCTTCTGTAATTGTATCATGGAAGTAAGGTAGGCACACAATGGTGGATGATTTTTAATTTCCTGAGGGAATATTTCTCATGATGCCAAGGAGAATGAAGGCATGTTTTTTCTTTTTAAAGCAAGAATTTTTGAATAGCTGTTTCTTTTTCATGTTTTATTATTGAAAACCAGACCTCTATTAACTTGATAATTTGTACAAAGACATCAATTTTAAGTCTGAATGATAACCCAACATAAATGAATTAGCAAGGATAAGCACTTATTATTATAAGTGATCTCAGTGATAAGCTATCCTGCTTTGCATGTATACATATATATTTATATTAGCCCTTTGTCCATAGGACATTAGAATTTACTTTGCCTCTTATGTATCTCTCCCCACTCCTTTGATTTCCAACTAGGATCCTTTTTTCTTTGTTATCCCACCTATTTCGTTTATTCTGGGTCTCCCGAAATGTGGTAGAATTCAGGTCTTAGCTTACATTTTGGTTTTTGGTGATAGGGACAGTAAAGAATACTGTTTTGGAGACAGAATAGCCAGTTACCGGTTATAGGTGTGCTGCTAATTGACTCTGTGACCTTGGTCAAATTGCCTAATATCTTTTAACCTTAGTTTCCTAAGTTATAAAATGTGGATAATGCATTGTGCTACTTATATCATTGGGCTGGGGGTATTGCATGGAAAGAAAGCAGGAGTCAGCATTCAGAAGACCCTAAGGCATTTGGTAAATATAGGGTAGCTGCATTCTTATGATGGTGAGTATGAGCTATCCCATAGCCTATTAAAAAAAACTATTGAGACCACTGCCTTCAACTTGGAAAACAGGAGAAAAGAAAGAATGGCAAGGATTAAGTCATTTGGTAGTAGGATTTTTCAAACTTTAGATTACTACCTGCTAGGGTTGTGAAATCAAATAATTAGTTGCTACCAGCTTTTAAAAAATAGAATAAAACACTCAGTTCTGAGAGCCCTACAAGTAGTGTTCTTGGTAGCAGGAAATATGGGTTTTGCCAATGTCAATCTTCATCCTCTTTGGGAAGGCGTTTCCCCTCACAGGGATAACAAAACGATGGAGCTTAACAACTTATCCATCTACTAGCCAGGAGTTCACAGCACAGAATCCTACTGGCTGACTGCACTGGTTGTAAATATAGATTCCTGGGCTCACCTCCAGAGAGGCTCAAATTAGTAGCCCCTGCAGTGATTCCAATGTGTAGCCAGGACTGGGAACCACTGGAAGGCCCCCTACAGCACTAAACGTCGTATCAGAAGTAATGGGAAAAATGATCCTTTAGATCAGGGTCGGGTCAGCACACTTTTTCTGCAAAGGGCCAGATAGTTAATTCTTTGGGCTTTTTGACTCCTGGACTGTGCTGCTGTGGTTCGAACTCAGTCTTAGATAAACCAATGAATGGGCATAGCTGTATTCTAATACAACTTCATTAAATTTGAATTTCTCATAAAAAATAGAATAAAATAGAAATAATAAAATATGTTAGAAAATATCTGAGTTTATGTCTCAAAAGTAAGGGTAAGTACCCATAAGTGAGGGTATTACTTCATGAAACTTGTTTCTTGTGTGTGTGTGTGTGTGTGTAAATGCAATTACTTGCCCCTGTCCTGACCAGCAGCATCATTAATGAGGATCCTCCCCATTAATACACAAAACACTCTTATATCCCCCATGTTAAAACAAACCCCAAACACCTGTGAACTCCACATTCTTTCCCAACAACCACACCATCTCTCTGCTCTGATTAATAGCAATACTCCCACCTTTATTTACATGATTATTTCTCCCTTGACCAACAAGTAGTAGTAGGGCATTTAAAAAGATTTCTTAGCTAATATTGTTTTGATCATTGACTTTTTCATTTAATTACATTGAGGTAAATGGAATTGTTTGAGGCTTGCTGTAAGAATGGTCTAATACTTGGTCAATCTTATCTATTTATTTATTTATTTTTTATTTTTTTGTGGTACGCGGGCCTCTCACTGTTGTGGCCTCTCCTGTTGTGGAGCACGGGGTGCGGATGCGCAGGCTCAGCGGCCGTGGCTCACGGGCCCAGCCACTCCGCGGCATGTGGGATCTTCCCGGACCAGGGCATGAACCCGTGTCCCCTACATCGGCAGGCGGACTCTCAACCACTGCGCCACCAGGGAAGCCCCCACTCTAGTCAATCTTTGTAAATATATCCTTTGTGCCTGAAAAGAAGATGCACCTCCAGTTGTTGGGTTGCATAGTCTATATATGTCCATTACATCAAGCTTATTAGTTTTACTGTTCAAATTTTATATAAACTTAGTGATTTTTTTTTCCCTGTTTGAGCTATCAATTCCTGGGAAAATGTGCTGAAATGTCCTACTATGAAGGTAGATTTTTATATTATTCACTTCTAGTTTTGTCAATTTTGGCTTTATATTTGAGGCTACATTTAAAAATCTTTTTGGTATATTAAACATTTTATTATTGTAAAGTACAAATTTTACCTGTAATATGTTTTCCTTAAAGACTGTTTAGATTAAATATTAATGCAGCTACACTGCTCTCTTCTATTATTTTCCTGTTATCTTTTTATGTCACTTGACTTCAAACCTTTCTGTGTCCTTATATTTCTTCCATTCTAACACTACTTTATTGAAGAAGAGTTACACATAGTAAAATCAGGTATGACTTGTGAAGGTTTGATGACTTTTAACTTACATATGTACACATACAATCCTACCTAGATCAAGATATAGAACATTTGCACCACTGCTCCCCTGGTTAAATAACTACTGTTTTCTGACTTATATCACCGTAGTTTTGTTTAAAACAGTCAATTGTCATTTAGGAAAATTTTGGGAAGAAAATAAATAAGAAAATCTCTTACTTACACACTTATTTACCATTTTTGGTGTTCTTCATTCCTGTATATAGATTTGACTTTACATCCAGCATCATTTCCCTTCAGCTTGAAAAACTTCTTTTAATACAGGTTTCCTGGCAATGAATTCTCTCAGTTTTCTTTTATCTGAAAAAGTTTCTATTTTGTCCTTATTTAAAATATATGTAATATGTTTATTGAAGGATTTAAAAAACAATCATAGTGTAAACACAAAATGTTCTATATTTTTTTTAAACACTGCCTTTAACTGTGTTCTCTCAACCCCCTATCTCCCCTTTGAATATTGAATCCTATTGATATCCCTTTGAACATCAGGACTAGATTCCAGATTCCACAACTTGGTCATTAAAATTGCCTCACATTTGGTACTCAAGACCAAGTGCTATTCATTTCTTGGGGTGATAAAATAATTATCTTATTAATTTTTTCATCAAAAATCATTTTGACTTATTTCAAGAATTTGGGGGATACAACTAATTTTTCCATTTTACTATGGGACTGAGAATGAGAAGTATCTGCTGCTAATTCTTGGAAATTAATTAGGTAATCGCAACCTGGGGAAAAAATTCCCTTGGTTAAGTGCCAGCATTGACTGTTTTCTCATTAGGTTAAAGCAGAATGTTAAACTCTAAAAGGACTTCCTCAATACCAAAGAGCAGTCTTTAAAGCCTTTGCCAGCTTTGAGACAGAACCATACTATTGAACACAAACTCTTCGGCTGCTCAGTTCATAATGTCAATTTTTATTGCCTTTATTCAATAATCCAAAAGGAAATTCTGCTTCCTCTACACTTCCTAAAACATAAATTTGGATGATTATTGTATTTGTGTATGAATGGGCTCTAGATTCTGAGGAAATGACTCCTGAGGATATAGTACTGTGTTCTTCTCTATTCTTCCTTGTTTTCATCCTCCTTTTTCCTCTTCTTCTTTGATATATTTTTGTAGCATTCAAGGGTTAGTGCAAAATTCATATTTCAGCTGTGGTTAGTGTCAGTGTAAGTCTTTCTAGGTAACTGAAGATCCAAACATTGCCACATTACTAGGTTCTTGTTTCCTCTTTTTCCAAAAAATTTTTTTTTCTGAATTCTCAGAAACCATCCATAACTTTTAAAATTATGTCTTTCTGGTTTCTTCACAGATCTCATTCTCCTCCCAAAGATGGGTCTCAGAGTGGGTGACCACAACAAGTTTTGTTTTTAATTCCTTTCTCTTTTCATTTTTTCCACACCCTACAGCCCCCCGAAGAAAGGTACACTAAGTTTCTATGTCAACTGCCTTCTGAACAGTGGGATCCTTTGGAAGAGCTGCTACACTGGGAATGAGATGATGTGGTTTGAATTCCCAGTTCTGCCCCTAATGAACAGAGTGACCTTGAGGAAGCAGCTTAACTTCCAGGTCACTTTTTCCTCATCTACAACTGAGAATGCTCACTCTTGTCCCTGTTACCTAAGGGGGGTCAGATAGCATAATGGATGCAAATGCATTTTATAAAATGATTAGGATTGTAGAATCATAGTTGATTACAGGAGAGTCACATCAAGCCTGCATATGCATGTTTGGGGGTATGATTCGACTCTACTTTGTTTAATACTCACCAAAAAAAAAAATCCTATGAACGTGTATGAAGGTCGTAGAGGCTAAGTATTAACAGAGAATAGAACAAATCATGCAAGCAAATGAAAGATTTACAATCCTCTATCTTTTCCTACCTTTCCTATTTTAAACGCCCAGAGAGCTGCGTACATTTCATAGACCTTTTATTCCTTCTGTTAATCCAGGGTTGAAGTTGCCACGATTTAGCATGAATAAAAACTACTGTATAATGTTGTATATACAGAAATATGTACACTCTATGGGTAATTTGAGGGATTTTTAACGGTAATTTTGATTATGTAATTTTCACCTTACATGCTGAATTGAGGATTTAACTCCCCAGAAGATTCGACTCCCCCGTGTTCCAATCATCCCTGTGCTCTAAAGGTGGCAAAAAAGGAGAATTTTTATATTATGCAGGAAAATTCTTTGAAGAGAGCAAATACATTTTTTAAAACCTAGGCTAGCGGTGGTTTTGTAAGGCTGATATATTCAAGGAATGTAACACATTATTATCACTTACATTTTTGTTTTCTGAGAATAGAGATGTAGTTTTAGGACCCCAGAGAGAATCGCTTTTGCATAAGTAGTGAATTTCTTTATCTAAGACCTGTATTTTAACCACACCTCCTAACTATGCTTTCCAGGATGGCTCTCAGAGCATAGGTCACAAAAGCCTAAACTGTGCCTCCAAAGGCCAAATCAATATTAGAAACAAAAAACTCCACTTTTAATGCTTTCATTTTTTAACAGCGCAGCAGGCTTTCTTTGTTTTGTGAGAGTGGGTAGTTCACTTTTCTCTTGCTTGGAAATTCTGCCACCCATTTATGTGTTCTCAAAGCAGGTTTTGAAATGAGTAAGAAAAGATAAGCCATGGCTATTTTGGTAGGAAATTGAGAGTTGTCTGGAGGAGAGGAAGAAAGGATCAAAGCTGTTAAGTAGCTGGATGCGTCCCTCCCTTTGCTGAGCCTGCTTCTTGGTGACCCCATTTCTCTTGAACGAGGTGCAGTGTCTCACACAAGCCTAATTCATAGGTGATAAGACAAAGCGTCCACCATCTACTGTTGGGATTCTCACCTTCTGCATGTGTGCCCCGAAGTGGTGAATTTATAACACTAATTGTTAGAGTTAATCTTCAGAAAGAGAGAGACAGAGAGAGAGAATTAAAGCATATACCTTATAAATGGTTAAGTATTTCCTTCTGAAGTTCCTAACTGCCCTTTTATGCCATTGTACCCTTTTACAGAAAAGGTATGAGTCTGGTTCTTGCTTCCCTCAATATCATTGAAAATAGTTATTTCTGGTCACAGAGAAAGCAATCCATTAACGTGAATCGGAATGTTCATTTGAGGGAAAACTGCCCTACACAGAAGAATCGTATGCTCCCCGAAGCAGCCCAGAGAGTGGAGTCTGTGGATTGCAGTGAGAGTTCCGTATTGGGGGGATTTTGAATCCTGCACTCTGGACTTCTAAGGACAGAGATGATCAACTCTGAGGAAGAAAGGGAGCAGCTGTGCTGCCTTGTGACCAATCTTGAGAGCCACAGTTTAACACTTTGCAAAATTTGGAAAGAAAATCCCCAGAGTGAGATTTGAGGATTGTAGATGGAAAGGGTTAAGCACGGATCATTTCCAGTTCCTTGCTGTGATCTTTGTCATAGCAAGCCTGAACACACAGGAGCTTTCATTCTCTGCGAGTGGGATAAAAATAAACTGTTTAACCTTTTAAATGCCGGTAATTTGGAGGGGTTTGCCATTTTTAGTTCTCTCCAACACATGAGCTTCTGAAAAGCTCAGAGGATAGAAATGGCTAACTAACTAAATTTGGAACCTTCAAAAGGTCAGAGTAAATCTGGTGCTATCCTGTCTTTTTTTTTTTCTTCTGCCACAGAATGCATGTTACATTCTTTAAAATTGTGAAAAAGATTGTAAAAAGGACAAGTAAAGACAAAACTTGAACTGTGAAATATTGTTGTAGGAGGAGATAAAAAAAGAATAAAATTCTTCAGGCTGATGATTTTCAGTAGATCTTGAAATTGGACTTTCTAACCCATTGTTTCTAGTTTGAGATAGTTGTTGGAAGAGGTGGTAGGAATTTCAGTATTTTAAGATTTTCCCCATTTTCTACTAATCAGGTAATCATGAATGTTATAATCTTTCGGGCCTCCTTCCATTTAGCAAAAATTGGGTTCCTCCCCCTGCCCCCATCTTGGTCACTAGTTACTTCCTAAGGATGTTGACTTCTCCACTGGAGTCTCTGCTTGTGAAGAAAATTGCCTGTAAGACCACAGGCACTGGAGGAGTGTGCCCAGCGCAACACAGAATCACTAAGACTGCTTTTTGTGTACAATCCTTGCTCTTGTTTGGTGTACATAAAAAAACATAGAAGGCATGGTTTCTTTCCTTAAGCATTTATAATCTAGTTCAGCAGATCAAACGTGAAGAGATGAACTAACTGAAAAATCTTCTCTGGCAACAGGAATAAGAGAAAGTGTGTGAAAAGAACACAGGGTAGAGGAAAGATCACAGTTGGTGATCTGTGCTGACAGACAGAGTACATATATGAGCTGTCCAGCCTCATCTTTGACCGAATTTCTCCATCTACTCCACGTACAGGTCACTTTCATTTCCTTGAATATACTCACTAGTTTCTCATGCTTTGCTTGTGCTCATGTTGTCACAGTTGCTTCTAATGCTTTTCCTCACATTCTGCCTGTTGAAACTCTACTCCTCAGTCATCTCACTCTGCATGTCTCCGCTAGAACTGATCTTGGTCCAACTTGTGTTGTTGTCACTTGTGTATGTGTCTTTCTTTCACACCACACTCTGAGTCTCTTGAAGGTAGGATTGTTCTTTTATTTAGCCTTGTATCTCGTGCACTTATTAGGGTCCAATACACATTTATTGCAATAAATGGAATGGAATTATTCATGAAGAAAAGGAGTAATATGTCCAAGATGATTCTGAGGGTAGAAGCATAAGAATCTGGAGGACTTTTTGTGCCATAATGGGAAAACGAAAGAGGTTGTGGATTCAGTGTAAATTCCAGTGCTGAAGAGATACCTCAGTGACGAAATCCTCTGGGAACTTGTGCCCATGGGACTCAATAAAGTGTAAGACTGGGGCTGAGACACAACCTACGTGCTAAGGATTAGAGAGTATAATTGTGGTTTTTGATGGAAACTTCAGAAGTTTGACTTTCAGAAAAATGCTTTTCTTATATTTATGAGTCCATGATTCCAGAGGTAAATGAAATACCATTATGCTATTTCCCTTAAGTCAGTGTATTTTTCCTAGTCTATAGTGATGGTGGTAGGGAACTGTGGACGAAAACCACTCACCCCGGCCAGGCATGAAAATAACCACTTGCATAAATTGTCTCACAACAGGAGGTCCCAGTAAGGAACATGGAACTGATAAGCTGCCTCCAAAACTAACCAGAAGAATTTGGGAGGGCCAAAAAGAGGGAGCAGGCACCAACCCATAATATGTCCTGCCAACCTCTCAGAAACCCTTGTGCTGGAATCTATCTTGACTGAGATATGCATGTGCCACCAGGGAGGGCCTTGAGTGGAACCAAATATGGGCACGAGCAAGATGATTGGCCAGAGACAACCTGGAAACTAACCCCACCTCCATAAAACCTGAGACTGTGAGCCATGAGGTAGAGCAGTTCTCTTGGGTTCCCTTACCCTGCTGCTCTCTGCCCTGGCACCCCTTTCCAATAAAGCCTTTCGCTTTGTCAGTACATGTGTCTCCTCGGACAATTCATTTCAGAGTGTTAGACAAGAGCCCACTCTCAGGCCCTTGAAGGGGTCCCTCTCTGGTAATTTTACATAAAATTACTGAGCCAGATGAAAGGCAGCTTTTTTTCCTCATGAGACTTTGGCTATGTCCTTTGGAAGTGGTAAACACAGAAGAACAAGAAAAAGATCTAGTTCACAATGAGTATTAAATTTAAGTATTGGCACATGTTTCCCTTCCCAAAGAATTCTGTTCTTGTTTTCTCTGCTTTATCCCTTCTCATATTCAATGTGGCTGTTTTTATTAGTCACTAATTGTCCATTGAGGGAACTGAAGGAGCTACTAAAACTTAGCCATAAAAAACTTTCTTTTGTAGATCCTTCCTTGATATTATTACAGGATGAATGACATTAAATATGTGAAAACTCACCTCCTCTGGAACTGGTGAGTTTCCACAGTGTAATTCTTTTCTGTCTACTAAGAAAAACCTCAGCCCCTGCCATCACCCGCATCTTCCTCTACAAGTCAAGAAATTACTCTCAAGAGACCTTTCTTAGTTAAATAAAAATAAGACTAGGGAAACAGGCTCTCCTTTTGGTAGAGGTGATATTCTCTAAGGGTGTGTGAGGGGGAGACAGGTACCTGAACAGTCTTTCTATACTGGTTGGTCTATTCCCTTACCCTGAACTTCAAGGAAGCTAAAAGAATTCTGACTGCCTTTGTGTACTTTACCTAATGAGCTGGCAAACTGTTTTCATCTTGGTGGGTTTTCTTTGGACTAACTAAAAAAGGATGATTTAATTACTTTTATTCTTCTTCATATGAGAGATCCACATGCTGATTCTTCCACATGAGTGCTTTTTAATTTTCAACACAGGTCATTCAAATTGCTTCCGTTTCTTATGCATTTAGTGAAGAATCCACTCAGATTCATCTTTTAAAAAAAATGAATCCTTGGCACTACTGAGTTTTTCCACATTTGAAGACAAAGTAAGAAAATGCCTTCGGGATTCCTGGCTTCAGTAAAGAACTAGGGCATATCCATACGAGAGCCAACATTTCAGTAATGCTAATGAATTTCCCTGACTAGAAATTATTTTCATGACAGTAAATATAACTCTCCTATACCTTGTTCCAAGGCTGATACCTGTTATCAACCTTCAAGGATTATTATCAAAGAAAAAGATATATTTTGCAACAAAATTGAGTAGGGATGCAATTGGTATGATCAAATGACTCCTGGATTATACTGAGCCATTATCTGACTGTCTGTTATAATTGTCCACAATACACACCGTTGGAAACATTGTTTAACAGAACATTAACTACTGTCCTGCTACTGCCAAGTGTTCTAGATGCATCCAGGTAGTCTATAATTAATGCACCTGCAGAGCTGCACAAAGGACTTTATACACTGTCCATTTCAGTGGAGAGCGGCTGGAATGGCACCTGCACAACAAGTGCAACTCAGGACAAGCACAAAAAAGCCAAGTTCTAACTAGAAATCTTCATCCCTTTCAGCATGGACTGACGAGCTTGGGATTTCTTTAGAAACAACACTGTGTTATTCTATGAAAAATGCAGAGTTGGATGTGGTGAGGGTTAAAAAGAGGATAGGGAACATGGTGCCTAAGTATTGGTTATATTAGCTGGAGAATTAACAATGATGTGTAAGGGGCACTGAGACAAGGGGATTAGACAACAGGTAAAGAGCACCAGGTCTGGGATTCCAGAGGAGTTTCCAGAAATGATAAATGACATATCAATATTTATTCTGCCCAACCTATATTTAGATTGACCCCATATGTGAATTTTTGATGACCAGCAGAGAAATGTAAAAACAAAAAACTTCAAGATGATACTAATTTTGATTTTTGTCTAGTCTTTGGGTTAGTAGGTTACAAATACAGCCCTTTATGAATTATTTTAAGAGCACTCATTTGGGAAACTCAAGGTAATTTTGTAACTCTAGCATCTCCCATTTATATGGTATCTACCGTGTATAGGATGCTTCACACTCCTTTATCTTGTTTAATCCTTACATCAACCCTGAAAAATAGACGCAGAAAGTGTAAATAACTTGCCCAGGCATACCACTGGGATAAGGAGAGTCAGCATTTTAATGTGGGTCTATCCTACTTCAAAGCCAGTGATCACCAACCACGGCTGTACCGTTCTCCCCGCTTGTTCACTAGGCTCTGGCCATATGACCTCTCTGTTCCTCAGTGTGCTGCCAAGCTCATCCACCCTCAGCCCTTTGTATTTGCTGCTCCCTCTGCTTCGAGCACTTTCTCCAGCCCTTCATATGCCTGGGGTTTTCATTCATTCAGATTTCAGCTTCCATGTCTTCTTTCTCTAGACTACCTTTCCTAAAACCTCCATCACCGACTACCAAATCTTTCTATTTTATATCCTTTATAGCACTTACCTCAATCTGAGATTGTAATATCTGTATGTTTATTGTCTGCTTAACTGCACAAGAATGTAAGTTCTCTGAAGACAAAGACTTTGCTTGTCTTGGTCAGTGCTGCCTAGCCCAGCTAAGAGTTTGCTATATAGCAGGCGCCGAACAATCATATTTGGGATTAATCAAATGTAGCTCTAATTCCTGGGAGGTAGTTTGACATTCAGAGTAGTGATAATCTATTCATGGAAGAGTTAATTTACCATTAAAGATGGGATATAATTTGAGTTCTGACTTTGAAAGTAAAGATAAAATTGGATGACAGTGAAGGAGAGATGGGATAAGAGAGAATGACAGATTCATAATGAGAAAGGAACAAAAATAAATATAAAAATAAATACCATAAGTAATATTTGTAGTCAATAAATGTTCATTCAGTATCTACTAGGATAGGTCCATTTTACATCTGTTGGTCTATAGCATAATTATTAAAAATGTCCCCTTTCACTCTTGACAGTGTGCCTACTTGGATGATAAAGCATATGGTCTTCTTAACTATAAGCTCAGCACTATTCTAGGCAATGAGGATGCTGCAGTGTCCAGGACAGTCCCTCATATCACAGAGCTTACAGCCTAGTAGAGGAGATGTACATCAACCAGTAATCCACCAACAGCAAGATCCAATGGTGAGGAGTGCTTTGCTTTTTAGTTTCCAAAGTACCCTTATGTGTATAATCTTATTTGATCCTTCCATCAATTCCATGATGGAGAACATTAATAAGCACTTTTAAAGGAAGAGGAAACATGCTGAGAAGTTAGTCAAGGCTATTTAGCAGCAGAGCTAGGACACGAACTCAATCAGGAAAATGCCTGCCTTCTAGGGAGACTTTAAACTTAGTTCCAAAGAGGGAAGGAATAAGAAAAATGCTAATTTTTATCTTACTTAATGAGGCTTAGAATCTTTCCAGACATTTTTGGACTTCCTCTCACTGATATCATCTTGAGGCAATTCAGTGCCACCTCTGAAGATCTATCTAGTAGAAAAAGACAATGATTTTGGAAAGGATTTTCTGTGTACTTATTTTCAGTAGTATTGTTGTGCCTTGTTCAGACTGGGCTCAAATCTTCAGCTCTGCAGTTTATAGTATAAGCAGCAAATAATGGTAGCTAAGAGCTATGGTACTGGTCTCCAGGAATGGGCCCCCAGTGAATCATGCTTCCCAGTATTTACACTCTGTGTATTCCCCTCCCCGTGAATCTGGGTGGACCCTGTGACTTGCTTTTGACCAATAGAATGTGGAGAAGTGATGCTACATGACCTTCAAGATTAAGTAAAATAGAAACTTTCCAGCTTTTTCTAGGGTTTCTTGGATTTCTCACACAAGTGGAAGCCAGCTGCCATGTAAGAAATCCTACTGTCTTGAGAGCATGATGCTGTGAGAAAGCCCAAGCTACCCACATGGAAAGACTGGGTGGAGACAGAGAGAGAGAAGGACAGCCAGCCCCCCGCAATCCTAGCCATCCCTGCAGAGGTGCCCAACTTGTGAGTGAAGAGATTTCGGATGATTGGCCCAGTCATGTCTTCATTTGACTCCAGCCCCAGCTGCCATCTGATTATAACTGCTTGAGAGGCCCCAAGTGAGAACACTCATTGAGCCCCATAGTCCCACAGAACTGAGAGAAATAATAATAAATTGTTGGTTTTAGCCACTAATTTTTGAGGGCAGCAATAGATACCAGAACAACAGTAGAGATTCAAGAGCCAATTGGCTTGTATTCAGCCCTGTCTCAGCTACTTGAAGGCTTTGTGGTCTCGGGCATGTTACCTAACACTGTGCCTAGTTTCCTCATTTGCAAATGGGTATCTTAATAACATCTACCTTACAGGTTTGCTGTAGGGATTGATTTAATTTATTATGTGAAAAGCAGAGCTTGGCAATAGAAAGCTCTCAATAAAGGTTAGCTATTACTACTATTAACTATGTCAAGATAAGTTTTATTAATCTACTCAAATCTATGTGTTTCTTAAATGCTTCATGGATAAGGAAAGAAACTAAGAATCACGTTTGCTTACTTCTGAGTCACTTGGGAACAAAAACAAGCACTGGATTTTGAGAGAGCAGAACTTAAAAACCAATGTTAGGAAGAGAATTCTTATCTTAGGAACTGGTCCTGGGAGATTCCTCATCTGCAAATTATGGACAATAATAATACCACACAAGGTTACTGTGGGGATTGAATGAATAAGTGAATGTTAAAACCGTAAAACAGTGCCTGGCTCTTAGTAAGTCCTCTGTATGTTTTATCTATTAGTACTATTATTATCCTCTATCTCATACATTTCCCCACAAGAACTGCCTCAGAATTTTCCCACCATTCATGAGAGACAAAATGGTCTTCTCAAATGCTCAGGCTACTGATTCCTAGTTTTATATGGACTGCAAAGCGGTTCCTCTTGCTGTTTTTAAGTTTCTTGACCTCCGTAAGCTCTTTTTAGTGATGCTCAGAAGCTGGAACGGTTGAGTTTCAGATATAGATTGGAGAGCTTCTTTACTAACTCCAATAAAATAGCTCAGAGTTTGGCTCTCACTTTTAAATACTATGCAGATGGCGCTGAACCCCAGCCAAACTGGCGGGAACTTGATTTCCTCTGGTGAGTGCTGGTGGGGTGTCTACAGGATGGCATTCATTCTCATCTCGTGTCCCCTTTTCCTTCTCTCTCCCTCTGTCTCATTCTTACACACACACACACACACACACACACACACACACACACACACACACACATTCTGTATGTTGCCTTTTAGCCTGAGAGTATTTTTTTATAATGACGCAACCAGCAATAATTAATAAAATCATTGGTTTCCTGCCTGAACTTGTACTTCTGTGCACTCTCTCATCGTGTGGAAATTTTCACTTCAGCGCCAGATCAATAGCATATCCTTTGTGACTCCCCACTGCCAGGAGAGAAAATGTTCGCAAAAGGAGATCTAAGGAGCTTCCTACCGATTTAGAAGAGACAGAAGAAAGGACACTCTGTGCCAGCTGTGAAAGAAGCTCTTATATGCTGATAGGAATGTTATGAAATATCTGTAAATTTGGAGCTTGTTTTCCTGAGCTGTAAAACCTAACCGCATGGAGTGGATTTTTGAACACTCTTAAAATAAACATAAACAAAGCTTTGACAGAGAGACTCTTTTTTGTTTGATTTACTGTTATACTATAACAGAGTAATATTTTTGTATGCAGAAATGTAGATTCAAGAAAATGTTAATTGAATAAACTATATATGAATGTGAGGCAGACCCATCAGGTGTAGGGCCTGCAAAAGAAAATTCCTGCACCTGTGCTAGATAACGAGCATTTTGGACCCTACACACAACCTCTGGGAAAGAAATCTTATCTAATGACCCACATCTTTTGGGTGTCTGGATTGATTTTTAGATTGACATGGAAGAGTGAGTAGACTTTGCTGTCATTCTGCTTGTGGAATTAGAGAATGTCAGATTTGAAATGTACCTTGAGGGATGATCTGACATGACCTCTCTCATTTGGTTTTTTAACATCTTCATTGAAGTATAATTGCTTTACAATGGTGTGTTAGTTTCTGCTTTATAACAAAGTGAATCAGCTATACATATACATATATCCCCATATACCCTCCCTCTTGCATCTCCCTCCCACCCTCCCTATCCCACCCCTCCAGGTGGTCCCAAGCTGATCTCCCTGTGCTATGCGGCTGCTTCCCACTAGCTATCTATTTTACATTTGGTAGTGTATATATGTCCATGCCACTCTCTCACTTCGTCCCAGCTTACCCTTCCCACTCCGCATGTCCTCAAGTCCATTCTCTATGTCTGCATCTTTATTCCTGTCCTGCCCCTAGGTTCTTCAGAACAATTTTTTTTAGATTCCATATATATGTGTTAGCATATGGCATTTGTTTTTCCCTTTCTGACTTACTTCACTCTCTATGACAGTCTCTAGGTCCATCCACCTCACTATAAATAACTCAGTTTCATTTCTTTTTATGGCTGAGTAATATTCCATTGTATATCTATGCCACATCTTCTTTATCCATTCATCTATTGTTACGGTTTTCTCAGGGTATATGCCCAGTAGTGGTATTACTGGATCATGTGGTACTTTTTAGTTTGTTAAGGAACTTCCATACTGTTCTCCATAGTGACTGTATCAATGTACATTCCCACGAACAGTGCAAGAGGGTTCCCTTTTCTCCAAACCCTCTCCAGCATTTATTGTTTGTAGATTTTTTGATGGTGGCCATTCTGACTGATGTGAGGTGATACCTCATTGTAGTTTTGATTTGCATGTCTCTAATGATTAGTGATGTTGAGCATCTTTTCATGTGTTTGTTGGCAATCTGTATATCTTCTTTGGAGAAATGTCTATTTAGGTCTTCTGCCCATTTTTGGATTGGGTTGTTTGTTTTTTTGATATTGAGCTGCATGAGCTGCTTGTAAATTTTGGAGATTAATCCTTTGTCCATTAATTCATTTGCAAAAATTTTCTCTCATTCTGAGAGTTGTCTTTTTGTATTGTTTGTAGTTTCCTTTGCTGTGCAAAAGCTTTTAAGTTTCATTAGGTCCCATTTGTTTATTTTTGTGTTTATTTCCTTCTCTAGGAGGTGGATCAAAATAGATCTTGCTGTGATTTATGTCAAAGAGTGTTCTTCCTGTGTTTTCCTCTAAGAGTTTCATAGTGTCTGGCCTTACATTTAGGTCTTTAATCCATTTTCAGTTTATTTTTGTGTATAGTGTTAGTTAGTGTTCCAATTTCATTCTTTTACATGTAGCTGTCCAGTTTTCCCAGCACCACTTATTAAAGAGGCTGTCTTTTCTCCATTGTATATTCTTGCCTCCTTTACCAAAAATAAGGTGACCATATGTGTGTGGGTATGTCTCTGGGCTTTCTGTCCTATTCCATTGATCTATATTTCTGTTTTTGTGCCAGTAGCATGCTGTCTTGATTACTGTAGCTTTGTAGTATAGTCTGAAGTACAGGAGCCGGATTCCTCCCGTTCTCAAGATTGCTTTGGCTATTTGGAGTCTTCTGTGTTTCCATACAAATTGTGAAATTTTTTGTTCTAGTTCTGTGAAAAATACCATTGGTAGTTTGATAGCGATTGCATTGAATCTGTAGGTTGTTTGGGGTAGTATAGTCATTTTCCCAAATTTGACTCTTCCAATCCAAGAAAATGGTGTATCTCTCCATCTCTTTGTATTATCTTTAATTTCTTTCATCAGTGATGCAGAAAACCATAAGACACTGATGAAAGTGTTTTACTTCTTCTTTTCTGATTTGGATTCCTTTTATATCTTTTTCTTCTCTGATTGCTGTGGCTAAAACTTCCAAAACTATGTTGAATAATAGTGGTGAGAGTGGACAACCTTGTCTTCTTCCTGATATTAGTGGAAATGGTTTCAGTTTTTCACCACTGAGAATGATGTTGGCTGTGGGTTTGTCATATATGGCCTTTATTATGTTGAGGAAAGTTCCCTCTATGCCTACTTTCTGGAGGGTTTTTATCATAAATAGGTGTTGAATTTTGTCAAAAGCTTTTTCTGCATCTATTGAGATGATCATATGGTTTTTCTCCTTCAATTTGTTAATATGGTGTATCACATTTATTGATTTGTGTATTTTGAAGAATCCTTGCATTCGTGGGATAAACCCCACTTGATCATGGTGCATGATTCTTTTAATGTGCTGTTGGATTCTGTTTGCTAGTATTTTGTTGAGGATTTTTGCATTTATGTGCATCAGTGATATTAGCCTATGGTTTTCTTTCTTTGTGACATCTTTGTCTAGTTTTGGTATATGGTGGCCTCATAGAATGAGTTTGGGAGTATTCCTCCCTCTGCTATATTTTGGAAGAGTTAGAGAAGGATGGGTGTTAGCTCTTCTCTAAATGTTTGTTAGTATTCACCTGTGAAGCCATCTGGTCCTGGGCTTTAGTTTGTTGGAAGATTTTTAATCACAGTTTCAATTTCAGTGCTTGTGATTGGTCTGTTTATATTTTCTATTTCTTCCTGATTCAGTCTCAGAAGGTTGTGCTTTTCTAAGAATTTGTCCATTTCTTCCAGGTTGCCCATTTTATTGGTATACAGTTGCTTGTAGTAGTCTCTTATGATCTTTTGTATTTCTGTAGTGTCAGTTGTTACTTCTGTTTCATTTCTAATTCTATTGAGTCTTCTCCCTTTTCTTCTTAATGAGTCTGGCTAATGGTTTATCCATTTTGTTTATCTTCTCAAAGAACCAGCTTTTAGTTTTATTGATCTTTGCTATTGTTTCTTCATTTCTTTTTCATTTATTTCTGATCTGATCTTTATAGTTTCTTTCCTTCTGCTAACTTTGGGGTTTTTAGTTCTTCTTTCTCTAATTGCTTTAGGTGTAAGGTTAGGTTGTTTACTTGAGATGTTTCTTGTTTCTTGAGGTAGGATTGTATTGCTATAAACTTGACTCTTAGAACTGCTTTTGCTGCATCCCATAGGTTTTGGGTTGTCGTGTTTTCTCTGTAATTTGTTTCTAGGCATTTCTTGATTTCTTCTCTGATTTCTTCAGTGATTTCTTGGTTATTTAGTAGTGTATTGATTAGCCTCCATGTGTTTGAATTTTTTACAGATTTTTTCCTGTAATTGATATCTAGTCTCATAGCATTGTGGTCAGAGGAGATACTTGATATGATTTCAATTTTCTTAAATTTACCAAGGCTTGATTTGTGACCCAAGATATGATCTATCTTGGGCAATCTTCCATGAGCACTTAAGAAGAAAGTGTATTCTGGTTTTTCTGGATGGAATGTCCTTTAAATATCAATTAGGTCCATCTTGTTTAATGTGTCATTTAAAGCTTGTGTTTCCTTACTTTTTTTCATTTTAGATGATCTGACCATTGGTGAAAGTGGGGTGTAAAAGTCCCCTACTCTGTGTTACTGTCGATTTCCCTTTTTATGGCTGTTAGCAATTGCCTTATGTATTGAGATGCTCCTATGTTGAGTGCATAAATATTTACAATTGTTATATCTTCTTCTTGGATTGATCCCTTGATTATTATGTAGTGTCCTTCTTTGTGTCTTGTAATAGTGTTTATTTTAAAGTCTATTTTGTCTGATATGAGAATTGCTACTCCAGCTTTCTTTTGATTTCCGTTTGCATGGAATATCTTTTTCCATCCCCTCACGTTCAGTGTGTATGTTTCCTTGGTCTGAAGTGGGTCTTTTGTAAACAGTATATGTATGGGTCTTGTTTTTGTATCCATTCAGCCAGTCTGCATCTCTTGGTTGGAACATTTAATCCATTTACATTTAAGGTAGTTATAGATATATATGTTCCTATTATCATTTTCTTAATTGTTTTGGGTTTGTTATTATAGGTCTTTTGCTTCTTTTGTGTTTCCTGCCTAGAGAAGTTCCTTTAACATTTGTTGTAGAACTGCTTTTGTGGTGCTGAATTCTCTTAGCTTTTGCTTGTCTAACGGTTTTAATTTTTCTGTCGAATCTGAATGAGATTCTTGCTGGGTAGAGTAATCTTGCTTGTAGGTTTTTCCCTTTCATCACTTTAAATATGTCCTGCCACCCACTCTGGATTGCAGAGTTTCTGCTGAAAGATCAGCTGTTAACCTTATGGGGATTCCCTTGTATGTTGTTTGTTGCTGCTTTCGATATTTTTTCTTTGTATTTAACTTTTGATAGTTTGATTTAGATGTGTCTTGGCGTGTTTCTCCTTGCATTTATCCTGTATGGGACTCTCTGCGTTTCCTGGACTTGTTTGACTATATGCTTTCCCATATTAGAGAAGTTTTCAACTATAATCTCTTCAAATATTTTCTCAGTCCATATCTTTTTCTCTTCTTTCTCAGGGACCCCTATAATTTGAATGTTGGTATGTTTACTGTTGTTCCAGAGGTCTCTGAGACTGTCCTCAATTCTTTTCATCCTTTTTTCTGCTCTGTGGTAGTTATTTCCACTATTTTATCTTCCAGGTCACTTATCCGTTCTTCTGTCTCAGTTATTCTGCTATTGATTCCTTCTAGAGAATTTTCAGTTTCATTTATTGAGTTGTTCATCATTGTGTGTTTGCTCTTTAGTTCTTCTAGGTCCTTGCTAAACGTGTCTTGTATTTTCTCCATTCTATTTCCAAGGTTTTGGATCATCTTTACTATTATTACTCTTCATATTTTTTCAGGTAGCCTGCCTATTTCATCTTCATTTGTTTTGTATGGTGGGTTTTTACCTTGCTCCTTCATCTGCTGTGTATTTCTCTGTCTTCTCATTTTGCTTAACTTACTCTGTTTGGGGGTCTCCTTTTTGCAGGCTGCAGGTTCATAGTTCCTGTTGTTTTTGATGTCTGCGCCCAGTGGGGAAGGTTGATTCAGTGGGTTGTGTAGGCTTCCTGGTGGAGGGGACTGGTGTCTGTCTTCTGGTGGATGAGGCTGGGTCATGTCTTTCTGGTAGGTAGGACCATGTCTGGTGGTGTGTTTTGGGGTGTCTGTGACCTTATTATGATTTTAGGCAGCCTCTCTGCTAATCGGTGGTGTTGTGTTCCTGTCTTGCTAGTTGTTTGGCGTACGGTGTCCAGCACTGTAGCTTTCTGGTTGTTGAGTGGAGCTGGCTCTTATTGTTGGGGTGGTGATCTCTGGGAGAGGTTTGGCTGTTTGATGTTACTGGAGCCAGGAGGTCTCTGGTGGTCCAATATCCTGAACTTGGCTCTCCCACCTCAGAGGGTCAGGCCTGACACCCAGCTGGAGAACCAAGAGCCTGTCAGCCACATAGCTCAGAAGAAAAGGAGTAAGGAAAAGAAAGAAAGAATGAAAAATAAATAAATAAAAATATATAAAAGAAAGTTATTAAAAATAAAAAATATTATTAAAAATAAAAATATTTAAAAGTAATAAAAAAAAAGAAAGAAAGAAGAGAGCAACCAAACCAAAAATCAAAGCCATCAATGACAACAAGCGCTAAAAACTACTAAGAAAAAACCCAAAAACCTGACAGACAGAACCCTGGGGCAAATGGTAAAGCAAAGCTATACAGACAAAATCACTCAAAGAAGCACACACACACACACTCACAGAAAGAGAAAAAGAAGAAAAAATATATATATAATAAAAAAAGGAAGAGAGCAACCAAATCAATAAACCAATCTACCAATGATAATATGCTGAACTAAGATAAACATAAAACCAGAAACAAACTAGATGCAGACAGCAAACCCCAAGGCTACAGTTGCTCGCCAAGTCCGCGGCCTCAATTTTGGGATGATTCGTTGTCTTTTCAGGTGTTCTACAGATGCAGGTACGTCAAGTTGATTGTGCAGATTTAATCCGTTGCTCCTGAGGCTGCTGGGAGAGATTTCCCTCTCTCTTCTTTGTTCGCACAGCTCCTGGGGTTCAGCCTTGGATTTGGCCCCGCCTCTGCGTGTAGGTTGCCTGAGGGCATCTGTTCCCCACCCAGACAGGACAGGGTTAAAGTAGCAGCTGATTAGGGAGCTCTGGCTCACTCTGGCTGGGTGGGGTGGGGGAGGGTTACAGAATGCGGGGTGAGCCTGTGGTGGCAGAGGCTGGCGTGACATTGCGACAGCGTGAGGCACACCATGTGTTCTCCCAGGGAAGTTGTCCCTGGATCACTGGACCCTGGCAGTGGCAGGCTGCACAGGCTCCTGGGAGGGGAGGTGTGGAGAGTGACCGGTGGTAGCACACAGGCTTCTTGGTGGCTGCAGCAGCAGCCTTAGCATTTCATGCTCATCTCTGGTGTCCGCACTGATTGCTGCAGCTTGTGCCCATCTCTGGAGCTCGTTTAGGGGGTGCTCTGAATCTCCTCTCCTCTCACACCCCAAAACAATGGTCGCTTCCCTCTTAGGCAGGTCCAGACTTTTTCCCAGACTCCCTCCCAGCTAGCTGTGGCACACTAGCCCCCTTTAGGCTGTGTTCATGCAGCCACCCCCAGTCCTCTCCCTGGGATTTGAACTCTGAAGCCCAAGCCACAGCTCCCAGCCCCAACCCACCCTAGTGGGTGAGCAGACAAGCTTGTCAGGCTGGTGAATGCCGGTCGGCACTGATCCTCTGTGTGGGAATCTCTCTGCTTTGCCCCCTGCACCCCTGTTGCTGCACTCTCCTCCATGGCTCCAAAGCTTCCCCCATGCTCATGCCCCATCTCTGCCAGTGAAGGGGCTTCCTAGTGTGGAAACTTTTCCTCCTTTACAGCTCCCTTCCAGAGGTGCAGGTCCCGTCCCTATTCTTTTGTCTCTGTTTTTTTTTTCTTTTGCCCTACCCAGGTACGTGGGGAGTTTCTTGCCTTTAGGGAGGTCTGAGGTCTTCTGCCAGCGTTCAATAGGTGTTCTGTAGAAGTTGTTCCACATGTAGATGTATTTTTGATGTATTTGTGGGGAGGAAGGTGATCTCCACGTCTTACTCCTCTGCCGTCTTGAAGGTCCCTGGCCTCTCATTTGGTTTTTAATTAATTTTTTTTTTTTTTTTTTGCCTTTGGAATAGGTTCTGCTCTACCACTTCACCACTTGGTTACTTCAAACTTGTGTTACTTAAATTCCTGAAGCTCAGTTTCCACATCTGTGAAATGAGCATTATAGCTTCTACCTTGTCTTGAACTTTAGCAACAAGGAAAATAAAGTGCTTAGCATCCCATCTTATACAAAGTAGGTGCTCAGGAAATAGGAGCTACAATCATTTTCTCCAGTAGGAAGACCAGTCCAGAATTATATTGTCTTGACTGTTTGTTATTTTTATGTCTAAGCAAAATCTTTATCCTGTAAAATTATCTATCTAATTTTGAAAAAGAGTGTTTCATCAAAGTAACATGAACTTTGGAACAAGGAGCCTGGGGAAGGGGGCGGGGCATACTATTCAAAGCAATAGTCACAGCCATCCCCAGGCCTACCCTAGGCCTACAGAGACAATGTCAACCATTTTCATTTTTAGGTTTTCTATTGATTATCTTCATATCTCTGGTTAATATTTCTTTACCTTTCTTGATTTCTCAACTCTGTGCCACATCATTGAACACCTTCTGTTAAAGTCACGTATTTAGATCCCTGCATGTTGAGTTTTTCTGCTCCTATTCTCAATTTTTGTTAGTTACATTTTAATTATATATTTACATTATTTTATTGGTTATATTATATAACTTTAAAATTTCTATATCTTGTTTCACTAAACTTTGACAGTATTTCCTCATTCCCCAATCTGAAAGATGAGGGTAATTTTGCTCCTACCTGCCACATTTCACATTCTGTCAGCTACATTTTTACATAGTCATGGTTGTTAACATTTACATTTTATCTTATAATCATAGACAAGAATTCTAGGCTTTGTCTGTGTTGACCTAAAATTTGAGAACCAGTGATCATACATATACATGTGTATAATAATTATATGTATGTTATTGTGACTTTATAAATACTGTTCCTCCTGGGCCAGTTTGCTAAGGTTACCTTACCAATAGGACGACAATGTTGCTAGCATGAAGATAAAGTGGATTTTCTTTTCTTATATCCCATTAATGGCTGCAATTTGGTTTGTTTAATAATTAGTCTGAGATACATTCAATGTCTTGTAATAACCTATAATGGAAAAGAATCTGAAAAAGAATATTTTTATATATATATATATATATATATATATATCTGAACAACTTTGCTGTCACCTGAAACTAACACACTGTAAATTAGCTATACTTCAATTAAAAATTGGTTAAAAATAAAGTTATTATAAAAATAATTAGTTGACAGTTTCTTGTAAAATTTTACTATATTCAATGAAATTTTTGATTTACCTATTTGACATAATTTACTTTATTGAATCCTAAAGGTTGTTCACACTCTTTAATTATTTTTATCCTGGAGCTACCCTTCACATTTTATGAAGCCTTCCCTTTCTCCTCCTCTACTCTACCTGGTTCCTCTCTAAGGTCAGCTGTACTACTGTTCTTCAGAACTGCTCTACTCTTTTGGCTGGATCTATACTTCACTCCTTAATTTACTGAATTGTACCTTTAGCTAGCTTTCTAAGAAATATGAGGGGAGTTATATTTTTCTGAGCCCTTGAATATATGCAAATATCTTTACTTTTTCACCTCATACTTGACTGATCGTTTAGCTGGGTATGGAATTCTGGGTTGGAAATAGTTTTCCTTTAGAATTTTAAAGGCATTGCTCCACTTTCTTCTAGCTGCCAGTGTTGCTGATGAAAAGTCTAATACGTATCTGATTTTTCTTCCTTTGTAGTTACTTATTATTGTCTCTGAAAGTTTTTAGAATTTTCTCTTTTTCACTGAGGTATGCAAATTTCTCAAGGTTATGTCTATCTGTGGGCCTTTTATAACTTAATATGAAGGACACTTAGTAAACAAGTTCAAGATGCAGACTACATTTCATCTGGCAATGTGTCTTCTGTTATTTGTTTGATAATTTTGTCCTTCTACTTCTTAACTTTCTTCATTCTTTCTCTTTAGGAATCTTACATATTCTTTTTCTTCCATGCTACCACTATTGATTCTCTTAATATGCCTTGTTTCACCCACTCATATTTTAAGAAAAGCTATATATAAATGGTGTGGGGTTTTTCTACTGTCGTTTATGTGAGACAGTTTTTCAATAGAGTCTCTCCCATAACTGGCAGTTCTACATGAAGTGGAGTAGAGTGGGATGAGATGTGTCCTTTAGAAGGCTTCGCTTTAGAATAAGTGGGCAAAATAATTTACTGGCAGGATAAGGGCTTTCCAACTTCCAGAAGACGTACAATTACTCCAAGAGACAAATATTCTTACTTGAATCCTCAGGGGTTTTTTCCAACACCTTCTGCCACTCATCTACAGGAAACTCACCCACCCCCTTTTTTGGCCAGGGGGTAAATGTCAGCTGCCTGAAGCTTAAAGAAACCTTCTATTAATTCTCTGTTTTTATCCTCATTTGTAATGCTTTCCCTTCATAGGACCTTTCAATTCTCAAAGTCTATCTTGATTTGTAAAGGGCAGATTGGCAACCTCCTCCTCCGCAGCTCTGAAGATAACATACTCTCCTTGGTAGTTTTTCTCCATTATTTTACTAAATTTATTTCCTATGTTATATTACACTCTTTTCTCAGGGAATATGTTTGGCCACAACTTGTGCCCAATTTACCTTCTTAAACTAGAACTAGACAGAGAGGTTTAAAGTTTTAACATTTATTCAGTTTTCTTAATGGATGAGTCAACAGTGACCTAAACAGTAAACTTTTCACCCGGTGAAATGACTCTAATTTCTTTACCTTTTATTCACAAGGCATATGATATAAACTTAAGTTTTTCTCTTTATTTTCTCCAGGTGTTTGAAGTATTATTTAAAAAGTATAATGTACCAATATGGAGCTTTAAAGCAAGTTAAAATCTTTACAGAGAAAAAACGATTAAATATTCAACCCTGTATAACAATAATTAAGGACATATGTGCATTTACTCAAATCTATATCTATATAGTTTATTTTCATAAAAAGTCTCAAATAAGAATTGCATGTTTGACAGAATTACCACCAACCAGTAAAATAATAATGGTAGGTTGTACTGAATTTGAAATTGCATAAATACTAAAAGAAAAAAAAAGGACTCCATTGGCTAAACCCACATGTCTGAATCAGGTGAAATACCTATTAAATGAATGAATTAATATAAAAACCAGTATAAATTTGTCATCCCCCACTTATTGTTCTAAATATTGATAGAAACAAATTTTAAGTTTGACTTATGACGTTATTAGGAGCTTTAAGTATCCTTTGGAAATCTCAGTATTACACGAGAGAAATTCTTATGATATCTGAGTTAATATTTTCTAGCAATAGAGGTTTTGAAAAATATTTGGCCAAACAATATACTTTTACATGATGATGGGATGTGAAAGGGAAAATAATGTAAGTGTTATCAAAAGTTTTTAATCATCATGATGCTATTTTATTCTCTAGATTTTAGTCACTTAGGTAGTTAATTAAAACTCTCCAAACCTAAACTGTTTGGTGACTATTTTCCATGGAAAGATTTTCAAGGATTGAGTTTTTGGAAAATGGCACCTGAGATTACCTGGATCTAGTGCACAGTGCTCATTTTATAGACAGCCAAGGGAGAGATTCAGTGGAAGTTATTGGCCGTCTGTTTCACAGTAATTCAGCAAGACTGGAAATCTGTTATTAGGAAATAATTTTAGTTTGCCGCTGAGGTTACAGGGCAATAAATTGGCTCCTTTCTGGATCCTTAAAGTTTACCCAACACATTTATGTGGCCATTGTTTTGCCTTGTGTACTTATGTATGAGTTAAATCATCATGACTGTATCACATTTACATTAAATATCTTTCTTATTTCCCTCTTTTAAAAGTACTTTTTCTTTCTCTCTTTTATGATCTCTGTTTCTGTTTATTTCTTTTGTCTCTGGTTTCCCTTTAGCTGCCACCTATGCTAGAGACAGTTCAAACATTTCTGTGTAAGATTTTTCAATATGAAAGGCCAAAAATAATCCAGATTAAATATTTGCTTTCATTTTCAAAAGAAAAAAAAGGCTTCTTTTATAATTGGTACTTTGTAAGTGACAAAGTGCCATGAGAATTTCACATATTTTTATTCATTATCTAAGGCTTAAATGACATAGTCTGGTTCAAGTTTGTATCAGAAAATATTATATTTTATGTCACCATTCAAAGTCTTCAAAAATCTGTAGGTTTTAAGTAGTTTACTCAAGGAAGAAAATTGACAAGCACATTCTAATATCTTTAGCTTGATTTTATGACTTAAACATTACTATGAATTTCAAATATCTCCAAAGGATAAAGAAAACACTAAGTAAAAGGAATATACTTAATAGTTACATTAGATATAACGTACTGAATAGTTCTGACATGCATAATAATAGTATGTTAGATAAGAAATACATACTTTAATTCCATGTTAAAAAAGTGTTCTTAAAGGAAAAGAATATATTTTTTCTTTTTTAGTGTAGAAAGGTTGTTTCAATCTTTTAATTCAATTTCTTTGATAATTTAGACTATTAACTGTTTCCAGGTCATTTTTACTTAATATTTTGATGACCTAAAATACCCACTGGTTTTGTGGAAAGAATAATAATTTTAGAATTATATACAAAGATACTTCATAGGATTTTTTTTCTTTTTCACATATTAATTTCTTTTAAAAATAGCACATTAAAAATGAATTATAGTATGTAGTCTCCAAATATATTTTTAGGTATCTTTTAAATTCCCATTTTAGAAATCTTTTCTATAGTTATAAAGATAAAAAACACATTCTCTTCACATACTTATTTTAGCTACTAGAATTGCTGTTTTATTCAGTCCAGAAAAATTGTAAAATTCTAAAGTGAAAAGACATTATTCTATGATGGTATATTTCGGTACGCGGGCCTCTCACTGTTGTGGCCTCTCCTGCTGTGGAGCACAGGCTCCGGACACGCAGGCTCAGCGGCCATGGCTCACAGGCCCAGCCGCTCCGCAGCATGTAGGATCTTCCCGGACCGGGGCACGAACCCGTGTCCCCTGCATCGGCAACCACTGCGCCACCAAGGAAGCCCGATGGTATACATTTTAAATTTGACACAACACAAATGTCTTTCTCTTACAAAGGTCCCCATACTTGACCATTCCAAATACAATTTGTTTATAAAAGGGTGGAGAAACAGTTTGTAGTAAATACAAATGGATAATAAACACAAACTAACTAACTAAAATAGAACCAAAACAAATGAAAACATACCCTCCATAGACAACATCCATGGGTGAACGTGGCCTGGGTCTTTTACATGATGTGGTCCTATGTCTGTGTTGGTGGAAAATACCAGAAAGCAGGGGAGAAGCTTAATGTAGGAGAAAGAGCAGGGATCTGTCTAGCCTGGATCTGAGCCCCACGGCCACCGCTTCCCCCTTGTGGGCATGGCCAACTCCTGAAATGTACCAAATCACAGTTTTTTCCTCTGAAAAAATGGCCCATCTAAAAGTTCTTTGTTTATGCAATGAGAAAATATTTCAAAAATTGTTTGGATAACTATAAAGAACAAAATGTATGCAAAGTATTATTAGAAAAACAAATGCTTAACTATAAAAATGGAGCTGGAGAGGAAGGTGAAAGAAAGAACTGCAAATAAAAAATGAAATTAGAGAAGGTAAAATAATCTAAAATTAATTTCAAAAGTAATTTGCGTTTGTAGATAAATATATGTGGGTTTCATTTTGTTGTTTTGGAATCAGCATAGTAGTATAGTTAATAGCAGATTTTGATTTATAGTTTGAGTCAATCAATTTCCTTGAATAAAATCTTGTTTTTTCTTGCACGAAAAAGAAACTATCTGGGAATATTTTCATACTCATCTGCAAAGAGTTAAAGAGTTAGACTAACACAGCCAATGGAGCTGTGATTACTGAAACGCTGTGTTTTGACTTGTCACTTTTTATTTTTCATTTCACATAAAAATGTCTAAACTCAATGTCCTTCATTTGCTGTGCCGAGGCAGTTAGTCTGTCCGTGCCCTGCACTGGTTTTCGGCTATTGTGGTTAACCTTGTCTGGACATACATATAGAGGTCCAACAAAATTCGGTGGCATGAAATGACTTTGTTGTCCTGTCTGAAATATGACAATGTCCCACTTCATCCTAAGTTATTGTGCTGTGGTCCACAACCCAATGTAGATTCTGTTCCACCAAGAAACAGCACCTTCTTTGTGGTTACTAGGTAGATATGGTCAGTTAAGTGAAGAAGAAGGCATAATGTATAATAGAAAGGTTTAAATTCCCATTCCTATGATGAATAAAGCTGTCACACTGCATGATTCCAGATGATTCTGCCTAGAATTGTGTAACGTGGTGGCACTAACAGAGTGGCGTGAGTTTGGGGGCAGCATAGACACTGGGAGAGAGGACTAGCTATTTCTCCTCTCCTTACCGTGTGGCCCATTCCTACCACACAACTCTGCCATGTGGACCACATTTGTTGACATGGCTGGCCAGACGCCTGCTGTTGAAGCATGTCCAGCCATGTGGCTCATCCTTACCCACCACTTTATTTTTGTTGCACTTTCAACCAGATTTTGTGGCTAATGATGATATAAACACTATGGTCGGGGAGATGCCAGGGGACTACTGTGCTTTTCCCTGTGAGACTTTCAGGAAAAAAGAATGTATTTGACAAAGTTTTCTTTTTAAAAAAATTTTTATGTAACATTTATTTCTAAAGGTTTACAAGTTATGATTTTAAAACGGGTGTATTTTATGGTTTTTATATTAATTGATACAAATATAGCAAAATACCTAAGTGTATAAATTATTTGGCCAGTATCCACTCACTTCAGACCTTTAAGAAAGAGAATATTAGATCATTTTCAATAATAATAATTAACTAGTTAATAACATAAAACAAGCTAAAATAATTTTTGAAGAATGTTGACCTGAAAAAGTGTAATGATTCTCAGTGTAGGCGTTCCTATGTGGAACAAATTAATATGTGAATTACAATACAGTTTAAAAGTACACATGCATATAATTATCCTCTAAAGAGCCTTATAATTTTTGAAGATAAATCTACCACATTTCAGAATAATGTTTTTCAGTCCATAATAATCTTGAAAAAACGATTAAAGCTGCCTTCCACATAAGGCGCCCTCTGCCGGACAGTATGGGGAGATGAAGAACTCCATCAAAATGACACTTTGCCATCTGCATTGTAAGATTATGTTGCACATAAAAAAGTTCAATTCCTAAGTGATGTTACACTGTATTGAACAAATGTAGAGAATTCAACAGTCATAAAATTCCCTCAATTTATGCTTGTACGTCAACATTTTTAAAACTGTTACAAGACAGAGTAAGCCATTCAGAGCATAGTTTTCTATATATACTGAAGCTTCCCGATATTTAGAATTAGCCTAGAAAAGGAAGGGAGTATAATAAAATAAGTAAATAAAAAAGTAAGGAATTATAAGAAAAGGAAGAAAGATGATTGGAGACATAAAGCAAAGGCATGAAATGTGCTTATATTGATTTCCATGACTCTTCTGCACATTTCTGATTTTCCTTCCATCCATCCTTCCCTCAGTCCCACCACCCAGAGTTATGCCTTCACGGACTCACCACACTTTCTAGGGTCCAACATTCACTTTCACATGAGGCTACTATTAAGCTCCCTTTATAGGCTGTAACTCCCTCTTAAAAATCAACAGTGTTTTTCATATAACTTGACTCTGTAATGTTTGTATTGTTCAGCATATATTCACACAGAGAGGCTAGACCAGAAGAGAAGCCCATTTAATGAATGGGTACCTGATAGCATCTTTAGTAATTTAATAGAAGGCTGAACAAAGAATAAGTGCTCAATAAATATTTGTTGAATTGAGTTGATAGCATCTCAGAGGACAGGTACAACAGGACAGGTACTGTACTGAGGACAGGTACAACAGAGGATGGATAGAATAGTCTGGGAAGCTGAAGAAACTGGCAGGATTGGAAATATAAGTAAAGATATGGTCAAACCTTAAGAAAAGAACGGGAGGCTGTGATAGTTTGCTGCCATATCAGTTATCTCTTCCCATATCACAACCACACCAAAATGCAGTGGCTTAAATAATGTGCTCACATGTCTATGTGCTCACATGTCTATGGATCAATAATTTCGGCTGAGTTGAGCTGAATAGTTCTTCTGCAACTCTTGCTAGGATCACTCATATGACTGCGATCATCTGGTAGCTCAGCTGGGGTTGGATGGTCTAAGATGGCGTCACTGCCTGTTTGCAAAACCATGTGTCTTTAGTAGACTAATTCAGAGTTTTTCATACAGCAGCTGAATTCCGAGAGAATAAGGCCCAATGCACAAGCCATTTTGAAGTCCTTTGGCCAGTGTTCCACTGAGCAAAGGAAGTCACTTGGCCAAGCTCAAAATCAGTGTGGGAGGGAATGATGCAAGGGTCTCAATAAAGGGGGCATGACTTATTAAGGCACCTTACTCTACCAGTCGTCCATAGATCCTGTATTGTGTGATAATGATAGTTTTGGTTGTTGCCCCTACTTCTCATAAAGAGAGTAGCTAGGACTTGGAATTACTATAGCTAGAATTCTAGTCCAACAAATTACCCCTTGCTTAGTAGCTTCTCTCAAACTGTCTTCCCAAGAGTACTTCTGAGAATTCATTTTACCATCCCTACATTTGCATGTGAACCTGGAATAACCGTGGCAGCTCTCCTATATGATATATATTTTATTAAATTGGGTTCACTACCTTAAAGTGCATTCTAGACACGGGAAAGAAAAAACAGTGGTGGCACTGCTTGAAAGATTTAAATTGGCTTCCCACACTTGTTGGTGTACATTGTTCCAAGCATATACTGGGATGATAACTACAAACAGAAATGTGGGTACTGGCCTTTAAATTTTTCAATTTGGCCTTTTAATTGTTGATTGCATAATTATGGTACTTTATCACCTAATCTGTCCAAATGCCTACTACACTTTTTGGCATTCTTTACATTTTTGTTTAGCAACCAATCAAGCATGGGTTGAAATCCAAGAGAAAACTGTTGAACAATGGGTCCATAAACCCAGCCACTGAAAGGAGTAAAGAATCTTACAGAAACAAGTTCAATTGCTTTTCATTACATTCCTCTGGGTGGTCAAAGGCTTGGGCAGAAAATTAAGCATGCTTAAAACTAACTACACGTACACTTCTGAGACTAAAGCCCAGTCTTTCAATTTGTGTTAAGCTACTATTGTAAAGTAATTTTATTATTGGCCAAGTTTTTAAGTGACATGAAAGGACAAATCTGCAAAGATAATTTATAGTTTAGTTCCTTGAGTGCTCCCAGTAGGTTACCTGGAAGCCTGTTGATTCTACGATGGGCTGGGAACACGAAATATTATAAATATATATAAGTTATCCATCATCTTCTAAAACTTACGTTAAAAATAACAGGACTATGGTTCTGCCAGTCATGGTTCATGTTGATTTCTCTCCTTCTATTTTTTTCCTTGCCAAATATTATTCACTGACAGCTCAATCTCAGGGGCTATGAATAGTCACCTCCATATGCATGCAGGGCTCTTCCTAAACCAACTTATTAGTCGTGCCAGATGTTATTATGCTTCTTGAAATGTAAGCTTAAAAAGTCATCTTAGTGTAAGCTAATAGATAATTCAGTGAACAGGTGTTTTCTTGATATGAGGGAGTGAGTGTATTTAACATATGGGAAGAATATGAATCATATTGTGGCCAGAGGGCAAACTGTGATAGATTGCAAAAATGGTTCCAATTCTTCACCCTTCCCTGTTTCTGCACATTTTGCGATGTGACTTTGCAATTCCTTTGTGAAAGGTAGGGCTTTTTCCCCACCCTTTAGACCAGCCTTGTGACTTGCTCTGGCAACAGAATGCAGTGGCTGTGTCTGTGTGCCAGGCCCAAGCCTGGATCTCAAAAGGTGTTGCATACGTTATCTTTGTGATGGACACTCCTTCTCCATGGGAACAAGTGTGAGATCACCTGCGTGATGATAAACCGTGTGAGACAGAATAGGTAGCTTAGACCAGTCAGCCCTTAGCTGACCTGTCAACTCAGACTTACAAGCAAACCCAGGAAAATCATCCAGGCCTGGCCTGACGCTTATCAGAAGCACATAGTTAACCCACAGATGAGAACCCGTAGATGAGAAACAACGAACGGCTGTTGTTTTAGGCCACTCAGAGTTGAGGTATTACACAGCAAGAGATAACTAACTCGCCCTCCTTTTACTCTAGCCGGTCTGGAAAGCACTTTCTTTATGACCTTTTGTAAAACGTTGTAGAATGCAGGAAAGGAAGAGGAATGCAAGTTGCTTCCTGGTAGCCATGAAGTGTTTCATTAGATCTCATCATTTTTGTTTTCTATTGGTCGTATTCATAAATATGTAACAATAAACATTTAGGACAGATATAGCATTTTCACTCATTTCTATTTTAAGACTTATCTTTCTAGGAAAATTAAGAATCAAATTACAATGGTTCTGTTGTCCTGGGGGTCTGTAACGACGGATGCCTGTGACGGATTGCCCACTCCCACAAACACACATCAATCTTTTGGAATGTGGGAATTCCCTGGTGTTCCAGTGGTTAGGGCTCAGAGATTTCACTGCCAAGGGCCTGGGTTCAATTCCTGGTCAGGGAACTAAGATCCCACAAGCCGTGAGGCATGGTCAAAAAACCAATCTTTTGGAACGCGTTTAACCCTCTAACTTCATCTCTTGCCACCAGCTTCCATTGTCTTCATGACTCCTATACTTTATTCACTCAAGAAGTATTTATTGGACACCTATGATGTGCCAGGAATTCTTCTAGGTGCCAGGGATATAGGAAATAGCAGTGAACAGAATAAACAAAGCCCTTGCCCTCAAAGAGCTGGCATGGAAGGGCAAGTGGCAATCAATAAACAAGACATTGCCACGTGAGACCATGCTGGGTGCTATGCATAAAACTACAGCAGGAACAGAGAACTATTGATATTCTGCTTTGTATAGGAAGCCTTCCCTAATAACGAGAAATTTGAGCAGAGACCCGAATGCAGTGAGGAAACAAGCCATGCAGATACAAAGGGGGTGAGGGAAAGTGCTCCCAGCAGAGGGAAGAGACCAGGCAAATGCACTGAGGAGGAAGTGTGTTTGAGGAATATTTAGCAGGCCAGTGTGCCTTGTGTAGAGCCAGCAAGGGGACAGTGGTAGGAGATGAAGTCAGAAAGAGGTAGCCGGGCCCAGATCATGAAGATCTTTGGGGTTGTGAAAATTATGGACTTTATCTGTAGGGAGATGGAGAATCATTTGGAGCTCTAGTGATATTTGACTGCTGTAGTTTTCCTGTGTTGTTTCATGCTTACTGTGTGTGTGTGCACATGTGTGTGCAAGCGTTTTCTCTGATACGATTGTCTACTGCTTTCTCCAGCTGGCCCACAGCTACTCATCAATTGAAACCTAGCTTAAATATCGCCTGCCTTGGGGAAGTAAATCTCCAGGAATTTACTTTCTCCTCTATTCTCCCCAGGAAAATACATATACTTTTTCATCCAAATTGGGACACATTTGAGAGTAAAAGAAGACTCTCTCAAAAATACATCAACACACATGGATTTGAACTGACATAACTTGGGAAAATAAGAATACATGGTTACTTAGTTTTAACGTCAATCACATGACACTTAAATTATGGTTCATACGTCTGCTTTTCTCCCCTAGAATGTGACCTCCACAAGAGCAGTGTCATTTTGTCTCTGAGGTTCATAGACCTGTGTAGAATCTGATATGTGATAGGGATTTAGCAAATGGTTTCCAAACAAAAAATTGTGTTGAGTTTTAAATACATCTTTTTTTGTTGTTGTTGTTATGGTCAATTGTATTATTTATTCAATATGTTTTGCTATCCCTTTCTGGCAAAGGCTTATTTTTTCCGATCCCATTGACATTAGCAACAGTGTTGGCACTCTGACTTATAGTGGCCCTCTCTGTGGGATGAATAATTGACCACACCCTGTTAAACTCAGAATGGGCTGATGAGTTGCTTTGACCAATGAAATGTAAGTGGAAACGAGTCCAGGTGACTAGTAGTCCCAGTTTATCAGGATCGCGAAGGTTCTCAGGATGTAAGGCTCTCAGTTTTAAAATCAGAGCAGTGCAAGCAAACCATCCTGGTTTACCTGGGATTCGGGGGACCCCTGGGATGTGGGACTTGCTAAAACACGGCAAGTACTGGACAAAGCACAACAATTCGGTTACTCTAGAAATGACACGTGCCATTTACAAGCAGAAGCTTTATAATCTGTTCTGTGTTTTCTTCATTTTAGTTTTCCTCTGTCACAAGATCAGCAACATCCCAAAGAAAGGAGATTCCATCAAGCTTGGACAAAAAGACGTGGAGCGGTATCATAGCTGGTGATAATGAACAGGTAACAAGTTCAAGAAATCAACCTTTGTTTATGTAATCCGCTAAGATTTTGTGGTCATTTGTCGATGTAACGTAGCTAAGCCTAAACTGATGATTATCTTTCATTGGATATACATTTAAATCATGGTTTGCTCAATATATATTTTAGGTTTCTAAGGACAAGATAATATTTTTCTTTAAATCCCATCTGAAACTTAGCAGAATACCTCTAGTGTACTGGGGTTTTGATAAGTATTTGTTGATTAATTATTAATTTTATTACAACAATTTCCACATCTCTAGAGTTAGGAACATAGCTCAGAGTAACAGGGTGTCTGTCTGTCATTTGAGTAAATTTTACTGATTTCAGACAAATCTGGCAAACCAGACTGCAGTGTCTCTGTGCCAGTTTCCTAGAGAAAATGTGGAATGGGTTTGATAAAACATTTTTTTCCCCTCTGCCTCCAAGCTTGTCCCAGCTGGGATCTTCTGGATTAGACGGACAAACTGAATCAAGCAAAGTTTCCTTCTGGTCACACAGAAGCACCATCAGTAATTTGCTGAGAAAATGAAGGGTCAGCCTCTGGGTGGGTGCTGGTTCTTGCAGCATTTATGTGTCATAGTCAATCACGGTGAAGTCATTGCATCCTACACACTGCCAGCCTCCTCTGGTAACTGATGAGGCACTTTTGGTAATAGCATTCTCATTTCCAGACATTGACTATTTTATCATTTGCAATTGTAGGATATTTTTGACATCCTTGTTTCTTTATGTAAGATCACAGTGACTTTATGTCAGTAAATTTGTCAGTGCACACTGCTCAGCTGTGACAGGAAAAGCACTAAATGGATGTGATTCAATTTTAAATATAATTAATAAACTACTGGGAAATATTTCTATTATGAATACACTTACGTTTTGTCAAATCCTCTGTTTACTCCGTGTGCTTAAAAAAACAGCTAATGTCAAGTGAATTTTTTTATGTGAAGAGAGAATAGGCATCAGAATTATTATGAAGCTGATTTAATGACAAGCCTTTATTTTAAATAATATTGCCTTCTATCTGAATTATGAATATCAAATATACAAACACATATGTTAGGGTCTGTTTAATTACCTGCTATACTTCATTATTATAATGAAGCAGAAAGGCTTAGGAAACTTGCTCCTTGCTTAAAGTAGCCCTGAAAGAGGAATATTTTTAGTTTTCATTTTTAGAGGGAAAGCTGAGATCAGAAAAATTTACTAATTTTCTCGAAGTCACTCACTGAGTAAGAAGTAGATACAGGATTTGAATTTATGTGTGTGTAGTGTCAAAGCTCTTTACCTTGTGTCTATGTTCTGCCTAATTCCGGAAGCCTAATATGATACTTTCTGCACCTTCTGGGACATCCATAGCCTGTCTGGATTTCCCACTGCAATCCTTTGACCATACCTGCCCATCTTGAGTTTCTCAGAGGCTTACTTGTGGAACCATCCAATCTCAATTTGCCATCCCCAGGATATCTACTTTCTGTTCTTCAAGCCCTCTTTGGTTCGGACAATTCTGCTCTCAACCAAATTTTAGACAACATAGGGTATAAGGATGGATTTTTCTGGGTTTCTGCAGGCTTTAAAGGAACCACTTTAAATGTACCCTAGTTCTTTTGTGCCATGAGTACCAGCCAAGGGATTCAGAAGTAGGATTTCTTCTTGCTGAGGAAACACACATACACACACACACACACACACACACACACACACACACACACACACATGAACACACACACACACACACACACACACACACACATTTCAACTTCTCATTCACAGAGTGCCATACAATAAAAGTCATTCCTTTCTAGTACCTGAGTGAATTAGGATGAACCCTCAGAGAATCAAAATCAGAAGTGGGTTTTCTATTTCCTTTGAACTCCTTCCTAGGGCTGCTATGTATAGTTGTGCATTTCACACCCTAGGGGTCACCATTTACATGTGTAATAACATATATTTGTGTATTGATTAACAGCAATTTAAAGGCAGATCGTAGTCAAGTGTCTTGAGGGAGCTTCAGCATTCCTCAGCTCTCACAAAGGCATCATTTAGGCCAGCACTCCCTGCTTGTTTCCAGAATAAAGAATCACAGCATAAAGGAAAGTCTTTAGACTTGCTTTTCCTGCCTCCTCCTACAAATTAGATAATTTGGTGGGTATCAGTACATTTTACAAAATATATTGTGCAGTAGAGCTTTGGGCAGTAAAATATTTTTGAGTCGAGTGGGCCAAGATAACTAGATTAATGCCTTCATATATTATGGGGGCCTGGTAAGTTGAGTCATGGGTGCGTATATGGGTCTAGGTCTACCTAGAAGACAGCCAGAAAGATCTATGTTTGGGCAATTCTTGAGGTATCCAGATTCATCTACAGGAGAAGAACTTTACATGGAAAACTAAAGAGCAAAGTTGTCCACCAAATACCTGTATTGTAATAACTGTTACAGTTTCTTAGTGTGTGTGTGTGTGTGTGTGTGTGTGAGAGACACCAATTACTACTGATGTAAAAGATTTAACTTTAGAGGAGACCAGTGAAGATGAGAGGATCCCATTCTAACTTTTTCCACTTTATTCACTGAAATAAAATCAGTGTTGCAAGCCAAAGCCTTATTTTAGGGATAACTTCCTTATGTTCCATGTTAAATAGATTAAACAAAATGATCAGAAAGCTTTAAACAGTTTTTTTTCCTCCTTTGAGGTCAACACTAGGTTTGCCCAGTGGTCAGCTTTGCAAGCTATTTCACTCGTATTTTAATGGGCACATAAAGATCATTACATGAAAATTAATTCCCATCAGGGTTTCCAAGTATTCTACCCCCAGTTGAGATTTTAGGAACGCTCTGCCATTCAGAGGTTGAGAAGAAACCCAAAGAAATCATTAGATCAGGTTAGAGTTAAGAGATTTTCAGACAGGAAAAGTAATTGAAAAGTATATATTTTGCATAATGAAATAGATGACAAACTGGGTGAGCTGTCCTATTAATGAGCCTCCTGTAAAGCCAAGGAGCCACCAAAGCAGGGAGTGAGCGCGTGAAGAGAGTCTCTGATCTTAACTTTAACAACCAATTTTAATCAAACCATTTGAGGTGCTGAGTTCTTAGGGTCTTATGATGGTGAAGGCAATTTGAAAGAAGAAAAAAGGAAGATGTTTTAGATGAATTGAATTGCAAAATAACATCATCCATTTGGAGTTAGGATCAGGAAAACTTCGTTTTATTTTGGATTCCACAGAATTCCATATTTTCACAGGCCACGACCATATTCTCTATTAGACTTTCCTTAACAGTAGTTTTTAGAGGTCAGGTAATATGACCTTAAGTTTCTGAATTGTGTTTCAGTTAAAAGCCTGAAGAGAGCAGTTCTTTCTGGAAAGGTCCATCCTGTATGAACTGAAGTGAAAGGATATCAATTATTAAGGGAATGCAAGAGCCTACTGCATATATAGACAATTAAGAAATATACTGGGGCTTCCCTGGTGGCGCAGTGGTTGAGAGTCCGCCTGCCGATGCAGGGGACACGGGTTCGTGCCCCAGTCTGGGAAGATCCCACATGCCGCGGAGCAGCTGGGCCCGTGAGCCATGGCCGCTGAGCCTGCGCGTCCGGAGCCTGTGCTCCGCAACGGGAGAGGCCACAACAGTGAGAGGCCCACGTACCACAAAAAAAAAAAAAAAAAAGAAATATACTGGTACTAGGTCATCAATAATACTTCTTTGAGGTTGTCCTCCTGCAGAACAAATATTTATGTAAATACATTCCTTAGATGTTTAAGGACTGAAAAATCGGTATTTTTTCCTTTTTAAGGGGTTAGCAAAAGAAAATATTGTTGGTAGGTAGGTGCTGTACTTTTATTCTGATTGATCCAGTTTGGTTATACCATCAGAGCAAGTTCCTGGAGAGGTGCCAGTTCTCCACTTCAGTTGGTATTGCACAGTTTACCTTGTAGGAAAGAAGAGTTTACTAATGTGAAATGAAGTGTACCTTCAAGAAATGAGTGTATCCAAACCTAAGAGGCCAAAGACTGGTCATGTAGAGCTATGAGATTATATGATACAGTAGGCAAGGGTATGGGTCTCAGTTTCCTCCTCTGTGAAACTAAGAATTTATAGTACAATTGGTGGTTCTCAATCCTGGTGATGCCCTTTAGAATCACTGGAGGCGCTTTAAAAATAAAACACACTACCCTCAGAGACGCTGCTTCTGTGTGCCTGGAGTGGGGACCCATGCTTGTGTTTCAAACTCTCTCAAGTTATCCTAATGAGTAACCCGTTATGAATGGCTGATTTTAAGTTAAACTATCTCAGTTTCATGGATGAGTAGAGAGATCACACGGGACAGGGGACAGAGCCAGGACTGACAAAGGACGACATTCCTTAACCAAGTTGAAGTTTCGGCAGCTGTAAATCTCATGCCCTTGAACTTGCATTGTAAATATATTAATGAGAGTGTCTAACTTCCTTTCAAGTGAAAACGAGGAATACATTCTTAATTTTACAACTATATTGCCCTTTGACTTGCTTTTTTTTCAAAGGACGCAAAGTCTCATTTGATAGAATGTTAGAATCCGTGAGGGCAGGGATTTTTGTTATATTCACTATCGTGTGCCCAGCACTTACCACAGTGTCTGGCATGTAGTAGCCACTCAATAAATATTTTTTGAAGAAATAAATGAATGAATGTGTTTGTAGTTGGCCCATTACATTATATTTTGAATGAGTAATCTGAAATTCAAGTAGCTTAGTGATGGAGGAATACGGTTGCAAGAAAGGCAGTGAGAAATCACAATACAATTGACAATCAACTGGTTTGCCTCTCATATGACATCAAAAAAATTAGGCTTTTTGAATCTACCACTTTTAACTTTGACTAAAACTGACTCTGTTTTAGTGGAAAAGTCTCCTTTTCTGCCTAACTTCTCTTCTTTTTGCTGTCTTTCTTCTCTTTCTGTTATCCTCTCCTTTTCTCTTTACTCTTCTTCCTCTTTCTTTTTCTTCTATCTTCTCTTCCTCAATGTCCAAAACCAATCTAGGTATTTTCCCTTTGCCCAAACCTGCTCTTTCTTTTCAGTTTCCCTGGGTAATAGCACATCCAGGCTGCAATCTCTGTGTCACTCCAATCTTCACTTTCTCCTGTCCACCGCCAAGTGATTGCTAAGATTTCTTAATTCCACCAGTGCATACCATACTGTTTAACCTCACTGCTAATCTCTTTTTCTAGCCCTTCACTCTTAAGATTCTCTAGCCTTCCAAGCTCTTGCTTCTCCAATCCAACTCTACGCTGAAGAGTTTTCTTTCGAAAATATTGATTTATGTGACTCTTCTACAAAATCTTGCATTACCTCCACCCTTTAGAAAATTCCTAACTCCTTAGCATGACAACAGCACCTTCCCTTATTACTCTAATGACCTGCCTCATCTGCTGTGGCACCTGTTTATTCGGGCTATGTTCTCATCCTTCCACATGACTTGCTGTCACTGATGTTCTAAGTCTTTGTGGAAGTCACTGTGCTCACTGTGGAAGTTCCTTTCTAGGCCTTTTAAAGTTCTACTCATTATCGAAGGCCCAGCTCACAATTCGCCTCTTCTGTGAAACCTTTCTTGAACTTCCTTTTATAATTCAGCATTTGGCATCTTCTCTCTTAAACCATGTTTATGCTGCCTTGTATAACGAATAGCAGTTTTTGTGTCTATGTCCATCAGTAGATTGTATAGTCCTTGAAGACAGGGAAGAACCATGGCATTTATTCCTGAATCTCTAGTCTCTAGAACATATTAGCTGCCTAAGAAAACTTTTGTTGAGTAAATTAGTCGTTGTAATTGTGAGGACTTTAATCATTTTAGGAAAATTGTAAGGGAGGGTTTTTGTTTGTTTGTTGTTTGTTTTTTTGATCAAGAGTTCAAAAATGACCCAGGTAGGCTCTTATCCCAAGCAGTAAATGACTCAGTCAAGGCGATGCGTCATTATCAGGGGGTTATGTACCTGCTGTGATATCCTGTAATTGATGTTTTAAGTCTTTGAAGTTGTATATGATGAAATTAATCTCCTAAGCACTAGTGGACAAAATGAAATCACAGGCAAGAATCACAACAGTGCCTGTTTATATGGAGAACTACCTAAATGGAGGAATAAGGAAGACAGGCATGATGCTTTGTATGGAGAGAATCTACAACTAGTGTTCCCTTTTTAAACAGAAAGATTTTTTTAACATCTTTATTGAGGTATAATTGCTTCACAACGGTGTATTAGCTTCTTCTTTAAAACAAAGTGAATCAGCTATACATATACACATATCCCCATATCTCCTCCCTCCCGCGTCTCCCTCCCACCTCCGTATCCCACCCCTCTAGGTGGTCACAAAGCACCGAGCTGATCTCCCTGTGCTATGTGGCTGCTTCTCACTAGCTATCTATTTTACATTTGGTAGTGTATATATGTCCATGTCACTCTCTCACTTTGTCCCAGCTTACCCTTCCCCCTCCCCGTGTCCTCAAGTCCATTCTCTACATTTGCATCTTTATTCCTGTCCTGCCCCTAGGTTCTCCAGAACCATTTTTTTTTTATATTCCATATATATGTGTTAGCATATGGTATTTTAAACAAGAAGACTTAAATCTACATCTATAATGACATGTTATTGAGTGTGTCTAGGAGATGTTATGTTTTCTCTTTTAGCTTTGGGAAACTTTGCCTTGACCAGAGTCATGTAGCTACAGTTTTAGGTGGGATATACTCTAAGGTCCATACCAAGTGATACCAAATCCTTGTATATGTTTGTTTCCTTTGTATTTAACAAAGGCCTCATCATTGGTAGATTATGTGTGCTTTAAAGGTATTTTTCTCCTTCATAGTAATGAGCCCATAGAAAAACTGAAAAGCATACAACTATTTAAAGTAAAATGTGGGGATACATATTATTGTGTTGATTCACCCACACTCTTCTGCTGGCATTCTCATCTGATGAACCGTCCACATTTTGAGTCAGCTGGGCCAGGGCTGCTTCTAAGATATTGTAGCTGATGAAGTTGATTGACCTATGCAGATTTTAAGCTCATGACTTTTTTTTTTTTAACATTTTTATTGGAGTATAATTTTTTTTAACATTTTTATTGGAGTATAATTGCTTTACAATGGTGCGTTAGTTTCTGCTTTATAGCAAAGTGAATTAGTTATACACATACACACATCCCCATATCTCTTCCCTCTTGCGTAAGCTCATGACTTTTTAAAACGCCTTGTTTAAATGAATCCAAATAGCAGATCTTTTATATTTTCTCTATATAAGTTCTTCATGGAGCAAAGAGACAGTGAGAGAGAGAGAGCCCTAATAGACTTATTAAATAAGAACATTCTGCTTTTTCACTTTTTCTTTTTGATTCATGTCAAGCTCTCTGTATTACTAATTAGTTAGACACTTTAAAGTCTCTTCTGACTTCTATTCTGTCATTATATAAGTAAATTTATTAGCCGTCTTCATGAATCTGTATTTTGAAACAGATTCTGTTTGGTTTGACATTTTCTGAGTTTAAATGCCATCAAATTACTATTAACTCCAGACAGAGGGCATTAATTTTCCATTGTGCAGGGCATAAAGAAGCTTCGTGAATAGGGTTTTTTTTTTTTTTTTAACCTTAAAAGACAGCAAACGTTTTCCCTGACATTGTACCACCTGAGGCAATTTTGATGCCAACTAGGTACCTCTTTTAGGGCACTCATCTTAGCCAGCACTTACACACGCAAACATGAATTTGTAGAAAATGTAGGAATGTGAGCAAATATGGAGATGTTGAAGGTAGAAGTGGGACTTTTGCTTGTCACAATATTCAAATTTAGTCTTCATTGAATTATCACTTTAATGAATTCTTTATTTCATGCCCAGGGGGTTCTTAGGTAAAGTTCCATAGCCTGAGCTGACTACAGAGGGAGAATAGAGAAGGCAGAATTCAATCTTTTGTGGGTTCACAAAAAGATTTTAAAACGTATATCAATTAGTAGTGAGATATGGAAATAACAGTAGGAATTATTTCTTCAAGAGGGAGGAATGTGCCTCCTTTGCTAGTAGGGAAAGGTCCAACTCACAAGAAGACGAACAACTTTTGTTAAAATTGAACACAGAAAGGCAGAGCCAGTTTAAGGATTGGGTTACCCAGTCAGCTGGCCAGGGTGCCAATATTTAAGAGGCAGTAAAATCAGTGCACTATATCAGACACAGAACATCCTTCTACTTGGGTTCCCACGTACATAACCTTCTACTTGTGTTCCCACGTACATAACCTAATTGGAAATATATATATAAATTAGTACCATAATAGGGAAGAACAAATCTGACTCCATATTAGGTCCTTTTTTTTTTTTTTTTTTACTTTAAACTTTGTGCTCTGTTGCCTGTGCTTAGTCATGCTGGCTCTACACCTTTTGTAAAAGAATGTTGCCTAGAGCCTGAAATATACAGGATAGCCTATCCTCAGGGCTCTGACCTTTAAAAGTCCATTCATATAGAGATTAAAAGTTGCAGAACAGAGAATAACATTTGTTTTATTGGAAGTTTACAGGAACATTGTGACCTGACCTATGTGGACAGCTGCAAGAACAAAGGATTCCTATACCAAAAAGTCTGCAAAACCTAACCACAGCTCTCCCTCACCTTGCCTTTAAAGATGCTTTGCTAAAGCCCTTTGGGAAGTTTGGGGTTTGGGGGGCATGAGCCACCCGTCTCCATGCATAGCTCTTGAGTGAACCTTTCTCTACTCCAAATTCCAGTGTTTAGGTTTGTTTGGCCTCACCATGTGTCAGGCACAGGAACTTGCATTTGGTAACAGTACTGCTTCTGCTGCATACTCAAGTGAGAGTTAATAAGTACCTTTTTCTAACTTTGACCTAACTTTGTTGCATATCTTTTGCAAGAGACATACACAAATTGCATAGACCTCACCACTAACCCTGAGTCCTCAAGCACCCATCATCTGAAGTCAGTGGAAAAACCTGAACTAGGTTCCATAGGAATTACCTATTATTATTTATCTTCTAAGTGCTTGAATATGTCTCCCCAGTATATAAATACATGGCTATTTAAGTTTGCTAATAAATGTATGTTTTCCCTTGTCCCATCAAATAAACGATGAACAGATATTTAAAGAATACCATTTTGTCGAGGTAAAAGAGTATCTTGTGGGGCAAGGGAGAAGGTGCCCATATATCAGCATCAGCATCCAGCCCTGGGCGTGGAGGGGTAAACAGTTCCCTAAATCAGTGGAAAGCGGTTGAAAAAAGAGTTTGTACAGAGTTAATGGATCCCCTAAGGGCCACCAACTGAGGGAGCCTGGAGTCCATAGATGGTCTCTCCTGGACCCTGGTGCTTGGCAAAATGTTAACATGCTATACTAAATCATATGGTCACCTCTGAGCTTGTTCAACAAACACACTTAAAAAGGGTCACCAGATCTTTTCAGGGACCTGTAATTTGTTGGAGCCAGAAAGAGCTGAATTTGAAAAGTACGGCTTCCCTGCTGTAGAGATCAAATCCATTGTCCGAGCTGTGTTTTGTTAACTTTGTACATAGGATCTTCTTTAGCAACTCGGCAGACACAGCTGCTCTTTACATCTAGAAGTGAAAGAAGCGAGTCTGAATGGAATATGTGGACTCTGCTGAAAATGAAACATTTGCTTTACTGAAGGACTTGGGGCTCAACCCTGCATGTGAAACTTCTGCCAGAGCTCAAAGTGGAGGGGAGAAAAAGGGAGAAAGCTATATAATTTGTTTGAAGTTGTCCAGCACACAAAAACTGTCCAGCAGATGTGAGAAAGAAGAAAAAAATGATATTTTAATTTCTCAATCTAGATGATTAGTTGACTCAAACAAAAGAATATGAAAAAGGGGATTGTCAATGCTTTCTGCATCGCCCACGTTTTTGTTAACTCTTTGGATAATATAGTTGCTTCTGTGTTACCCATCCAGGAGAGATTAGAAAATCTGAATGTTTGATCTGCATGTGCTTCTTTTTTGTCCATAGGGAATCTACTGTTCTAACAGATTTGGAACCTGTATTTGATATTTCCAAATCCTTTGGGGAAGCATAAACAAAAGGGCAGGAATCACAAAGCACCGCCTAAGGAAAGGATTCTCTTTGTGTTACATGTAGCGCCTCTTAATTCCATCCACACACGAGTCGAGCCTGTGAATTCTCTCTGAACGCATTCGCTTGGCTGTAAGAGCAAAAATAAGAAAGACTTGAAAATAAGGGGGTGATTTCATAAAAAATAATCAGCCAAATGAATCCATTTGACTAATCAACTGAGTGATATGTTTCCTTTTTTGCCTCCCCCCACGTTTGCACTTTATTCTTACTTTGATGAAATGTTTCACTAGGTACTGAACAAATGTTAAATACTGGCTGTTCTATTCTTAAAGTCTAGTTGGAGCTATATTTTTGTATCTAATTGTTGATATATTAGAATCAAAGGTAAATCATCATAAAATTCCATAAAAATAAACACGAGGCTGCTTCGCTGAGAAGTTATTTCCCAGACTTTATTTAAAAATCCTGTCTGAGTACAGGGGGTAATTTTAGTAAGGGCATCACATGAATAACTGGAAAATGTCACAGCTTCATGAGTGTTTCTTTATCTGTAAGTGAGCTGAAACCAATATTTAGAAATATTTAGAAATAATTCCTATCTTACAGAAAACTTATATACCCCCTTGAACCGTTACTTAAGTTACCGTCCTCCCATCATTCTCCCTCCCACTTCTAACGTCAAGTCTTTACTTTTCTTCCTCCCCTGACACTACTTTAAAAATCTTTATTTATTTATGTGTTTATGTATTTATTAATTTAATTTTTATTTTGTATTGGAGTACAGTTGGTTAACAATGTTGTGTTAGTTTCAGGTGTACAGCAAAGTGACACCACTTTTAAAAAAAACATTTGTTTTATTTCAGGAGAAAACATTTCTTTTGCTTCGTTCATTATTTACAATGAAGTCGGGGATATACAATAATATGTAGAACACAGAATAATTTTTTTGGGGGGGAGGGGTGCTTCCAGGTTTTCCTCCAATTAAGTGAAAAGCTATCAGTCCCACTCACTGCAGATATGAAATCTAATCATTTAGCACATTAAAAGAGCAAAAATAAGCTTTCCCATATTTCACAAATCGACTCACACTCTTCATATTTTATCCTCAATAATGTATGCATTTTCCAGCTGGCTGAGGCTGCAATCTTTCTGCATTTTGGACATTTGTCACTCTATTCAGCCAGGCAGGAGAAGCCCCTGTGTAGCAAGCTCCTTGCACTGCAGGCATAGCATCTGTGAAGGAGTCACTGACATCTGATGATTCAAATTGCAGAAATGATCCAGGACGAATTATGAACGTCTGGGTAGTGCCCAAAGATTTTGAGCTGAAATGACTTTGCCCTTGGAGCCTTGCAGATTTTGGTGAACTCTTGGGGCCACAAGCTTTCCTGTGCACAGCCTCCATAGGACATTGCCCCACAGGTTCTACTCTGTGTCAGTTATCCTTCCGGCCAGGAGAATGCCAATTTAGCTTTCCTGAGCCTGAAATGAAAAGGAAGTGGTTCACGTTTTAGCTTACAAACCCTCAAGGCAATTGGAGCTTTCTTTGAAATGTAAAACAGTGTTCTATCAAGCACTGCTTAAGGTATCATCCAACTATCAAAGTCAAAGATGATTTGATAGAACCTTACAAATCCCCGTAATCTATGGTAAGTAGTAGTAGCTAAGGCTTTGGCTCTGTGTTTGCATGTAGGGCAGAAGCTGGAGGATCATTTATCCAACTTTAGGGTAATGAAGTGTTAACAAAAACCACATGAAGCTATTATTACAACCACAGGCCACAGACTGCTAAGAGGGTATCTCTCTGGAGATGCACCTATTTTCAAGGAATCTTTTGCATCTCAGCTTACCTGAAGGCATTTGCTCAACACAAGGTGATGCAGCTGAAAGACCATGCTTCGTTAGCCCTAATGAACAATGCTGAGCATATTGTCTCTAAAATATAACCCGCTGACATTGATATATATGTACTTTAACTCATTCATCCCAACTTTATTAGGTACATATGTCTGCAGCAGACACAAATGAAACATTCTACAGCTAGGCTCCAAGCCAGAAACTAATTTATTCTTTAATGTGCTAGTGATTACTCGGTGGTTCCTTGAGCAGAGATGACAGGTCTGAGCTAATGGAGTTGTACTGTAAGTTAATATAAATCATGACAGAGCAATTAATTACAGAAACCGCTGCAAATCCCTTTGTTAGTTTTCCCCATCACCAGAAGGATTTAATAATATTCATTTTGCTAAGTTCCAGTGACATTTACAAGTCTTAAACCATTTTTAATCAAATCAATATCACTGGCTGCTAAATTTAGTTGTGCTTTGCTTGCAAGTCCTGGACTACATCGATACTAATGTTGCCTACCTTCTGTTCAAATGAATCACATTGAATACCCATAATTCCTCTTCATTTGTTTACATTGAGTAATTGGGATCTGAAAAACAGTGAAGAACTCGAAAACCCTGACTATCAGCAGGAATGAATTAGCAGGTAGAGGAGGAAATCTATAAATCAGTGATTACACAGGCATCATTGTATCTAATGTCCTTCATCAGTTTCCGCTAATTGCCCTCAAAAAAAAACTTCATGATCATGAAACCAAATTCACATTTGGGCAGACTTTTTCAAGTGTGCCGGGTTGAAAGAGAAAGATGGGATTGAGGCACTGGAGCGATATGGTTTCATAACAAAAGAGCCTAACACCCGTTCAGACACCATCTCCGCTTAATCTCTGTGCATCCTTTGTTCTTTAAACACGTAGAGTCGACATTCTCTTTTTAAAATTAAATGAGTGGAAATTAGTTGGTTTGTTTGGACATAGAAATGCTAGATCATCTCTAAAGAATAATAAATAATTCTTAATCAGGAATTGATTGCATTATAGATTTTTGGAACAAAATAAACTGCTGTTCCTGGATGGCAGTGTTGCTAGATCAATATCAAAACCTTTTTTTTTTTCCTTTTTATTCCCTGTAAAAGCTCTATCTCTGGGAAGAGCACAGCTCCCATAGCAGTGTGCCTTGCACATATTCAGTAGATTTTCTGTATGTGTCCTACCTTTTTCCATAATTGCAGATTTTTACTGACATTTTATTGACCTGCTTTTGACGTGATCTGTGGTGGCCCTGAATCTGAGCCCTAAAATGTTAGGGAAGCTTTCTCTCCAGAAAAGTCACTGTGGACATGCTTTTATATGTGTCATGCTCCCGAGGTATACGGCACTTTGTTCTTTCTGCTGTGATCATTTCTGCTCCTCTTTGCTTCCTTACCAGATGATACGTTCCTGTAGGACAGAGAACTTGCTTCATCCATTCTTCCTCTACACTGTCGATACCTAGCAAGGATCTTTTCACATGATACTGCTCAATAAATGTTCAGTAGCCGGATGAACATATGCTACCCAGATGGGAGAGTGAGGAGGGTGTAAAACTCAAATTAGTTCATCAAATAACTTGCAAGAGCTGTAGAAGAATAGGTTGGCTGCAGGAAAATGTTAACCTGGGAGGGATGTTTTAGGGCTGAAGTTGGGAGTGAAAATCAACTTGATGAAGGCTAGCAAAGAGACCAGCACTTGGGGGTAGCTCCATAGGTAGGGCTTAAAAGCTACTAGTATCTTTGTACTTTAGTAGAAGTCCAGCCCTGCCTCATGATCGTGTTACTGACCCTCGTGGATCGGGTGGACCCCAACTGGGTCCTTCCCTTGCCCAGTGCCGCTCATGCCAGTTGAATGAGACCAGGTTTGGCAAAGCAGAGCAGAAACTTTAATTATTGATCAAGGAATGGGAAAGGGAGAGCTTGTGCTCTAAAGACCCCTTCTCTCCCAAGGGAGAAAAGTGGGGGACTTTTAAGGGGTAAGAGGCAGGTGCATGATCAGAAACTGGGGCAAAGGGTGAAGATTTCCAAGACCAGCTGGGACATGTGCAGTTCCTCAGGCTCCCTGGCACACAGCGCTCATTGTGCCTAGCAAGGTAAATGGTCCCCCTTTGGGTGGAGATGTTAGCATGGTAATGAGGCAGAGGCAACCTTCAGACACTTCCAGGCTTCCTCTACACAGGCGCTGCCTTTGCAGTTAGGCTGGAACCGGTTCAGGGAGATTGACTATCGCGTTTCCTTTGAGGTGTAACTGAAAAACAGCTTTGACAAACATCAGGTGTCTTGGAACAAGAATAGAAATAGGTTAAAGCAGAGATCCTTCAGCTCCTTGGGATGTATATGGGTGACACTTGCGGCCCTGGAAACTGCAGTGTATTGCAAAGAGGCCTGACGGGAGAGTCAGGGTTTGAACGCCCTGCCACTTGTGAGGTTTGTGACCTTAGAAGAACCCAGATATGGCTTTTGACCTTAGAGGAGGCACTAAGCTTTTCTGAGCCCCAATTTCCTCAACTTTACAGTGGGGATAAGCAACACCTAGGCTATGAAATTGTGGGGATTACAAGAGGTGGTGTATATGTAATGGGCCAGCACTGAGCAGACTGCCCCCTACTCCCCAAGGGCCTGTGAGTGGCACCCCTGGCAAGAAGGAGATCATTTAAACCTTTAAAGCTGCGGGACACATATGGGAAGAAAGGGATGCGTAACAGCTTTCTCTTCGTTTTATTTACTGTTGTGAGAGTATGGTCCGTTTTCAACATGGAATTTTAAAAAGACCGTTTTCTTTGTTCATTTGAGACTGTATTCTGATACAGTGGCTAAGGAGTCTACCTGTACCTGTAATTTTGGAAGGGAAATGAACTATTTTTAAAAATCATAATGTATCTCTAGTAAGCCTAAGTGGCGTGTAATATTCCCACGTATAAGGAACCAGAAGCCAGTTTGTAAACTTTTTTCAGCAAAATACAAGACCTGTGGCAAATGACTTCTACTAATATTGCTACCATCACTATTTCTACTCCCATTACTATTACTATTATTGTTATTAATGCTAGTACTGCTGTTATTATCTACATTTCTCCAGTGCTTACTATGACTATTGCAAAATTTTCTCATATATTAATCAATTTATCTTCACAACCACCCTCTGAGGTGGGAACTATTGTTACCAGGTCCAAGCTTGTACTGCTCACTGCAGGACGAGCCCATAAATCCAGAGATGAGTTGTTGGGACAAGGAATAGCAGCTTTATTCGGAAGCCAGCAGACAGAGAAGATGATGGACTAGTGCCCCCCAAAACCCTCTTACCCAAGTTAGAATTCAGGCTTCTTTCATACTAAAAGGAGAGGGGGTATGCTTGGTTGTTACAGACTTCTAGGTGCCTGAATTCTTTGTTCTTGCAGCCTTCTAGTAGGTCAGGTCCTCGTGTTCCTATAAACCTCTAATAAAACAAATGTTATTCTCTGTTCTGCAACTTTTTATCTCTACGTGAATGGAAACGTGTTACACCTTTAAAGGTCAGAGCCTTGAGAATGGGCTATCCTGTATATTTCAGGCTCTAGGCAACATTCGTTTACAAAAGGTGCAGAGCCAGCAGTGACTAAGTACAGGCAGCAGAGCACAAAGGTTAGAGATAAAGGAATAGTATGGAGTCAGGTTTGTTCTTCTCTGTTACACTATCATTAGGGAAATCCAGGCACAGTTAGTAAGTAGCAAGGCTGTGATTCCCATGAGAGCAGTTTGGCTTCAGAGTCTGCTCTGAGTAGAAAAGGTCCAAAGCCTTGAGTTTAGAGATCCAGGTTCCAGTCTGAAACTGCTACCTGAATAGCTATGCAATCCCTTGAATCCCTCCATTTCCCTGTGCCTCAGGTATTTCAATTGGAAAATGAGAATGAGAACTGTTAACTTGAAAATCTTTGGCCCTCACACGGCATGGCAAAAAGAAGAAAGGCATTATTAGGTGACTGCAGATATTATTTGCATCTCTTGAATAACATTATGAGGAATCTAAGTCATAACCCAGAGTGGTTTTTTAAAACCTCCCTTCCATTTTCTCATCCACACGTGTCCCATCCTGCCTGTGTCCCAGAGCATCTCTCTCTCATGACCTCACTCGCGAATATGTCCCCCAGGTCATCCTTTAACTCTGCGGTGAGGCACTTATCTTTGTTCAAGTCGCCTTCACCTTTTCCCTGATCACCCTCTGCCCCTGGTCACTTTCTACACATTCTCCCAATTCTTTTTCACCAAAATGCATGAACAAAAAAGCCAGACCTCTTCCTTTCGGTGGAGACGGGGAGAAGCAAGGTGCACCATGGGAAAATGAACAGATGGGAGTGGGAGGTGGGCAGTGGACACCAGACAGAGGCAGATGTGACCTTCCAGTCCAGAGGAGGATTAAGAAAGGAACTGATGAAAGAATAGCAGGAAGTCTTAAAATTAAGGGTCAGGCTTTCTTATGCATCCTTGATAAACATGACTTCTTGTTGACCTGTGACACAGTTGATAGTGAGTGATAAGGGTGTGGTAGGCAGTTGTACCCAGACTGGACTGTCATCTTCTTGAGGGTAGGGATCTGTTCTTCCTCACTGCTGTATCTGCAGGGCCAATTTCAGTGTCGGCAGGTAACAGGCACTCTATAAATATTTGACAGAATAAATGAAGGAAGGCATGCACTCGGAGACGGGCATGCTGAATTTGAATTTTCATCCTAACAACTGACCTTTCCATTCCATGAAGTGAGCTATTTCACAACATTCTCTAGCATATGGATTATCTCTGTCTATGGCATCCATTCTTCCTCCATCTGTTGAAGAATTTCATCCCTTTCAAAGTCACATGAGGAGGCTTTGGTATATACTCTACACATGGTACAAATGGTATTTTATTGAAAAAGGATGCAACAAAAACACCTAGATTTGGCAAACATTATTTAAAAAAAAACACCTTAATTTGGAGATCGTTTCCTGTTTTTTTTCCCCCTTTGATAGAATGGATTTAATAGACGATATTAGTTTAGCTCCCTGACACACATAAAACCTAGCAGTATTCAGTATCTGGCTTGTTTGCTTTTATTCTTAAAGAATCTGAAGGGAGTTGACATTTTGTTTCATTCATTCACAGTTTCTTTTTTCATATCTAATGAACATACTCCACAACAATGGTCCTCAGATCTCTACCATCTGCAGGGGACGGCACACAGGTCACAGGCTAAGAACAACACCACATCAGTATTGAATAAAAAAGTGAAACTTCAAAGGCAGAACTGGCTATGAGGTCTATGCTTTCAAGACCTCGTAGCTAGTTCCTCCTGTTTATTATTTTTTTGTTTGATTGGATGATAATGTAGTATGTCATTCCATGGTCTGTGACCTGTGGTCAATTCCCCATGGAGGAGCCAGATTGGGGAATATTTTTGTGAGCCTATTTGTCCTAGTAGGGAAGTAATAAAAACAAGAAGGGTGGGCACAAAAGATGTCTGAGGAGAAGGAACAAAGTCCTTTCTTGTTGAGGAAGATGATCTTGGGGGCTCAGCCAAGGGTCTTTTTATCTGGATGGTGGTAATGATAATGATTCTCTCTGTAAATAGTGTAGGCAAGAGGGAGATCCTTGCTGGTTTGTTTCTCTCTCCCTAGTCAATGGCAGTCTGCATTATGGCAGGCAGTTCAGACTCATCCCCAGGCTGCCATGGTTAGACTATGTTTCTACCTCTGAGTAACCCAGGCATCAACTTTTTAAAGTGTTGAGCTAGTGAATTAAGTCTTAATGGAAATATTTTCTCCTAATATAGGACCTCTCTGGGCTACGAATAATTAATGTCAATTTATAGCTCGAGGAATCAATATGGTAAATTAACCCCACTCCCACACAAAATATTTTTTTAGGTAAAATTAAGCCATGTGAAGGCCTATACTCTCTTTTTAAAAAAAACGTAGATATAATTAACATCATTTTTTTTATTGTATTTTACATTTTATTCATTATTCTTAAAAGCTGGAAGCTGCACAGGAGTCCATGTAATAATCGACCTAGAAATTGAATGATTGGGAAGACACGGCTCTTAGAACTATGAAAGGAGACACTGGCAAGGCAGAGAGAATAAGATCAAAAGATGCCAGGATAAATACGTTCCGAAACAATTCTTCTCTTGCCCTCCCTTCACCCTGTTTGGAAGAAGGGGATGGAGAAAGTTTTTCTTGAAGGTATGTCTGCACATCAGAGAAGGGTAACGGTGGCGACAAAGCTGTGGAACCGACTTTTATTTTTAGGAGAGTCTTATCTTTATATCTCAAATTTTAAGTCATGCCTGAACAGGGCTCTTGCCTCTTTTACAGCATGTTAGACAGGGGTAGGGATTCCATTGACAAACTCTGTTTGGACATCCCTAAATTTCCCATTTGCCCTGCTCTCTTTGCATCAGCCCCAGCATTGCCAGCTCTGGCTGGCCTCTCTTATCTCATCCATCATGGGAGCTGTCAGTTGGGTGCCTTTGAGGCCTGGGGCTTGCTGAGATGTTCTGAGGACAGTGTCCCTCTGTCACATAGTATCACCAGTTTTCCTATTACCAGTTTTCCTAGTGAGGGAGGAGCAATACTGGCCCAGGGGAAGATACAGAAAAATCAGAAAAGAGTTTAGGATTTCTAGCAAGTTTGCCTTTCTTTGTTGCAGTCTGTACCAACTCCTCATTGCCATTCCTTCATTCTAAAAATATATTGTGTCCTGTGCTGAGCTAGAGGTGAATAATACAGGATTACAGCCTCTAAAGAACTTTCCGCCTTAGTGTGGAGAGAGAGAGTTGAAAACAAATGAATGTGCTCCATCGTGACAGCCCCTTCAGAAAGCCATGGGCTGGGAGATAGTGGGCACCAAGGAGAGTGTTGGGAAGGCCTTTCGGAGGAGGTGCTTGCTTGTGCTTCCAAAGGGGAGCGTTCCAGCCGAGCAGGAACAGGACGACAGGCACCGGGGTGTGGAAGCAGAGCTCTGTTCCTGAGTCTCGGCAGAGCTGCACTGCTTCCTTCCTCCTGAGCCTGCAGTCAGGACTTGAAGCTGGAAAAACTCCCAGGTCACAGGCAGACTTCTGTGCCTGTAGCCACCCAAACCTTCAGATTTCTCTGGGAGCTGGTGACTTCTGTGGTTAAAGAGATCCCTATCAGGAGAGGAGCTTTTGATGACTCCCACCCTGGCTTCAGTTCAGACGTGCTCAGGTGGCTGCATTCCTGTCAGCTGTGCTTGAACATCCTTTCCAGGAACTGCTTCAGCCTGTGCTCCTTCTTGCTGCTAGTTGACCCGAGATGATCACACTTGCGTGTCTGTTTTCTGGAACATTCAGATTGAATTGCCCAGATTGAAACTTCCACTACAAACAACCTCTTTAAAATTGTAACATGGTTTCATAAAGTGCAACCCTTAATAGACACAGTTCTATGGTTAAGATTTTCTGCAGGAATTGACACTTGCCGGGTTTTTCTGGTACCCAGGCAGCTGTGCTGGACAGCCCACATCTGCGTGATGGTGTAACAGAGAAGAACAAACCTGACTCCATATATTCTTTCAGCTCTAACCTTTGTGCTCTGTTGCCTGTGCTTAGGCATGCTGGCTCTGCACCTTTTGTAAAAGAATGTTGCCTACAGCCTGAAATATACATGATAGCCCATTCTCAAGGCTCTGCCTCCCAGGCTTGACCTTAAAGGTATAATAAAAAGTTGCAGAACAGGAAATGGCAATTGTCTTGGTGGAGTTTTATAGGAACATTGTGACCAGACCTACTGGACAGCTGCAAGAACAAAGGATTCCGGCACCAAGAGGTTTGCAAAAGCCAGCCACACCCCTCCTCCCCCTTTAGTATAAAGGAAGCCCGAATTCTAACTCAGGTAAGGTGGTTCTTTGGGACAGTAGTCCACCACCTTCTTGGTCTGCTGGCTTTTCAAGTAAAGTTGCTATTCCTTGTCCCAATACGTCGTCTCTCAATTTATTGGCCTGTTGTGCGGCAAGCAGTATGAGCCTGGACTCAGTAACTATAGTGAGGAGTCTCCTCTTTCTTAAGAGAACCCCCTACTTATTCCTGGGAATTTACAAAGGGGGCCTCACGTGTTCTCACACAGCACACAACAGCCTGCCAGCTTCAGTGCCACATGGACCTAATCCCCTCCCACTCTAACCCCCTTCCCTGGGAGCAGGGGTTCTAGAAGCAGACTGACTGTGCCTAATTCTGGCTCCAACACATGCCAGCTGTGTGGCCTCACTAGTTACTTAACCTTCTTATGCTTTTATTTCCTCATCTATGAAACTCAGGACCATGCATTTATCTTGCAGGTACAATGAAATAATTTTTGTAAGACATCTAGCACGATACCTAAGACACAGCAGAGCTCAGTAAACGTTAGCTATGCTTTTTAAGCGCTGTTATTGTTGTCACAACCTATATCCACTGCCTGCAAAGTTACTTGATAAAGTCCCTTTCTTGCTATGTAGGCCGATGGCCATGCCCACGGAGCAGCCTCTGAACACTTCCCAAGTGTCCCATCCTCTGGTACCCCAGGTATTGTTTTCATGCCTCACAGTGAGTCAACACATCTGTGCCCTGGACCTGAAGAAGGCTGACATACTCCAAATTCTACCAAATCCCTCTTGAATAGCTTCTGGCCTTTCATTCCTCTAACCAAAGATGCGTAAACCGAATTCATAAGCTTTTACCTTCCATTTTCCTCTTCAACTTTCCTGATCCTTCTCCATACCAAAATCTCCTCTTTCCTCCTTCAGTTAGGAAACCAGACTTCCCATGACCATGAGACAGAAAGAGAGAGAGAGAGAGCTGGGATTTGGGTGTGGGAGGGGGATGTAGAAGGAAAGGAGTGTGATTTACATTAACAGCTGGAAGCCAAATATGCAGGAATATTGATGGTCCCATTATTAGAACATCCAGTTGACATCACTGGATTTGGGGCCTTTCATCTTGAAACAAGAGTCTTAGAACAGAGATTTCTAACCTTTTGGAATTGAGGGGACCAATTATTTTGAACAACACGGTGTGCTTGTAGTTTAAATCTGTTTTGAGACTTATTTGACAATTCTTCCCCATCCCAGTTACGTGAATAGGATTTTGGGCATAGGGATATGGCACCCTCAGAGGTGAAGGCTGCAAGTAACATCAAGAATATGAATATGGAATGGGGTCCTCAACTAGGCACTGTATCATGAGAGGGTGGCAGGGGCCTGGGGGGATGGGCTGGAAGGCCATAGGACAAGGTTGATTTGTGCAGCATATACTGGACTGTTCCTGCCAGGCCTCCACTACTGAAACTTGAAAGAGACAGTTTGAAGTTAAACAAATAAATGCCTTACCCAATAGCCATTATGATGCTTGCTTTTTATCATTTGATTCGTTTAATTTTATGGGTTCGCATTTTAAAAAGTTTACTCTGCCGAAGCAACAAAACAATTAGGTTGTTTCCAAGGGAGGTCAGCAGTTAGGGCCCATGGACCTAGCTAGCAACCTTAGATCCAGATAGAGACAAGAACCAAAGCTGTTTCATACCTGTATAAAAATAATTCAAAAGATAAGCCTTTGACTATTAAGTTTGTAAATAGTGCAACCATCTTGGAAAATATAGTTCAGCAGTTTCTTAAAAAGTTAAGCCTACATTTATCATATGATTTGGCCATTTTCATCCTAGATATTTACTCAAGAGAAATGAAAGTCAAGGTCCATACAGAGACTTGTCCATGGTTGTTCACTGTTGCTTTATTTGTAATAGCTCCAAACTGTGGAAACAACCCAAATGTCCACGAGCAGAGGAATGGATAAACAGATCATGCTGTATAATGGAATATTATTCAGCAATGAAAAGGAATGAGCTATTGACACAAACAACAATGTAGATTAATTTCAAAATAATCACAGGGAGTCAAAGATGACAGACCAAAATAAAATTTGAAAAAAGTATACTCTGTCATCCCGTTTATATAAATTCTAGAAAAATATAAATTAATCTATAGTGACAGAAGGTAGATCAGTGGTTGCCTAAGGATGTTAGGGGGTGGGGTGGGGAGGAGTGGGAGGAAGCGATTATAAAAGGGTAGGAGAAAACTTTTCGGGGTGGTGAATATGTTCATTATCTCGATTGTGGTGATGGCTCTACGGGTGTATGCATATGTCAAAACTCATCAAACTGTATACTTTAAACATATAGTTTAGTGCATGCCAATTACGCCCCAATAAAGCTGTAAGAACAACTCTAAATAAAATAACCAAACTTTTAATATTTTTCCATTTCAGAGCTACCTATCAGCAAATGCTATTTTCTGACTCTTTCAATGTTTCTTTGGGGCGATCCTAAAACCTTAACTTCTATTAGCATGACCCATGCTAGTCACACTAAATACTACTGTCTTCACTGTGATAATAATGACAACTAGTACTTATTGAGAGCCTTCTGCTGAGCATGGCTATGCCATCACTTTACTTACATTATCTCATTTAATGCCCAGAAAAACTTCCTAGTATAGGTACTATTATTAGTTCCATTTTACAGAAGAGGAAATCAAGGCAGAGAGGTTAGAGCACAGGAACACAAGTGTGGAGAGTCTTGATTCAGAACCACAAACAGTCCTCCTCCTGGGCTTTCCTTCTCACTAATAGGACATAACTACAGATTTATTTGACAGGAGCAAAGAATTCATGCAGAAGCAAGGGCTTGTTGCTGTAACCCTGTAGCTATTTCTCATGGTCTCTATTTGGCTTCCTGGCCTCTGTGACACTAATTCTTTGTTTCAGCTTTTAATTCCCTATAGCATAGTCTTCCTGCCTGTTTTCAGGATTTCCCATTGCCCTGGTTGTCTCCCTAGATTCTGCACTTGTTGCCTTTATGGTCTTCAGTGCCTGTCCCATGCAGAGAGCTTTGTCAGATGACTTACTCTGCTTTGAAGAGATACATCTGCCAGATTCTTCAGGTAGAAAAAAACCTGTGGACAAGGAAGAGATGGATTCCATTCAAGATCAGGATATGTGTCAAAATCTCCACAAGGGATACAAAGTAAAAGGACTAGGTAGCCAGACAAAATAAGATGGCTCAGGATATAATAGGGAAGAACAAATCTAACTCCACATTAGATCTGTTCCTTTTACTTAAACCTTTGTGCTCTGTTGTGTGTGCTTAGTCATGCGGGCTCTGCACCTTTTGTAAAAGAACGTTGCCTATAGCCTGAAATATACAGGATGGCCTGTTCTCAGGGCTCTGACCTTTAAGAGGGCAACCATATAGAGATTAAAAGTTGCAGAACGGAGAATAGCATTTGTTTTACTGGAAGTTTACAGGAACACTGTGACCTGACCTATGTGGACAGCTGCAAGAACAAAGGATTCCTACACCAAGAAGTTTGCAGGAACTAACCACACCTCCCCCTCATCTTGCCTTTAAAAATGCTTTGCTGAAACCCTTTGGGGAGTTCGTGGTTTTTTGGGCACAAGCCACCCATCTCCTTGCATGGCCCTGCAATAAACCTTTCTCTGCTCTAAACTCCAATGTTTCAGTTTGTTTTGCCTCACTGTGCATCGGGCACACAGACTTGCATTCAGTAACAGGGATAGGAGATTGGCAGCAACTTAGAATCCAGTGTAAGAGGCAGCAGAGTGGTAATACTAACTTTCGTTGGAAAGTCCACAGAGCAAGAAGGCATCAGTGCACTCTGCTGAGAGCCAGGCAGGTGGAACTAGCAGGAAGGGAGAGCAGGGCTGACAGAGAAGCCTCTGAGGAGGAGCCTCTGAAACATGGCCTTCAAGAGGCAAGGTGTCCATTGATGCGTTTAGGAACCGAGGGCCCCGAACACTGGGCCAGCTTTGCCTGGGTTGACAAGGATTGCCAGAAGGTCCTAAAAATAGGGTTTCACAGCCTTTTCACAGTTCTGCCAGTCTCCCAGATTAGTTTGGACTCTCTCTTTTTTTATTTTTAATCAGTAGGAGAAAAAAGAAAGATGACAATAAAAACCATATGGAGGCCTCTTCTTATGCTGTAACTCTTTGATCTTCTCTCCAAATAGAAGAAAGTAACCTTCCCACTATTAAAGGATTCCAAATGCTTTCCAGCCTCTAGATACACTATTCTTTCAGTTAAATTTAATACCATGGTTCACTCCTTTATTTATTTGTTTAAACCCTGATCGAGCATTCACTATGTGCCAGTTTCTATGCCAGGAACTGAAGGTACCAAGAAGAATCCCCTGTCGTTGCCTACACTGAGCCCACAGACCAGGAAGGGAGTCAACTGAAATACAGTGAGGCTGTGCACAAGAGTTCAGGGAGCCTCAGGAAGGGACATTTAAGGCAGGAGTGCAAGTATGGGGGGAAGAGAGCTAGAGGCTAAAGAAGCTTCCTGACAGAGGTGACACAAGAGTCCAGAAGAGTCGCTCCTAGTTTTCTCAACAACTCAAAAGCTTCCTTTCGTAGCACTTGTAGATTCTGATATCTCTAATTCTGCCAGGACTGTCTTTGGAAAGCCTAAATAGATAGGAAAGCCTATTGATTTTTTTTTAACCACAGAACAATATAACGTAAGCAGAAAGAAAACTCTGCAGGTTTTCAAACATAAATCTAAAGTGGTTTCCTAAGAGTAGTCAACATAGAGAACTTGTGATCCAAGGACCTGGAATGTCTTCAAGAATCAATATGCTCAAGGATGAGCAGATAAATTAACAGCCTTAGAGAAACAGGGGTGTTCATTCATTTATTCATTCTCTCATTCATTCAGTAAATAAATATACTCCTTATAGACACTGGTGATTCAAAAATGAACCATCTGTTTACAGGTAGAAAATAAACATTTGTTAATCTACAGTTTGCCTTTACAGAAGATATTTATCCCTTACCAGAATGGTCCCTTCTCACTGTTGCCAAAGCCAGCGTACTGTTCTAGGTTGCTCTAACCCAGCATGACTTTTCTCTTTGGTTATTACTAAAAAATGTAAACTGGCAAAAGGACCATGGCACACAGACATCTATTTTCTAAATGCTTCTGAAAAAGCACTAGAAATAAACAAGATCTAAGGGACAAAGGGCCAATTTGCAAATGTTGCTGCTGCTTGATAAATTTATGTAATAAAAATTACTGTATTTTTGTGCTTATAAAATAATAATCACTTTTAAAAACTAGTTTTAACTAATTTCTCTAAATCCTTAACTAAATCAGTCTTGTGGAAATTGATATCCTTTCTGAAAATCTATTTTACCTTTCGGTTTTAAAGGATCTATCCATTCTATTGTTCAACTTAGGAAGCTGGGCTGCCAGTTTGATAAGATTGTGAGTGTGGTCTTAATGCTCTATGCTAATCTACTATACATCAGGCTGGAAGCTTATCTTGACAGGAAAACTTGGAGCGGGCCTTGTGGAATGATTTTGGCATCACACGTTGGAGTGGAAAATATTCACAGGCTGTAACAAAGTCTGGCTTGGGCTGCTGTAGGAAAGGCAGCCACTGGCTGGGAGACAATTCATGTAGGAAAGTCCTGGGCGTCTCTGTGAGAGGCCTGCAGGATGGTGCTATCCACTGAGAGGGGGCAGGATCACGGAATCATGTGTGTTTTCATGAGAATTGAGAGGAACGGCAGCTAAAGCGAGCCAAGTTAGAAAAAGAACACAACCACTGAGCGCTTCCATCACAGCCTTTCTGATCCAAAACACTTCATGTGCAAAAATAATGTGCCAACTGAAGGAAGAATACTTCAGGGGTTTTAAAAGATGAAGTCTAGAAAAACCCTTAGGCACAGGTGTACTTGTTTGTGCATATGTCAAACCAAAACAGGGCATAAAGCAACCCTCCATCTCTCTTGGAAAGGTTTTGAATCTATTCTCTGACAATTCTGGTAAAAATATAAGTGCTTTTTTTCCTAAGCGTGTCCCTGTTTGGTGAGAAATTGCTTTTTTTCCCCTTTGGTGGGAGGCTTGTTTCTGCTTTTAATATACTTGTAAGCTCTGAGCTTTGTCACTGAAAAATATTTAGGAATGCTGTTTTCTGGGATGAGAGACAATGGTAGTATACATATTTTGACTCAAAATTTGAAAAAATAAATGCCAGGGACTTTGTGATGACCTCTTGTGTTGCTGTCCCTGGGAATTGTATGGCATTCCTGGAAAAAGGAACTCGTGACTGTTTTCTCCACTGGACCCAGAAGTCTTGGGTAAAAATGAAATCTGACTACAACAAAGTGGAAAATAAGATTTCACACTGCCTGCCTCCCCCCAGTAGAGAAACTTCTATAAAAAAAAAAAAGGATGTTCACACAATGAGGCCTTCTAGACCCCGCAGAGGTTAATTGAATGGGTTGAGTCATGGGCACCATTCAGGAAGGCTGAAGCAAGGGAGGGTGAACTGTGTATATGCAGGGGTGTGGGGAGAAGGAGCTGTAGTTGCCCTGCCCTCTGAGTTGTGGGAAAGGGGATGCATGAGCCAGAAAGAGCTGAAATGTCATTCAATTGTCAGTTCCTTAACAGCAAAGAAAGAGCCTACTTTTGTCTTTGATTTCCTCATGCCTAATGTGGTGTCTGGCACATAGTAAGTTGTCATTGTTAGAACTGAACTGGGTTAGCGTTCTGGGCTCCACTGGGAGTGTCAGATATTGAAATGAGCTCCATACTCATGGAGAAACCAAGAAGAGGCAGAAACTATATAAGGAGGATTGACCATTTCCAAGGAGATAAAGAAGAGAGCCTGGTGGATGACAGTAGCCAGAGGACACTCCTAGATGTTGGAGGTACATCATGGCTGCAGGAACAGTGGTTTCCGGGCAGGATGTTTCCAAGACAGCATAAGTGGGAGGAGCTGCAGTTTGGAGGTTGCCTGAACAGATAGCTCAGGGATGCCCTGCAGCCTGTGCTAAAAATGCATAGCAGTGGGCTTCCCTGGTGGCGCAGTGGTTGAGAGTCCGCCTGCCGATGCAGGGGACACAGGTTCGTGCCCCGGTCCGGGAAGGTCCCACACGCCGCAGAGGGGCTGGGCCAGTGGCCATGGCCGCTGAGCCTGCGCGTCTGGAGCCTGTGCTCCGCAACGGGAGAGGCCACAACAGTGAGAGGCCCGCATACCACAAAAAAAAAAAAAAAAAAAAAAATGCATAGCAGTGCCTTCATGCTGGGCAAAGCCTACCATTCAGAGGTAGCCCTGGCCACTTCTAAGCTCTGCCCTTAAGCCCTTAGAGTTTGCCTGCATGTAATACCACTGAAGTCTTATGAAACTGTATCAGCATAAGAATTACTTCAGGTTTTCCCTCCAATAGCCTTCTCAAATCCCTCCCCTCCACCACTGTCCCAAGTTCAGTGACTCATGCCTGCATGCTCCTTGTAAACCTAGGTAGACCACATCATGTGAATTGGATTCCTATCAAGAACTTTGTCATCTCATGCCCATGGGCAGCACAGATAGTACACTCATGTGCACACCCCAGTATATGCTTCCTGGCCAGACCTCAGTTTGTACACCACCGTATCAAGAGCCCCTTTTTCAGGGACAGAATAAGCAGACAAATGGGTTGGCGTCCCAGCCTGAACTGGTAACTAGGAAAAGCAGATAGTCAGGGGAACTGGGGGATCTGGACCTCTTTTCTACCATAGTACAGACACATCTGTTCCATTTATTTTCGTCTTGTAGGCTTGTCATTGATTTTGGAAAGTGGTTTTGTTTTGTTTAACTGTGAAAGCTTCAAGGGTGGTTTTTCTTTTTTTTACTGCTTAGGGAAACTCCCTCTCCGTCCCCTCAACTCTCCCACTTTTCTGAAAGTGAGTGTACCTCTAACTGAGAAAGAACAAATATAAGAAGGAGAATTTATCTCAGCCCAGTGGTGCTTAAAGGCAAACTTAGAAATAGAAAGTGATATAAACACAAAAAATTACCAAGGGAAGTTTTCTATTGATGCTATGACAAATTATCACACATGTAGTAGGCTAAAACAACACAAATTTATTTTCTTACATTTATGGAAGTCAGAAGTCCCAAATCAAGGTGTTGACAGGGCTGCATCCTTTCTGGATGGAGGCTGTAGGAGAGAACCCATTTTGTTGCATTTTCTAGCTTCTAGGCAAAATGAAGTAAAAAAAGTAATTCAATCCATTCTAATCCAGTATTTATTGTGTTAGTACATGCCAGGTATTATGGTAAGCCCTATGAAAATATAACCATGATTAGGGATTAATCCTTGATTTCAAGGGGATTATAAATTCTAGTTGGAGAAGTGGGCCCATGAACAACTAGCTGTAATAATCAACAGAATAAAAATATAATAAATAGACATATAAATCAAGTATTGTGGGAACAATGAGGAAGAAAAAATACATTGTGATTGGTGATACCAGAATACTAATTTTAATACTGACATTAGGATACTGACTTCAAATATAACTGAAATTAAGGAAGTATTAATTATTTTCATTAATATTAATTAATATTTATACTGTAAATATTTATACTGGGTTTTGAAAGATGAATAGAAATTCCATAAATGGAGAATGTGGAAAAGGGGTATTGCAGGTGGAGGAAATTCCTTGAGGAAAAGCATGAAAACATGGACCAGCAGAGCAAATGAGGAGGCATTGACTAGCCTGCTGTGGTAGAATCGTTTGATGTGGGGAGGAACATGAGAGATGTAGGGAAGAAAAGTAGAGATGGAGCCAGATTTATTTAACAAATATTTATTGAGTACTTATTGTACTCTGGGAATGTAACAAGGGGCAGAAGAAAGAAACAACCCTGTCCTCATGAAGTTTATCTTCTAGTTTGGAGATGGGGGTGGTGGGACTGGTGCCAGTCAATGAAAGAGCTATAAAGTATGTTATGGAGGAATATAAAGTGGGGAAGGGAGTGGGGGGAGCACTTTCAAATGAGGTTGGTCCAGAAAGGCCTGCTGAGAAGGTAACTGATGATCAGTTACTTGAATAGGGTGAAAGAATGTTTCTGGGGAAGGATGTTCTTGCAGAGAGATCAGTGAATCCGGTAGTTTTTAATTTGGCTTCCTATCAAGAAACAATGGCTGTTCAATAAAGTAAAATCCAGAACCTCTAAGGTTTTGCACTGGAAGGAGTGTTTTCTGATCATTGACAGACCTTTGAAAAGGCAGGGCAGCATCTCGGCTGCCAACGATCAGAAGATCTTCCTTCTAGTGAGAAATCTTAGAGGCTACCCATCATCATTGCCCATTGGTTCTCTGAGACCATTAAAAGCTACTGGGTTTTCCTAAAACACAACTTGAATTTTATCACTCTTATTCTCAAAAATATTTAATGGCTCGCCATTTTTAAGAGAGAAACAAAAAGTCATAGCGTAGCAGGAGTTAAGAGCCCTAAACACTCAGGGTAAGAGGCTCCTTTCCCATTAACCAGGTGCCTTTTTTAAATAAACATTAAGAAGACTCCCAGAAGCTCTGCTGCTCCAGCTGTCAGGAAGATGCCACAGAGATCCCAGTGCTCTGGCTGAGAGCACCTTGTCATGGTCTCCAAACTGGCAGGGGTGAAGAAAAGCCCTAGACTCTACTGATCCTGGCAGACCCATATCTCCCCTTCTTGCACAGCACTCACAGCATCATCACCACTATCAGTCTTGAGAACATCAGGATGAATGCAATTTCATCCTTTAAGCCTATTTATTTCAGTCCCCCAAGAAGCTCAATAGGACAGCCCCACACTTTACTGCCCATAGAGTTCTGTGCTTCTCCTTTCATGATCTCCCCATTACCCATCTCTCTCCAATACCACCAACACTTTCTCTCTGACTCTTGGAACTCATGATCAGCCATCAGCAAAAATCCTGTATATCCTCATCCTCTCATTCATTCTCTTTACTTCTGAATCCCCATCACTTCATTTCACCAGCTGAAAAACCTGGTTTTCCCCTGAAGTCACTGCTTCTCCTTCCGATTGATATGTTTTCTCTCTCTCATTGTTGTGTGGAGACAGGCTAGATGCCTTTCTTGTGCCTCATTGCTACTTCTAGCCCTTCTACCTTCTTCCTGATTATAAACCCTAGCTTTGCGTCCGAAGTCATCAAACCATCAAACTATTACTACCTACCTTCTGTTGAAATCTAAGGCACCCTGAGCCACTGCCCCTGATTCTGTGAGCATTTGAGTTCCTGGCTCACTGTCACTGATTCCAACATTGTCATAATTCTTGGTGATTTCATTCTTCTTGGGGACAACCCTTCCACGCCCCTTGCTTCTCTTGGCCTCTTATGCTCCAGAGACTTTTTTCTTCACTCTGCTGCAGCCATTGGCTCCCTTGTTATAGCCAAACCTTCATTATTACAAATAATCACAACCTCTCTGTTACCTCAAATTCAAGTTCCCACTCTCTGATCACTCCCTCACTTTCCAGCTCACTCTCCAGTCTAAAATTCCTCCCACCCCATAGTTTCTGCCAGTCATTGATATTATCATCTATTATTCACTGTGCTTTACCCCCATCATGTCCTCACATCCTTCCTTTCCTAGTTTATATTCTATGGTTTGATGTCAGAGTAGTATAAGAAAATGGGACCAGTAGGTGTTTATAAATATTTATTTAACATTAATTTAGATAAGAGGTCTATCACTGTCTGGGGTTAGGGCAGAGGAGAAACACTCTAGCCTGTTCCAATCTGTCCTCTCTTTTTCCAAGAATCCCATTTTGGCTTTAAACTTGTACATCCCACAAAGGTGAACCTAAGCTTGCCAAGGAGATGGACCATTAGGAGGCAATTCAGTATTCCCTGATACTCATATGTGCCACTTGGGGGAGGGGCTATGTTACCTCCTGCCCCAAGGGGCTCAAGTTTCTTTCTAACTCCTTGCAGTTCTCTTTCTGTGGGAACTCTGGTAAAGACTCTTTTCCCCGGGGATTTAGTAAAATCCCAGGGATATTTCACTGCCCTTATGGATTTAACTCTGGCTGTGGCTCAGTTGTCTAGCCCTGAATTTGGCTTTGGGAGTTAGGGAAGGCTTCACACAAAGGAGGTGACATTTGAACTTGGCTTTGAAGGATTAGTAGGATTTTGCCAGAAGTGATGGAAGAATTCTCACTGGAAAGAAAGAATTACTGGCAGCACTTTTTTTTCCTGCTTCATAATATTTAGGAAAATTTAGACCTCTACTCCTATATATTCATACATCATATGTTTATGGCTGAAAGTAAATACGATTAACTAGATAAAACCCAACTTTACAAATCCTCTTTTTTATGTGCAAAGTAAATATTTTTAAAAAGGAGGTTTGATTTATTTACATTTTTAATTAAAAGAAAATTACAGATAAAAGATGCTATACCACTCATCTTCCTAGGAAAAGAAAATGTTGCAATGTAATTAAAAGAACGCCTCAAATTATAATTAGATTCAAAATTTAATTATGACTAGAATACTTCATCCTTATGCACACTGACACCTTGTTGATACATAACCTTTAAAGTATTTTTATTATATTTACTCTAAGATCTTAATCTGTGGACTAAATAAAATCCTTAGATTCCTAAGAAGAGCTAGAATTCAACATAGAATACAACGTGCTGTTTTTTGTCTGGAAAAAAGTATTGTGTTTGAGAATTCCTGTTTTGACCATTGCTGGATTTTATTACAACTTATTGCTGAAAAACATTCTAAAAATCTCTAGCAGATATGAGTTAGTATAATAACAACTTTCTTAGCTAGAGAGAGCATCCTTTGGTTCATACCTGATAGAGTTACTCTCTTCCAATTGAAAGGACGCCAGGAATTCATATATATATATATATATTTTCAAGAATCACATTTTCCAGAAAGAAAACTCTTCCTGTGGAATGTCAACTGTATGTATAGAAATATATTACAGCTATTTGGTGGAATACTTTCTGCAGTGAGCTCTGGTTAAATACATTTGCTATAATTAACTTTCTGTTGCACCATTTGACACTTCTTGCAGCTTAGAAAACAATAACTTTCACAGTAAAAATGATTTACTTACAGCATAATGTGCTCTGATAGAAATGTTTTGAGCCAAAGATCCTCAATATGCAATTATTATTAGCTTGATATGGAAAATATTGTGTGATAAAAACTATTTGAAGAATTGCCACTTTAACTTTTCTGGTGTTGAAGAATGCACTTACTATAAATTGAAGGTCTTTATTCACGAGTCAAAGTCTCAATTCATGGCCTTTGTGGAAATCTCTATATTAAAATGCATGTTTATTACTTAAATAATTAAATAAATATCTGTTGAAAATGCATCACGTGTTTGGCATTTCCTAAAGTTTGCATAGTGTATGTTGGCTTTAATTTAACCACAGTTATTAATTTGATTAACCTTCATGGCCATTAAAAATAGCTTGCTTTAATAAACTCATGAGGAAAAGTACAAAACAACATCTAATTATCTAAAATAGACTCATTTTCATTCTACTGAGTTTGAACTCACAGGCTTCAGTTAGCCCCTCCTTTCTGAACCAATTTTCACCAGACAACTTCTGCTCCCAGGTGAACTGAATTTCTACAAATGGCCTGCCTCTGTGGTCCTCTGTATAGGCAAACCTCTCACTGAAGCCCTTATCTTTTGAAGGGACTTCAAAGGTCCATTGAAATCCAAAACTTTCCTTGAAGTTAAGTCGAGTTTTGCCTGTTTTAGGGCTGCAGGATTTCATCCAGAAAAGCCTAGGTGGTTAACAAGGAAAGAGCATGTTAACCTGGTTGGATTTCATCACAAGTGGAATTTGGTCTGACAATTTTGGCTCTGTTAGGGGGTTTAAAGCATATTCAGCTGTGGAAATGATAAAAGGATTCCCCTACCTGGTTTTATAGCACAATAGCTGAAAGACCAGCAGGTGTTTCCAAGCATCTTTAATGCACATCCCAAACTGCTACACCAGCTGGATTTCAGTGAATGAAACAACCCTGCTGTTAAATCATCTGAATCCCAGTCAAAGTTGTTGACAGTAAAAATCCAGGTGGCTATGCAAACTGGTCATTTCCTTAAATAGTAATTTGAGTTTCACCTGGCAAGTCCTGCTAATAACAACAACCAACATCTGTGTAGCCTGTTTCAATTCATAGAACAACTTTTATGTATATTATCTCAATTAGTCTTCACTAAAACCCTATGAGATGAAGACATGGAAGTTCAGAGAGATGAAGTGACTTGACCAAGGTTATGCAGGTAGTAAGTGGTGAGCCAGGACTTGAACCCAGACATTTGAAGCCAGACACAGTGGGCTTTCCCTTAGACTACGAGTCACTGCTTGTGCGGATGATTATTGATCCGTAGTTCTTGGTTCAAAGAAACAAGAGCTGCTTGGTCTTCTTTGGAGAGTCTATTTCTATAGGTCCCTTTTGGAAAGTAGGAAAGATTATATTTTGAGCTCTGGGCTCATATTACTAAATCTTCTGTTTTTTCGAGAAAAGCTGAAAATTCAGATTGAACACCATCCCAATTTTTGAATGTTAACAACTGTGTTAGTTTGGGTCTTTGTCCCCAACTCTTCATTACTTTTTTTTTTTTTTTTTTTTGCGGTACACGGGCCTCTCACTGTTGTGGCCTCTCCCGTTGCGGAGCACAGGCTCCGGACGCACAGGCTCAGCGGCCATGGCTCACGGGCCCAGCTGCTCCGCGGCATGTGGGATCTTCCCGGACCGGGGCATGAACCCGTGTGCCCTGCATTGGCAGGCAGACTCTCAACCACTGCACCACCAGGGAAGCCCTTTCATTCCTTTTTGGTAGTAGAATTACATGTCCACACCCTTTGCCATGTAACTCTAGGGCTTCCCAACAGAAAAGTATACATCACTTACCTCATTGGTTTTGGATTTGGTCATGTGATTTGGATTGCCCAGTGAAATGTGGGAAAATGTGAGCTGTGGCTTTAAGAAGCACCTTCTATCTCCCACCCCTCTTGTGCCCCTGCATTTACGACCTGTGAGTAAGAAATAAATGTCTGTGGTTGTAAAGTCTTTGAGATTTAGGATTGCTCATTATGCACCAAATCCTGACCAATTTAAACATCTCTAAACAGACATTACAGCCCAAATTCAATATATCTGTAGATTAGATGCAGCCTGTGGGCCACAGCCTGAGATTTATTTGTGAGATGGATCCTTGGCAGTATCTTTGCCAATACTAGCATTTAGATCTCTGGGAAAAAATTATATCAAAAGTTTGGCGCATATAGTATTTAGAGCAAAGAGAATGTTAATTTAAGGACTGACACCTAAACAACATCTATGCTCCTATTCAGGAGAGATACATGAACTAAGGCATATAACTAATTGAAGTTGTGGGAGTAAAATGAGAGATTTTCCTTGTCATTGACTTGGATTAACAGGATCAGCCTACATTGTCCTCTGTCAGCATTATTTTATAAATGTAGGTCTTATCCTTAGAGCATGAATTTGTTTTCTATCATCCATGTTTGTTACAGTCAAAACTTTTTAGAGTCTCCTGGAAAAGTTAGAAGATTTGGACCTATATTTAATGTTTCATCCTTCTTCAGTCTGAGAAGAATCTTAATTACTGAGAGAAATAGCCTATGCTTACTAGGTGTTAGGAAATGCAGTAATTCATTTAACAGAGAAAACATCACCTGGGGAATTAAACAAGATTTACTGTCTGCCAAATTGAGGAGGAAATCAGCGTAGCCAGACACACAGCAGAGAGAATGGCAATGATCTCCAATTGCAGAGACATTAGCTTTCAGATACCCTAGTTGTAGGTGAGAATCTGAGTGGGAGAGGGTCATGTCAGATCTTCTGGAATCATTTCCCTCCTTCCAAGCAAAGCCTTCTACACCAAGACAGGAGCAATTGTGTCTACTGTCTAGTCTGAACATGACCAAGACCCTTCAACTGAGCCATCTAATTTTTATAAATGTTTGATACGATGGCAGGGGCCAGCACGGACAGCACGCATTTCTTATTGGTCACTTCCCCAGGCTAATGCAACCTAGGCTATGTACTCTCCTAATCTTATAGCAGTGGGACTAATGTAACAGTCAGTACCCTAAACTTCCATATAAGTCAGGCTAACAGGTCCTTAGATCAGTTAGCTGGTCTACCCTGCTACCCAAATAATTACTTCATTTTGATTGTAAGTGCCATGAAGGAGAAATGAAGAGTGCTGTGAGGTTATATTATTACAGGCCCCAACTAGACTGTGACATCAAGGAAAGGTCACTGAATAAATGACATTTAAATGGACACCTGAAGGAAGGGTGAGTGGGATTTAGCCTGAGAAAGGGATAGGGTTATGAAGTTATGTAAAATGTTAGAGAAAAAGTGGGGGAGAAAGAGACAGAAACAGACAGAGAAAATATGTGAAGTTCTATGCTAGTATTTCTTAAGGGGCTATAAAGTTTGAAAAAATACCCTACGAGATGGTTCTGGTCCCTTCCCCATGCCCAATTTAGAGACAGTGTTCTATGCCATGAACAAAAAAGAACACTTGAAGAGGTTAAATACTGTTGGACAAAGTGAGGAGTAAAATCAATGAGCATTATGGCTAAGAGCCTGGAAGTGAAGGTCAAACAGACCTGGCTTAAATCATAGTTTCTTACTTACTAGCTTTGTGACCTGGGGCAAGTTACTCGTTTAACCTTTCCAACCCTCATTTTTTTAAATCTGCAAAATAGGGAAAATAATGTATACCTTAGGGTGTCACTATGGAGACTAAGTGGAGCAGTCGATGTATACTCTTCAGCATCCTGACTGTCACATCGTGAGCATTAGACTTTTTTGGCAGAAAGATGAGCAGGTTCTGTGGATGCTTGGACACCAGGGCACAGTGAATGGCAGCTTTAGTGGGTGAAAATATTATATTTGTAAAAGCCTATGTATATCTATATGTATAATCAACTCAATTATTAAGAACTCAAAGCTGCCCTTCCACTTATTTTATTTTCTCTTAGACAGGCGTATTAGGTTTCTAAGGCTACTGTAGCGAAGTACCACAAACTGTGTAGCTTAAAAGAGCAGAGATGTAGCCTTTCACAGTTCTGGAGTCTAGGAGTCCAAGATCAAGGTATTAGCAGGGCCATGATCTCTCTGAGACTCTGGGTAGAATCCTTCCTCGCCTCCTCTTGGCATCTGGTGGTGGCATCAGACCTCGGTGTTTCTTGGTTTGCAGCTCATCACTCCAATCTGCCTCTGTCCTACATGGCCTTCTCCTGATGTGTCCATCTCTGTCTCTTCTCTACTTGTAAGGACACCTGCTTCATTAGATTAGGATCTACATTAACGACTGCAGTTTAACTTGATTAAATCTGTGAAAACCTTATTTCCAAATAACACATTCAGACACTGAATATTAGGACTCCAGCATACCTTTTGGGGGGACACAATTCAATCCACAGCAGTAGGTGAGTAAGGGATTACAGGGAAGGGCCCGTTTCCCAGTGACAGAGAGAACTCTTTCTATGGGAAGTTGAGGTGTCTAATCATAAATAATTGGGGTTCCCCATTCTTTTCACTCCTAGAGTTCTAGACAGGCTTGGATTATTAAATTAGGGTTTTGAATCCTTTAAATGTTTTTTTTTTCCTCAGTTCTAAAAGTCTTCTTGAGGATAATCTCAGGTCTTGTCAAAATTTTCTTATCTCTTAGGATAAAGAAAGGTGGTTGAGGAGAGATATACACTAAAAGAAGTTAATCATTTTTTAAAACTTATGCTGGAGTCAGGATGATATAAAATAATATATTAGCTTGAATGTAGACTCAGTGTAGCTCACTTTAATGGGTATTATTGGAAGGTTCATGATCTTTTGGTTGTTTTTAAGATTAAACCTAAATTATAACATTGAGTGTTCCTGCCTCGATGGGAGCTCCTGCCCTCCTGCATCCTTTCCTCCATCAGTGTGTTGGGGTACATATGCAGAGTTTATAGTGATGAGGTCATATATACTTTCAAAAGGGATGAAAATTGATTTAGGATTTTTAAAATTAAGGAATTTTCCTTCTCTTAGCTAGATAATATTTAGAATGTTTTAATCATCATAGAAAAAAAATTTTCAGACTCACAGTGAAAAAAACCATCAAAGGGTTTACATAAGTCTTCTCTTCTTGGTTGTTGGAATTGCCTATGTAATATTTAGATACCCCATCAGTGCACTGAAGCCCTGCTGTCTGATGATGGGAACCTCCCTGTCTGCTTGGCATGTAAGTAAGGGTGGATGAGGATAGGGTGGTGCTTTCAGTCTGTCACCAAGTCCCACCAGGGACATTTGGGGTCACCATTCATCAAGCAAAAAGGGTGACTGTATCTCAGTCCTTCCCACTCCTACCTCCTTGATCTATTAAAAATAAAATGTCCCTTCAAGTCCTACTCTCAGGCAACGTCTCATTTGACCTCAGACAAAAGGGGCCAAGTCCTTTCTTAATAGATTAGAGAGACTTATATTGAAGCTGGAGATTTTCCCATGTTATTTATTTTCCCTCCGTGCAAATATTTTACTGGAATGGACACAGTGACTTCAGTTGAAAAAATGGCTACAATCTGTGTTCCTTAGGAAGGAAAAATCATTGCATGTCTGGAGCTTGGAGATGTAGTCCCTGGACAGAGATTTTTCCAAGGATTCCCCTATAAACATAATACAAGAAGACAGTACCATTCCAGCTGGTCAGCTGCATTGCCACTGGGGGAATATTTGTTATCCTGGAGACTTAACCTCTGGGTCCACTAGTTTACTTAGCTTGCAAGTTTTAAAGTCAGAAGATGAACTCTGGAAGGAATGGTAATAAGGGGCTTAAAAATATCACTGTTGGTTTAACTAGAAAAAAGAAGAAATCCAGCCTCTCTTGACCTAGGGCTTGTCTTGTCTTCATGGTTGTCTCTTTATCTCAGTCACACAACTTGCCATTTTTTTAAAGGGCCAGGTAAATAAAAACAATGCAAAAAAAGATAATCCTATATTTGGGGAAAAATTTATAGATTAAAATTAAGGAGATAAGGCAATATAAAGAAACAAAAATAAAAAAAACTAAAACTGAAAAGTTTTGGATTTAAAGAAATAATGGAATGCATAAGAAATTAAAAGAACCATTTAACAATGGAATGAATAATGATAATATGGCTAAGTTGTTTAAATTATGAATAAAAGTATTAATTTTATTTTTAGTAAAAATTATATTAAACCACTAAGCTAGGGAAAAAAATTAGAGGAAAGGAACAGAGGACAAGTAAGAGAAATACTTGAATGCTGACAGATCTTGGCGCACCTTTAATAGTTTTAAAAACACTAACAAGAAGGCCTAAGGGATGCACGGGGTGGTTAAATTCCAAGAGCCAACATCACCATATAGAGGCAAATCGAGTCTTTAAAATAAGGCAACAGTAGATATCCCACTCATCACCTTCCGATGGGTGGAAATTCCTGAGGGGTTCTTTGCTGGGCTTTGTGTCAGTATTTTTAGGAAAGAAAGCCTTGGGCATTGACCTTTTCCTTTATATTTACTAGAAAATTTTTGAATTCAGTTCCAGGATTTCTTACCTGCTATTTGCAGGCAAGAGTGTTATTATTGTATCACTGGTGTTATTAATGATACAGTATATGTTATGGTTATTGTTATTTGTTGTTTTTGTTAGTAGTAGTAGTAGCAGTAGCAGTGTTGGCATTCCTGTTTTATAGATGAGAAACTGAAGTAGGAAGGGGTTAAGTGGCTGACTGCAGATATTACAGCAAATTAGTGCCAGGGCAGAGCCTGTGTCCCAGCAACTCCAGACACTCAGGCTAGAAATCAGGTCGCTGGTTGTTAACCCAGGGCTCTAACAACAGCATCTTCTCCATGAATGTTGAAATTAAAGACCCCAGAAGAATAATGAAAATGTTGTTATAAAACTTAGGAAATGGGACTTATTTTGGGGGACAGTTGGAGAATTTGTAATTTAGGAAGCTCACTCCCAAATACACAAGGAAGTTTGATTACAAAATCCCGACAACACTGCAAAGCAAACAATTGGGTGACATTGAGCATCATGTATTGATAATTCAGGCTCCTTCTGCCCCATCCTTGAGTCCTCAGCTGTTTCTATTTTTCACCACCATGTTGAGAGGATACAGAAGACACCTGGGGAAAAACTCCTGCTGGATGTCATCATCCAAGACCACGGATGATTGTTGTTGAGCATGTCATTTCCTGCTTTCTTCTCTCCTCCGTTCTCTGATTTCCTTGGCCTGATTGAATTTTTGTCCTCAGTGATTCTCTGGGTCAACATTCCATTTGGCACCTGTAGCTCCAAGGAGCCAGACAGGAGGGAGTCTTTCTCTTTGGGCCCAAGGAACAAATACAGGTCAGGCAGGTGTTCTCTGCTCACCACACCTCTTGGCCAAAGGAGAAGAATCAGAGGGCAAGAGCATCCCTCCCCTAAATACACACACACTCATTCTTACTCTCTCCTCACTCTCACATTTCCTTTCTCTTCTTTTCTCTCCTTTAGAGTTTCCTGACACTATATCCCTTGCTTTTTCAATCACACAACAGCCAGCAAAATCCAAGGACTTTGGTTTCTCTGTTTTTTCAAAAAGTTGTACCTTTGGGGAAAAGCCAGTTTAGACATTTTTTCCAATTTACCATTTTTCTCCTGGGTACCAGCATCTTTTAGAAAAGTGTTAGTATCAGATCTGGCCTATGCTCCAAAGGGAGCATTTTCAAAGTCTATATACCTCATCCTGCCTCCCTGGGATTCTGAAACCTTTCCCCAGGGACAGGCAGGTCCCTGGTAGAGGATCACTGTATGTAAGGAGAGGTTCTGATGATGGATGTGTGTAGGCCATGGGAATGGTTTGAAGGCACAAGAAAAAATGGTTGTGATTCCCTGATTAGCAATGAAAGATACAGTTTGTGTAGACGAGCCAGAGAGTATTTATATTTTAAAGAGTGAAGGCTAAGCATGGAATGCTAGGACTGTATTTCACGTCTAAGAAAGTGACCACACTAATGTGTACCACTCTGGCCTGCATGGGTTGTGGAACCAGAACCACAACACGAGAGTCAGAGAATCACGTTAATTAGGATGGGAAAATAAGGAAAGAATCTGACCCAGGAGAAGGATGGATGTCACCCCCTACTCTTGTCTTCATTAGTCAGCAATGAGGCCGACTCTTAAGAAAACCAATTAAAATTAGCTTATTTAAAAATAATACTGAATTCCTACTATGTGTTCATAAGTTACTGAATAAGGCATTGGGGCTACAGAGAATAAAGTGACTTCAGCCTAGGTGTATGTGTGACAGATAAGCAGATTTATAACTCTAAGAATTTTTCATGGGTTGTCATAAGGGCATGCAAGAGGATGGAGAGAGAGGCAGAAGGCGTTCTGGAGGATATGTCATTTGAGCAGTGTCTTTAAGGATGACTAGGAATTATTCAGGTAGAAAAAGGGGGAGAAGGGCATGGGAAACAAACATTCCAATAGTTTAGCAGCTCAGTCGGATGAGGGACTACAGAGAAGAGGGGATGTGTATCACTGACATCGCTTCTGCATACAGTACCTAGAGTGGCGTGGCTATGGCCCAGCTGTGTAGGGCTATTCTGAGAGCTAACCCTACCTTGTGAGCCACAGGAGCCACTGGATGCCTACAGCAGACAGGCTGTGATGTGATTGGCCTAAGGAAAGAGCAGTGTAGACGGTAGGTCAAAGGAGAGCGACGCTAGACTCTTCTGGCTTCTCAGTGGGTGGGGCAACATCAAAGTTGTGGCACCATCTTGTAGCCTTCCTTTGTCCTCTTTCCTTCTCTATTTTGCTGCTCTCTCTCTAGCTCTTGTTTCCTTTCCGAGCTTCATCTTCTTTTGCTTCTCTCTTTTGACCTTCCTTTTTTCTTTCTCTCCTTTCACCTTTCCACTTTCTTTTCCAGTCTTTCATATCCCCTTTATCCATTATTAGACTGATGTATTTTTAAATTTTCTCATAAAATACCTTGTCTGGTTGGCCATTTACTGCTTCAAGAAAAATAAATTACCACCTAGAACTAAGTGGACACAAATTGATCTTGATCTGTTTCTAAATTGATTTTGTTTTGACTCAACTATCTCGAAAGGAAACCGCCAACAAGAGAAAGGAATTTCCTAAACTCTGCAAGGACTTCTTTCTAAATATGTGAACCAAAGCTTAAGGACTGACCCAGAAAGCAATAACAGAGTAAGGAAGAACTTGGGTTCTACTCAATGAGGACACTCTTTCACTCAAACACCCTTTCTACTAGGGGAAGGAGAAAGACAAGAAGACAGGAGATGAGACCCTAGGCAAGTGACTAAAATACCTTTAGTTGTCAAACTTAAGGACCCTGCCATTTCCATTTCACCCCACCATTAGCAGGAGTGGGGATTCTAGAGCAAGAAGAGGTAAGTTAAAGAAAATGTAGACAATTATGATCCTCCCACTCCATCTCTACACTTACTTCCATCACATCATTTTTATTTTAAGAGGTAATGAATGTGATTCTAGAGTACGTTTCATACTACAGATTGTATTATTAAATTCGTTTGGAACAAGGACCATACAAGAGTTCTTATTTGTTTTTCAAAAGTATTAATCAACATTAATTAGATCTTGTTTCTATCTCTTTTTCATTTGTGTAGACCCTAATTTATTTTGGTTTTGTATAGCAGTGGCTCAACGCATTTGCTGGTATATAGCCTCATTGCCTTATATATTATGTTATTTTGGTTATGATATTAGGTGAAGGGCTTGCATTTTTATTCACTCGCGCAGCAGGTGTTGAGCAGCAGGTGTTGAGAAGAGGGACTAGATCAGCAGGTGTTGAGAAGAGGGACTAGATCTCTTGGCTTTCTCATGGCCTTAGGCAATTCATAGGCGTTTGGCTGCTGAGTCTTGCTTTCATTCCAGATATTATTATTATTTTTTTAGTACCAGGTCAAATTGAAGGACTAAAAAAGAGAGAAAGGAAAGAAGGGAAATAAGTAAAATTCAAGATCTGGATGAAGCTTAGAAATCATTTATACTCAGAATAAATCATTTATTCTTTGCTTCTTACCTGAGACTCAGTCAGTCATACAGCACCCTTTCCTTTCTGTTGTAATTTTGCATACTTGCCCTCTTGCCCCTTTATACCTTGTTCATGTGAGAAACTTGCCCTAACCATGGTGAATCTATCTTTCCTTAAGATTTTTATTTCAATGGATGATCCATATTTCAAACAGGAAATACATGACCTCTATACTAATTCTCAGTTTTCCAAATATTCATTTCAAACATACTTAATGAGCAACTAAAGTACATTATATACTATTGGAAGGGGTTATGGAGAACAGAAAGCTGCCTAAGACCCAGTTCTTGCCCTCAAGGAGGGACAAAACATCTACACAAGTTCGTTATCAGGTACATAAACTCGGAGGAGGTGGAGATGGTAAAGATAAAGGGGATCAGGGACTCTAAGTTGACAGCAAGTGGTTTGTGAAGTATGCCTGTACTTAGAATCATGGACTTTCCTAAACTACTACTAAAGGATAGATTTTCTGTTTTCACAGCTTCTGTGCATAATCCTGAAAATGGTCCCATGGGAAGACCCAGAAAAAGCTGGCAAAAATATCTAGAGATTGGGTTTCCTGGAAATCCTGTTTGAGCTACCCTGTGTTTACTTAAACATATTTTTATCTTGTTGAGGCCAAATCACACAGAGGACATAAAGAAACTTTGGGGAAAGTATACTTCCAAGCAATAGCCTCTTCTGAGCTGGAACAGTCTGTGGATGGGCACTCTATACCCACACTGTTCATTTTGTAGCTGAGAGTACAGTTACTGGCATTATGGGCTGAGAAGGTTTTGGTGCAAATTTGAGCATCTGAGTATAAGCTTAGGAGGATATTGATATATGATAGGCTGGGGATGTAGGTGACTGCAACCCCCCAGTCTTCTCTCCAATCTGCTTGGGATAACTAGAATGTTGAGGAGGGGGAATTTTCCTACCCTTCTAGAGTTTTGTTTTTTTTTTTGACTAGTCTAATAATTAAATTGACATAAGACAGATTAATAGGAGAAAAAATTAATTCATATGCATGGAAGTATCATAGAAATGGGACCCTCAGTGTGACCAAAGCAGGCTACCAATACATTGTTTTTAGACAAAGAGACAATTATTTGTGAAGAATTAACAAAACAAAGGGGCTTTGCTTAGGGTAGCAGGCTAATAAAGAAATAACAAAGTTTGTTTATATAACTTTCTTAGCCTTGAATTCCCTAACTAACTCTGGTGATAAGAATGTTTTCTATCCTCTTGGTCTAGGGAGTTCTCTCCTGCCTTCAAGGAGAAGGTGGGGGTCATAGTGACTTTTTAATATCATCCCCCCAGACCGGCTGTTTCTCAAGTAACTTTAATTCAGAATAATCAATATGCCCTGGACCCCAATAGTTCCTTCTTCTGATTCTTCCTTGGAAGGTTCACATATTAAAAGTTGAGCTGGTAGATTGTTCCATCTCACTGAACCATCCTCTTAGTCTTGACAGCAAGGTCAGTTCAGTTAATCTCATTTCAGGAGGTGGTGATTTCAAATAGGTTCAAAATTAGGCCTATGATGCAAGCAATCAGTTGTTTACTAAGAGGCATTTCTATGGAGAAAAAAGAAATGCAATGGCTGATAACTGGAGCAAATTATAAATCAGTTTTTGAGTTCTGAGTGTAGAATTGAGATTTCTAGATGTCTGGGTTGAAGCATCTTTTGCAGTCTGCATGTCTCAGATGATGTCATCAGATCAGGTAGATTTTCTGAGAGGTCCATACAGCAACAGCCGTGAAGAATTCGTCTGAACAAAAGCTCTTGTGGTGATTTCCCTAAAGCTTATGTTAAGACATCTAGCTTGAGTTTGTAGGACTTCAGGAAAAAAAGGCAGTTTTAGTTCTCAATGATTCCAAGTCCAAAGAGTGAGAGAAAATTGGAAATGTTAGCTTGGAGAGCTGTAGCCAGGTATTGGAGGAAGTTAGAAAATTTCAATATCCAGTTTAGTTTTCAGGTAAACAATGAAACCTCAAGCAAAATTAATAACCCTAGAATCTAATATCCACAAGTGTGTATTATAGTTTCTACTGAAACATACTTTTTCTCTCTAAAATCACCCTCATTTCTACCAAAGATAGCCAAATTAAGACTAATTCATTTGAAAATAAGTCTATATTCAATAAACTTGGCCTTGTTATTTACTTAAGTATAGAAAGAACAGCAATTGACCATTTAGGCTCTTTTAGATCTGCTTCGCTGGAACTTTTTATAAGGAATCTCCAGATTGAACTTTCAGTAGCCTCTTGAGGCTAAGAAGCCAAGCCACATATTTGCCATTAGACTTCACCTGCAGTACCTATAGATTTATAGATTGGGGTGAAATCTCTTCCCTCCTGAGGTCCCCACAAATATCCTGAGGTTCCTGCGACTGCCAAGAAGTGACCTTTCTCCCTCACCTGGTAAGGCAGCTGAAAATCCTGTAAGCAAGATAACAGGCTCTTTTTTCCAGGGGGCTTTATTGGCTCCATAAAGTCAACCTTAGTTCCTTAAAGCTGTCTGGTCATAATCTGAGTCTATGTATTTCTCTCTCAAATATGACATTCCAGTCAGAGCTTTGGTAATATAATCAATATTTCAAATTGTGTCCTGTTATAAGGAGAAAAGATGCTCATTGAACTTACGCAAATGCCAAATTTTACATTGCCAAGAGAATAAGAATACTCACTGAGAGTTTCTGAATTCTGGAGGGATCAGGTAGGGCTGAAAGGTAAATGTTTCAGTTCTGTTTACAAAGGTATAATTTACCGAATTACTCTAAGTCATAGCTTAAGAGAAAAGAGAAAAACATTTTCTTAAATCTAGAGAAACAAAACATTTAAAAAATCAGCAATGTTTCAAATAAAAAAAACTTAACAAATTGTAATCATCTTTTTCGGTTCACTTAGTCTCATATAATTAACTCTTGTTTTGCTTGACCTCTCGTTAGAAGTTTTATGAAGCTATCAATTTCTCCATTAGGGTTCTGTAAATTCTTACCCAGTTCAGCGGTATGATTTGAAAGTTATCAGAAACTTGTATTCTAGAGTACCTGTTAGATTCCTTTCCATGAATTTCTCTGAAGCTGGCACACATTTGCAGAAAACCTTTGTAACAGCATCTGAGTAAAATTATAACTGTCTGTAAATGATGGAAGACTTTTAAAATGTCCGTTATTAAAGATCTGATTCATTATAATGGAATTGACAAGGAAATTTGGTTATTGTTGTGACACACATTTTAAGATAAATAGAATTAGGACAGTTAATGTTATATTAGGACTTACCCACATTTCAGGATTTTCGTATAATGTTTAGAACATTTATATTAATAACATTTACCCACCTAATATAATTTTTTTTATACCCTTCACCCCGCTTCCCCTTACGTTACCATCTTATGTAACCATAGTACAGTTATCACAGCTAGGAAACCAATATTGTAACATTACTGTTAACTCCAGACTTTATTCGAATTGCACTAGTTTTTTTCTGCTAATGTCCATTTCTGTTCCAGGGTGCCATGAAGTCCCATGTTGTATTTAGTCATCGTGTCTCCTTAGTCTTCTCCAGTCTGTGACAGTTTCTTGGTCTTTCCTTGTCTTTTATGACCTTGGCATTTTGTAAGAGTTTAGGTCTGTTTTAGTTTCCGGCTTCCCCCTCCATCCCTTTCTTTTCCTGATCACCACCTAATATAATTTAACAAGGCTTATCATCATTTACTTGACAATGTTTCTCATGTAATTCAATGTACCAAATAAGCCTAATTAGTTTGATATCCCTCTTTATAAGGAGAGAAAATAAATCTTTTGAGGTGTTTCAGGGACCCTCTGGAAGACCCCAGCATTATATCTAGGTCATTTAGAATTTGATTTTTGGGAGTTTTGTCAAAAATATCAAAAAGCTTTTAAAACACTTGGTCAAATAGGATCATAAGTCATTTGAAGAATCCATTGTCTGGCCATTGATGAGTAGGAGCTTATATTAATTTCAAATAGTGACTCAAACCAATAAGTCTTTTTTATGGCTTAAACAAAGACACAAAAGATGTCTCATAGGAGAGTATTTAGCCCTCACAAGATCCAGAAAGTTCATTCCCAGAGTTAGTCTAAGAAAGTAAGAGCTTTTCGTTGCCACAGGTGGTAAAATGGTGTAGTGAAACATTGGCTCTGGTTTCCCATGAGAATGTGGGATACCTCTGGTCATAGACCGCTAATCTGTGACACTGGGCAGGTACTACTGGAATGGGACTTTTCCAGCACTAACAAGCAACAAAAGTTGAGATGACAAAGGTCCCTTATGGACTGGGACCCCTTATGACAAATTCCTCTTAGCTGGCACAGTCAGACTAAGAAAATGCTGCCTATGACTTCATGTCTTGGAACCCCAGTTAATTTGACTGGCCACCAGATGCACTCCAGTCAGTGCACCTTCTGGATGGTGGAGATCAGAGAGAATATTCTCATTGGTCACAAAGCTAAGTTCTCAGGACATAGAACAATACAGAAGGAAGAGCCTCATTCAGTTTTTACATAGGGGACCCACAGCAAAGTTTGTCTAAACAGATGCTGGTCTGGTGAGAACTGTCAACTCACTAGTCTGTGAGGCTGGTTCAAGCAGTGGGCATATAAAGGGCCCGTGCTTGTTGTTCTGCCTATGGTTCTTCCTCCTTATGACAAAAAACACAACAGACAAAGAAAACTAGTGACCGTCTCTGGAAGGAAAGAATCAATAAAATGTGAGTACTCATTTACCAAATACCAGATTTGCTATGTCCCAAGAAACCAGCTCCACAAATATTTTCTCCTGCTAATCTAAGTTTAGAAAAAAGAAAAAGGACTCTCACGACTTTTCCCTTCCACCAGACCTTGCAGGCAGATTTGGGAGGATGATGTGGTTAGAACACTTACCTTCTGCAGGCCTTTGTCAGAGGTCCCAGGATCTCATGGGAGGTGTGTTTGTGTCTGGGGGCGGGGCTGGAGGGGCATGGTGGAGTGGGGAGCAGGGTCCAGCTGGCATCCTGCTGTCCTCGTATGCCAACTGTCAGGGAGAGGAAAAGTTCTCCCCTACCCTTCTTGAGTTCTTTCGACTGGTCTAATAATTAAATTGACACAAGGCAGGTTAACAAGAGAAAAAAAACCAATTTAATTCGCATGCACCAAGGTCTCCTAGAAATGGGACCCCGATGTGACCAAAGTAGGCTGTTTACATATTATTTTTAGACAAAGAAACAATTATTTGCGAAGATTTAACAAAAACAAAGGGGCTCATGCTTGGGGTAACAGACTCGTGAAGAAGTAACAAAATTTGTTTATATAGCTTTCTTAGCCTTGATTCCCTAACTCTGGTCATAAAGATGTTTTCTATCCTAGCAGAGGGAGGATACCGTCACATGGGAGATTTATTTCCCACTTTCAGGGGGAAAGCTGGGGGTCAGAGTGGGTTTTTTTTTTTTAGTATCATTATTTTTCCACCAGCTGTTTCTCAAGTAGCTTTAATTTAAAATAATCAATATGCCATTGAGGTATATTTTGGGACAGCCTACCCTGGGCCTCAACCAGAACCTCGACCAGCATTGCAGATAGCCAGGCTGGCATTATAGAAAGTCATTTGAGCACAAGAAACTCAGAAATCTTAAATATACTAAGATGGACTTGGTCTTTGCCTACTGAAATTTCAATATAAGTGGATAAAATACTGGTGGATTAGATACAATGAAGAAAATTGGTGACATTTACTAGATAAGGGGGCTTATAGTATAGAATTTAGATTTAACTTGTGGTGAATGTCTTCCAGAAAGACAGCAATTTTAAGCAAGTCCTAGTTGGAAACCTTGGCAGAAAGTCAAGTGATGAAAACAAAGAGTGTTACAGGTAGAGAAGATGGCATGGAAGAATACACTAGAAGGCAGGAACAATGGGAGAAATGGAGATGACAGACCTACACATACTTCCTTTGGCCTGAAGGCTTTTGATTTTAAATGAAAAGTGGAGGAAAGGGAGAAGACATTTTATTACATATGAAATCCACTCAACTTTGACCCTCGAAGTAGATCATTTCAGTATATTGGATGAGGACTTAAGGCATAAGGTTAGAGCAGCAGTAGATTGAGAGTGAGGCCTTCAGGAAGAATGAGTTTTACTTACAGATACCTGGTAAAGAGGCCTTATTAAAATGCTATTTATTTTCTGCTAGCTTGCTTCTAAACTTTCTTTTTTTGCTATCATGTTCTTACATCTCTGTCCATCTTCCACTGCCACAAAACCTAACAATTTTTCTGGTTTTGGTTGATTGGTTCTATCTTTCAAATAGGAAAAATGCAGAGGAAGGTGGCCAGGATATATTTATAACCATTTCGTCAGATTTTATGTGTTTGCTTGAGGTATCGATGCAGCTTATGAAGAACCCCATTTAATCTCAATAAAGCAATTGAAGTACTGAAGTCTTGAAAACTTCAATTTTATTCTTGTTAATCAGAATCAGAATTTTAGTAAGACTCACTATAAAACTAAAACTGTTGATAGTTTAGATATGTATTAATTACTTACATCTCCAGCTGATCTGACTATAAAATTGGAAAATCATTAGGTAGCTGACTAGATGAATTTGATCGGCTGACTGGATATCAGCCACTGAAGTGGTACCTGACTGTGTTAATGATTGAGCAATAATTTGTAGGGTTTTTTCTTCTTTTTCAATTTCAAAACAAAAAAATATATTATGCAAATTTTAAGTGGACCTTCAAGTACATTTTGATTATGCTTTTGAAGGAGATAGCAGGAATTTTTGGAAGCCTGTCTTTGTTTTTTGTTTTTGGCTTTTTTTTTTTTTTTTAATTTGCCTATAGTGCAAAGGGCATAAGCCAAAATTAGAAAGTCATTTGTTTACTTTATTCAGAGATAAGCGAAATATAAAGGTCAGAAGTCATATAAATGTCTCCACAATTACATTTGGCTAGTGAAAAATGAAAACTTTTTAACCTTCTTTTTATTTTGGTCATTCTTGACATGAGAACAAGGAATCATTTTTAAAAGTCAAGCTGGATGAGGCCTCAACAACCATGAACTCTACCCTTTCATTTGTGTCGTAGGTGAAAACCAAAACCCCAAATGGTTACGTGAATAAATCAAAGTTCTGCAGTTAACGGTGGCAGAACTCTGTTGTGTAGAAGTCTTTTAAATAACTCTCTGTGGCTCTTGCAAGAAAATTTAGACTCCTTACTTAAGCACCTAACAACTTGTCATACTCTGCCTCTTCATCCCTTCCTGGCCTCATCTCTTTCAAACTTCCACTCGTAATCTTTGCTCCAACCATACTAAACTACTGTAGTCACCCAAACGTGTGCTGTTTCATGCTTTGCATACATAATTGCCTCACTAGAAGGCCATGCCTCCTTCTCAATTTGTCTAGCTAATCACTACTCTTTCTTTGCTGGGAAGCTTGCCCTGACTCCCCAAATGGACTTCCATAGCCCATCTCGTTGTTTCTGTGGCAGTGCTACATATCAGAACTTCCATCATAATCTTACCACACTCCATTTTTTAAATCCCTCCCTAGATCACAGCTCCTGAGTGCAAGAATGATGGCCCATTTGAATTTGTATAACCATGAAAACAATAATAATAACAATAGTTAACATCTATTATGTGCTTACAATGAGTAGGCACTGTTATAATTGTTTTATTGGTATTAACTTATTCCTAAACACGATATCTACCACAGAAACACTCACTAAGTAGTTTCTCTTTGATTGTTTGGAATAATGCATTCATACAGGAGTGAGTGCCAGAATGCTGGCCTTAATAACTCCCCGTCCAGAGATTTGGGTAGATGCTACTACTGGTTATCTGATATCCAGACAGATAGAAGTGGATGTGGAAGCTCTTTGGCTGCCCTTCTGCAGATGTTTGAATCTTAGAAAGAGTAGAACATACCCACTTTACTGATGTAGTTCCAACTATTATAACTTGGCTTAGAGAATCCAGATACTCAGAAAGCAGGTTTTCCTTGCACTCACATCATGGTTCATTGCAGGAGTTTTCTAGATAAATGGCAACCGTTTCATGCCTCACAAGACTAATATAGATGGGTAACAATTTTACACCCAAAATTTATGCCAGTTTCTTTGTGTCTGCAAGGCCTTATATATTAAGTGAAATTACCAAAATTCTACTTCCCTTCTGCCGTTGATTCTCCATATTTCAGAGAGATTATGTATTTGCAGTGCTAGCGGAGGTGTACAAAGAAGGGTTACATTTATAGAACGGTGCTTATGTATCGTTGTACATAGACCAAAACATCTGGTGTTATTATTTATCTACATATTTAGCAAATAAAGTAGAATGAAGGCAATTCTATTAATGAAACCCAGCAACACATTTAAAACATCATTCAGATGCCATGGTAGTTAAAATAATGTGCTAATTTTTGGTTGAAAAAGAATGTGTTCAAATTTTTCTGACTTAGCCTGGAGTAGGATCAGTGCATGGGCTTTAGCCGGGTGGTCCAGGACCCCTGCAATAGTGTGCAAAAATTTGTATAAGAGGCCTGAGGCTTTTATCAGGTGGTTAAAGGTATCTGTGTCTCTCAAGTGATTAAGAACTTCTGCTGTCAAGTATCTTCAGCCACCCAGCTTGCACAGCTCTGCAATATGGTTTAGGGAGTCCATATTTTAAAGTATTACTTTCAAAGTCAAGATTCAGCAAGTTAAATAAACTGTATGCTCAGGTGGTCCCACTCAGGTCTAAGGTCAGCCACTCATGTGCCAGAACAATGTCTTTGTTTTCTATGCTGTAGCAAAATTACCTATTTCTGTTCCTGCCTTTGCATTCTATTTGAATTTTGGAGGTTAAAATTACATAGTCTAATGGAAGAGTTTTCTTTCTAAATTGGGCTCTACTGAAAACAATCAATAATTCAGAAGCTATCAGGTGGCCTTGGGAACTGTCTGTAGTGACATAAAAGGTAAGTTTATAATCACAAATTCTGTGACAATGAATAAAATCATGCCATAAACTGGAATTGTATGAACCACTTAACTATGGTCATCATTTGGATAGGTTATTCAGATTCACAACGTTCATAAAACTTTGCTTGTGACTCCTTAGTTAAATAAACACATCTATTCTTGCTGTGAAGCTCTGTACAATTTTTTGTTTGTTTAGAGCTGGTTAGGGGTATGAATTCCCCCAAACTATACCAATGTGGATGTTGTGCTGAGATTCTAATATAAAACAGGTGAGAAATTCATGTTTGTCTGTGTATTAAACAAAATGATGATTTCTAAAGACTAAATATTACTCTAAGAGCATAAAATCAAAGCAACCTATAAATCATTTTATTAGATAAGAAATTATTGTTTACCCTGTGTTGCAAAAATACAAAGCAAATTATTGACATTTCTTATTCTAAATAAAAAAGATAATCTCACAACTGAGAAGATATGTCTTAACCTGCCCATGGTCCTTCCCTAAGAGTTTAACATTCAGATTCCTTGATTAACCTTAAATTCAACCTTTACTGTTCTCTAAATGTGGTTTACCTGCTTTATGATTTAATTGTTTTACATACAGTGATTTTGTGGCTTAGAAAAATGTTTAAATATTAGGTGAAATTTGCAGATATTATTACTGTTAAAATGTTTAAAAACCACTTAGAGAAACTCCCTCATGGAACAATCAATACAAAAAGTATTTTAATTCTGTAATACATTGAGAAAAGAGTGTTCGGCAGGAAGGAAGTGACTGATGGGGTGCTGGAGTAACCCATCTTAAAGGCAGCTTCCAGCTGTATGACTTTGTAACCAAGCAGGACCCTCTGGGGCCTTCTCAGAACAGGACTCCCCATCACGTCCTTCACCTGCCTTTTGTCTGTAGAAAAGCTTTAGTCAAAGAATAAATTTAATCAGAGAAGTGAGAAAATGCAGGAAGAAAGGAAAACAGTCAAGCTAGACAAAATAATAATAGTTTAGCCATTAAACACAGTCAAGGACCTTTAGTTCCTCCACAGGGATGGATAATATTCTGAGCCATATCCTTTGAGCTGTTTTGCAGGTACTGAAACCCCCACCAGGTGGAAGAAGTTAACTGTATGCTCCCCACAAATACGTAGACCCCAGACCTATTGGTAACAGAAGGTTGATGAGGTTGACTCCCAATTACCTCACCACCAACCAACCAGGAGAATGTCCACTAGCTGATCACACACCCCAGGACCCCCCTCCCTCAACCTGTCTTTAAAAACCTTTCCCTGAAAGCCTTCGGGGGGTTCGAGTCTTTTGAGCACTAGCTGCCCTGGACTCCTTGCTTGGCGCCCTGCAATACACGCTGCACTTTCCTTCACCACAGCCCGGTGTTGGTAGATTGGCTTTACTGCACACAGGGCAAGGAGACCCAAGTTTGGTTCAGTAACAATTTTATACTTCTATCATTGGAAAAAAATATGATTGTTTCCCACCAACTCTCTGAAGTGCTAATTTAAGTTTACATCAGTGTAATACATTCTATCTGAATAAGCAATGCGTTGCTTATTGATAATTTGTTATCACATTCTTTATGTTAACAAATCATTCAAAGAGCCACTTGAGTAATTCATGTAAGTGTTATGTTCTCCAGGGACTGGGCTTTGTTTAAAGTTAAATAACAAACAGTTAAAACAAGGAGAGAATTAAATCATTTCACATCTTTTCCTTCATCTGTCATTTGACTAATATGCTGCTTCTTTACTTCAAGACTTTTTAACTAAATATGGATTGACTCACTGATTTGGTGTACTGGTTTTCTCTTCTTTAACTCCTCATTCGAAGCTGATATATTGACCCTCTTTTTAGTGATGGTTTTAAACCGCTTCTTTGCTCTTCTCAAGGTAACCTTGGTGATATTGTTACATTTGTTCATTATCATTTTTTATGCAGCAACTATCTCTATTGATTTGTCTGTGGCCTTTGATTCAGTGAATCACAACATATTGCTATTTGAGTGTCCCTCAATTTGGCAAAGTTTAACTATAGTGGAATGGTTCTCAGGCTACATTAGCGAATAAATCCCCGTCATTTTGTTTAATGGTGTTGAATCTGAGGTGAAAGTGTTACATTCAAAGTTACCTCAGGAGCTAATTATGGGGCTTTTTACTTTTTCAGTTTTTATTAATGACCTGCCGACATCATATAGTTCATGAAATGCTCTGAACATGTACATGCTGATGATACGACCTCAGACCCAGAAAGAACTCGGGCAGTATGAAGGCATTGTGTGTCTAAATTAGACACATTAGATTTATTAAGTGCTGTTCACAACGTAGATACAAATTTTACATAGAATATACAGGCTCACATTTTGTAAAACTACACAGAGCAATTCTGGGGAGTTTTATATTCAGCTACTTTATAAGTGGAAATAAGAGCACAAGTGGCTGAAACAGATGAGGAAATGTATATCTCGGTCTTTATATACAATCCTATCCCATATTAAAGAGAGCATTTTTTTTTAGTAAAAACTTCACATTTCAGAAGTATGCTATTTCCCACTAAGGAATTCAGAAAACAATGTTTAGCTTCTTTATACCCATCTCTTTGAATGTAAATGTGAAAGTATACTTTCTCCAGGATTTTCTTAAGTTCAGTCAATTATCAAGTGGCAAAATTTCTCCACAGTAACAAAAGTTTCTTTGAGACTAGCTTACCAAGTACAATTTCATATTCATCCACTTGGTAAAACATATATGAAGCTGGAATGGACACTGGGTATAGTCCATATGTTTTGGAGTAACTTCACAACTCACAGAAATCTCTTTTTCCTGCATCCCTTGTAGAGGAGGGCAGGGTACTGGATCACATTTAGAATAATAAGATTTCCCACACTTCTTTTGGGCCAAGGCAGAGAAATTGATTTTTCAGGGAGAAAGAGAAGAAGTCTGGACAGATGGCTTTTGTGCCTGGGTTTTCAAGACATCCCTGGGTTCAGCAGCACAGACCTTGGGTTCCAGAAGTCTCTTCAGAAGCTCATAATAAACCTTCTTTGTTTGTAGAAGCTGTGCATATACTAATGACGTAGAGATGAGAGCAATATGATTTCTGTACTCAAGGAACTTATATTTCAATGGGCTATACAGTGGTTAAGAGAATGCATTCTGAACAAAGTTACCTGGTTTTAATACTTCTTCTGCTACTGTTACCGAGTCCAAATTCATATTGCTCACCTAATACTGGTCCAGTAAATTGAGAGATGAGTTGTTGGGACAAGAAAAAGTGACTTTATTCAGAAAACCAGCAGACTGAGAAGATGGTGGACCAGTGTCCCAAAGAACCATCTTACCCGAGTTAGAATTCAGGCTTCTTTTATAAGTGGAGGGGATGTGGTTAGTTGTTGCAAACTCCTTGGTGCCGGAATCTTTTGTTCTTGCATCTGTCCACATAGGTCAGGTCGTGATGTTCCTGTAAATCTCCAATAAGACAAATGTTATTCTCTGTTCTGCAACTTATTATCTCTATATGAATGGAAAAGTGTTATACCTTTAAAGGTCAGAGCCTTGAGAATGGTTTATCCTATTTATATCAGGCTACAGGCTACATATTTAACTTGCAGCAAAAGCAACAGAATACAGAGGTTAAAGTAAGAGAAACAGATCTAATATGGAGTCAGATTTGTTCTTCCCTATTACACTACAATCAGCTGAGTAACTCTGGGCAAATCACTTATCCTGTCTGGCTTCAGTTTCCTCATCACTAATACGGGGCTCATAATTATACCCACCTCATGGAGTTGCCAAGGGTTAAATTAGATAATACATGTTAAAGGTTTACATAAGTGACATACATAGAAAGTGGTGAATGAACAGTTGACTCTGATTATTACTAAAGAAATGAGCATCCAACAATAAGGTAAGTGCTATAAAAGTATAAACAAAACAAAAAATTCCAAGAGCACAAGAGGCAAATTGATCAGTTTTGACTTAAGGAAATGGAGATTGGATTAAAGAGAACCTCATAGAAAAGATGACATTTAAAAATAATAGTCACTACTACACAGTTATTACGTTGCAGGCACTGAACTGAGCACTTTAGAGGCTGATCTCATTTAATCCTCACAGTGCCCTGTAAAAGGATTCTTCTTTTACCGAGGACACTGAAGCTCAGGAAAGCTGAGCAATTTGCCCCAAGTCCCAGAACCAGGAGCTGGTAGAGCCGGGAAGCAGTGCCAGATTCCCACCAAGGTTTAAGCACACTAACCTCCATGTTCTAACCACTAAATTCCATCTCCTTTCCCCTTGAGCTCATTTTGAAAGGATGCATGTGAATTTGCTGGTTGAAGAAGGGAGCTAGGCAGAGAAGAATTTCAGGTAGAGGAAAAGATATGTACAAAAGTACAGATGTGTTAAAATACATGAAAGGAACCTGGGACCACATGTAAAGGGCTATTTGGGCCATGCTGAAGCATTTGGATTTGGGTTTGTGAACAGTGAGGAACCACTGAAGATTTCAAAGCCACTGAGAGAAGTCACATAATCAGATTTGTATTTGACAGTAGAAATACCATGGACAGTGGTTCTGGATGGATTGGAGGGTGATGACATTAGAGGTAGGAGACCTTTGCGAAGATCTGGGCAGGAAGTAGTGAGAGCTTGAAGTTAGAGAATGACGGAGGAGTAGAGTGGAAACGACAGGTTTGAGAGGCGTTTCAGTGCTGGATTGAAAAGGGTTTGATAACCGATTGCCTGAATGAGGGAGAGAGAAGCTGAGGCTGACTCAGATCTCTATCTCAGTGCTGGGTAATTGAAATTAATGGAGATGGTGAATACAAGTTTACTTAATTTCCATGTAAGGATTTGTTAGGTAAAGGCAGGGTTAAGAAATAGCAAAAGTTCTAAAGGATATTTTAGGATATGAGGGGACATTTTCAGAGATTTAAACTTGACAATGCAAACTTCTATTGTCTGTAGGAAGAGTAAAGGAGAAATTAAAGGTACCAGCACCTTGGAAATTTTCCAATTGCCATTACAGGCTCTTAGAGGGTCAGTGGAAGTGGCAAGTATGCACAACTTTCAATTACAGTAAAAGCTCACTGATTTGGATTAATTGGGGTAAAGGGCAGCCTGACTAAATAAAAGTCTGATTTATAGAAAAAAATTTAAATAAACTCAGTTTGATTACTTTTAAGTATTTTCAGCTAAATTAACTCTATTTTTTATTAAAAGTGATAAATTACTAAGGATGATTTGTAAATAATATGAAAAGGACCCAATCTGAAGGGCAATTATATTTATTAATTTATTCATTCATTTAATAACTACTTAGCACCCACCCTATGCCAGGCAATACTGAACATGAATGATGCTTCCAAGCATCACAATCACTTTATACCTTTAAATTAACCATTCTCCTTCTTTTCTTAGAAGTCCAAATCTTGAAACGTCTTAGATATCTGGCCTCAAAATGAGTTGCCTTGTAAGCCTTTCTGTGTTTTGCAGAAAATAAAAAGGTCTCCATTTAAATGGTCACAATTAATGAGGCAGAAATTTAAGGAAGTTTTTCTGTAGCTGAGGCTCCTATAGGTCTCTGTGCTTCTGTTCTTACAACACTCCCATCCATCTTCCTCTCCACCCTGGGCACAGTTTCTAAAATGTAAATTTGACCCTGTGGGTTCCAAGTTTCATCTCCTTCCATCTTGGATACCATCTACAGGATAACATTGAATCAGGATCTCTGGCGTGAAATTCAAGACTCTGGTCGTATCTGAATCCTTATCTATCTCTATGTAACTCACTGAAAATTTGCCCCTTGCTTGCTTCACATAACCTGCTGCTCCCTGGCTCTGTATTTTTGCATATGTTGTTCCATCTGCTTAGAAGTCCCTTCAAATTTTATCCTTGAACTTTTATTCATCTTTCAAGACTTTGGTCAGGAGATATTTCCCCTTTTCTCTCTCTCCTGGACTCATCCCTTCCTCTGCTTTACTTCTGTGCTTCTGATCTGGAACGTATCACATGAACATTTGTTTGTTTGTTTAAATGTTTCTTTCCCCAACTAGACAATAAATTTCTTGAGGTCAGGGGCCTTGTTGGATTCATCTTGGTCCCTGTGATACCAAGTACAGCAGGAGGCACCATATAGACACTAAGAAGTATTCACTGAATTGAGTTGAGTGAAATGTTCTTCACTAGTGTGGATTCTATCAAAGCTTCTTGCTTTACCTTTTTATCCTGGCCCCTAATCGTTCAATGTACTCTCACGTATCATATGAGAAGGAGAAAGGACCTGGTGAAATTTTTAAAAATCAGGTAATGTTATTTATTTTTATAAAATTGGGTTGAGAGTGTGTTTTCCAAGGATATATATATGTGCTTTCTTACTTTTAGATTTAATTTTTCCGTACATTCCCCTCTCATTCCTTCAGCCTACTCTCACCACATCTTCGCTCTATCACTGTCTGTATAGGTTCAAAGTCAACTCTATAATTAAACTAGAACTTTCTCCTTAAATCTCTGTTCAGTGATGTGTCATCCAAAGCTCAGAAGATTTCACATTTGGAGGTTAGGCCTATTTAAGTGCTGTAGTTCACTGCCATAAATTCCTGGTACATTTGATCCTCTGACTATTAGCTTGCTCCACCGTCCAACTCTGCCAGCAGTTATGTCTTAGGCACCTAACAGTAAATGATCACTATGACAAGAAGAAAAGCAATTAATTAGATTAATGTTCAAAGAGTCTCCTTCAAGTTGTCAATACCCATATTTATATCATAATGCTGTAATTTTGGCAGAATTATTTGCTTTTTATGAAAATCTGATGAAGCAATTTTCAGATTTCCTAACATGAATCAAAAATTTGAAAAACATACAGATAAATATCCATCTTCCTGTTAATTCTTCTCCATTTTAAGTAATTTTACATTTTGGGATTTGGGCTGTGAAAGATGATTAACCAAATATTTTAAGAATGGGTTTTCAAGCAGACTTTCCAGTCCAGTTGTGAAAAGTCAAGGCATTCTGATATGACTTCATCATTAAAACAGTTAAGTAATAGAGTTAACTTAAGCATTTTTGGTCTTTGCTGACTGAGAGCAAAGCAGAAAAAGAATGGTGAAAAGATTTTTCTTAATATGTGTAGGAAAGTCATTTAGTAATTTGAGAACTTTCTAAAGTGCTACAGGATGTAGTATGTATGAGGCTTTAACACAAACACAAACCCACACACAGAGCATTATAAGAGAGAATGAACACAGAATATTCTCTAAAATTCACCAAAGAGAAAAGTAGTAGAACTCAAAGTAGGTGATTGTTCTGATAATACCCAATGAACTAAAGTCCATCCCAGTTTTAGTTTTTTGTTTGTTTGTTTGTTTTTTTGCGGTACGCGAACCTCTCCCTGTTGTGGCCTCCCGCTATTGTGGCCTCTCGCGTTGCGGAGCACAGGCTCCGGACGCGCAGGCTCAGCAGCCATGGCCCACGGGCCCACGGGCCCAGCCGCTCCGCGGCATGTGGGATCTTCCCAGACCGGGGCACGAACCCGTGTCCCCTGCATCGGCAGGCGGACTCTCAATCACTGCGCCACCAGGGAAGCCCCCCAGTTTTAGTTTTTTAAGGAACCTCTACACTGTTCTCCATAGTGGCTGCATCAATTTACATTCCCACCAACAGTGTGGGAAAAGGGTTCCCTTTTCTCCACACCCTCCCCAGCATTTATTGTTTGTAGATTTTTTGATGATGGCCATTCTGACTGGTGTGAGGTGATACCTCATTGTAGTTTTGATTTGCATTTCTCTAATGATTAGTGATGTTGAGCATCTTTTCATGTATCTCTTGGCCTTCTGTATGTCTTCTTTGACGAAATGTCTGTTTAGGTCTTCTGCCCATTTTTGGATTGGGTTGTTTGTTTTTTGATATTGAGCTCCATGAGCTCTTTGTATATTTTGGAGATTAATCCTTTGTCCGTTGCTTCATTTGAAAATATTTTCTCCCATTCTGAGGATTGTCTTTTCGTCTTGTTTATGGTTTTCTTTGTTGTGCAAAAGCTTTTAAGTTTCATTAGGTCCCATTTGTTTATTTTTATTACTTTAGGAGGTAGGTAAAAAAAAAAAATCTTGCTGTGATTTATGTCAAAGAGTGTTTTTCCTATGTTTTCCTCTAAGAGTTTTATAGTGTGCGGTCTTACGTCTAGGTCTTTATTCCATTTGAAGTTTATTTTTGTGTATGGTGTTAGTGTTCTATGACCCAGCAATCCCACTACTGGGCATATACCCTGAGAAAACCATAATTCAAAAGGACACATGTACCCCAGTGTTCACTGCAGCACTATTTACAATAGCCAGGACATGGAAACAACCTCAATGTCCAATGATAGATGAATGGATAAAGAAGTTGTGGTATGTATATACAATGGAATATTACTCGGCCATAAAAAGGAAGGAAGTTGGGTCATTTGTAGAGATGTGGATGAACCTAGAGTCTGTCATACAGAGTAGAGTAAGCCAGAAAGAGAAAAACAAATATCATATATTAATGCCTATATGTGGAATCTAGAAAAATGGTACAGATGAACCTATTTGTAGGGCAGGAATAGAGAGGTAGATGTAGAGAATGGACATGCGGACATGGGGGGAGAGGGGAAGGTGAGATGAATTGGGAGATTAGGCTTGACATAAATATACTACCTTGTGTAAAATATATAGCTAGTGGGAACCTGCTGTATGGCACATGGAGTTCAGCTTGGTGCTCTGTGATGACCTACATGGTGGTGTGGGGGTGGGGAGGAGAGGAGGGAGGTCCAAGAGGGAGGGGATATAGGTATACATAGAGCTGATTCACTTTATTGTACAACAGAAACTAACACAACATTGTTAAGCAATTTTACTCCAATAAAAAAATAAAGTCCATCCCATATTTATATATACCCAAGTGTTCTAGAAGTAGATGTTTAAGATAGTGCATGTAATTAGAGGTTTAGATGTCTATGGAGACCTGGTAATGTTTTGCCTGGATGGGTTCCTTTTGTTACCTATAATGAGTTAGCAGAAAAGAAGAAGACATAGTGATAGATGTCTTGTCAGCATCCTTATGCTCTGTTCAGAAATGCTGATCATTTTACTTGCAGCCTACAGTTTTAAAACTTTGACTCCATTTTATTTCACTGAAAAAGACACATTTAATGCTAGTGCAAAGCTTTTGTGAAAGCCTTCCCTTCATCCTTGACTGCTACATGAAAGCAGTTAATCAATTAAGGAAGCCCATCACGAAGGATCATAAATTCTACAACTGATGTCACCGGAACTATAATTGGCCTTGCTGTTTGTATTATTACTTATCAAATTTGCGTTATTACTAACACCACATGACAGCATAAGGAGAGAACCCCTCACTGGTGTTTGTTTAAAGGAACCTCCAGCAGGGGTGTCTCTTCATGATAGTCTGTGAAATCCCAATCAATGCACAGATTCAATTCTACATTTCAACTGTGTTGATACACAGTATTTTAGCCTCTTGAAAGAACAAAATGCATGAAATAACCTATGTCTAGGATCCAAGGAAAGGCATTCTGTGTCACCTCGTACATATCCATTTAAAAACAGACAACAAGGTCAGTTCTGTTGGCCTCCACTCCTGGAGATGGGCCTTTTGATAATCTTGGGGGTTACTTTTGGGAGTTGGGCTTTGATAAAGGCAAACCTAAAGGGAGCCTGTGAGTCGCTTCCTTGGGCTATCTGTTCTGATTTTATGCCCAGATCCCAGTGCAACAGCACATGAATGCATTAAATATCAAGAAACTGCACTTGCTTGGGGAAGGTGATGGGGGTGGAGAGAGTTTTGGATAATTCCCAATTGGTCATGATATCTAAAATAAATGAAGAGAGCATCCTTTACTCTATTATGCTCTTTAGTGCAATTCAACAAATATTAAATGCCTGTTATGTGAAAGATCCAGGGATCCAAAGTCAGGTTTATGAAATAAACAGTCATAAAAATTCTAATCGTGAAAATTCATGATGCAAAAAGCTCTGCGTTAATAATTGTCCTTGTGAATCAGCCCTTTCCCCAGTGCCTGTTAATGCCAAACTTGGCTGACCTGGCTTTAGGTCAGATGTTTACTACAGGTACTCATTCATTCATTCTTTCATTCATTTGTTCATTCAGTCAGCACATTTGTTGAGCATTTAATATGTGTTGGTACTGTACCATGCTAGTTGCTAAGACTGAATACAAGAGCTAGGGGAAAAACACATCTTTTGTTCTTATGGAGAATGCACTCTAGTGTAATAAAGTAACATGTTCAATTGGTCAGTATAATTCTAATTCATAATCAGGCAGCATTCAGATATCTTTATAGGAATAGGCAGAAACTCAACTACCTGCCTTATTATATCTGTTCTCTCCTGAGGTTCTTTCCTATGCTAACTGGCTTCCCTAGCTGATGATTTTTTCTGACTTATAACACAGGTTTTCACTCTGACTCTTTCTCTATTGATTCCAGCTGTTATAGAATTGTTGACTGGGTTAGTTAATTTGTTCAGTCTTCCTGGACTTCGATTTGTGGCTCTTGCCTTCAACTCTGGGCCTTAGACCCTGATATCTGGCCTTTGCTCCTGTCTTTGTGATATCCAGGACCTCAGGATGAGTTTTTAGGCTCATCTCTGGTCTCTATGAGGGTATTGCTACTGGGGTTCTGCCATTGCACTCAGACAATTTAGGGTTTACGCCAATGTGAGCACATCACTATGGATAGCTCTAGTTTGGCCTATTCTCCAAGTAAATGAGTGTATCTGCTGTGTCTGGCCACAGTATGCAGTGCAACAGCCAACCACATCCATGACCCAGCAGTGTAGAACGATAAGCATTGACTTCGCTTATGGGTCTGTGAGTGGACAGGGCAGTTCTGTTCTTGCCTGCCTAGTTATTGGCAAAACAGGCTTATTGATTTTGGCTGGACCCTAGGCCTGGACAACTGGGCTGACTTGGTCCTACTCTCCCACCTTCCAGCAGGCCAGCCTGGGCCTATTTTCACGGCAGGGGCAGGGTTCTGAGAAAGAGAGAAAGCAGATAAGACCACTTGAAGCCTAAGCTCGGAATTGAGACAGTGTCAGTTTCACTGACTTTTTTTTTTTTGTCAAAGTAGGTTACAAGGGCAGCTCAGAATTCAGGGGTGAGAAAGTAAACCCTGCCTCTCTTGAAGGGAGTAGCTGCAAAGTCATGATTGCAAGAAGAATGGAAAACTGGGACTTTTTTTTTTTTTTTTTTTGCAATCAGTCTTCCACAATGAATTGGTTTCCAACTATTAAACCAGTGTATTTCTCTGCAGTTTTAGGCTTGAACTTGGCTAGGACTGGGCATGTGGGCCTGAAGTGTGGCAGAGAGAAAAGGAGATGAACATGGTGTTTTTCCCATCACTCAATAAAGCAGCCTTGAGAGCTGCACACAGCAGCCCAGGAGGGAATGGGGACGGGGCGTGGTCGGTAAGCAAGGGAGGAGATGAAATGTACGTGACCAGGAGTACAAGGCCCCCTCCTTCTGGGTGTTCAGCTGATGGCTCCCACTTTCATCTTGGCTTCTAAGAGCAAGAGGAAATAAGGAATCTTCTGGGTGGCTTCTCTCCAGGAGTTCTGTGGGACCTCACCATCTGGATGGTGGACCCAACCAGGAAAAGAATATTGGCTACTGGAAGGAGTTTCTCATTGTAGGTCTCTGTAAGTGGACACCTATTTCCAGACTTATACAAAGACACATGGGAGGGGGTGAGTCGGGGGCGTTTGGGATACAGGCTATTTCATACTTGCTTCTTATTTACCAAGCACACCCGTATGGTTTGTCTTCAGAAATCAAATGCTCTTTTATTTCTGTTTTTAATCCTTTTAGTTATTCATATTACTGACTTGAAAACACAGTGGGCCAAATAATATTTCCTATTTTTCTCATATCTTTTAGAGACATGATTCATCTCTAGGGACACATTAATACAGAAAGGTTTTGCTGAGAAGGCAAGTACACTTACTCAGAGTCTTGAAGCGTTATTGTTGAGTGATATGCATTTGTACCATATGATTTCTAGGATAAATGGTTTTGGACTGTCTTGGCTAAGCAGTATCCTGTGGGATCAGTTGACAGTGGGTATACTATATTTATTTAATTCACTCTACTTAACTACAGTTCATTTGTGTTGCTTTGTAGTTTATTTACATCTGGACACTTACTTTAGCATTGGGTTAGTGTTTTATTTACTCATAAGAGTACATTAACTACAAAGAACAATCTCTCACTTATCATCAGACAAATATATTTGATTATCTCTCTATGAGTAAAATGTATAGAATGATGGCATCTCAGAGTCAGCAGAGACCATAGTAATTATTTTGCAGCTATACGGATGCAAAGAGATGACAGTTTATTTTCCAGTGTATGTATCTTTCTCCCCTATGCTGGATTAATCTTCAGAAACACCAGTGAATTTTACTCAACTTCCTTGACTAACTGTTGTTGCGGTGTCTAAGATTTTCAGGCATTGTTTGATAAAGCAATTCCTGGGAATGAGCTGGCAAGAGGTCTTTTTTCACTCTCTTGGCACATCCTCCCACCTCCAGCACAGCACTGCCACCAGATGCGGGATGGAAGGTGAAGTTTAGAAAAAGATACCACCTTATGTGACCCCACAGAACTTGTCATATTTTTGGCTAAGGAAGCCGAAGATGAAAGATGCAATGGCATAAAAGTGCATGCCATAGTCCAGGGGAAAAGCAAACGATTCTGTTTGGCTGAAATACAGAATGATGGAAATAAACCAGCACAGGTAGGTTGGGTCTGTGCTAATCCTCTAGGAAGTGGGGAGACTTTGAAGCTTTTTCTAGCAGGATATTTCAATATCTGGTGACACTGAGGAAGAAAAAGTTAAGAGAAGAGCTTTAAAGATGGAAAGAATAGTTATTTAAAATATCTCTTGCAATAGACTAGACAAGACAGGATTAACACAATTGCAAAGGTGGATTTGGTTTGCTGGTTTGGTTTTTCCTGTGGGACATTTTAGAGACTGCACTGGTAAAATTGGATGTAAAGGAAGGAGAGAGAGAAAATTAGATAATGAATTTAGAGCTTCTCACTTGGGATGATAATATTATTAATAGAGCTGGCAGAAATAGGAAAAGGAACATGTTTGGGTGGAAAATGAGTTCAGTTTTCGATGTGCTAAATATGAAGTAGAAATCCAAGTGGGGATGGCATATTAACTGATAGAAGCTGTGTCTGGAGTGCAGGGCAAAAGTTGGGGGTGAGAGCTATAGATTTGGGAGTCACTGGCAGATGTGAGGGCAGCCAAAGCCATTACATGAGCCAGATTGCCCAGGAAGGACTTGTGTGCTGAGAACATAAACGTTCAAAGAATGGAAACAAACACCAAAAAGCGTGGCAGTAATGGAAGAAACATCAAATGAAAGAGGTGGAGAAGGCAAAACAAGATCTTGTCTTTAGACTGTTCAGTTTCTGATTGAAACTTCTTTTGCAAGTTTCATTGATCCAATCTAAGCTACTTAAAGTGATACTTATTTGGATATACTTTCTTACATGGACAGAAGGATGGAAAGCTGGGGATGGAAAAGCCATTTATTGATCTCCTATTTTAAAGAGACATATTTTTCTTATTGTATTAGCAAAATCATTTCATCTCTCCAAAGCTCTGATTAAAGCTAATTTCAAGCCCAAAGGTATACTTTCTTGTGTTACTTGTCTCAATTTTTTCAGCTTAAGCCGCACAATCCCAGTCAACTTTTTTTTTTAAATTAATTTATTTATTTATGGCTGTGTTGGGTCTTTGTTTCCGTGCGAGGACTTTCTCTAGTTGTGGCAAGCGGGGGCCCCTCTTCATCGCGGTGCGCGGCCCTCTCACTATCGCGGCCTCTCTTGTTGCGGGGCACAGGCTCCAGACGCGCAGGCTCAGTAGTTGTGGCTCACGGGCCTAGCCGCTCCGCGGCATGTAGGATCCTCCCAGACCAGGCTCGAACCTGTGTCCCCTGCATTGGCAGGCAGACTCTCAACCACTGCGCCACCAGGGAAGCCCCCCAGTCAACTCTTGTAATTATTAGTTTCAAAAGGTATAAAACAACATAAGTGTCCATCAACAGATGAATGAGTCAAGACAATGTGACATATCTCTATATCTATCTATCTATCAATCTATGTTACGGACTATTATTCAGCCTTAAAAAAAGAAGGAAATTCTGTCATTTTAGACTACATAGATGAAGCTGGAGGGTATTATGCTAAGTGAAATAAGCCACACAGAGAAAGACAAGTACTTCATAGTACCACTTACATGTGGAATTCGAACTCAGAGAAACAGAGGGTAGAATGGTAGTTGCCAGGGATGGGAGTTAGGGGAGATAGGGAGATCTTGGTAAAAGGGGGCAAACTTTAAGTTTATAAGATGAATAAGGTCTAAGGATCTAATGTGTGACATAATGACTGTGATTGATAACTCTGTATTGTATAACTGAAATTTGCTAAGACAGTAGAACTTGAAGTGCTCTCACACACACAAAAAAAGAAATAGTTGAGGTGATGCATGCATTAATTAACCCAATGGTGGGAAATCTTTCCACAATATTAAATCATTGCATTGTACACTATAATACCTTAAAATTTTATCTCTCAGTTATATCTCAATCAAGCTGAAAAATATGTATAAATATAATATGCTTATCAAAAATTCAAATAGGGCAGAATGTTTTACTCCCTCCAACACAATTGCTTATTTTCACTTCCTGGGGTCTCACTGTTTACATTTCTTGTATGTGTTTCTATAAATTTACAATTTATAGAGGTGAATTTATAATTTTAGATACATGCACAGATATACATGTACATACAAGAAGTCCTCAAAGATCTACACTAAACTTCAATAACCTTAAGGTTGGATTCTTCCCAGGTTTGTGCAGACCTTATTGTGCAAACCCGATCCTAAATATGAAAGAGCTGGAAAGTTCCTTCTCATGATCTATGGCTGTGAGAATGATCTCTCTGTAGATCATCTTTGGCATAAGCCTAATGTTTCTGTGCCCAATCTACTTATTTCTAAATTACTCTAAGCCCCACACTTTAATTTTTTTAACACCTCTTTTTTGCATATCCAAAGCTATATGGATGTGTTCTACATGTCAGCAGGTAGTCCATCCACTTCGTGCTTCACTTATCGGGACAGAAGAGCCACAGATACTTTGACAGTTCAATCTTCTTCCTTTCCTTACCTATCACTTTCTAGAAAGGTAAATGTAGAGCATACAGAATTTTTTCAATAATGATATGAAATATGATGCCCTCATCAGCAAGCAGAGACATGGGTCAATGTTTTAGCTTTAAGAATACATTTTTTTCTCTCTTGAGGGATCCTCAAGATAGCTGCCAATGATGCCTAAGACTTCTGACACAACCATGAAGTGATTTTCCCTTTTTATAGAAGCAGATGCAACTAATAATACAGTGTGATTGTGCTATCGTCACTGCCTTTTCCACATATATTCTGGGGAGGATAAATAATATCTGCTAATACCTTTAAATTAGTTGTGTTTATTTGCTTGCTCTTTTTGATATGCATAGATTATAGAATGGCTTGTCCTTTTATATCCCAAATAAGGCAAAAGGACTTTGTATTTGGATTCTACCATGGACCTAAAAGTTCTGTTCATGATAATCAAGAACCAAATTGCTCACTTGCTTTTCTAAAACTTGATGTGCTGTGGTTATGAACAAGAGTCCTCCCTTAACGGTGGGTGGGCGACACCAGCTCAGGGTTAGAACCATTCACATCTGGACCGAAGATTCTTATGTTCAGGAAAAGTGCTTGAGGCAGTATAGGTAACACTTGGGTAATCCTTAGGTATAGCGTTTGGTAGAAAGCACAGAACAGAAAGCCTAAGGAAAAAATGCTTCCTTGTTGCACATCTTATTAGAGTCTCCCAATCTTATTAACATGCAGACGTCCAGAGTAATTTATTTGTGAGCTTCTTAAAATAGACAATGTATTCACCTTTGTGTCTGACTCTATACCTAACATAAAGGCTTACGCTAAGAGGGCTCACTAGGTGTTTGCAACAGGGAATTAAAAGTTCAATTAGGCATTATGATTGCTTTCTTAGTCAATTTAAGATCCATATGACGACAGATGAGTTGCATGGCTATTTTGGCCTCAGTTTTCTCATCTGTGATATAGGATGAATAATACCTCCTTTTACATGATTGATGTAGTATAATAGCCATGACTGATATTGGAATAATTTGTGTGAAATGTTGCTAAACCCAGGCAACAAGTAATTCTTAGTTTCATTTTGGTGTTTTTCAGAGAAAAAATGATTGCCTACTGTTAGTTTTGAAAGTGATTTGAAAATAATAGTGACTATCCTAAAGCGATTTTCCCTTTGATTTCATCATAACAGAAATGTTTACTTGCTATGCTTCCACTTTCCACTACAGTAAGTGTGTTACCTTCCAGAAACAGTCCTGGAAATTTAAGTGACACAATGAATTATTTTTCTTATGGTAATTTCAGTCACTAGCATCATTACTTTTCATTTACTTCATGCTTTTGGACACCATCAGAAGGGGGGAATAGTACATTACTGTAATGTGGGGCTCAGACAGTATAGAAGAACCATATTAATAACTCTTCCACCTACTTGGCAGAAAAATCAATGCACTGCATTTTATCATTGCACATGGGGACAGTTATGTAGTGTTCCATAGATTATAAACATTTGATAGGGCCCTAGGAAAAGCTAGATAAAGAGGAAAATCTAGATTAAAAATTAAATTAGAAAATTAATGATAAATATAACTAGGATATCCTGGAAGAGTAAGGAATTAGAATTTATTTTATGTCAGTGGCCTAACATCGTCAATTTTCATGTCACATATTTGCACTCGTTTTACTCAGTGCTGACAGTGGCTCTGACAGCATTACTCAAATCACACTTTTCCACACTGTAAATGCTATTGTTTACAGTTTCCTTTGTATTAAGAACAAATAGGGCAACCTTAAAAATTATACACTCATAGGTGTTTAATTTCGTTTCTTAATTTTGCTGTTGATGTGTTTTTCTACGTATCTCCATCATTGCTCTTATGGAATTGCTTTATGGCACTTAGGTTATATACCTGTCTTCTCTTGAGGAAAGGACTGTGTATTATTCATCTTTGTATCTAAGTCCCCCATACCATGCCTTGCTCATTATAGATGTTCAATGTTTGCTGAATAAATGCCTGAATGAACCAGTATACCAAATTATTGGTATACAAGGTAGTGTCTGGAAACAATTCATCCACGAATACTTGAGTTTGTTCTCACTCCTTCCATCTCACATTATGTTTATATTGCAGATAGGTAAATTGAGACTCACTAGTAACTTGCCAAAGTATTCATAATTATGCCAGGAATCAATGTTTCTAGCTATAACAAACGACTTGTACATTTGAAGAGGAAATACTACACACACGCATATATGGGTAGTAACAAAAAGAGAGTGGAATGCCATCATTTCTTTCTGCTCTTAACGGAGAGGTTGTGTCACTCTCAGGACTAACTTCATTTTCCCAGTTATTTATCATTCATTGAAAGAAGTTACTTCTGAGTTATGATAGTGTTGGGTTGTGAAAAATGTAATCCATGAGCTTATTAATTCTCTCTGAAAAAATAAGCTTTCTCTTTCTTTACATTTGTGATGCACACATTCATAGGGCATAAAGATTTTCCTAGGTGCCAGCCCGCCAAAGCGCATTTTATTGAGCTGACTTTGACTTATGACATGGTCTGGTCTCTTAGAGATTACTGCAGCAAATGAAGGCATAAGTAGAACGGAAGAGTTCTGTACTGTGCATGGTCCATCAACATTAATGAGAGTTGTAAATGCTCTACGAGTATGAAGTACAAAATGGACGAGCAAAGTTGTTTTTATTGGTATTTATTCATGGCTGATCAGTGTCTGTGGCACCTGTAAACACATAACAGGTAAGGTTCCTGCCCTGAGAAGCTTACAGTCTAACTCAAAGAGATGACAGCTGTCGAGGTATGTTTTAGTGAGTCAGGCTTCTCTCCTAAGCATCATGACACCCATAGGAGAGTGGAATATGGTCCTGGTCATTACTTTAAGTCAAGAATATTTCAGAACGATCTCAGCTGAAACACTACGGCTGCTCTCACCAGTGGGGGTGATTATGTAGGCTCTGATCACTCACGTTAAAGGAGAAGATAAAGAATGAAGACAGAATTTTGGAAAATGGAAGCAAGCAAATAAAAAAGCATAGAGAGAACTTCCAGTTGCCATACTAACTATAGGAAAGCATCCAATCTGGAATTAATCATTTCAGTCATTTATAAGTAGGTTTGTATCTCTCTTTTCATAAGCGTCTTGCCCTACTATAAATGACATTCTGTTTTATGAAAGCATAATGTGAAAATCTACTGATAAGCCAAATAATAAAAACTTTATAGCATGTCAGGCCTTTTTTATTATTATTGTTTAACCTCAATCAAGTTATAATACTGAACACATGTATCCTTGGCCTAAATCACCTTGTCAAGTTGAACTGTATATTCAACTTCATTTACATGACATATGATCTAATGCTGGAGAACAACAATACCATTGTAGTGTTAATTGAAAACTCCAAACTGAGAGCCAGAAGAAACCACTGGTCTGATTGCTGAGGGTCCCAGGGAAGGGGATCTATTCCCACACCTGCAGTTGGTCCATAACACTAACATTGTTACCAACATCTGGGTTTAATCAGTCCAGAGGCCTTGATATGCTGCTCCTGGGGCACATAAATTCAGCATTACATTCATTTTAAAAGCCCACTCTTTCAGTTTTTTAAGGACAAGATAGATTCATGGCTCCACAGAGTCTAACAAAGTCGAAACCACAAACAGAGTAAGTTACTGCCACAGGCCTCGTGGACTCAACTTACCAACTCTGCCACTTAAATAATGGAATTTTATTTTCAACCCCGGCTATCAAAAATATGTTTCCACCGAAAGTGAAGTTTGACTGAAAAACTGTATTTAAAATAAAAGCAAATGCTCAGAAAGTGAGCCAATTTGTATAAATCAGACTTTATGTAAGGTTATGAGATAATATCTAACAGAGAAATATAAGCTTCAGGGTCATAATTTGCCTCATTCACTTCGTAACTGGAAGGCCTTTTAGAATTGGCCCTTCATAGTGAGCTTTAAGGAGGTTTGCATCCAAACGGGACTTTTTAGAAGAAAGGTTAAAGATTTGTAGCTCTTTCAGTGGGACTTTGGATAGATGGCTACTGAGGATAAAGGGTCCGCTTGACCTGGTAATTATTTTCTGCAATCGTTCTGCAGAGTGTAGCTGTTAACGAAAAGTTCGGCTGCCACTCAACATGAGTGAAAACGAAATACTCGTATTTTGTGCCGATGCCCTGGGTAACCAAAGACTTCTGAAGTAGAAAAAAGCCTGCACAATTTTTGCAGGGGTATTTATTAAAGATATAAATACAAAATGAAACCAAAAGAAAAACAAAACCAGGGGTAGTTCTGTGAACGATTCACTTGTGTGCTTGAGGCCAATTTGCTGTAGAGCAGAGTTTTTAATTTGTTATGTTGTCTGTTGTTTTCTGTCTTTTTCTGTCTTTCCTCTTTCAGGTCACTAGAAAAGAATTGCCTGTGTCGCTTGAGGGGCTGGGGAGTTAGTAAAAAAAAATCTGTAGGTTGATAAAATTTGGTGTTTGCTGGCTACACTGATTTGTTTATTTATTGGCTCAAATATGGCGCCAGGCCTTCAAGGACTTCCTATGAACTGGATAAATTTTCTTTCTAATGAACATTCCTAAATGGTCAAACACTGGAAATTAGTAAATGAATGAGATTATTAATAACCAAATAGAAGTGGGTAGAGGAAAGATATTGTTCCTTGGGTATATACTCAATAATAAGACAGGCATTTTTCTCCTCTAATGTTGTAGACAGTATTTGGTGATGTGATATCTCATCTTAGCCAATGCTTCATTATCAACTCAATTTTTTTCCTTCTAGCCACACTTTGTATATGAATAGGCATAAATATAGTCTTTTGAGTAAAAAATATGAAAACCAAACTGGCGTGTTTACATACAAAAATATACTGGTTGATTAAGAAATAAACATTTTGCATTAAAAGGAGATTTCCAGAGTTTTTGGGTAGAGTCCAGATGAGAAAAATCAATGGTCTCCAAGAAGTGTTGTGCAGTTCAGGGCATGATGTTCATAAAAATGGCCTTGATTCATGAAGAAAGTTTCAAATAATGTTCAAGCTACTATATTTCAGGAAAAATAGGATATGCTTCTACATTTAAAAAATCCTTCCTTCAAAAAAAATCCATTTCAAAGAGAATGTTTTATTTATCTGGATAATCCAGGGATATAAGGACGGATACTTCAACAAAGCTATCTACATATGTAAAATCAGTGTAGACATTTGGATCCGTGATCAGAGTATCAGAAATAATGGAGTGCCATGAAAAGATTACCTACTGCATGCCAGGAACTGTACTGGTAGTATTTATGCCTACGGCCATGCTCTTCTTCTAAACTAGCTAGTTAGCTGGCTTGATTCTCAAATAAAACTGTTTTGTGACAATGTGCCTTCAGTCTTTGATTTGGTTTCTAGAAACTGGAGGTATTCTCACATCCAATGTGTTGTGATTAATACATTATACTCACATTCTACTTTTTGTGATTTATACTTTGAAGAGAACTTTACAGCTAGGTCAGTGCAACTATATCTGTTTAAAGTATGATGCACATTTATTCAGGTATAGAGTTTATTTCATTTGTTTAATGAAAAGAGACAGGCATGATAGGATGTCAGAGGAGTTCCCATAAGACAGACAAAAAAGTGTCGACAATTTCCCATAATATATGTGGTAAAACCTCATATTATATCTGCTTAAAAGCTCTTCAGTATTCAGTTTAAATATTTTTTTAATGCCTTGTTCCAGTAAGCTTAGTTTTGTAACTGCAAATACTTTCAGGAAGTGTGTATGTGATTCGCTAAGGGGCCATTTGTTGGAGACACAACTATTATCAAATTTTAATTTGTTACCTTGAGAAACTATGAAATACCTTGAGTTGTCCGCAGATCCGGATGTGCACCCATTTCCCAGTTCTCAGTGGTAGGGGAACTGTGGAGGTATGTAAAGGGAAATTTGAGATAATCACTGAATCCCTTAATACCTATGCAGTCTATATTTCCTGCCTGGAAAAATGACTAGGAGTCAAAATAGGACCGAAGTAACAGGGGACGAAAGAGCATTTCTCTAGATCAGCCACAACCTGAATAACTGCAGACTTACATTTTTCCCAAATAGTATTAATAGGTTCCATTGATTTGGCCTATTACGGACAAAGTACATGTCAGGTGGTTTACATACATTAACTTATTCAATCACTACAAGAGAACAACAAAATGAATAAAGAAATTGTGGTTCATAGAAATACATGCCCGAGGCCACAACTAATAGGACTGTCTGACATCTTATATAGTTCTTTTATAGCCCTTATCACAGTTTATATCTATGGATTGGCAAAATTATCGATCAGTGACTCTCATCTGCTTTGTGAGGGCAGAGGCTGTGTGTGTTTTGCACCCAGAGCCTGAAACAGTGCCTCACACATCATGGGTGCTTACCAATCTCCTGTCGTTGTCATTCACTTGTAGTTGCCTCTAATCTGAATGGCTATGATGATATACCACCCTCTGTTTTGTGCTCCAATGACCTTAAATGGCAAAGAAGGATGGGGCCTTTACCTTTCCTGTGACTCTCATTCATATCTTAAATTGATTTTGTGCTCCAGGCCTTTTATTTTAACCATCTCCCCTCCCAGGCCTCTCCCCAGGCATAGTCTCCAATGGAAACCGATTGGAGGACAATGTTAGTATCACCTGCTTTGCTATACTTTGCATTGCCCTTCCCTTCTGACACCTATGGGCCAAACTCCTCAACCCTCTCTACCATGAGCAGGGAAGGTCATTCTCAAGGGCCTGAGTCTCTCATGCAAATTAGACCCCTAATGTTGGAACTACAGGTCAGCCCAGACTTTGTGGGCCTGCAGGATATTCAAGGTTAGGCTGTCAAACCAGGGTCCTTGCTATGCTTGAGTTTGCCTTGTTCCAGGAGAGAGCGTTAGGCTTTGCATTCTGGGCCAAGACAGAATTAGTGGACCTATGCCCTGACTCACAAAACACCTTGCTTCCAACTGCTTCCAAGTTAGGAGCAACCTGTAATCAAGGAACTAAGAGAAAGAAGTTGGAAGAGTTGGCGTTAAAATGGAAGAGCGTAAATACTTTACAGCTCAGCCAAAAACACATTTTTAGTGCTACTTTTGGACTAACTCAATAGAAACTGAAGTCATTCTGCTCTTCTTTCAGGATTTTTTTTTTTTTTTGAGGTTTTTGCAGCTTGAGGACCTTTGTGCAGGCTGTTTCCTCTGCCTGAACTGCCCACCCCATGCCCCTGTTTCCATATTGTCACACCCATTTCATCCATCAGGTCTCAGATTCAATATCACTGTATCAGAGAGGTGACCAGGAATCTTGATTAAAAAAACCTTCATTTGTTTTTGTCATTCTTTCTTAGCACCCTGCTTATTTCCTGCATAGCAGTTTCCACAGTTTATAACTTTACATTGTTTTACTAACTTATTTGTTAAATGTCTGGCTCCTCTACTCCAAGCTCCTTGAGGGCAGGGCCATGTCAGCTTTAATCAAACCCTCTTTTAGCACCAAGAAGTCTTAGTAAGAATTAGAAAAGGTATCCACTCATGTTCCTTTGACTGGGCATATTTTTCAAGGTACAATCTAGTTCCCCAGGTCTTAGACCAGATCTTGACACCGAAGGATTCAAGTTTTTATTTATTGAGTGAACGTATACAATATAATTTTCTTCTCTTGGGAAATATTCAACTCTCTAGCAGCCCAGATTCTATAGTTCCTTCAAGACTCAAGGCATTTGTGGTCTTTTTTCCTTAGGAAACTCTTAGAAATGACAATTGATAATTACTTGAATACTACCTACCTATGTTACCTAAAAAACTAACAGCTTTTAGTCTTTTCCCCCAAATTGCATGATTATTTGTATGCCTCAAAAAAAATTAAGTTGAGCCTGGAACAATCTTGGTGGGAAGTAGGAACTCATATCCATGTTAGTACCAAAAGACTTGAAGAAATACCAAAAGAATAGTGAAGATGAGAAACACTGACCCTTTATAGCATTTTCTGCCCAGCCATTAGTTTAAGAGATAATAGATACTGTATAAGAAAAAGTGGAATAAGACCAGGATCATAAATGACCAAGCCCCCAATAAATCCTAGTAGCATAATCATTCAATAAAGACACATCTACAAACATTAATCTATTTTAAGATAAGAATAAGTGTTAGTAAAAGAGATACTGTGAAAGGCAGAATCATTGAGCTAGTGGAGTTTTTAGATGTGTAAAAATTTGTTTTAGGAGAATTATACAATACAGGGTGGTGAAGAATTAAAGTGCATGAAAATGTATCCACAGATAATCAAATGAAAGCACAATAGACACAGTGCCAGAGAACAGTTTGGATTAGATTATTTTTCTTCCAGTGAAATTTTTTCTTTTAAGTATTAACCAATTTAACCTTTGGAAATGAAATATTTGCCTTGTAATGGGAAAGCTGCATTTCATTGTAAATCTACAACTTGTCCTTGGCTTCTTTATTCTTCACTAAAGCATTCTCTTTCTAAGTTTTGTATGTTTAATATTTAACATATAAAAAGAAACAGTATCAAAAAGGTCTAGAATAGAGGCATATTTATGTACAGGTTCCAATCCAATGAAAGAAACTTTCCAGGTTAATTCTAAAATAATAGCCACCATTGCTGATCTAATATCAATCATTTTTGTTATTGTTCCAATGAAACATGTTTGTCATCAACTTGCATAGAAGACAGTATGCTTTATTAACTTCTCTGCTTATTTAAAAGTCAGGTCACCTGGGCTTCCCTGGTGGCACAGTGGTTGAGAGTCCGCCTGCCGATGTAGGGGACACGGGTTCGTGCCCCGGTCTGGGAAGATCCCACATGCCGCAGAGCAACTAGGCCAGTGCACCACAACTACTGAGCCTGCACTCTAGAGCCCGCAAGCCACAACTACTGAAGCCCACGTGCCTAGAGACTGTGCTCTGCAACAAGAGAAGCCACCACAATGAGAAGCCCGCCCACCACAACGAAAAGTAGCCCCCGGTCTCCGCAACTAGAGAAAGCCCACGCACAGGAACGAAGACCCAATGCAGCCAAAAATAAATAAATAAAATAAATCTATATATATATATATAAAAGGGGAAACTAGTTAGCCTTCTTTCGGTGGTTTGGGTTGGAGATAATTTCAGTTTGAAATAGAGGGATGGTGGTGAAGCAAAAGAGACATGGGACTCTAGATATACTTAGAAAATAAAATTCATAGAACTTGGTGTGAATCAGAAATAAGGGTTGTGAGAGAGGGAGCAAAAATTATGCATCTTGCTTGCCAACGGGACAGAGAGTGGTACCTTTCACAGAAAGAAGAAGTATAGATCGGGAACCAGATTTAGTAGTTTTTGAGATGAGTGTGGAACAAGAGTGTCATGATGACTGGCCTAGAGTAGGCACTTCATAAATGGAAGCTAATGTAGAATGGGACAAAACTAATTAATTCATATGGGATCTGTTCTGTAAACTTGATTTCAGTCACTGTTGTAAAGTTAAAAACTAGAAAAGCAAGCATCAGTGAAGCAGACCATTATGTGCCCAAAGATGTATGCACAACTTTTGTTCAGATACTGTTGCTCTAGATCTAGTATTTAATTACCCGAATTAGAATATATCTATTTTGAGAATACTATAAGTCTGAATTTCTTTCTCCTCTCATCTTTGCACACATAAAGGTTTCAGAATCTCAAAGATATATGTAGTAATTTGGCTGAAAAAAAAGACAACATCTTTACTAAAGAAGTTAGTGAGTTGCTCAAAAAGGAAAGAGGCCAATCTTGCACTGAAGCAAAAAGGTGTAAAACAATATATATAGCATTTGATATTTCTCTACAAGGAGTTGTTTTAAAAACATTATTACAATAGGACTTCCCTGGTGGTTCAGTGGTTAAGACGCTATGCTTCCACAGCAGGGAGCACAGGATCGTCCCTGGACGGGGAACTAAAATCCCATATGCTGTGTGGTATGGCCAAAAAAAAGAAAAAAAAAAGAATCTGTGACCATAATAAAATTTGCTTTAAAAAAATTATAACAAGATGCATGGTAATACTACCTGGCTTACAAATGAATTTTGATACTGTCATGTTATTAGGTTACATATGAAAGAGATTTGTACACCTCAATAATAAAACCAGGCTTTGGAAAAGATGACTAAAGCACACTTATTTTTATTTTATGATTTGAAACCTGAATTAAGATATTTCACTACTTAAGACAAGATGAAATCATGGAAGACATCATAGCAAGAGATAAAACCCTAGGGAGGCTATTAACAATTTTCCCTTTACACTTCCTACATGATTGTGGAAATGTGGGTTCTACTTCCCCATGAGGCTCTTATTGCTGGATTTGGTACAACAGCTGCTATATCAACAGAAAGGGTTAGGCATTACAGTGGGCCCTTCGCAGATCTTGCCTTAGAAAGTTAAATGTCGGTGTCAGATTTGCTAAAGGCATACCTTAAGTTAGAGGAAAATTGTCTTGCTGTAGGAAGAGGGGGCATCCTACAACAAAAAAATGAATAATCCTACAAAACAGACAGTAATTTTTATTCATGATGAAATGAGTGATCCGATTTGGTCAGGGAAAATCAACCATTAATGTAGTGTAATTGAAACGTTAGTAGGCAGAGATGGTGAGAAAAGACATTTTATTAAAGGAATAGCATGAGCCCAAGCACAAAAATTGCCTAGACACGAGGTTCATGCAAGTGGGAGCAAAGAGAATAAAAAGAAGAAACCACCTGCCAAGATGTGAAGGTAGGATCTAAATGCTTTGGCAATTTGTAACATGAGTAGAGGGAAAAGACCACGGATGGTGATGCTATAGCATCCCCTCTGAAGCCATAAAAACGAGAACATAGCAATGATGAATTAGTGCAGCCTAAGTTCAGAACCTTACTTATGTTGGAGCCTCAGAATTCAGTATATTGTCGTGGCATGAGAATTAGTTTCAGATTATGTGTAGGAGATGGTTTGTTGCCTAATATTGGATTTAGGTTTGACTGGTAAAATTTTGAATTACGTAAAAGGTGCTTGATATAGAGATAAAATACTAGAATGCTGCTTTACTAGTAAGCCACAAAGGAATGTTAGAGTTTTTTGAGTCATGAAGACATAAACATCAGAATAATTATTAGCTTAAAGAAATGCAGCCAAGTTGAGTTGAGTCCAGATTCCAGAACAAATTTTAATATAAGATTCTGGAGTCAGGGACTCAGGTTCTTCTTGCATATGCTCTGGCTTAAGTCAATTTGGTCCATGGGGTAAAGCAAGGCAGAAAACTTTATTTTTATAACCTATTAAACTGTGAATAGGAGATTGCACTTAATATAGGGCTATATCCTTACCAGAAGCCATTTTATCAGGGTGGGAAAGATAATTCTACTGTTTTTCCAACAGTAAGACAATTGAGAATCGAAAGGAAGGTTTTAGCTTGAACATTCTCATAAGTCCCTATGGATTTTGAAGTGACTAGTAGCGATGTTGCCCATAACTGTGGCAGCTGGTAAGTAATTTGTAGCCTGTAGTCATCTCATTCTAAGTTTGTTTACAATAAGTCTTTGGCTCAAATGTTTGAGTGAGAGTCATTTCTCACTGGGCCTATTGTCACTGGGCCACTCCACATTCATTACATGTTACCAAGTGATACAGATGTTTGGAGAAGTTTTAGGTTGAAGATATGCTAAATTAGGAATTAAGATTCTAAGCATATAATAAGAAGGACTTTCTGGATATAAGGAGTTTAAGGGATCTTGGTGGATAATAAATATTTCCCACCCTGTGTGCCTTTACTAGAATTGGAGACTTCGAGGTGGAGGTTACCTGACTGAGATTTGTTTGCAGAAGAGAGACTTCACAGCTGTGTTAAGAAACCCTGAAGGCCCTATATGGACATTCTAAGGGGTCAGAAAAACCATAACTTCCTAGTTATACACACAGTTAGTAAGTAACTCCAGGGCTGTGCTACCTAGCAAGAATGACTTGAGAGAGTCGATCCCTGCCCCTACGTCTTATTTTCTTCCTTTATAAACAAAGGAAGTGGAACAAGCCCCACTAGAATCTTAACTCTTAGCTTCTCATATTCATAGTCTCATGATTTGCAAAAATGGCACAGTTCTCCACCCCTACCTGTACCCATGCCATGTGCATTGTGACTTTGCAGCTCCTCCATCAAGGGGGTGAGTCTATTCTCCCATCATTGAATGTGGATTGACCTTGTGACTTATCTTGGCCAATACACTAGAACAGAAGTAAAAACGGTGCCAATTCTGAGCATAGGCCTCAAAAGGCCTGTGCGCTTTTCCTTGTTTTCTTGGAATTCTGCCACCACTTTGTGAACATGCCTAGGCTAGCTTGATGGATGATAAGAGACGTGGCCCAATCACCCCTGTCACTCCAGCTGGCAGCCAGCAAAACACCAGATGTACATGAGGCCATCCTAGACCAACCAGCCCCCTAACTAACCTGCCAGCTGATGACAGGTGCATGAACAAGCCAAGCTGAGAACAGCTAGACCTGGCTCAGATCAGCAGAACCATCCCTCTAACCTATAGTATTGTGAGCAATAGTGCATGCTTTTTTTTTTTTTTTAAAAGAGGGGTTGACAAACTATGGCCATGGGCCAGCTGCCAGTTTTTGTAAAGTTTTATTGGAGCACAGCCATGCACATTTGTTTATGTATTGTCTATGGCTTCTTTCACGCTACAATGGCAGAGCTGAATAGTTTGGATGGAGACTGTCTGGGCCATAAAGACTAAAATATTTATTACCTGGTCCTTTAAGAAAAAGTTGGATGATACCCTGTTTTAAGTCACTTAATTTGGGGGGTAACTTGTTACACAGTAATATCTAATTGGTATGCTATCACATTAAGAAATTGATCAATCATTTTGGTTATTTAATCTTGTTAAATAAGCTGTTTAAAAAAACTTAATGGCTTAAACAACAATCAATTTATTATCTTTCACAATTCTTTGGGTTGACTAGGCTCTGCTGGGCTGTTCTTCTGACCCACAGGATGTTGCATGTTGATGTTTAGGAATAAGACTGGACTGAAATTTCTGAGCTGACTCTTTCAAGTGCCTGGCAGTTGATGGTGGCTTTCACCTGGGAAATCAGCAGGTACTGGTGATTGGGGCACTTACTTGTGGGACAGGCACGTGGCCTGATGTCTGGGCTATGAGATGAAGCATCTCAAAGGTGAGAGTTTGAGAAACACAAGCCAAAGCTACAAGACTTCTTAAGACAGCATTAGACACTAATCTGTGTCATATTCTAATCGTCAAAAGTGAGTCACATCTCCAAAGAAGATATACAGACTGCCAACAAACACATGAAAGAATGCTCAACATCATTAATCATTAGAGAAATGCAAATCAAAACTACAATGAGATATCATCTCACACCAGTCAGAATGGCCATCATCAAAAAATCTAGAAACAATAAATGCTGGAGAGGGTGTGGAGAAAAGGGAACCCTCTAGCACTGTTGGTGGGAATGTGAATTGGTACAGCCACTATGGAGAACAGCATGGAGGTTCCTTAAAAAACTAAAAATAGAACTACCATATGACCCAGCAATCCCACTACTGGGCATATACCCTGAGAAAACCATAATTCAAAAAGAGTCATTTACCAAAATGTTCATTGAAGCTCTATTTACAATAGCCAGGAGATGGAAACAACCTAAGTGTCCATCATCAGATGAATAGATAAAGAAGATGGCACATATATACAATGGAATATTACTCAGTCATAAAAAGAAATGAAATTGAGCTATTTGTAATGAGGTGGATGGACCTAGAGTCTGTCATACAGAGTGAAGTAAATCAGAAAGAGAAAGACAAATACCGTATGCTAACACATATATATGGAATTTAAGAAAAAAAAAATGTCATGAAGAACCTAGGGGTAAGACAGGAATAAAGAAAGACACAGACCTACTAGAGAATGGATTTGAGGATATGGGGAGGGGGAAGGGGAAGCTGGGACGAAGTGAGAGAGTGGCATGGACATATATACACTACCAAACGTAAAATAGATAGCTAGTGGGAAGCAGCCGCATAGCACAGGGAGATCAGCTCGGTGCTTTGTGACCACCTAGAGGGGTGGGATAGGGAGGGTGGGAGGGAGGGAGACGCAAGAGGGAAGAGATATGGGAACATATGTATATGTATAACTGATTCACTTTGTTATAAAGCAGAAACTAACACACCATTGTAAGGCAATTATACTCCAATAAAGATGTAAAAAAAAGAAAAAAAAGAAGTGAGTCACAGAGGCTGCCCAGATTCAAGAGGAGGGACTACACAAAGGAGTAAATATTGGTTTGGGATGGGGGCAGAAACTGTGGAAGACTAGCCCTCTCAACTATAATGTGTGGCCTTTTCCCTCCCCCTCCCTTCCTTCCTCTCCTGCGGCATCTTTCTTTTTGCCTCTATTTTATGGCATAGGAATTGCTCAACTCACCAGCATGCTTGATGTACATAAATACCTATGTACGTGTGTGTGTGTGTGTGTGTGTGTGTGTGTGTGTGTGTGTGTGTGTGTATTTAAGAACTTAGAGTTCTTGGATTGGAATCTCAGTCTGGCTTCGCTGGATAGCAGAGTGATGTTTATACATGGATCTTTTACCTTTGGAAAGGGCCACTTCACGTCTGCTTCAATTAAAATGTTTAATGAGTCTTTAACCTTAGTAGTTTTAAAGCTCTTAATCACATAATATCATTTTATCCATCTTTGGCAAGTTGGTAATTTAGGTTGGAAGGTAACCAAAAGTATGTGAAATAATGTAACAATTTCTCACGACACTTCACTCTCCCTTGGCAGCCATCGCCTCCCATTCACCAGTGGGCTCAGCATGACCTGCTAGACACAAAGTTTACAAGAAGTCAGAGTGCAGGTTATCTAAGTGCTACAATACTGCTCATTTTGGGGAATCTTCTCTGAGTGATCATCTAAAATTCCAGTGCTATGTGCTTTGAGGTCTTGGTTCATTTTGTCTCAACTGACAGGTCAATTGCTTTGAACCACAAAATCCAAGGCATCTGTTTTATACTCCTGATTTTTAGAACATTGACTTGCTCTCTAGCAGCCCTGAGATCTTTACTTTAACTTTCAAAGTGGCTATCTCCAGTCCATATCACCTTCTTTCTCTTTCAAATTCCATGGCAACCATGCCTATCTGGACACCCCCCAACACAGACAGAGACACAGAGACACACACACACAGAGACACACATACACACACAGACGTGTATAGTAAAAACGAGGCTGGAAGACAAAAATTGTTTCTCTTCATTTTATGCTGGAAGTTAAATTGGGTGGGTTTGAAATGAGGCACAAACTCCTTTTTCTGCTCACTCCTTCCCTATGGATTTAGAGAAAAAGTTATACTAACTCCTCTTCCCAAACATTCTCTTTTCCCTACTCATGACATGCACAGGTTAAAACAAAAATCCTGCACTTAATTCTGCTTTCTCTATAAATATTTCCAAAATTCATGACTTTCTTACATGATTATGTTGAATATTTCCACCTACTCACCATCCTCTTTCACCATAATCTCTTCCAATTTGTTCTTTTGTGATTTTGCTTTCTCTTAGGTTACTGTGTTCCCTTGAAGCAAATCTAGTGACCCATGCTAGCATCTGGCCCATTCAAATGCTCTTGCTTCTTTACTCCCAGCCATTCAGCTGTTTCTTATTCTGTCTGTTCAGTCATGTGTGTCCTCCCTCTTACCCATTCCTCTTCCCCCTGTTATCCTACACAATGATCAGATAGTGGCAGGTAAGTAATCACACCTATCCCATCTAGAGCATGTATTATAGGAGTATGGCAGGACATGTGAAAGAGGTAACCCCTCACCTATGGTTTTCTGAATAAACACAGAAGACAAAGACTAGAATCGTGTTCCAGAGGAATAAATTCTATGCCAAATAACAAAGCCAAGAGAAATTTTAAAGCCTAGTGTTTGATGCAATAGGACTAGATTCAATAAGAGAAGAGCATTAAAAAATAAGAAAGCATGACAACGGAGAGTGAGAGACAAGACAAACAAAATGTGTCCTGCAGCAATTGCATTAATAAAGTATGGACCATCGTGCCAGCTTTTTCATTGGGTCATGATGGGTTTGTAGAGGAGCAAAATTTGTCACCCCAAAATGTGTCTCTTTGACAAGAGGATTAATTTGGGATGAATATGTTTAAGAAATAGCAGAAAGTTTTCTTGTTACCACACCCCCATCCCTTAACTGACTAAAAGAATTTAGACGAAGGGCCTGTTCCAAGAATAGAGCTATCACCAGAAATATATGCAAAGAATGTGGACTTTGCAGATATGTGGCCAGGGAAACTCAGTAGGGCCTAGAGGTCAGAGTCCACTCTGTGTCCCATTGTCTCTGCATGGCCCAGCAAACATGTGATTACCAAACATTTGCTTTTTAATCTCTGTGTGAATTGCCTTCCTTTAAAGTCCCAAACCACTATTCCCAACATCCCCTTCACCTTTAGCTGAAGATGATATTTAAGATGAGAGTTTCAATCATTTTGGTGAATTACTCAGTTTTCCTAGTAGGTGTCTCCCATGTATACATGTTATTAAACTTTCAAATTTCTCCTTTTAATTTTTCTCTTGTTAATTTGAGTCTTAGATTTCCAGAGCTACTTAGAAGTGTAGAGAAAATTTTCTTTCTCCATGACAGGTTCATTTAAATTTACGGGGTAAAAGTCACCTGCCATTGCCTAGGAGTGTTCTTCCTATGTTTGCAGTATTGTTTTATATTCTGCTTTGTCATTTCTTCTTCTGTTCTTTATTTATGGATGTCTTGTGAAAGTCAGCCATGGTTCTAGACTTTCTACTCCATACTCATTACTTTAAGTCCTTCGACTACTATTTTTGTAAAATTTATTTGTATGAAGTTGGAACTTAAATCAGTGAAATGTACAAGTCCAAAATATACAGCTTTTTTTTTTTTTGGCCATTTTTTGGTATATATACCCATATTGAGCTATAGAAAACTCACACCAGAATTCTCCCTCATGTTCCTTCTTAGGAACTACTACACCAAAGATTAATTTTGTTCATGTAAAAAAGGTATAGCTTTTTAAAGATACCATCAATAGACAATAAATGTAATCTTTCAAAATGTATAATTTGGTAAGTTTTGACATATGTACATCTGTGAAAAGATCAATCAAGATAATAAGCATATCCATCACTCCCAGAAGTTTCCTTATGTCTCTTTGTAATCCCTTCCTCCCGTGCTTCCTTACCTTCCAATCCTCCAACAACTGTTAATAGCATTTACTGAATTTTATATGAATGGAATCATACAGTATGTAATTTTTTGTCTTGCTTCTTTCATTCAGCATAATTATTTTGTGATCTGTCTATGAGAGAGCATGTATCAAAACTTTATTTCTATTTTATTGCTGAGTAGGCTTCCAGTGTATGGATATACCACACCTTTTAAAATCCATTTACCAGTTGACAGATATTTGAGTTGTTTCCAGTTTTGGGCTATTACAAATAAAGTTGTAGTGAACATGATATACATGCCTTTTACTTATTTTGGGGAATATCAAGAAGAATGTCTTGATCATATAATGTGTTTATGTTCAACGTTTTTAAGAGACTGCCAAAGTCTTTTCCAAAGTGGTTGTACCATTCCATTCCCACTGGCAGTGTATGAAAATTCCAGTTTCTCCACATCCCCATCAATGCTTAGCATGGTCAGTCTTTTTAATTTTAGCCATTTTAATAAGGGTGAAGTGGTAACTCATTGTGGTTTTATTCACATTGCTTTTCCTTAAGAACAATGATGACAAGCATCTCTTCATGTGCTTGTCATTACTATAACTTCTTTAGAAAGGCATCTGTTCAACTCTTTACCCATTTAAAAAAAATTAAATTGTTTGTTTTCTTATTGTGTTTTGAAAGTTCTTTATGTGCTCCAGATACGTGATCTGCAAATATTTTCCTCCAGTCTGTGGCTTGCTTTTTATTCTCTTAACAATGTCTATTGAAGAGCAGAACCTTTTGAGGATTGTGATTTTGGTGTCATATCTAAGAAGTATTTTCCTAATCTGAGATCACAAAGAATTTCTTGTACATTTTCTTCTAAAAGTCTTAGAATTTTCATTTTACATCTAGGTCTATTATTCATTTTGAGTTAATTTTAATGAGGTGTGAGGAGAAGTAGTGACCAAGATGGTGGAGCAGGAGATTCTGAGCTCACCTCCTCCCATGCATACCAAAATTACAACTATATACAGTGCAACTGTTGATGAGAAAGACCAGAAGACTATCAGAAAATATCTTCTACAACTAAAGACATAAAGAAGAAACCACAACAAGATAGGAAGGAGGGGAGGGGACATGGTATAGTCAACCCACACCCTCAGGTGGGTGATCCATAACTGGGAAGATAATTACAATTGCAGAGGTTTTCCCCAAGGAGCAAGGGGTCCAAGCCCCACATCAGGATTCCTAGCCCAGGGGTCCTGCACCAGGACGATGAGCCTCAAAATGTTTGGTATTGAAAGCCAACAAGGCTTCCTTTTGGGAGAGCTACAGGGCTGTGGGAAATAGACTCTGCTCTCAAAGGGCACTCACAAAATATCACATACTCCAAGACCTAGGGCAGAAGGAGTAACTTGAAAGGATCCTGAGTCTGACCCACTTGCTGATATTGGAGAGCCTCCCAGAGAAGCAGGAAGCAACTGGAGCTCACCCTGGAGACACAGACACTGGTGAAGGCCATTTTTGGGAGCTCTTTCTACCATGAGGACTCTGGTGCTGGCAAGAGTCATTTTGGAATCCTCCCTCTAGCTTATTAGTGCCAAGACCTGGCCACACCCACCAGTCTGTTGGTACCAGTTCTAGGACACCTCAGGCTGAGCAACCAGCTGTGTGGGGACACAGCCTACCTACCAGCAAAACAGCTGTCTTAAGACCCCTTGAGCCCACAGCTGTCCTGGACACAGTCCTATCCACCAGAGGGCTCAGGACCCAGTCCCACACACCAGTGCACCAGTTTTAGCCCTAGAATCCCCTGGGCCTTGGCCCCACCCATCAAAAGGCTTACATCAGCTCTGGGACCCCAGGACTTAAAGCCAGAGATCCAGGACCCAGCTCCACCCAGCAGTATGCCAGCACTAGCACCAGGACAATGTCTTACCCACCAGTGGGTGGGCAAGAGCCCCACAATACCCTGAGCCTTGGCTTCACATACCAGCAAGGTGACACCAGCCTCAGGACCATGCAGTCCCACAGCCTGCCATGTCAGGAACCAGCCCCACCCACCAGCAGACCAACACTAGATCCAGGATCCTAGGCCCCATTACCACCTACCCCAGAATCTAGCTTCTTCCACCAGTGGGCCAACCCTAGCCTGGGACCCAACCCCGACCCCAGGGCACTGAGCCAGCTACCATGTGACCCAGCACCACCCCCCAGCAACCAACAGCCTAGGGACAAAGCAGGACCAGCTAACCAACTAAATCAGGGGCCATCCACACCTATCAGACATGGTAGTCAGCCGACCACAACAGAAGGAGCCACACAGCCCACACAGGGGGTACTTTTAGACCATATAGCTCTGGTGATCAGAGGGGAGTGTGCTGCTGGGACATATAGGACATCTCCTACAAAAGGCCACTCTCCAAGGTCAGGAAACTTAACTAATCTACCAAATACATAGAAGTAAAAATAACAAATTTGGTAAAATGAGGCAACAGAGGAATATATTCCAAATGAAGGAACAAGATAAAACCCCAGAAGAAGAACTAAAAGAACTGGAGATAAGCAGCCCACCCAATAAAGAGTTCAAGATAATGATCATAAAGATGATCAAGGAACTCAGGAGAAGATTAGATGAACAGAGTAAGAAGTTAGAAGTTTTTAACGAAGAGTTAGAAAGTATACAGGGGAACCAAACAGAGATGAATAATACAATAACTTAAAGAATAACTAGAAGGAATCAGCAGTAGACTCAATGATACAGAGGAAAGAATCAGCAAGCTGGAAGAAAGATTAATAGAACTTACTGAAGTTGAAATGAAAAATAAAAAGAAACGAGGACAGTTTAAGAGATCTCTGGGAAAACATCAAGCATACTAACATTTGCATTATAGGGGTCTCAGAAAAAGAAGAGAGAGAACATATTTGCAGATAATAATGGCTGAAAACTTCCCTAACTTGGGAAACAAAACAGACATCCAGGCCCAAGAAATACAGAGAGTCCTAAACAGGATCAACCCAAAGAAGACCACACCAAGACACATTGTAATTAAAATGGCAAATATTAAAGATAAAGAGAGAATATTAAAAGCATGAAGGAAAGAGCAACAAATTACATACAAGGGGACTCCCATAAGACTATTAGCTGATTTTTCTGCAGAAATTCTGCAAGCCAGAAAAGAGTGGCATGATATATTTAAAGTGATGAAAGCGAAAAACCTACAAACAAGAATTCTACCTGGCAAGGCTTTCATTCAGATTTGATGGAGATATCAAAAGTTCTTACAGACAAGCAAAAGCTAAAAGAGTTTAGCACCACCAGACAGGTTTTATAAGAAATGTGAAAGGGAATTCTCTAATTGAAAAAGAAAAGATCACAATAAGAAACATGAAAATTATGAAAGGAAAAATCTCATTGTATCAACGATGTATGAAGCTAGTAGGAAGGTTAAAAGACAAAAGTAGTAAGATCATCTATATCCACAATAAGTAGTTAAGGGATACACAAAACAAAAATATGTAAAATGTGATGTCAAAAATCATAATACAAAGGATCATAAGAAAATACTATGAACAACTATATGCCAATAAGATGGGCAATCTAGAAGAAATGGACAAATTCCTAGACGTGTACAATCTCCCAAGACTGACCAGGAAGAAATAGAAAATATGAACAGACTAATTACTGGTAATGAAATTGAATCAGTTAAAAAAAAAAAAAACCAAAATTCCCAATGAACAAAATTCCAGGACCAGGTGGCTTCACCTGTGAATTCTACCAAACATTTACAGAAGAGTTAACACCTATCCTTAAACTATCCCAAAATTTCAGAGGAAGGAACACTTCCAAACTCATCCTATGAGGCCAGCATCACTCTGATACAAAACCAGACAAAGATATCACACAAAAAAACAAAAGTACAGGTCAATATCACTGATGAACATAGATGTAAATTTCCTCAACAAAATATTAACAAACCCAACCCAACAATACATTAAAAGCATCACACACCATGATCAAGTGAGATTGATCCCAGCATTGCAAGATGGTCCAATATCCACAAATCAATCCAATATCCACAAATTGAAGAATAAAAATCATATGATCATCTCAATAGATACAGAAAACTTTTGGCAACATTCAACATCCATTTATGATAAAAACTCTCCACAAAGTCAATATCCAGGGAACATACCTCAACGTAATAAAAACCATATATAAGCCCACAGCTAACATCATACTCAATGGTGAAAAGCTGAAAGCATTTCCTCTAAGATCAGGAACAAGACAAGGATGCCCACTCTCACCATTTTTATTCAACATAATATGTCCTAGCCACAGCAATTAGACAAGAAAAAGAAATATAAGGAATTCAAATTGGAAAAGAAGAAGTAAAACTGTCACTGTTTGCAGAAGACATGGTACTATACATAGAAGATCCTCAAGATGCCACCAAAAAACTACTAGAGCTCATCAATTAATTCAGTAAAGTTTCAGGATACAAAATTAGTATACAGAAATCTGTCACATTTCTATACACTAACAATGAACTATCAGAAAGAGATATTAAGAAAATAATACTCTTTACAGTCACGCAATTGTACAATCAAAAAGAATAAAATACCTAGGAATAAATCTATCTAAGGAGGTAAAAGACATGTACTTGGAAAACTGTAAGACTCTGATGAAAGAAATTGAAGACACAAACAGATGGAAAGATATACCATGTTTATATTTTTCTAGAGCTATTTGTTGGAAGATTAGTTTTACTTACTTTGAACTTAACATAAATGGAATCATGAAATATGTTTTTATTTAATCTGGTTTCTTTTGCTCAAAATCTTGTCTTTGAAATTCATTGATTTTGTTGTGTATACCTGTAGTTTATTCTTTTCCCTTGCTGCATAGTATTTCACTGTATGAGGGTACCACCATGTGTTCTTCTATTCTATTGATAATGGACATTTCCATTCTATCATTGATGAACACTTTGATTGTTTCCAGTTCCTTCCTCTTATGAAAAATGCTGATATGAACATTCTTGTCTTCTGGTGACATAAGTAATAATTTCAGTTGGGCATATACTTAGGTGTGGAATTTCTGGGTCATAGGGTATGCAAATGTGTAGCTTACTAGATACTGCCAAAAAGTTTTTAAGGTGAGTATACCAATTTTAGTCTCTTAACAACAATGTATGAGAGTTCTACTTACTCACCAATACTTGATACTTACTGTCAATCTTTCTTAATTTTCGTAACTCTAGAGAGCATGTAGTGGCATCTAATTTTAGTTTAATTTGCATTTTCCTTAGGAATGGCAATGACAAACACACTGATGTTTCTAGGTCATTTAGAATTTTTCTTTTTGGAAAAGAAGTGCCTGTTCAAGTCTTTTTTCATTTAAAAAATGTTTGTTTGTTTGTTTGTACAAGTTCTTTAAATGTTTGCATGTTTTGGATATGAGTTTCTTGTTGGATATATGGACGTTCTTAATTTGAGAACTTAATTTTAGAACACCAAACTTTTCAATTTTTTCATAAAAGACTTGTATTCTGATGCTTCATTTAAGAAATCTTAAAAATAACTCATAAAAATTATCTCCTAAAATAAAAAATTATCTCCTATAATAAAATTATCTCCTAAAATAAAAAATTATCTCCTATAATAAAATTATCTCCTATAATGATTTTGTTTTAGAACCATTTCTTTGACATTTGTTGCATCTTGAATTAATTTTTGTGTATGGTATAAAAGACATTTTTTTAATGTTGATATCTAATTAGTGCCGTACCTTTTATTGAAAAGACCATCCCTTCCCTCACTGAATTGCAGTGGTACTTTTGCCATATATCATTAGATTGTGTATGTGTGGGTCTGTTCCTGGACTTTCTATTCTATTGTTCTAGTTTTGTACATTGTCCTAATTACTTTAAATTTATAAAAGTCTTGAGATCTGGTAGGGCAAGATTTGTTTTTCTTCAAGATTACTGTGATTTTCTAGGTCTTTTGTATTTTCATGTAACTGTAGAAGCAGTTTAGCAATTTCTACAAAAATCCACAGGGATTTGATTTTGATTACATTAAATGTACAGATAAATTTGAGAAGAATTGTCTTAGTAAAAACATGGATTCCTTCAACACATGAGCGTGATATATTTCTTAATTTTTAATGTTTTTAATTTGTCTCAACATTGTTTTATAGCTTTCAATATAAAATTCTTACATACCTTATATTTATTCTTAGGTATTTGATGCATTTTGTTTCAATATTAAATAATATTGTTTTAAAATTTTTTACTTTCCAATTTTTGCTAGAAGCATAAAGACATACATTAATTCTGAGCATTGATGTTTAATATAGTAACCTTGGTAAATTGACTTACTAATTTTAAAATATTGTATATAGAGTCTTCTGGTTTAGTCTGCATGCAAAATAACCTGTAAATAATGACAGTTTTCTTTTTCTTTCCATTCTGTGTCTTTCATTTCTTTTAGTTCCACAGAACAGGATCTCATACAATGTTGAATTGAAGTGATGATAGTAAAATCCCTTGAATTCTTTCTACTATTTTTAAATTTTATCCCAGTACTAGTTATGCTTAAACTGTAATCTCTAGATTTTTCTCCCCCTGCTCCAGGAGGTATCCCAAATTCTTCCTCAAAGTCACATAGTAATCTGGGCTGTGATATCTCCTTTTGATTTATATTTAATAATGTTTATTATATATTCTATAGGTGATTACAAGATGCTTAACTAAGTAATTTTCTGTCTTTTACACCAGACAAAATTTCTGGACTGCAGAGATTATGCCTGTTATCTCTTTATTCCTGGTATCAAGAACAGTGCCTAACTCATGAAAAATATTTGATAAATGTTTGCTGAATGAAAGAATGATGCTCCAACTCTGAACTTTCACCAGTCTTCTACATCTATTTATTAACTAAATGTTTTTATTTAGTTGTGCTTCCAGTGGGACACTTATGCCCTGAACTCAATGAAATAAACATTCTCAAACATTCTCTCTTCTTCTGTGTTCCTGTCCCAATAACTCAGCTATCCAATTAATTCTCTGGGGCATTCATCTGGTAGTAAATTTTTACTACTTCCTTTAAAAAAACTTATTTGTCTTCACATATCAAATCAGTATTGTGTTAATTCTTCTTGCTGGTTTTTTGGATTTGAGCCTTCTTTTCCATTTCCATAGTCATTATCCTAGTCCAGAGTTTTATAACTTTTTCCTTGATTATGTTAACTTTCTCTTGGTTGTATTATTTGTTTCTAATCCCTCTATTCTTCAGCTTACTCACCACATAGCCAACAACAGAGTCTTCCTTTGATATTACTTTAATCACACATTTCCCCCCAAAAGCAAAGTAAACTCCTTTTATCTATGCTAATGGCATTCCAGCCTTCATTTATTACACACTGTGTGCGTACAAACCCCATCTATCTCCAACATAGTCATTTACTCCACCTCACAAAATTCAGTGTCCTTGTTATGCTCACTGCTTTGTCGTTGCTCTTATAGTCCCATGGAATGACCACCTCTTCTTTTTCATTAAGCTATGCCCATAACTTTCTTAAGACTTGGCTTCAGATTTACCTCTTTCAAAAAGATTGCAATGAAGTGTATCCTCCCAAATGAAATGTCCCCTTTACTTTATATTTTCCTAATATTTTTAGTCTATAAATATTACTCAAAGGCCAGTTATCAAGGAAGCACAATTTGGTTGTTCAGAAATGATATTTCAACACAAAAGTCTTCATGTTAACGTGTGCTTTTTTCTTTGATTACAGACGTTTTCCTGATAAAGAGTTAACGGACTTGGGCCATCTTGTGAGGAATACAAGAATTGTGACATTTAGAAGTGTGAAAGATGTGTTGTGCATAAGCAAGGTAAAATGTTCTTTTGAATTATAAACAGAGACACATTTACTGTTTTAGGTGTTAGCTGGAATACAGTCATAAATTGTGGCATATGAATGCAGGCAAGAAATTGTGTGATATATGAATTATCATGATTATGGTATTTGAGAGGACTAAAAGAGACCTAGGTGTTATCCAACCACTTGCTCTAGTTTACAACTGAGGGAAATAGAGTCCTAGGAACATTGTGACTTATCCTCCAATTAATAGCATGATTGTGATTATAACCTAGGTCTCCTAATATGAAGTGCAGTTTTTGTTTTATTTGTGTGTATATATATATATATATATATATATATATATATCAAATAGGGTCACCCGTGCTGTTTGTACACCCAACCGAAGTAGACTGCATTATGAGCTCCCAGAGGTCAGGACCCATGTCTTTGTTTACTTTTACTTTCTCCAGAGCTGTCCTCCCTGGAGCAGAACTCAGTTTCAGCATTTATTAGACATTATTTCCGTCAAGTTTTACTCTCTACCTGGAAGACCCTTAATAATGTTTTCAGAATCAGAATAGAGAGGAGACTTTCTTTCCTAAATTGCTTTAGGGCATTTATTTTAAGAATATAAGGTTCAAGACTTATGAATGATGGACTCCCTAAAATTTGTCTTCCTGGTGAGTTAAGAAGACGGACTTCCCAAACAGGATCACCTACTACTTTTCTTTGTTTCCTAAATAATTTTTTATTTCTGAGTGCCTTTAAGGATCTGGTCAGAACTGAAAAACGTTGATAGGAGAAGCTCAAGCTCACATCATTTGCTGTCTCCTGCCTCTGAAACGCACAAGTTTCATCATCCTTGCTTACGCTCAGGCTACTGATCTAGGACAAGCCACAGCTCCATGTGTTTCCATGGGGATGTCGCATCCATAGCTGTTCTTCCCATTGGGAGCCAAGCCAAATACTGGGCCTCGGATGTTTCCTCTATTAGGGCTTTGACAGAAGAGCCAAGATAGTAAACTCTTGACCTCCGATAGGTGCCAACAAATCTCAAATACAGATTTCAATAAAGAAACAACCATTTTCCTCAAGATGTAGGCAGGCTGTTGCTCAGCTCATCATGTTAGAATCTTGCTGTTAAGTTACTCCCCAGAGGGTACATTATTCCTTTTTTATTTTTTATCCCTAGATCAGAGTTCCCTGAACCAGAGGAATGTGAAATAAAGTCAGCTGTTTACAAGAGAGGAAACTCTTCCTTATTTATATTTAGGGGCCTGAGAAAACAGCCTGATTAAAAACTGATGGGCAGTTAAAAGTATGATCCACTGAATGGTGTGCGGTAGGCATTTAATACTGAAATGTGAAGTATTATGAGATCCATTTGAATTGAGGAAGCAAGACTGGTTTCATGCAGCAGTATTCTTGAAATGTTATGCATAAGCTCAGAAAGTTCATTCATCATGGGAGTCTGAACACTGTTAATTGTTTTAAGCATCTTCTATTATATCACTGAAGTTCTCCTGTTACACAACAGCAGCCTTTGAATAATCTGTTTACTTAGTTACTGTATTTAATTATGGGTCTAACTTTCAAACTTTACAACCTTTCCCCATTTCTCTCTTACTAAAAGAAAATCAACGAACAGGAATCATTCCTGTAGTTTTCCTTTGTAAGGAAGGTCCCATCTGAGCAACATTATTCCAGCCACTGCAGTTCAGTTTTTATCCTTGACAAGAATACAGAAGTGGTCTTTTTTCCCCTTGAATGTGCGTATTCCTGATGGAGCCTAAAAACTTCCATAAATCAATAAAGTAATTGCTACATAATGACCTATTGTTAGTGTTTGTGCCCAGAATGATGTCACAAGGGGGAAATGGAGCTACTGAATCAAAAAATGGCAGCTGTTTCCAATTTATTTGAGAGTCAGTTGGACAGAAAATTAAATAAACACATAGACAAGAAGGACAAGGGCAAGTCCTTGTATTATTCTTATGATAGTTTTAATTCAATTGCAGAAGTCAGCAGGCAGCTGATACTGTGGGCCAGAGTTTCATTAGTTGCCTGTCTCACATGTCAGTGAGACGGCACATGTTCACTTCATCATTTTCAGCTTTTGTTATTTGCATTTTAAAACACATCAGTGAAGCATGAATCAAACTTTTCGTGTGTGTGTGTGTGTGTGTGTGTGTGTGTGTGTGTGTGTGTGGTTAGTACGGCCTTCTAAGCCTCAGAAATATATGATTGGGAGACATGGTTTTATCCACTACCTGCAATGATGGTGTCTCTCTCCTCCCTCAGGGCAGGTAGCCAAGAATTTTTAAATATTACTTTCTCTTCCTTGGGGGAAGGCTGGAAGACTTGTATTTGTTGCGGAGCCTGAAGAAAAAGGCATCACCTGGTTTGCAGTCACTCCTCTCCACTGTGACCAGGAGCTTTGATGTGCCCTTTTGATGTTCCTGCCTTGAGGCGCCTGGAGAGGATTATCAAAAGTAGCATTAACCGTCCAGGTTGGAGTTGGGGGTGCAGCAGCATTGAATGCCAGACTGCATATCCCTAATGTAAACAAATTCTTTTGAGGTGGAGTTGCCAGAGTGCTTATGAAATTTCCAAGGTGCTGCCAACACGGCCTGCATCTACGGAGCTTTAATTTTTGGAATGTCCTTTTGGCAGGATTCCATCGTCAGGTAATTTGCTATTCAGTGTGGTAGCCACTATTAATTTTTTTTAAAAATCAAGGGGTCTAATTGTAACTAGAAAATGACTTCAATTCACCATCCAAAAGTATTGTAGTTTTCTCCTAAGAACCATACAGCCCAATTTTTAAAAGATTCTCATATGCCAAAAGGACCTTGGGCAGGTAAACAATTCCCTTTTACATCAGGGATAAGAAAACAGAAGTCTGGTGTGCCGGTTAAAAATTCTTAGTGTAAGGTCATTTTGGTTAGACTGTAACTAACTGAGGAAGAGTGAAATTTTCTAGAGGAGATCCTGGGCTCCCAGAGGCTTGGAGGCCAGCTTTGCAACTAGGTTTTGTAAGAGTTAGAAGTAAAGTTGCTCTGGAGGGCAAAGAAGCAGGAAGCAGGAAGGACAATGTGGGATAGGGCTGGAGGGTTTAAAAAGACAATAAACCAATAAACAAGTAAATGTAGAATTTTAGAGAGTGATAAGTAGCATGAAGAACAATGAAGTGAGGTAAGGGAGACGAGAAGCATCAGTATTAGGAGTCTTCTTTGATATAATGGATCAAAATTCTTCCGTGATAAAATGTTAAGAGCAGACACCTGCTAGAATGGAGAGAATATGCCCAGCAGGTAGATACCAGGGGGAAGAAAGAGTTACTCCAGGTACAAGGAATAGTAAGGGCAAAAGTCTCTTTTTAGGATGCACTTTCCGTGCTCAGTGAGGAGGCCAGTATGGCCATAGAAGAACAAGAGAGAAGGGTACTTCGAAATGAGTCCAGAAAGCTGGGGAGGGGTCGGTGGTGGTGGAAAAGAGCAGACCATATAGGGATTTGCAGGCCATGTAAGAGCTTTGGATTTTAATTAATTGCATTAATGGTTTCCAGGGATAAGGAGAGACTATGTTAGGCATGACGAAATGCTGATACTGGAAGGTTGGCAAGACTCGTTAGGCAAACGAGCGCCCAGTGATTGAAATGCCTGCCTCAACAAAAATCACAAAGCACAAATGATTGCATATTCTGAGACCTGCAGGAATCCTCATGGGTCCTCAGCATCACGAATGGTAAATCTCCACATGCACGGGTCTTCTGCATTTAAATGTTTTTACTTATGGGGGATGTCAATGGAAAGTTATGCTCCCAAAGAGCTATGTTTGCCTTCACATATGTTGTTTCTGCCTGAATTCAATGTCAGATTCCTAAAAGCAAATTTCACGTCTTGGTAACTCACTTTCATGGTAGTTCTTTTGAAAGGAATTAATAACTTTCACCAGCACTAAAAATTTAGGCTATTGAACGTGTGTAGACTTTGTGCCTCTTTAGAGTCTTATTGAATGGTCTTCTGGAGAAAAGTTAAGTTCTACAAATATGAAACCAGTTAAAAATATGTTGAATTTCAAAGTTTTAATTTTACTTCTTTTAAAATGCCTTCAAATGGTAACCTAAGGCACCTTTTTAAAAAAAATAAGTCATGTGTATTAGTAATTTCAGAGGGAAGCAGATTATTTTACTCCATTCCTAGAGAGTAAAGGAGTAAACCTCCCAAACTGGGCAGATATAGTAGAAGGAGATGGTAGCTGGAACGAAGGAACATTCGCACGAGGAGACAGTGCCTTGGGAAGCAAACGTCTCATTTCTTTTCCTTCTGTCTTCCTCAAGAACTGAGTGTCTCTAGCAGGGAGATGGGAGGAAAGTCAGGCCATTATTAACCACAGAAAGCCAGACAGGTAAACAAACTCTTTCTCCTTGATCAGCTTAGAAGCTCTCAGGGACCAGATTATTGCCAAAGAGGCACCTGCTTTTGAGAATTGAGGACATGCTGCTGGGAGGTTTCGGACATGAAGTTAAGACTCAGATTGCATTATATCGATAAGATAAGCATATAGCCTCTAGGAAAGTGAATGAGGGTATTCTTTTTAATTTAGTCTTTTCTTCATGTATTTGTCTTTGCATAGTTTAGTTGTGGTAAACATAAATCATGCTTACTTTAGTTAAAAAAATGTAATTGCTCTAATTTAGAATAGTGGTTAAAATGTATATTTTAGAATAAAATATATGTGGGTTGAAATCTCAGCTCACCCATTATAAAAGTTATGACCTTAGTCATCTAACCTCTTAGTTTTTGGCTCCTCCTGTGTAAAACGGAAAACGTAGTGGTGCCTACCTAATTTTAAATGCCTGATAAATCTTGGCCATTACTATGAGTATTATGAAAAACTTGGGTAGGTGTGGATTTTAATGCCCTATGATAGTGCAGTGGGAAATCTACTGCAGTTGTTGGCAGTTTATATAACCTGCCAAGGCAATTAAGAGATGAACTGCTTCCGTAAATGGCAAAATGGAACAGTTTTTGGTCACAGATGATCACTGCGAGAATCTGTAAAGTACAATATAGGGGAGGACTTTCTCACTGGGAAAACTGCCTGGGAGCTCTGGGGGAGCCATCCAGTCTGCATCATTCTATCATGAATGTTTCCACTGGGTCAGTCTTGGCCATTGGCTTGGGTGTAGAATGGTGATAGTGGCAATTCTATAACAGTGGATGCATGGAAAGGACTGATAAATTTGTAATGACCATTTGTTTGTCAAACTGGCCTGCACTCTTGAGGCTTCTAGGTTACAGCCATCTGGTTCTCTTACTAACTAAACAGATCCCCCAATACCTCTCATTTTGTGATTTCTCACTCTATAAAATATGGAATTTTGAAACATGGTTTGTAAGAAAATATGTACTGTATTTTTATTTTATCTTTTTATATTTTATTCACTTAATAGGAATGAAACACATGTGCAAAAGGACCTAACCCCTTTTCTTTCATTCGAGTGCCTTTAGAGGGCTGCATTGCAATAGATATATCATAATGTGTTTTGCAGCTGTTGACCCAAGTAAAGAGAGACACTGAGACAAGGTCACAAAAATTAATGTATTTTGGGATAAGCAAGGAATTCCAATTCAGGACAAGCAAACAATAGCACGCTACAGGTGAGTCTCTTGAGGGTTTGGGGTATGTTGTATCTGTGGGCTGGGAATGTAAAGAGGGAAGAGTTCAGTCAGAGCTGGCTAAAATAAACAACAAAGAGATACCAACCTTGAAAACTTCCCAAGCACACAACATCAGTCCAGTAACACAAAGCTCAATTCAGGCCACTCTGTGAGGCCAGCCTGACCTGGATGATCTTCCATTCATGCCTCTGGCAAAACTTCCCAAGGTTGATATGAGACAAGCTCTGATCGACCCCCTATCATCTGAGAAAATTCTGACAATATCAGTTTTCTGTAAGTCACGCATTTGCAGGAAATCAAACTCCAAGTCCTTAAGTTTTGTCTTCCTGTAGTCACATGTGTGAGCTTCTCCATTTTGTACCCTCCAGTTCTATTTCAGATTGAATTTTTTTTACATTTTCCCCTTTTGATCAAGATCTTTTGCAGAAAGTATTGCTGATCAATAATGCCATCTAGGTCTTGTTTGTTATTGTTGTGTGTGGGGGAGGGTATAGTTCTTTATAGATGGATTGTATTGTATGCCATACAAAGCTGAGGAGGGTTGTCCTCAGGCATCTTTTTTTCATGAAGTTGAGATGGATCATCCTCAGGTGTTTTGTTCCACAGAGCTGAGGAGGACCATCTGCAGGTGTCTTGTCCCATGGAAGAGGGAAAAATTATATGGAATTTCACTGTCCTCACTTAAACAACAAGCAGATTGAAAAATAAAGAATCTCCGTATGTCCCTCTAAGGTGGATAGTTTAGTTTACTCATATTTGAGAAGGAATCATTTCTATGGAAACAAAAGAAAAACAAAGATTAACAGTTCCAGCAAATTATAAATTTAGTTTCTGAGGTTTGGAGAGCAGCCAGTTGAGAAAATTTCTAGATGTTGGGTTCTAAGCATCCTCAGATGGAATGAGGGCAAGCAATAGCAACCTGACAGATTTTCCTGGATTGAAGTGTGAACGTCTCTGGTGACCTTTCTCAGTGGCCACGTATCAACAGGCACAAAGATTGTCCACACATAAGGTGTTGTGGTGATTTCTCTGAAGTTTATACAGTTGTTCCTTGGTATCCATGGGGGATTGGTTCCAGCACTCCATCAAATACCAAAATCTATGGCTGCTCAATTTCCTTTATAAAATCAAGTAGTATTTGCAGATAACCTATGCACATCATCCTGCATACTTTAAATCATCTCTAGATTACTTATAATACCTAATACAATGTAAATAGTTATAAATACAATGTAAATGCTATATAAATATTTGTTGGCACACAGCAAGTTCAAGTTTTGCATTTTGGAACTTTCTGGAATTTTTTTTAACATTTTCGAGCTGCAGTTCGTTGAATCTGCAGGTGTGGAATGCACAGATATAAAAGGCCAACTGTATCAAGCTGTCCAGCTTTAACTTGCATGGCATCGGAAAAGAGCAGTTTTAGTTTCATAGTGAGTTCAAGTCAAAAGAGTGGGAGAAAATTGGAAATGTTAGTTTGGAGAGTTCTAGCCACATATGGAAGGAAATTAGAGTTCAGGACTCAGTCCAGTTACAGGTAGAAAACAAAGTTCAAAGACAATTAAAAATACTGGAATCTGGTATCCATAAAGGTGTATTATTGAAATATAATTCTTCTTTCTATAATCATCCCCATTTTTATCAAAGATAACCACAGTAAGACTAAGTTAATTGTAAATTAAATGCAGTTTTAATAAACTTGGTCTGATTATTTACATAATTACAGCAGGAATGTAGGCTCTTTTAAATCTGCTTTGCTGAAACTTTTCATAAGGAATCTTAAATTAGACTTTTAAAGTCTTTTTAGGCTAAGAAGTCAAGCCAAGGGCTTGTCCAATTGTGTCCTATTACAAGGAGAACCGGTTCCTGCTGAATTTATGCAAATACATATATTGTCATGAAAAATAAGACTAATAAGAGTTTCTGAATTCTGGAGAGATGAGGTAGGGAGAAAAAAAATAAATGTTTCAACCTTCGTTGCAAAGATACACTTTACAGAATTGCTGTAAGCTGTAGATAGTTTTAAAAAGAGGAGAAAAGGGGGTCTTTTAATTCTGGAAAATAACATTAAAGAACTAGCAAAGTTTTAAATGAAGTCCTAAAAAATATAGCTGTCTTTATCAGTTTTTGCTTCATCTTTTTTTTATTGGAGTATAGTTGCTTTATAATATTTCATTAGTTTCTGCTGTACAACAAAGTGCATCAGCCACACGTATACATATATCCTCTCTTCCTTGGATTTCCTTCCCATTTAGCTCACCACAAAGCATCGAGTAGAGTTCTGTGTTATACAGTCTGTTCTCATTAGTTATCTATTTTATATATAGTAGGGTATATATGTAAAACTCCAATCTCCCAATCCTTCCCACACCCTTTTCCCCCCTTGGTATCCATTCATTTGGCCTCTACATCTGTGTCTCTATTTCTGCTTTGCAAATAAGTTCACCTATACCATTTTTCTAGATTCCACATATATGCATTAAAATACAATATTTGTTTTTCTCTTTCTGACTTACTCTACTCTGTATGATGGTCTCTTGGTTCAGCCATGTCTCTACAAATGACCCAATTTTGTTCCTTTTTATGGCTGAATAATAGTCCATTGTATATATGTACCACATCTTCTTTATCCATTCCTCTGTTGATGGGCATTTAGGTTGCTTCCATGTCCTGGCTATTATAAATAGTGCTGCAATGAATATTAGGGTGCATGTATCTTTTTGAATTATGATTTTCTCTGGGTATATGCCCAGGAGTGTGATTGTTGGGTCATATGGCAGTTCTACTGTTAGTTTTTTAAGGAACCTCCATACTGTTCTCCATAGTGGCTGTATCAATTTACATTCCCACCAACAGTGTAAGAGGGTTCCCTTTTCTCCACACCCTCTCCAACATTTACCCTTTGTAGATTTTTTGATGATGGCCATTCTGACCGGTGAGAGGTGATACCTCATTGTAGTTTTGATTTGCATTTCTCTAATAATTAGTGATGTTGAGCATCTTTTCATGTGCCTCTTGGCCATCTGTATGTCGTCTTGGGAGAAATGTCTATTTAGGTCTTCTGCCCATTTTTGGATTGGGTTGTTTTTTTGTTATTAAGCTGCATGAGCTGTTTGTATATTTTGGAGATTAATTCCTTGTCAGTTGCTTTATTTGCAAATATTTTCTCCCATTTTTGAGGGTTGTCTTTTCATCTTGTTTATGGTTTCCTTTGCTGTGCAAGGCTTTTAAGTTTTATTAGGTCCAATTTGTTTCTTTTTGTTTTTATTTTCATTACTCTAGGAGGTGGGTCATAAAAGATCTTGCTGTGATTTATGTCAAAGAGTGTTCTGCCTATGTTTTCCTCTAAGAGTTTTATAGTGTCCAGCCTTACATTTAGGTCTTTAATCCATTTTGACTTTATTTTTGTGATGGTGTTAGGGAGTGTTCTAATTTCATTCTTTTACATGTAGCTGTCCAGTTTTCCCAGCACCACTTATTTAAGACACTGTCTTTTCTCCATTGTATATTCTTGCCTCCTTTGTCAAAGATTAGGTGACCATATGTGTGTGGGTTTATCTCTGAGCTTTCTATCCTGTTCCATTGATCTATATTTCTGTTTTTGTGCCAGTACCATACTGTCTTGATTGCTGTAGCTTTGTAGTATAGTCTGAAGTTCAGGGAGCCTGATTCCTCCAGCTCCATTTTTTTTTTCTCAAGATTGCTTTGGCTATTTAAGGTCTTTTATGTTTCCATACAAATTGTAAAATTTTTTTCTAATTCTGTGAAAAATGCCATTGGTAATTTGAAAGGGATTGCATTGAATCTGTAGATTGCTTTGGGTAGTATAGCCATTTTCACAATATTGATTCTTCCAATCCAAGAACATGGTATATCTCTCCAACTGTTTGTTTTGTCTTTGATTTCCTTCATCAGCACATTATAGTTTTCTGAGTAGAGATCTTTTACCTCTTTAGGTAGGTTTATTCCTAGGTATTTTATTCTTTTTGTTGCAGTGGTAAATGGGATTGTTTTCTTAATCTCTCTTTCTGATCTTTCATTGTTAGTGTATGGGAATGCAACAGATTTCTGTGCATTAATTTTGCATCCTGCAACTTTACCAGATTCATTGATTAAATCTAGTAGTTTTCTAGTGGCATCTTTAGGATTTTCTATGTATAGTATCATGTCATCTGCCAACAGTGACAGTTTTACTTCTTCTTTTCCAATTTGGATTCCTTTTATTTCTTTTTCTTTGATTGCTATGGCTAGGACTTCAAAAACTATGTTGAATAATAGTGGCAAGAGTGGACATACTTGTCTTCTTCCTGATCTTAGAGGAAATGCTTTTAGTTTTTCACCACTGAGAAATATGTTGCTGTGGGTTTATCATATATGGCCTTTATTTATTTATTTTTTTTGTGGTACGCGGGCCTCTCACTGTTGTGGCCTCTCCCGTTGCAGAGCACAGGCTCCGGATGCGCAGGCTCAGCCGCCATGGCTCACGGGCCCAGCCGCTCCGCGGTACGTGGGATCCTCACAGCTCGGGGTACGAACCCACATCCCCTGCATCAGCAGGCGGACTCTCAACCACTGCGCCACCAGGGAAGCCCTATATGGCCTTTATTAGGTGGAGGTAGCTTCCCTCTATGCCCACTTTCTGGAGAGTTTTCATCATAAATCAGTGTTGAATTTTGCCAAGGCTTTTTCTGCATCTATTGAGATGATCGTATGGTTTTTATTCTTCAGTTTGTTAATGTGGTGTATCACATTGATTGATTTGCATATGTTGAACAATCCTTGCATTCCTGGGATAAATCCCACTTGATCATGGTGTATGATCCTTTTAATGTGTCACTGGAGTCTGTTAGCTAGTATTTGTTTTTGCTTCATCTTTTGTTAGCAGTTTTATGAATTCATCAGTTTTAACATCAGGGTTTTAGAAATTCTTACCTTGTTCACACCAAATAAGCCTAATTAATGTAATATCTCCTTTTTATATGGAGAGAGAATTACCAATTAACTCAAGTGACAATAAGAGAGTTCAAAGGCAAATATAGAAAGTTACAAAGATCTGCGCAAAATAGCTCTTAATATTGAGAAAACTAGTTTTACTTAAATAATCAAAGACCCGATAAATACAAAACACAGAATCTTTGTTTTCTAGGCAGTTTACATTAAAGGTAAAGAAAAACCTCTGTTTACAATTATTTATTAAGAGAAGGTCAATAATCTAAAACAAATTATCCTTTAAAAAGAGAAAACCAAATTCTAATTTTGCACCAGAGTACTTTTGGTATTAAAATTCTTCCTTTAAAAAAAAAACTTAAATAAATCCATCCCAATCTTAGTCAGTTTGACCACACATAAAATTCCTTTCTCAAGATTCCTTTCCACAATGCTTACTATATCTATTTAGATTTTGTCCTTTTTCTTTTTTTATTTTGGAACAATCATTTTACTTTAGGACAAAGTTACTTTCTTTTCCCTCAATAAAAATGCATCTCCACTCCTCATGCTTTCACTTACTGGCAATATATATGCTACTTATCATATACAGTCATTTTCAATTACCATAAAATCCTCCTTTTCATTCTCATTATTTTCCCAGAGATTTCATCTCCTAGCATCCTAATTAAACTTTGTCACAAGTGCATGGATCTTAATCCGTGGCATTTTGTGCCCTCCTACTTTTGCAAAACGGCATGCTAAGGTCTCCAATTTATTATTCTTTCCCACCTTCTCTGCCAGCCCTGAAGCTAGCAGAGGGGTAGCAGACAGCACATGTCCTTCTCTAATCTCAGCTCTTCTTCCTCATAGCAAAATTTTTAAAATGTGGCAAAAACACACTTATTAATAGATCCAAATACCTTTTGTCTCTGGAAAAAAATTGAAAAGCCAGAGGAGATAAACTTATGTTTAGCAATCAATGTCTCAGTACATTATCTTATTTGGAAATGAGCTAGATATTAAAAAAAATCCACTATTTACTTTACTTAGTAGAAACTTTGATCACATATTTAAAGTACTTATTTTTAACAATTATGTTTGAATTAGACATTAAACAGCTAACCATCATCTTAAATTATTTTTCTTGCTGAGAAATTTTGTAACAGAATTGGGTGAGTTTATTTGATTTTCAGTTAACCTGTGTAGAATAAAAGTATTATACTAAATGTTGATAACTCTAAAGTTATATCTGACTTAATTAAACCAAAACCTTAAGCTAGCTTTTATTTATCAAAGATTATCCCAGATTATGTGAACTTGAAAAACATTTGGGTTAGTTTCTATGTTTCTGAAAGTATCATATTTATATAAATGCTTTATTTTCTTTAAGCCAATTAAATAGAGCACATTACAAATTAATTTTGGCAAAGAAACTTCTGTAGAGGTCTATATTTTAAAAGGCTCTTTTTTCCTTCTAGTCTCTGTGGGCAATGTTTTGGTTATCTCCCAGGTGTTTACATTTCAAAGACATAATAAGATTTAAAATTCTGAGGGACAGAGAAAGAATGCAAAGGTCTTTTTTTGGGGGGATGGAGAATTTTGTGATATATTTGTCTATTATCAAAAGTCTAGAGTAATTACTATTTACATTTTTTTCTTTTTTTTTCTTAAGTGCAGGACAATTGTATTTCCAATGTCCTGATTTTTTTTTACAGTATCTGCAAATGTCTGAAGGAAAATTGGAAAAGATCTGAGTGGATTTTGGGTTCAAATCAAGAATTTTTTTCCTTTCTGTCTCTTTTTTTGAAAAGGCAATGTTGGTGAGAGTTTAACACTAGAGAAATTAGGGGAGTTCAGATGGAAAAGGGGATTAGGGGAAACCTCAGTTGGTGCTGCCAACGAAGAAGCCTCAGATTTTTTTTTTTAATCTCCTTTTAGTTGTTTATTTGCTTCAGTTAACTTTGAAACGGTATTTTGTAAAGAGGCAAATTTTAGAATGCTGAATATGTTTGGAAACCTCTAGGTATCAATTAAAATAATTCTCTTGCTCTAGTCTTTTAATTTAGTCTAGAGAAAAATGAATTTAGAGAGATTGTAACATAAAATTGGCTTGGGTCCCTGAAAGAGGGTTACTCTTAGAGCATTTAGATGATTGCGATCCCATTTCTCAGAGGTTTTCTTGAGAGCAAAAGAAAAATCTCTAGATAGTCTGATGGTGTTTAAACGCTCAACTGTGCCCCCAATATTATTATTATTAGCAGTATTTTGTTTTTTTGTCAAGAATTCCAAAGGAATTATATGGAAATTCTATAGTGTTATCAACAAGAAAACAATCAAATACTGACCAAAGAAGATGAAGCCTTTAAATAGGTCCCAATGGAGAGCTCAACCAAAAGGGAGGGAGCTCAAACTCTGAGACTTACCCTCAAACTCCAGGGTTGGTGGGAAAACAGTGAGCTCAGTGGACTCTGTGAGTACTGGCACCTGTTTGTTCACTGGCCTAAGAGTTGTTGAGGGTCTTCTTTGAATCTCACTTCTGACACCATAAATGTTGACTTAAACTCAGGTAAACTGAGGCAAGCTCAAAAAGATGAGTTTATTTGGAAATAGCAGAGCAATTGCAATGTGGGACAAGAAAATTGTAGCAAGCTACAGGAGAGTCCACTGAGAGTTTGGGGTAGTTTGTGTTTATGGGCAGGGAATATAAAGGGAGAAGAGTCCAGTTAGAGACAGTTAAAATGAAGAGAAACAGAGACCAACATTGAAAACTTCCTGAGCAGACACCATTAGTTCACTCACACAAACAAAGCTCAATTCAGCCCACTTTGAGGCCAGCCCAACCTGTCAGTCATCTTCCATTTGTGCCTCTGGCAAAAGTTCCCTAGGTTGATATAAGACAACCTCTGATCAACCACCTATCACCTGAGAAAATTCTGACACTATCAGTTTTCTGTAAATCAGATATTTATGGAGAGTCAGTCTCTTAGTCCTTAAGGTTTGTCTTCCTGAAGACACACACATGAGAGTCCCATTTTATAACCTCTAGTTCTATTTTAGATTGAAATTCTTTCACACAGCCTATCTTTTGGATATAGATTCAGGAACTGCCACCATTAGTGATTTCAATTATGTATCCATGGAATTATGTGGAAACCTTTATTACAGTGTATTTTTTAAAGAGAAAAAGATGACTAGACTTAATGAAATAGCAACAGAGAAAATAATGGAGGATGTAAAATTGCATATAATCACCAAGTTTTCACTTGATATTATTACGAAAATAAACTTCCTCTCCCCCCACATGCTTCAAATACTTATATATAAAATGTTTGTTTTTCTTCTTTTTTTTCAGTATCCCACCAATATAGCATCAAAACATAACATGAATTGCTTTGATGGTGTTAAAAAAGGAGTAACGTTTGTGTTTAAGCGGCCCCGTTGTCTTTTCATCTGAGCTTCACTTTTAAAGCTGCTTAGTTTTGTATGAGATTTGCTTGTAAGTCAGGTTTTATGAATCAAGAAAACTCTGTATGGTCTTGCTAAAGCAGCATGAGCTGCTAATTTCTTTTTACACTACCCGTCTCTGAGACACATGCACACACTTGTGGGTTTAAGCACATGCCCTATTAGCTTTTTATACTTAATAGGGCCCTTGGCATTTTTGAGTCTTAGACTAATTTGTTTTATGCTGCCTCCCTTCTGTTGTAGTCAGGAAAGCGAATTGCCTTAAAAAAAAAGTGCCCTGTGATCGTCCTGCATGAAGGGCACTACATTAAGTCCTATCGTCTGATCGATTAGATACTCTCCTCCCTCATCTGTTTTCCTAGCTACTGGAATTTAAAGAAGAATGAAGCCCAACTTGCCATACACAAGATATTTTGATTGTCTTTACCCTCCCCAGTTCATTAAGCCCATAAATCTTATATTCTTCATAAAAACATTTAAAACCAAGGAGGAAGTAGTTCATTCACCAAGGGGATCTTGTCAAGGTGGTGTGTTGTATATTTTTCATAGCATTATCACATAACCAAACATTAAGAATCTATCTAAATTAATCCCTACCTGAAGAGTCTTACATCAATGCTAAAGAAAGATGGTGCTACTACACCAATTTCCTTGGCACTTTAGATATGCCTAGGTTGTGTTTTTCTTAATAGAATGTGAATTGGAGTTACATTTTGTTGACAAGAGTCAATAGTATTTAGTAATCTCCCCACCCATCAGGTGTTATGTAGAAACTCTACCTTAGCTCTCTATGTCATCATTTAGTGCCTTGAAAAAGCTAATTTAGTGCCCAACATAAGGAAAAGTCATGATTTAATCATCAAAATAAATTAACAGTAGAGTTGAAACAGTATGAGATGTGCCTACATTTCTGTCAATGTTGAGCTCAATGAATTGAGCTTGATAAAAAATTCAATGTACAAATGGATTACAACATGAGAATGCTATTGTGTGCATTTTAAGGTTTTATTTTTAAAGCACTTATGATTCATCATTTTACATATTTGTAACATATTTTAATAATATAATTCAGATCATGTAATTAAAAATTTGTAATAGCATGTAACATTTATTATCATTGGGATTCACTATTCTATTACTAAAATTCAGTTCATACTAAGCAAAAGTAAGTTTTTTCACCTGTACATAATTTTGTTATTACTTTTTATGGAGAAATATGCTTTATTAGCTAAATTATAATGCACTTTAAGGTCTATAACTGAACACCGAAAACTTCATTTGCACACCAGGGCCATTTTTACAATTTTAAAGTAAAGTATGTGTGTGGTTTGGCTATGAGCATCTCAGATCGAAGCTTATTAATTCATTCTGAAAGCACTTGAGTTTCTGTCATTACAATATTCTCTTTTAAAAACCACCACTGACTTTCATCACTCTTTGCCTCATATTCCACATTTTTGGCTATGAAGTTTTCCATTCTGTTTCCTCTTTCCCTCTTTTTATTCAAGTTAGCAATAATTTTGTCTGGCCCCGTTCTTTAAGTAAAATGTGAGGTTATATGTTAATTATACCAACTCATTTCTTCACTGTCTTCTTATGCACAACTTAGGCATTCCATGTAAACATGCCACTCTATTAGATATTATAAAAGATATTTTTCAATAAAGGAATTATCGATTTCAAGGGGTTCAATGTGTAAATATTACTCTTCCTTCTCAGCAATTTTTCGGAACCTAGGGCTCTCAGATAATCTGGCATTGTAACAAGGTAGGACCCTTTTTGATTATCTCCCCTCCTCTCTGAACTGATTTAGACACTTACTAAAGAGTAGAGAAACTCAAGCATGAAAATACATCTATCTCTGAGACTTTACCATTTCTTAAAAGAACACCAATAGGACAGATCGCTGTTCTCTGTTGCAAAAAAGTTAAACTTTCTTCTGTGGAGGTTTAGAGGATCTCTCACGTGTTCAGATTGATCTGCAATGTCCAGACTAGATTTTTCATAATTTCTGGACTATAACAAAGGAACCAGAGATAAAGTCAATGAGATTTTGTGAAGTTATTTGTGAGAACCTGGCTGACTCTTGAGATCAGGCCTCTCAGGAAGCCAGTTCCTAGGAGGAGTCACCATGCTTCTAGAATCTAGACTCGACTTTGCAGGTCCAGAAATGTACAGTTATTTGAACACGTGGAGATTATGAGACTCTGAGGGACTGAGCCAAATAAACTAAATTTCACAAGCTATTAAACCAAAATAAAAATGTCTAGATTTGTTTAATCTTCTAGAAAGACATTGTAGAATAATAATCTTTATTTAAATCATGAGTTTAAATATCATCATGCATTCACAAGCAAACTTTAAAACTCCTATTTTGGTATTTTCTTTAAAATGGATTATATGTATAAATTTAATAATATCTCCCCTGTAGGGTTGTGTGAGGATAGTATATTATGTATATATCTGTGTGTATATATATATATATATATATATATATAAAATACTATACCTGTCATATACTATTTTATATTAAATATATGATATACAAATGTCTGCTCTCTATATATAAAGTATAAATATATAAAATATACTAGCCTCATACAACCCTACAGGGGATATATTATTAAGTATATATATATAAATATATATATATATATATCTGTTTTAAAAAGAACAGCAAATATACACAGCAAACATATTTGTATATCATTTGTTTAATACATATATTTTTAATATAAATATGTATAATTCCAGATAGTTAAGTAATTTAAAAGATTTACTAAGGTTTTATGCTACATGTCAGATTCTATTCCAAGAGACAGAGATACAACTGTGGACAAGACAGAAAAGGACCTTACTTTCTTGGAGCAAATGATAGAGGGAGATGGAAAATAAACAAATCAATGGACAAGATTTCAGATTGTGATAAATATTGCACAGACAACAAAACATAGTAATGTGATAAGACAGACTCAGGTGAGGTAAAGACTACTTCAAACTGGGTGGTCAGGAAAGACAACTTAGGAGAAATGACATTAGAGATGAGATCTAAATATGATAGAGAACTTGAACATATGAGCATCTGGGGACAGACCGCTACTGGGAGAAGAGACAGCAGGTGCAAAGTTCAAAAAGCAGGCATGAGTTAAGTGTGTTTGGAAACAGGAAAGGCCAGTACGACTGAAGTCTAGTGAGTGAGGGGGAGAATAATGCAAGATATAACCTTGAAATCTCACTGGGGCTACCGCCCAAAGTCCTGGGCTTTCATTCTGACTGTAATGGGAAGGCAGTGAAGAGTTAAATAGGGAAGAGATGACATCTGTTAAACATCTCAAGAAAGAATTGGAGGGATGAAGAAGGCAAGGAGGAATCAATTATGAGCTCAATTCAGTAGCCTCGATGACTTGACTTGGATTTTTGAGTTGAGGGAAGTGGACAAATTAAAGGTATTCTTTGGAATTAGATTAACAGACTGTACCTGTGTCAGACAGGGAGGAAAATCATGAATATGCTTTAGTTTATGATTGATCACCTGGGCAAATGAGGATTCCATTTGCTGAGATGGTGCAGATTGAAGCATGAAAAGTTTATCAGTCAAGTTCACTTTGAGATACCTATTATCCATCTAAGCAGAAATGACGAACAGACAGTTGGAAATAGAAATCTTTAACTCAGGACTGAAGATGCAATATTGAGTGCCATCTGAGTATAGATGGTATTTAAAACCATGGGCCTGAATGAGATCACATAGAAAGAATATGTAGATGTAGATATAGAAAAAAGAAAGAGGACCAAGTATCAAGCCTCAAGGAATCCTGATATCTAGAGACTAAGCAGTAAAAGAAGTCAGCAAAGGAAAAGAAAATTAAACAGCCAGTGAGATGGAAAGAAACCTGGAGGGGATTGTGTCACAGTATCAGAAAAGAGAGTGCCTCAGGAGAGAGGAAGCTGAATACAGATGAGAAACCAAGCTAGGTTAAGACTTAACAACTGATTTGGCAAGGTGGAGCTCGCTGGTGACTGGAACAAAAGAAGTATCATTGGAGTGGTGAGGATAGAAGTCTACTCGGAATTATTTTTCTCATTTCTAAAATATTTTTGCTTAAAAAACCAGAAATGATCAGGTAAATGTCTAGAGCCACCTTCCCCCTAAAAACAGAGGAAAAATTCTTAACTAGCCATTTTATTTGTCATCCAAAGCAGTGTTCATTCATGCCAAAGGTGTTATATAATTGTTATGCAGATTGTGGCTTTCTTTCGTTTAACATTTTAATCACGTCTTTCTGACATGCTCACCTTGATGAGTTATGGATGGTACCCAAGAACCTTAACAATTGGAAATGGGGAATCCCATGTTTCTCATCAGCAATATATTCAAGATGAGTTACTTCTGCAGATGGTCAAGTTTATCCATTTTATGTTGATTCTTACTTGCCTCGATTTCAGATGGTGACATTTGCTGAATGGATTCCCAAATGCTGATGAGCTCTCTATTTGTAGCATGTAGCCTGATTACAATGAAAATAAAGAATTCCTGATTTTGGGGGGCCCGATTCTGGACAGAAGAGACATCAAGTATTTTTTGACACTTGCCTGGTGTCACCTCTATTCCTGTCACCTTTCTCTCATGCCGTCTTTATATATGAAACAACAACCATAAGTCACCTCCCTCTCTGCAGCCCACATGTTCTGCAAAGCTGTTTCCGTGAGCTGTGCTTTTTGTCTTTGCCAAGTTTTCTGTCCCTTCCCGTGCTCTTGACATCATTCCTTTCTTCAGGATATATATTTTTTAAGACATTAGAGGGAACAATAAACACTAGGTGTTATGAAGTAAGTCTTTGGCCTTCGATGAAGATAACTTCGGGATAAATTCTCCAGAAATTGTGTCTGCCTTTTCTTTTACAAAGGAACTTCAAAAAACATTCACTTTTTAAATTGACCTATTTGTGCTTCTAACTACTGCATGCATTAAATTTAAAATACAAGCAGTTATCAGAAATGCAGATTTAAATATTCTTTATATAATAAATTTTCAACTTCTGCCTATTTCTCATAAAAGGGAACTAACAGCAAGGAAGTTGATTAGTTTGTATGTTACAGAAAAGGAATCTTTAGAAACATCATATTATAATAATCAAGTTACCTTAGTTTTAATTCAATAACATTTTTAAGTAACACATACACATTTTCACTGAAAGTCATATGTGTTTTAAAAATTTACTTGGAAATACTGCATAAAAGACAATAAAAATATTTAAAGCCAGCAATGCACATTTATGCTTAGAACATAAATTTGGGACAGCATTCTGTATGCTATACTCAATAATGGTAGATTCTATTAAAGTTGTTTTGCAGATACTCAGTGGCAAAATATAACTGAGTTATGAGTAAGCAAACTAATTCTTCCAAATTAAGTGTTTTTAATATTTATTTTAAACCAGAGAAGGGGGTGTATATGACCTAAGTTATCCTACATTGAAAGCCCCTTGAGGGCAGAGTCAGTTTCTGTCTACATCACTCTATACATTCCCTGACATAACAGCATATCTATATAAACTATTAATAAATTCATAAGGACAGTGATGCTGTGTGAGTAGTAGACCGAGTCAACGTGAAATAGGTCAGAGCATCCTCCAAAGCTTTGCTATGAGGATTTTTCTGTGTCCTGTGTTTATCTTCCCTCCACCTCAGAGTTGCAATGCTTCGCTCACTGTGGAGGTCCTATAAATATATCCTGAATTAACTGAATAAAGAACGTGTTTAAGGAAACCTTTTGCAGTATTCTGTAGGTGGTAGGGGATCTCTCATGCTTCATTAAATTGGCCAACCATTTAATTTTGCATGTGTTTTAATAAATTAGGTCACACAGAGAGGTTGAGATTTCTTGCCCAATGCTCTAAAATGCCAGACATTAGAAACTCAGCAGCTCAGCTCCTGAGGTTGTGAATTTTGCTGGGTTTATTAATACTTTTGCTTTTGTTTCCTCATTGGTTAAATAAGGGTAAGGATTCTTTCCACACAGATGCTACAAAGCGAGTGAAATCCCCAGCAGAACAGGGAAGAATAGGGCTTATAGGGCTCTCTCTGGTTGTGCAAGTGACCTCAAGCACTCCTTTATACCTGGAAGATTTTTTTTCAACTTTAGGCTAAATTCCTCTTATGGAGTGGTGACACCAGGCCCACAGTGTCAAAAAAACTTTTAGTTTTTCTGGGTTTCAGAGAAGATCCTTGATTCATGGTGGAAAACATAAACTATATTTCTGTTTCCATCAAGTTCTACTCTCTTTAAAATGTGTTCTTACTGAGAAATAGTAGAACCTAGTGGTTAAGAGTTCAGTCTCTGGATCCAGACTCATATCTCTGGATATTTGGCTTTTGGCATGTCTTCAAACCTCTTTGGGCCTCATCCTTGAAATGAGGGGAAACATATCTACTACAAAGCCCTGCTCTCAGGATTAAATGAGATAATGCATGGAAAACACTTTGTGTGATTACTGGCAGGTGAATAATACTCATTAAGTATTAGCTGTTGGCATTATTGTATATTTACTTGATAATATAAAATATGCTCTTGAGCAACTTTAGCCACCAGATTTAAGGAGAAAAATAAGCAGTTAGTTTCCTTTGTTGACAGTACCTGGTTCTCAGAAACTTTCAACAAAGTTTACCATGGAGAATTTCTGGGTCATGGTGTTAAGGGCAGGAAGGCGGTAGCTTTCTATAACAAAGAAAATAAATGATGGGACATATGATATCACTTATATGTGAAATCTAAAAAAAACATGATAGAAATGAACTTATTTACAAAACAGAAACAGACTCACAGACTTCGAAAACAAATTTATGATTACCAAAGGGAAAATGTTGAAGGGAGGGATAAATTAGGAGTTTGGGATTAACACATACACACTACTATATATAAAATAGATAATTAACAAAGACCTACTGTGTAGCACAGGGAACTCTACTCAATATTCTGTCATAACCTAAACGGGAAAAGAATTTGAAAAAGAATAGATATATGTATAACTGAATCACTTTGCTGTACACCTGAAACTAACACAACATTGTAAATCAACTATACTCCAATATAAAATAAAAATTAAATAAAAGAAAATAAATGGTGGGACGCCCACAGCAGTGACTGCTCAGCCACAGTTCCTCCTTGCCCTATATTCATTGGTGAAAGCATGGTGCTATACTTAGGGAAGATGCTGTGGGAAGTGAGGTATAAGCGCTCACAAGAAGCATGTGATCTAGTTTAAAGGTAAAATGGGGAGGAAACGCAGAATCACAGAAAGATTCAAAATAAAAGAGGATGAATAGACATGTGAAGGCCCAGCCGCAGGGGCAGAGCAAGACTGAAATGGGGCAGTGTGATCTAAACATGTTATTGAAAAACGTTGAGTGTATAGACGGCAAAAAGGAAAAAAAAATTTTTTTTTAATCCTACTGTCCTTTCAGACCCTATGCTGTAGACTTTCCCCCCCGACTTTTTGTCAAAATTTTGAGCATCTCCAGTAGCTTTTCTATCCCTGTTTAGCCATAAAAGCCCATTTCGGTAATTAAAATTCTTCATCCAGTGAACACTTCCATCTTTTATCCAACTTAAATGTTCTTCTTCCCACTGCTCTTGTTCCAGGCAAGAAAAACTGCAGTGGGGGACATGGTGGGTTTCTTTCCTTCTCTTTTTCTCACTCTCTCCGCTACCACTTGCTAGTTGTTGTTTGATCGCATCTAAAGTTATACTAAAAAAAGAGGTGAAAAGAGATTTTACTAGATGTATAGAATTGTAACTATTTCTTCAGACTGTCAAGTTACTGGACTGTACTTTATGCTTAAACAAACTGGGTTTTTTTCTGGTGGATTTAAACATACACACACACACACACACACACACACAGAGAGAGACACACACACACACACACACACACAGAGAGAGACACACACACACACACACACACAGAGACACACACACACACACACACACACACACACACACATCACTGTTTACTTCCCATTAGGGTGATTCAGGTACATATACTTTGTAAAGACATGGTTTTATTCAGGGTGGGGCCCATGCTTTCCTTAAAATTAATTTTAGTTTTTTAATCAGATTTTTCTGTGCTAAGCTACAACATAGAGTCCTATACTTCTTTAAACTAGGAAGAAAGGAAACATTGCATTTTATCTCTTTATGGCCTTTAACTATGTAACTTTGATTTTCGAGACTGACACAGCTTTCCCTGAAAGGGTTCATTTCGAAAATACTGATGTGAAATAGCTGTTCTTAGGAAGGCAACAAAAAAGTACAGTTGTGTATCAGGAACTGTAGTGCATGCTTTGCAAATTCAGTCTTCGAGGAAAGCAATTACCTCATTTTGAGAATGGAAATGCCTCAATTTACAGTGGGCATAATTTTTTATTTCCCAGCAAACATGCAGAAATGCAGCTGTTTGCAAAGAACCTACTTTCTCACTAAACATTTTTCTAATTCTTGAAAAACAATTACTAACTGAGAATTGCCTGACTATATATATATATATATAGTAGTAATCATAGACCACCCAAGCATAGTTTTTACAAGGCTGAATTTGCAAAGGCGTGCTATTGCCTGAGGTTATCAGAAGAAAAATAAATGGCTATTTATTAAGTTATAATGATGAAAAATAAAAGTGGTCAGTCATGCAGGATTTCATTAGAATAACTCATGATCATTTTACCAAAATATTTCACAAAATTTTCAGTGCTATGAATTAAGATGTAGACGGCTGAAGACAAACAGCTCTGCCTTTACTCTAACCCCATACGGTATAGGCAGAGAGCATTATCCATTTCCACCGAAATGCACGGAAGCTCAACGATAAATCTGACAAACACTGCATGTCTTTGTAGGTGCAAATTGAGGATTGAGCATCGAAACAATGGAGTTATTCCATTGCTGAGGTGCAAATTAGAAGTCAGATGGCAGATACTAGCAAGGGAGAAGACAAAGGGAAGGGAGTACAGAATAATAGAAACATATTGTTACTACCTACCCAAAAGGCTATATTTCAAAAATAGAGAAATATCATAGAAAAGAACAGAAGGCATTCTAGGGATTACATTCTCTCTGCTGTCTATGGAAAGCATTTTTGAAAAATTCCTGTTTGCACTATATGAATTGAAACTATATCTCAACTTTCCATTTCAAATGTCCCCAAAGAAGGACAGAAAAATTTTAAATGAAAAGGATAACATAGTGATAATATTGTGCAAGCACTGGTACTGAACTTTTCACAATGAATGACATTTATGTATTAGCTTTGATAATTGCCACAAGCATGGGTGCCTGTTTTGGAACTAAGTTTTAAAAGTTGTGATGCCCCCATGAAGTGTTTCTGTTACGAGGATGCAGACTGCAAGAGCGCTTTGGTAGCTGTAGAAGAATGTGATAAATATTCCACCTTAGAAACTTAGAAAACGTATTCCAATCTCATTATGACAGAACTGTTTTTTTATTAAGTTATATACACAAGTAAAACATGAAGCTATGGAAAAAAGGAAAAATATATCAGACCCATCTAGAAAAAAAGGACTAACCCTCATACCAACAGGAAGAGGCTGAGCATTACCAGAACTATAAAGACACTGTAAATCAAACAGCATAGAGTTTAGAACATCAAAAACTCAGAAATTTTCATCTATTATTAATTATGATAAAAAATTCTATCTCAGAATATTTTACACAGCAACTGTTGCCAAGAAAATCTACATCTTCCTGAGCTGAGGAAAGTTAGAAATAAAAACTAAGGCTCTAAACTTCCAATGAAATTGGATGGCCATTAATAAAATATTTCAATGTCTTTGTGCATTTTTCTTTCAATTAAAAAGCCATATTTTAAAAAGAAGACAATTTATTATTTCAATGGCATTTAAATATTTAATGGAAGTACAATTAGAATAGCCACATATAATGTGTCAATTTAGCATTTCTTAAAAAATTATTTTTTGCTGTTAAATTTTATTTTTTCACCTATATGTAAGTGTACCTGTGACAGAAATTCTTTAAAAACCTTAGAAAAAATTAATATTATAGGCTTTATTCTGACTTTAAAATGAAAGATTTTTATTAACCTCTTTATTACCCTTTTTATTGACCTTTTGAGTAAGTTTCTTATTAGCCAACATAAGCAATAGCAGAGTAGGTTTCCTTACACTATCTCCAATGGTCTTGGAGGAGCTAAAATTAGTAGATAGAATGCAGCACAACTAAACTTTTTAAAAAAATCTGTATCCATTCCATATAAACAGACTTTCTATCCACTGAACACCTATATTCTAATTAACATCATAACTTCATCTTGCTTGTATCTACATCTGTAACTGAGATTTTTCTGGTAATGGAATGATGTGGGAGTGTGGATCAGAGCTAATCTCAAAAAGTCCAGGAAGATCCTTCAACCTTTGCTTTGGTTACAAAGCCCTAGATGGAGTTGAATTTTCTTATGTGATGTGGATTTGAGATTAGAAGTGTGTGTGTGCGTTTTCTTTTTCCTATAGGAGTATAGATCTGTTACGGCATAAGTAGTTTTGCCATGAATTCAATGAATGCAGTTCTTCTGAAAACAAAATCTGTATACCAGGGGTTCTAGATGCAGCAAGTTCATAATAAATGGTTGCTAACTGAGAGATAAAATCTTAGTACCCCTACTTAGAGCATAGATGACTAGGAGCCTGTGAAACTAGAGCGAGTGTGGACTGCCCTCACTGACTTGGGAAAATCACTAACCTTCTTGAATCCTTTCTTTCTTCAACTATAAAGAATGATATTAATAATATTAATAACTACTTAGCTCAAATTTTCAGTCCCAAGGACTTACATGTAAAACTGGGATAAGAAGATTTACTTCATATGGTTGTTGAAAGAATTAATAAACAGTATCTATATAGTGTAGAAAAGTATTAGACATTTAATAAATTGTAATTTTATTAAAGTTCCTACATATAGTTTAAAAGTATTTCCCGTATTTGGCAAGATCATTACACTTTTTCAAATTGCTGTCTACAGATTTTATCATGGAAAAATAATGATGCCAGAGAGAATTACTGTCTTCCTAATAAATTAGTGGAGTTAAATTTAAACCCAAATTTAAAAAGCAAAAAATAATTGTGGAATAGAGGTGGAACTGTTTACCCATTTAATAATAACAGAGCATATTCATATAACAGTATATTCTTATCAATACTAATGTCCATATCAGTACATAAACAATTTATCCATATTGTGGAAATTATAATAAAAAGCTAGGGAAACCTATTCTAATATTATCAGATTCACTATGTAAGCTGTACAGCAGCAAGTTTGATATTACTGGTAAAATGTGAAACAAACATCATATGAAATAATTCGTTAAAATTGAAAGGGGGAAATAAGTACAATAGTGATAATGTACAAAAAAAGAAAAGATGTTCTGGAAACGTTTTTTCAGTTATGCCACCATCTAATATTCAAGCCTCATAAAAATAGAGGGACACATACACAGGTGTATTGGATTCAGGTCTTAGATTCATGTGATCTCAATGAACACAATAAAAAGGAACAGAGATAAAGAGGTGCTTTTGTAAAAGTCTGGATAAATAGTGTTTCATCCTAGCATTTGATGAGTAGTACAATGTGTGTGTGTGTGTGTGTCTGTGTGTGTGTATGTGTGTGTATTCTACAATTAGAATAGCCACATACAATGTGAATAATTAGAATTATATATTCCATATATTATATAATAATATATAATTGTATATTATATGAAATTCTAATTCTAAAAATATAAGTAATCTGTGGTTGGAAGAAATTTTAAATTGACTTCAATACAATTTATAGAAAAAAATTAGCATGTTTGGGGAAATGTATTTCTTTCATGTGTTGTCACAGCTCAGGGCTGAACAATGAATAGAATCTCCTAAAATTTGGTTTAATGTGACCCTTAAGGCAGCAGAAATTACTCTCTTGAACTGGTTTTAGGTATTAACTAACTCAAATGTTACGAGCAGCCACACCTGGCAATGCACTGGTCTACAGTTTGAGGAATTTCCATTTTTTACATGATTTTCTGAAGGATGATATGCTCTCATATATAACAATAATGCCTTTTCACGTATAACATGCTAAACAATGTTTGGAGCGTATGTATGTCAGTTATCTTATTTAACCCTTGCAACAATCCTTTGAAGTGTGTAGGGAGCGTAAGTATCATCAGCTCCACTTAGCAGGTGAGGAAATCAATGTGTCCACAGATGGAGGGACAAACGAATAATGAGAGACACAGAATTTTAGTCAGAGCTGAGTCTCCTTCCAGGCAACTCATAACTTTACATACGGACATTTACCAAACTTGCTTTAATCTCAGCATTTTTAGTTACATTAGATGTAGATTTCCACTCCTGTAAATTGGTGTGATTCAGTTTAATGAATGACTAAAAATACAAGATTTGTGATTTATTCATTTGGCTCCTTCCTTATTTGTCTGTCTTAGGAAATATAAATACTCTGAGGGGCTATGAAAATAAAATTTCAAAACTAAACACTTTGCTCCAACTTATTCTTCACTGTATTTACTCCTCAGTGATCAATTTCACCCAATTCTTTCTTTTGTAGTTAGAGCATTTATTTCACCCTGTTGTTAACACACGTATCTCTCCTCTGACATGGCCTCTTCGATCAGGCAGGGGTTATAGTTAAGCCTCTTTGTAGGTGCAGTTCGTGCATATTAAACAAATGTGTGTTTAATAACAAGACAGTAGCTAGTGCTTACTATGGCCCAGTCACTGTTCTTAGACCTCTAAATATATTGTATTACTTGATCACCAAACAATGTTTAAATCCATTTATAGCTGAGGCGACCAAGACATAGAAAGGACTATGTAGTCCTTGCTCAGGGTCAGTTATAGACAAAGCTGTGAAACAAATCCAGGCGTTCTGACTCTAGAACCCGGGTCCTTCTATGGCTGAATCAAGGGTAATGATAATCAAAATAGCTAATGTGTTTCCAGTGCCACTAAACCAGGTGCTTCTAAGCATTTTACACGTGTTTACTTGTTTTCTCCAAATATTTTCATATGGTAAGTACTACTCTCTTCCGTTATGCACACGAGTAAATTAAGGCAAAGACAGGTAAGAAATTTACCTAAGGCCACACAGCTAATGAATACAGAAGCTGGGATTCTAATCCAGGCAATCTGGATGTGAAACCTACACCATTAACAACCAGACTCATGTAAGAAGAAACTGAATTTCTTTCACTGACTCATGTTAACCAAATTCAAAAAAGAATGATAAATCAGGATGACAATTTATTAAATGTGAACTGTGATCTTGAAGTCCCCTCGTGAGTTGGTCAGCACAATTTCTTTGTTGTATGAAAATCTGGAAAACCAAATTCAGATAATAAAATGGCTTGCCTGGTGAACATAGAACAAGAGTAAGTTGAGGCTGAGTGTCTAGAACATGGCTGATCCGCCATAGCTCCTGTAGGAAACCTGCTAAACAGGCCACCCTTTTGGTTGTGGGTTAGTGCACTGACTCCCTTGGACCAGAGGTCTATATCACATGTCTCTATTACTGTCAATAGAACTTGAATTTTTTTTTTAATGTTATTTGTTTTACTGAAAGTCTAGGAAAGTTATTTCAGCTTCAGAACCAGTATTTGGTATTGTCTTATACGTTTTAAAGATTGAGGTCATGTTTCAAAATCTCTATCAAGTTTCTTTCCCATGTTAGCATTAAGGTTTCAGGGTTTCTTGAACAGTAACTAATCTCAAATACTCGAAATTGAAGGCATTTGTTTACCAGTTTGTCTTTGGTATCTTTGTTTACTGGACATATTATAATGCTTATGATAACTTTATACCAGAATTTCATATCAAAGCGGCAAAAAATTTCAGTCTTTTCCTGTGTTCATACGATCCACACCACTCCATTAAATGGACTAGCAAACATCCAAGGCTCTAGTCATTATTTCTGTTCAACATTTATCTTTCTCTTATGGAGTTAGTGCCCTGGAAATGTTTTGAAATGTTTGTGTTAAAATTTAACCCTTTTATGTTAGAATAATTTCTTTTTGATTTTAATATCCATCTCTGTCCCTTTTACTTCATAAATCATTAGTTTTTTTTTTTCCTGAATTTTCCCTCAACTCAGGAACAAGAAGGTACATTTTGTATACATCAAATCAGGAGTCTATACTTTCTCACTTATTTTACTGAAAAGTTGCAAGATGCCTTTTTAAATTAAACAACAGTTAAAATGTTATCATCAAAATTTATAAACTTTTAAAATAAACATTTCGCAAATTATTTGTATATGGAATTCTCTTTCAAAGCTTCTCAATATATTTTAGTGCCCCTAAAATGTCATTTTACCCATTGCTGCAAAGCTTGTACAGCTTTATCATGGGCAGACCACCTCTTTATACTTAAGAAACTGACTGTAAGAACAACTCAAATTGAGATGTGTGTTTAAAATTATTACACTATGAGAGAACCCAAAAGAAATCATAACGGCTACAAAGTACCAAAGTGGTCAGCATTTTCAAGTATTGTTGAGGCATCATTTTTTCCAATGAGATTAATTTGCTTGCAAATTCTGCAACATCTTCATCCACAATAGCAGGTGAGCAGCGCTGTCAGTGTGGTCTAGAGTATTCCTGGACAATCCTACATCGGGAAGGTTAGCAGGGACTTATGTACACATGGAGGTGCTTGGGACCCATGCAAACGTAATCTACTATCTCCAGCTCAACTTCCCCTTAGTCAGAGCTCCCAAATTTCCGAAACCACTCCAAAGTCATTCAAAGCATCAAAAAATGTATGAGGGATGTGGTCAGAATAGAAAAAGAGAGCAGTCTTAATCAATTGCTGCTAAAAAAATCGTAACTTTGCGAATTTTACGTAGGATGAAGTGAATGCATTTCTAGGTCCCTCTCGAGGCCCTGGGTGGTCCAATGCAAGTGGAAGGTCTTAAAGCTGAACCTTCATTAGCTTCATGGTAATTCTGCATCTATACTTCTTGTAGGTGGACTTTTCTCTCTCTCTTACGCAACTTCTAAAACAAATAATTTTTAAGCGTCCTTTATTTATTTACCTGTGCTTAAAACTATACTTAAACATCCTGTGTTCTATTTTTATCTTATAATGCTTAACAGATATTTTAATGATTGAGGGATAGGTAGATAGATAATCAGAATTGGGACTCTTCATATTTTCCTTGCTTATAAATACAATCTTTGCTTGCTTATAAATGCAATCTTTGGGTTGCCTTAGCCGTCGTGGTGGAGAAAGGATATAAGAAGGTCATGAAGTTGTCTAATATAACATATCTAATGGCTGGTGGCAGGACTACACACTGCCAGATGAAAAGTTGTCCTTGCTGATAGTTTGGTGCTGTAAAACACAAGATGCCAAGAGACACATCAGTACTGTTTCATGGATTATAGGTTGTTAGCGTAGTCTAGGGATGGGCTTTATTGCAAATGTCTCCAAAACTTACTACTTGGAGCTGCAGGAGATGCTCATGCTGTGGATGAGTATCTGCCAATCAATATTTTACCTTAAAAATTTATAAGCTATATTGGCCTTTGTTGTTACTATGTTTATCCTGTTAACCTGAGAGGACCAGAATCAGTGGAGGGTGTCCTAGGCCTGGAATACATATCCCATTACAGCACTTATCACACTTCAAACTAAGCTATGAACTCCCTGAGGTTAGGGAATATGTCTTGTTGATCTTTGAATTCTCACCCACCCGTACCACCACCTCTTCACTCTACACTATCCCAATGCTTAAAATTTTGGCTTATCCAGTTGATCCGCCTCAAAATTTGTGTTTAATGAGTGAATGAAGGAATGAATATCTTAGTTCTTCCTAATAAAATTTTTGGTTAAACATAAGAACATATGGTTAATCTCATCCATTCTATGCTTATTATTTTGGCTAGGAAATTATACTGGAAAATTATAGCATTATAATAAATAATAAAAAATTCATTATCAGTTTCTATATGTCAAAGTTTTAGAACCCCTTTTGCCTCCTCTCATTTATGATTCCTGTAAATTAGGTAGGAAAGAAAAAGGGAAATTACACTGAAGCAGTGAGTCAAATACTTGCTGCCACTTGCCAAGGAGAGAGGTGACGGTACTGCCTATTGCCTGAGGGTGTTTTGTTCTTCAGTAGTTTTGTGAGTTTAGACTAATCTATTTACTTTCTTAACTTCCTTCTTCCAGTGCCTATGGGTGCACAAGGTGGATGACTTGTCAGGAGGTACCATCTGTGGCCATGGAACAGAGCCAAGTTGTTAAGGGGACTAGGATGGAAATAAGCCAAAAGTATCCAAACCAATGGAATTTACCAGGCAAAAAGTCATAACCAAAATGCTACCTGAGGGCTAAAATAAATTTGATCTCTATTTACATAGTATCTCTAACTCACCGAGGATCCACGAAGACAGGGATTCTTTTGTTCTGTTCCACGTTTTGGAGTTGTAGGTGAAAGCAAACATCTCTTAAGTGTGGTATAAGCACAAAGCAAACTTCATTGAGAAAATTTAAAGGCAGACGCTTGGCTGAATGATATGTGAAAACTCTATGCTCTCGGCGTTACACCAAAAGGGGTGCAAGCACTAGATCCCTGCTGGATGTACTGCAGAAAGTGTTCTAAGAGAGAGAACCTTGTCACACTACTATTACAGAAGGTCTGGGACAGTGGGGACTTTTGTGAATATGAGGGCAGCCTTATGGGGGCACAGGCTGAGCTTGGGTGCCAGCTCCCCAGTAAAGGTGCATATCAGTGTTTCAGTGTCCATATCCCCAAATCCTTCACTCACGTGAGGCAGGAACACTGGGTCATACAACTGGTGTGCAAGATGGTCTTAGGACAGTGACTGACACAGGATAAGCACTAACATTAATTGAATACCATAAATACATAATTGGGAATTACTATTGTTAAACTTCACTAGATAGGTTTCATAAACATGAAATTGATGAGATACTGACCAATCATAAAACCAAAATACATGGTAGAATAATGCTAGAGCAGTGAACAGAAAAGCCAGGAGCTGCATTGAGATGTAAAACACAGAGCACAGGGGGCAAATGGAGAGAAAACATGAGAGTAGAAAAAGAAAGTCAAAGTTACGCCTGAAGCAGGAGAGAGTCTCAAAAAGTTAGCTTCACAGTACCACTTGAATGAAAAAGAAATTACAGCAGACAACATACATATTAATGAAGCCGCAACAATGTTGAAAAACAACCCATTATCATTACCTAGATTAAAAGAAAAGACAAGATTAACACCTCAGACTTCAGAGGACAGAATAAAAATCAGGTTTATCAACAAGCTCTCACCTTCCGCCCACTTTCTTCATCTTTCCTAGGAAGACTGAGAAAAGGACGTCTAAGAAAATTAGCCCTGAAAAACTGTAGGTGTAGTTATAAACTTTGATAATTGCAATGAAATGAATAAGCACAATAGCTCAGTGTAAGGGATAAAATGTGTGAAAAACACTTTTAGAAAACCAGAAGGCAGTCTTGGAGATGGGTAAATGGTGGGGAGGAGGGAAGAAATTGGGGGAGAAAAAGAAAATAATATTTATTCCTCTTTGAGAGGAGAGAGGAAAGAACCAAGTATCTAACATCCTTTTACAGAAATTAGAATGATTAATCTCCACTCCTTTTCCTGCCTTTTCTGCAAATCTCTCAAATATTTTAATAACTCTAAAGAACAGAGATTACATTTTCTTCAAACAACTATATCCAGCCAACTCAAATTGCTATTTGCTTATAATGTAGTCAGACTTAAATCTTCCCTCACTACAGATCTCACTGGACAAAGATAAATTCCAGTAGGAAAGATAACACTCCAGAAAGAGGAGAGCCAATAGACCTGGAGCCCAGCTAGATGAACAGTTCCAGGCAAGCCCAGCCCAGACCAAATGATTCCTAACTGATCTGCACACAGGGATTGAGCCCTGTTCCATCACAACGACTCAGCAGAGAGGCTAGTCTGGATCAGCTGAGCCCCATGTAGATGTGTGAGCCGTGTCAGTGCTCTTTGGCATTTTTCATTGAGATTTTTTTGGTTGTTTGATACATAACATTATTATGGCCTAACAACTGATATAATACTAAACTATTTCCAAAGTGTTTATACCAATTTACACTGCCACCAGCAACGAATGAATGTTGCTATTAGTCTAAATTCTTGACAACCTTGTCATTGTCAGTCTGTTTAATTTGAGGCACTTTGGCTTGTAGTGTGTTTTATTTTGGTTTTAATTTCTATATTCCTGACTACTACTGACCCCTTTCATAGGTTTATGACCATTTTGATATTCTTTTCTGTGAAGCACTGCTTAAGCCTCTTGCCCATTTTCCTATTGGATTGTTTTCTTATTGATTGGTTGAAATGTTTCATATACTCAGGACCTAAGCCTGTTGTAAGTTACGTGTATTATAAACACCTTTCATTCTGTGGTTTGCTTTTTCACTCTGTATTTGTGTCTTTTTTGTGACCAAAAGTTCTACTCATACTATGATCTAATTTAACAATCTTTTCTTTTATGATTAGTATTTTTTAGGACTATTTTACTGCAGTGAGGGAATAATGATGCTTCTCTGTACTATCATCAAGAAACGTTATTGATTTCCTTTCATATTTAGATCTACAATGCACCTGAATTTCATTTTTGCACATAACTTGAGTAGGGGTTGATGTTCAGTATTTGTTGTCTATTGGCTAGCCTATTGTCTAAGCCACACTTTTAATGTTTCTTCCACTGCTCAGCTCTTTTGTACCTTTTCATAAATCAGTCATTCATATATGCCAGGCCCGTAATCTGTACCATTGATCTGCCTGTTCTTGCCCTTCAACCTCATTGTCTTAATTACTGTAACTGTAAATTGACATCTAGCAGAGCAAGTTTTTTGCTGTTTTTCTTTTATAATCCTTTCTAATTAATCTTGGTTCTTTCAATGTATATATATGTGAGAATCAACTTGTCAAATTACACACACACACAGACACACACACCTCCATCTTGAGATTTTTATTAAGATTGTATCAGGGCTTCCCTGGTGGCGCAGTGGTTGAGAGTCCGCCTGCCGATGCAGGGGATACGGCTTCGTGCCCTGGTCCGGGAAGATCCCACATGCCGCGGAGCAGCTGGGCCTGTGAGCCATGGCCGCTGGGCCTGCGTGTCCGGAGCCTGTGCTCCGCAATGGGAGAGGCCACAACAGTGAGAGGTCCGCATAGTGCAAAAAAAAAAAAAAAAAAAAAAGATTGTATCAAATCTACAGACCAATTGAGTCTACCAGTCCATAAACATTTATTTATATTTTCTTTAATTTCTGTCAGAAGTGTTTTATAAAGTTTTGCATAAGAATTTTTCACATCTTTTATTAGGTTTATTACTAGCTATTTTACTATGTGGACTTTATTGTAAATGGTATTTTCTAAAATATTGTTTTCTAGCTACCTTCATTCTAGGAACCTTATTAAGGTAACACATTGGTTTTTTTTTTTTTTTTGCGGTACGCGGGCCTCTCACTGCTGTGGCCTCTCCCATTGCGGAGCACAGGCTCCGGACGCACAGGCTCAGCGGCCATGGCTCACGGGCCTAGCCGCTCCGCGGCATGTGGGATCTTCCCGGACCGGGGCACGAACACGTGTCCCCTGCATCGGCAGGCGGACTCTCAACTACTGCGCCACCAGGGAAGCCTAGCACGTTGTTTTAAAACATTTATCTATAGATTCAGTTAAATGTTGTTTGTGTTTAATAATTCCATCTGAAAGCAATAAAATAATTTTTCTTCCATTGTAGTCCTTCTGTGTATTTTTTTCATGTCTTACTGCATGGTTTATGATCACCAAACATGCTGAATAGAAAGGGTGATAAGTAGACATCCTTATCTTGTTCTAATTTCAGAGGGAAATTTTAGCTTTCAAAATGTCAATTATATGGAATTGCCCAATCTCAGAGGAAAGTTTTCAGCAAATATCAAATACAACATTTGCTCCAAGCTTTTTGCAGATATTTTTATTCAGTTAAGGAAGATTTTTTTTTTACTCTTACTTTGCAAGAGTTTTTCCATGAATGGGTATTGTATTTCCTTTATTTTGTTAACATGGTGAAAAAAATACCCAAATTTTCCTTCCTGGAAAAATACCCTTGCTGAGTTTTATTTTTCTCTTGGCTCTGCTAGTATTTTGTTCAGTATTGCTTCTTTTATGTTCATTAGAGAGACTGGACTACAATTTTCCTTTTTTACAATATTCTCAGATTTTGATATCAAGTTTATATTGGTCTCATAAAACAAATTAGGAGCTTTCCCATTTTACTGTCCACTGAAAATTTTGTGTATATTTGACATTATTCCTTCCTTAAACATTTGGCAGAATTCACAAGTGATCCCAATTAGGCCTGGAATTTTCCTGGTGATCAGTTTTACATTGTCTGGGTAGTAGCTCTTTTCTTTCTCATCATAGATGACACGGTAGCACTGGATTGCATTCTGAACGGCTGCTGCAACATTCGTGTACTGTTCTATGTTCGGGTCCTGTACCTCAAAAACTAACAGTGCTTCTTCAAATAAAATTCCCTTGCCATTTCCTGTGTCATGAATCTCTTTGGTTCTTCAGTTACTTCCTCTTCCTTTTATTTCTCTTTGTCCTTCCTCTGGGCCTCCAATTCCTGGTGCTTCTTAGCAGTACCAGCTACATCACTGCTGCTTTTACGCTTGCTTCCGGACATTCTGGGCTTTAAAAAAGAATACTGTGCTACTGTATTCTATACAGTGCTCACAGTAAAGTACACAACAGCACAATCACTTGTAGAGGATGCACATATGTGACATGTATGCCAGACACGTGAACTAACTTATTGATTGGATATGCAGACACACGTTCTCATCTTTGAAAGTTTGCAACTTAAAGTTTCGTACGTAGGGGACTTACTGGATTTGACCAAATTTCACTTCCTCAGAGATTCCATCACCAAAATTTTCTTTGCTTTTACCATGCTCTGTTTTTCCTCTTGGCAATTTTATTACTTCATGCTATATTTTGTCATTGGCCTATTTATTTTCCTAAATTTTTTCGTTAAAATATAAACTCCATGTAGGCAATGATTTGTCTATTTTTTTTCTTATTTGTTGTATCCCCACTGTCTAGAACTGAGGGGTACATAGTAGGCAAATACATACTTCTTAAATACAATAATGAATACTATTTGCAACTTTTTTCTCAATAAACACCATAGGAAGGAGGTAGTGGAGTTACGAATTTGTTGTTATAAAGAAGATAGTTCAGTAAATTAGCTAGGATGGAGCAGGCTCTAATTGTGGAAGTAGGACTGAGATCTTTTCAGTTTTTTAAAAGATATTTTACATAATTTTTTTAAAATCCTGTATAGACATTGAGGGCTTAAATAAATTAGGGATTTAAACATGTTAAAGAGAGAACTTTTAATTTCATCATGGTATAAAGTATTATTAAAATGGTCTGAAGTGAAAATCCAATAGGGAATTTCTTTTTTTTTTTAAGTGATATTTTAAATTAATTAAATAATTTTTATTTTTGGCTGTGTTGGGTCTTCATTGCTGGGTGTGGGCTTTCTCTAGTTGTGGCGAGCAGGGGCTACTCTTTCTTGCAGTGCACGGGCTTCTCATTGTGGTGGCTCCTCTTGTTGCAGAGCATGTGTTTTAGGCATGCAGGTTTCAGTAGTTGTGGCTCGTGGGCCCTAGAGCGTAGGCTCAGTAGTTGTGGTGCACGGGGTTAGTTGCTCCATGGCATGTGGAATCTTCCCGAACCAGGACTCAAACCCGTGTCCCCGGCATTGGCAGGCAGGTTCTTAACCATTGAGCCACCAGGGAAGTCCTGGGAATTTCTAATTGTAGAAATTTAATGACTATGTACACATTTAATTCCAAAGAATCAAATTATCAACACTTTGTCTTAGTGTGTATATGTGTATCACTCATCATTTAATTAATTAATTTATTTATTTATTTCCAATTTTTTTTACGTTTTTAGTGAAATATAATTACTTTACAATGGTGTGTTAATTTCTGCTTTATAACAAAGTGAATCAGTTATACATACACATATATCCCTATATCTCTTCCCTCTTGCGTATCCGTCCCTCCCACCCTCCCTATCCCACCCTTCTACCTCATCATGAAGCACAGAGCTGATCTCCCTGTGCTATGCGACTGCTTCCCACTAGCTATCTATTTTACATTTGGTAGTGTTTATATGTCCATATATACACTACCACTCTCTCACTTTGTCCCAGCTTACCCTTCCCCCTCCCCATGTCCTCAAGCCTCAAGTCCATTCTCTAGTAGGTCTGCGTCTTTATTTCTGACTTGTCCCTAGGTTCTTCATGACCATTTTTTTTTAGATTCCATATATATGTGTTAGCATATGGTGTTTGTTTTTCTCGTTCTGACTTACTTCACTCTGTAAGACAGACTCTGGGTCCATCCACCACACTACAAACAACTCAATTTCGTTTCTTTTTAGTGCTGAGTAATATTCCATTGTATATATGTGTCACATCTTCTTTATCCATTCATCTGTTGATGGACACTTAGGTTGCTTCCATGTCCTGGCTATTGTAAATAGAGCTGCAATGAACAATGTGGTACATGACTCTTTTTGAGTTTTGGTTTTCTCAGGGTATATGCCCAGTAGTGGGATTGCTGGGTCGTATGGTAGTTCTATTTTTAGTTATTTAAGGACCCCCATATTGTTATCCATAGTGGATGGATTGATTTACATTCCCACCAACAGTGCAAGAGTGTTCTCTTTTCTCCGCACCCTCTCCAGCATTTATTGTTTCTAGATTTTTTGATGATGGCCATGCTGACCAGTGTGAGATGATATTGCATTGTAGTTTTGATTTCCATTTCTCTAAGGATAAATGATGTTGAGCATTTTTTCATGTGTTTGTTGGCACTCTGTATATCTTCTTTGGAGAAATGTCTATTTAGGTCTTCTGCCCATTTTTGGAGAGGGTTTTTTGTTTTTTTTGATATTGAGCTGCATGAACTGCTTGTAAATTTTGAAGATTAATCCTTTGTCAGTTGCTTCATTTGCAAATATTTTCTCCTATTTCGAGCATTGTCTCTTCGTCTTGTTTATGGTTTCCTTTGCTGTGCAAAAGCTTTTAAGTTTCATTAGGTCCCATTTGTTTATTTTTGTTTTTATTTCCATTTCTCTAGGAGGTGGGTCAAAAAGGAGCTTGTTGTGATTTATGTCATAGAGTGTTCTGCTTATGTTTTTCTCTAAGAGTTTGATAGTGTCTGGCCTTCCATTTAGGTCTTTAATCCATTTTGAGCTTATTTTTGTGTATTCTGTTAGGCAGTGTTCTAGTTTCATTCTTTTACATGTAACTGTCCAGTTTTCCCAGCACCACTTATTGAAGAGGCTGTCTTTTCTCCACTGTATATTCTTACCTCCTTTATCAAATATAAGGTGACCATATGTGCGTGGGTTTATTGCTGGGCTTTCTATCCTGTTCCATTGATCTATATTTCTGTTTTTGTGCCAATATCATACTGTCTTGATTACTGTAGCTTTGTAGTATAGTCTGAAGTTCAGGAAACTGATTCCTCCAGCTGCGTTTTTCTTTCTCAAGATTGCTTTGGCTATTCTGGGTGTTTCGTGTTTCCGTACAAATTGTGAAATTTTTTGTTCTAGTTCTGTGAAACATGCCAGTGGTAGATTGATAGGGCTTCCATTGGCTGCAGATTGCTTTAGGTAGTATAGTCATTTTCACAATGTTGATTCTTCCAATCCAAGAACATGGTATATCTCTCCATCTATTTGTATCATCTTTAATTTTTTTCATCAGTGTCTTATAATTTTCTGCATACAGGTCTTTTGTCTCCTTAGGTAGGTTTATACCCAGTATTCTATTCTTTCTGTTGCAATAGTAAATGGGAGTGTTTTCTTAATTTCACTTTCAGATTTTTCATCATTAGTGTATAGGAATGCAAGAGATTTCTGTGCATTAATTTTGTATCCTGCTACTTCACCAAATTCATTGATTAGCTCTAGTAGTTTTCTGGTAGCATCTTTAGGATTCTCTATGTATAGTATCATGTCATCTGCAAACAGTGACAGCTCTACTTCTTCTTTTCTGATTTGGATTCCTTTTATTTCTTTTTCTTCTCTGATTGCCAAGGCTAAAACTTCCAAAACTATGTTGAATAATAGTGGTGAGAGTGGGCATCCTTGTCTTGTTCCTGATCTTAGTGGAAATGGTTTCAGTTTTTCACCATTGAGGACGATGTTGGCTGTGGGTTTGTCATATGTGACCTTTATTATGTTGAGGTAAGTTCCCTCTATGCCTACTTTCTGGAGAGCTTTTATCATAAATGGGTGTTGAATTTTGTTGAAAGCTTTCTCTGCATCTATTGAGATAATCATATGGTTTTTCTCCTTCAATTTGTTAATATGGTGTATCACATTGAGTGATTTGCGTATACTGAAGAATCCTTGCATTCCTGGGATAAACCCTACTTGATCATGGTGTATGATCCTTTTAATCTCCTGTTGGATTCTGTTTGCTAGTATTTTGTTGAGGATTTTTGAATCTATGGTCATCAGTGATATTGGTCTGTAGTTTTCTTTTTTTGTGACATCTTTGTCTGGTTTTGGTGTCAGGGTGATGGTGGCCTCGTAGTATGGGTTGGGAGTGTTCCTCCCTCTGCTATATTTTGGAAGAGTTTGAGAAGGATAAGTGTTAGCTCTTCTCTAAATGTTTGGTAGAATTCACCTGTGAAGCCATCTGGTCCTGGGCTTTTGTTTGTTGGAAGATTTTTTTTTTTTTTTGTGGTACGTGGGCCTCTCACTGCTGTGGCCTCTCCCGTTGCGGAGCACAGGCTCCAGACGCACAGGCCCAGCGGCCATGGCTCACGGGCCCAGCCACTCTGCGGCACATGGGACCCTCCCGGACCGGGGCACAAACCCGTGTCCCCTGCATCAGCAGGCGGACTCTCAACCACTGAGCCACCAGGGAAGCCCTGTTGGAAGATTTTTAATCACAGTTTCAATTTCAGTGCTTGCGATTCGTCTGTTCATATTTTAGATTTCTTCCTGGTTCAGTCTCAGAAGGTTGTGCATTTCTAAGAATTTGTCTATTTCTTCCAGGTTGTCCATTTTATTGGTATATAGTTGCTTGTAGTAATGTCTCATGATCCTTTGTATTTCTTTAGTGTCAGTTGTTGCTTCCCCTTTTTCATTTCTAACTCTATTGATTTGAGTCTTCTCCCTTTTTTTCTTGATGAGTCTGGCTAATGGTTTATCTATTGTTTATCTTCTCAAAGAAACAGCTTTTAGTTTTATTGATCTTTGCTATCGTTTCCTTCATTTCTTTTTCATTTATTTCTGATCTGATCTTTGTGATTTCTTTCCTTCTACTAACTTTGGGAGTTTTTGGTTCTTCTTTCTCTAATTGCTTTAGGTGTAAGGTTAGGTTGTTTACTTGAGATGTTTCTTGTTCCTTAAGGTAGGATTGTATTGCTATAATCTTCCCTTTTAGAACTGCTTTTGCTGCATCCCATAGGTTTTGGGTCATTGTGTTTTCATTGTCATTTGTTTCCGGTATTTTTTGATTTCCTCTTTGATTTCTTCAGTGATCTGTTGGTTATTAAGTAGTGTATTGTTTAGCCTCCATGTGTTTGTATTTTTACAGATTTTTTCCTGTAATTGATATCTACTCTCATAGCATTGTGGTCAGAAAAGGCATTTGATACTATTTCAATTTTCTTATATTTACCAAGGCTTGACTTGTGTCCCAAGATATTATCTGTCCTGGAGAATGTTCCGTGAGCACTTGAGAAGAAAAGTGTATTCTGTTGTTTTTGGATGGAATGTCCTATAAATATCAGTTAAGTCCATCTTGTTTAATGTATCATTTAAAGCTTGTGTTTCCTTAATTATTTTCATTTTGGATGATCTGTCCATTAGTGAAAGTGGGGTGTTAAAATCCCCTACTATTGTTTTGTTACTGTCAGTTTCCCCTTTTATGGCTGTTATTATTTGCCTTATGTATTGAGGTGCTTCTGTGTTGGGTGCATAAATATTTACAATTGTTATATCTTCTTCTTGGATTGATTCCTTGATGATTATGTAGTGTACTTCTTTTTTTTTTTTTTTTAATTTATGGCTGTGTTGGGTCTTCGTTGCTGTGTGTGAGTTCTCATCGTGGTGGCTTCTGTTGTTGCGGAGCATGGGCTCCAGGCATGCAGGCTTCGGTACCTGTGGTTCGAAGACTCTAGGGCACAGGCTCAGTAGTTGTGGCACACGGGCCTAGTTGCTCCACGGCATGTGGGATCTCCCTGGAGCAGGGATCGAACCCGTGTCTCCTGCACTGGCAGGCGGACTCTCAACCACTGCGCCACCAGGGAAGCCCTGTAGTGTACTTCTTTGTCTCTTGTAATAGTCTTTGTTTTAAAGTCTATTTTGTCTGATATGAGAATTGCTACTCCAGCTTTCTTTATTTTTTTTGGCGTTATGCAGGCCTCTCACTGTTGTGGCCTCTCCCATTGCGGAGCACAGGCTCTGGACGCGCAGGCTCAGCGGCCATGGCTCACGGGCCCAGCCACTCCGTGACATGTGGGATCTTCCTGGACCGGGGCAGGAACCTGTGTCCCCTGCATCGGCAGGCAGACTCTCAACCACTGCGCCACCAGGGAAGCCCCCCAGAAAGATATTTGCATAAAATATCTTTTTCCATCCCCTCACTTTCAGTCTGTATGTGTCCCTAGGTCTGAAGTGGGTCTCTTGTAGACAGCATATATATGGGTCTTGTTTTTGTATCCATTCAGCCAGTCTATGTGTTTTGGTTGGAACATTTAATCCATTTACATTTAAGGTAATTATCGATATGTATGTTCCTATTATCATTTTCTTAATCGTTTTGTGTTTGTTATTGTAGGTCTTTTCCTTCTCTTGTGTTTCCTGCCTAGAGAAGTTCCTTTAGCATTTGTTGTAAAGCTGGTTTGGTGGTGCTGAATTCTCTTAGCTTTTGCTTGTCTGTAAAGGTTTTAATTTCTCCATCAAATCGGAATGAGATCCTTGCTGCATAGGGTAATCTTGTTTGTAGGTTTTTCCCTTTCATCCCTTTAAATATGTCCTGCCACTCCCTTCTGGCTTGCAGAGTTTCTGCTGAAAGATCAGCTATTAACCTTATGGGGATTCCCTGTATGTTATTTGTTGTTTTTCCCTTGCTGCTTTTAATATTTTTTCTTTGTATTTAAGTTTTGATAGCTTGATTAATATGTGTCTTCATGTGTTTCTCCTTGAGTTTATCCTGTATGGGACTCTCTGTGCTTCCTGGACCTATTTAACTATTTCCATACCCATATTAAGACAGTTTTCAACTATAATCTCCAAATATTTTCTCAGTCCCTTTCTTTTTCTCTTCTTCTTCTGGCACCCCTATAATTCAAATGTTGGTGCATTTCATATTGTTCCAGAGGTCTCTGAGACTGTCCTCAATTCTTTTCATTCTTTTTTCTTTATTCTGCTCTGCAGTAGTTTTTTCCACTCTTTTATCTTCCAGGTCAGTTATCCGTTCTTCTGCCTAAGTTATTCTGCTATTGATTCCTTCTAGAGAATTTTAAATTTCATTTATTGTGCTGTTCATCATTATTTGTTTGCTCGTTAGTTCTTCTAGGTCGTTGTTTAAGATTTCTTGTATTTTCTCCATTCTATTTCCAAGATTTTGGATCATCTTTACTATCATTATTCTGAATTCTTTTTCAGGTAGACTGCCTATTTCCTCTTTATTTGTTTGGTCTGGTGGGTTTTTACCTTGCTCCTGCATCTGCTGTGTCTTTCTTTGTCTTCTCATTTTGCTTAACTTACTGTGTTTGGGGTCTTCTTTTCGCAGGCTGCATGTTTGTAGTTCCCTTTGTTTTTGGTGTCTGCCCCCAGTGGCTAAGATTGGTTCAGTGTGTTGTGTAGGCTTACTGGTGGAGGAGACTAGTACCTGTGTTCTGGTGGCTGAGGCTGGACCTTGTCTTTCTGGTGGGCAGGTCCACAACTGGTAGTGTGTTGTGGGATGTCTGTGACCTTACTATGATTTTAGGCAGCCTCTCTGCTAATGGGTGGGGTTATGTTCCTGTCTTGCTGGTTGTTTGGCATAGGGTGTCCAGCACTGTAGCTTGGTGGTCGTTGAGTCGAGATGGGTCTTGTTGTTGAGATGGAGATCTCTGGGAGATTTTTGCCATTTGATATTACGTGGAGCTGGGAGGTCTCTGGTGGATCAATGGCCTGAACTTGCCTCTCCCACCTCAGAGGCACAGCCCTGATGCCTGGCTGGAGCACATAGAGCCTGTCATCCACAGGGCTCAGAATAAAAGGGAGAAAGAAAGAAAGAAAGAAAGAAAGAGAGAGAGAGAGAGAGAGAGAGAGAGAGAGAGAGAGAGAGAGAGAGGGAGAGAGAGAGAGAGAGAGAGAGGGAGGGAGGGAGGGAGGGAGGGAGGGAGGGAGGGAGAGAGAGAAAGAAAGAAAGATAAAATAAAATAAAACAAATGTTATTAAAATAAAAAACAAAAAATAATTATTAAAAAAATTTTTAAGTAATTATAAAGAAAGAAAGAACAATGAAACCGAAAAACAAATCCACCAGTGATAACAAGCACTGAAAACTATACTAAAAAAACCCAAAACAAACAAACAAAAAACCGGGTAGACTGAACCCCCTAAGACAAATGGTAAAAGCAAAGCTATTCAGACAAAATCACACACAGAAGCATACACATACGCACTCACAAAAAGAGAAAAAGGGAAAAAGTTATATACATCATTGCTGCCAAAGTCAATTTGGGATGATTCATTGTCTATTCAGGTATTCCACAGCTGCAGGGTACATCAAGTTGATTGTGGAGCTTTAATCCACTGCTCTTGAGGCTGCTGGGAGAAATTTCCCTTTCTCTTCTTTGTTCACACAGCTCCCGGGGTTCAGCTTTGGATTTGGCCCCACCTCTGCATGTAGGTCACCTGAGGTCGTCTGTTTTTCACTCAGACAGGACGGGGTTAAAGGAGCAGCTGATTCGGGGGCTCTGGCTCACTCAGGCTGGGGGGAGGGAGGGGTACAGATGCGGGGCGAGCCTGCGGTGGCAGAGGCCGGCGTAACATTGCACCAGCCTGATGCGTGCCATGCGTTGTCCCAGGAAAGTTGTTCCTGGATCACAGGACCCTGGCAGTGGCGGGCTGCACATGCTCCCGGGAGGAGATGTGTGGAGAGTGACCTGTGCTTGCACACAGGTTTCTTGGTGGCGGCAGCAGCAGCCTTAGCGTCTCATGCCCGTCTCTGGGGTCTGCGCTTTTAGCTGCAGCTCGCGCCCGTCTCTGGAGCTCCTTTAAGCAGCACTCTTAATCCCCTCTCCTCGCGCACCAGGAAACAAAGCGGCAAGAAAAAGTCTCTTGCCTCTTCGGCAGGTCCAGACTTTTTCCTGGACTCCCTCCCGGCTAGCCGTGGTGCACTAGCCCCCTTCAGGCTGTGTTCACGTGGCCAACCCCAAGCCTCTCCCTAGGATCCAACTTCCAAAGTCCGAGCCTCAGCTCCCAGCCCCCGCCCGTCCCGGCGGGTGAGCAGACAAGCCTCTCGGGCTGGTGAGTGCCAGTCGGCATCAATCCTCTGTGCGGGAATCTCTCCACTTTGCCCTCCGCACCCTTGTTGCTGTGCTCTCCTCCTCTGCGGCCCCGAAGCTTTCCCCCTCTGCCACCCGCAGTCTCCACCCACAAAGGGGCTTCCTAGTGTGTGGAAACCTTTCCTCCTTCACAGCTCCCTCCTGCTGGTGCAGGTCCCGTCCCTATTCTTTTGTCTCTGTTTTTTCTTTTTTCTTTTGCCCTACCGAGGTACGTGGGGAGTTTCTTGCCTTTTGGGAGGTCTGAGGTCTTCTGCCAGCGTTCAGTAGGTGTTCTGTAGGAGTTGTTCCACATGTAGATGTATTTCTGATTTATTTGTGGAGAGGAAGGTGATCTCCATGTCTTACTCTTCTGCCATCTTGAAGCTCCTCCTTCCTCACTCAACATTTTAAATAGTTATGTTTGAAATGAAGATACGTGACAGTTGTTTAACAACCACATAGCAAGTCAACACAATCAATTTAAGATACTGTTGTAAAAGCCAAGAGAGCACAAAGAAATGTAAGATATTATTTTTAAGAAGGCTTTTTTAAACCTCTTGTTTTTTGAAATTTTATCTAATACTTCACCTAGATTTTAGCCAAAGAAACATAGTCAGAAGTTGCTTTAAAGGCATTAATCTACATGAGCCAATCCCAGTTTGTATCTTGTCAACACAAGAAGTGAAAAGACGGGTAAAGGCATCCTCTTAAGGCATCTGACTAGATTTTTAAAAAATTTTTATTTGAAAATTTTTTATAATAAATTCCTTTTCAAAAGTTGTTAGTATCTAATGATTGTTATATAATAGTTCCACATGTTTTATTAAGACACAGAAAAGAATTCTCTTTAGGATTTCTAAGTGGTAGTGTTTTTACCACTGAGGGTTCTTATTTCACAAGAGTTTCCATTGCTGTAATCTTTCAGAATATAAACATGGTGGATATGCATGTATGTCTGTTAATTACTATATGTTTGTAGATGGCTTCACTCAATATTGCATAAAAGAATTGTGTGAGGGAGAGTGTTCCTCACTGTTATTCATTCACTATTTTTTTAATTAATTTTTATTGGAGTATAGTTGCTTTACAATGTTGTGTTTGTTTCTGCTGTACAGCAGAGTGAATCAGCCATATGTATACATATATTTCCTCTTTTTTTGATTTCCTTCCTTCTGTAGGTCACCACAGAGCACTGAGTAGAGAGTTCCCTGAGACATATAGTAGGTTCTCATTAGTTATCTATTTTATACATAGTGGTGTATATATGTCAATCCCAGTTTTATGGATCAAAAACATAAGATGGAATCCTATCTTCAGTGAGTTTATTTATGTCTAGCAGAAGGAGAAAGAAAAATGAAACTGAATCTTACTAGTGATATTGGGTCATTGATTTGAGAACATGTGCTGATTGGCACTCTTTGTCTACATTGGGAGTTCCTCTGTTACTCTACCACACAAAGACTGTGAGTTCCTCAAAATTGTAATCATTTTCAGGAGTCAACATTTATTAAGTGCTTACAATTTATAGAGAGTAAAATAAATTATAAATGGAATCTTAAGAGTTTTAAAGAAATCTGTAGGCATATGCAGAGAAACATGAACGTCCTCTGAAAAGCAGAATGAAACATACAAGGAGAATAAAACAAACAGACCAACTTCATACAAACTGGCATTAGAAAATATAATGAGAAGAGAACATTTAGATCTTATATAGTTTTGAGCACAGGAATGTAATATTGTTTGCAAAACTTGGAAGAAAACCAACCAGGATTAGAGCTATAACAAAGAAGGAATATGTAAGCCTGTTGAGTCTCTGACTGGCTTGGACACTGTGCAAGCAGTTAATGTCATTGTATGGACACCCTCCAGGACTGGTCAGTGGCATTTATCTTATTATTGGCGTTTATAAATGGGAGTATCCTGCTGCCTTGACTGTTACTCCTTTTATAACTTTCAAGGACAACTAAGAGCTGGAGAGACTCATGGGAGTGGGGAGAGACATGTCAACAATTATATACCATGTGCTATTTTAGCTTCTGGGAATACTAAGGCAAATTAGACACGTAGTCCTCTGATGGAGGCTAAAATCAACTGAGAGAGACAGACACATAAATAAGAAATCATTAAAAAGCTTTCTAAATGCAAGATATAGGTTTGCACTGGATGCTAAAACAGTGCATCAGAGGCACATCTAACTCATGGCAGGGGATCTGGCAATACATCCCAGACTTCCCTGAGAAGCTAACTAATGAACTGAGTCCTGAAATGTGACCAGAAGTCACTCAATGAAAGTAGAAAGTAAAGGGATATCCATAGAGGGAAAGAGTATGGTCAGTGGTAGAGAAACAGAGAAAGCATGAGATGGTGTGACTGTGGGAAAGGAGGAGAATGTCATTGGACATGAAATAATGCAGGAATCAGAGATCAGAATTTGGGGTGTGTTCACAAGAGTGCTTAAGTTACCAAAAGTGATGAGACAGCACCTTCAATGAATGAAGGGTAATGACCAAGAGGACTATACATGACAAAAATGAAGACCAGAAGAGAGCACATAGACAAATAAGGTGAGAATAAGAGAGAGAATGAGAAAGAGAAAGAGAGAGAGAGAGAACCAGATTCCTGAACCAGACTGTAGAGATGAAATGGTTTGGACGTAGGTGGCATTAAAGGACACCTAATGTGAGATTAGAGGAGGACAACATTTCCACTTCCCAATCTTGAGTTTTATAAAGTGTGACAGAATAAACAAACTGAAAGGTTAATAGGAGACATGGTCTCCTCAGGAACTACTTAAGGATTCAGATAAGTTAAGGAGTTGAAATGATGCTCTGAGAAGAGGCTAGGCATATAAGAAGTGCCCAGACCGTGAGCAACATTTCAAGAGGCACAGGGAGAGGAGTTTGGGGCAGAATGGAAGGATAGGAATAAGAAAATTAATTTCTGAACATTAGGAGCTGATGGCATGTGGTAGAGAATAGCCTGGGGGGGCATATATCTATGAAGGTAGTAGTAAGTGGCATGAGTACAGTGATTATGCTTCATTCTTCTTGGGATGATATTAATCAGAGTTTCTCAACCTCAGCACTACTGACATTTTGGGCCAGATAATTCTTTGATGTGGGAGCCATCTTATGCATTTTAGGGTATTTAACATCATCCCTGGCCTCTACCCACTAGATGCCAGTAGAATCCCCCAAGTTGTAACAACTAAAATTGTCTCCAGACACTGCCTAACGTCCTCTGGGAGGAAATATCCCCCAGTTGAGAACAGCTCTGTTAGATCCAGCAGCTTCAGGTTCAGCTAATAGGTGGTCTTGGGTGATAGTCCCAACAACAGAAATTTCTACTTCTTAAGCTTTGCAGGCATTGTGGAGAAGGGGTTGGATAGGTTCCATACCTAAGGCAGGGGGAAGATAGATGTTACAGCAATGATCCTAGTGAGGAAAGATGAGGGCTGAGTTACTGTAGTTGTATCTTTAAGTATTTGGAGAAATGAAACAGGAAAAGTAGTCACTACGATACTAGGATTTTGAAATAGGTGAATGATGGTATCTGTAGGTGATACTTGGGTGGGTGTAGTGAGGAACTCTAGGAATTTAGAATAAAATTCCCCTCTGAGACTTAAAACATATAATAAGTAATAAGTAGGTACAGTAAAGAAGCACTGTTATTTTAAAGATTGGGGATGACTTTTTCCAGAACATTGAGGCTGCAATAGATAGAAAGCAGATTAAAAACATGAAGACATCAATGACAGTATGAAGACAATGAAGACATCAACTAGCAGACAGTATGAGTGGAGGTGGAAGTAGATGGGTTGATCTGTGATGGGAAGAAAGAAAAAGAAATGTTATGAAGGCCAGCAGCTGTCAGGAAGCAGCTTCTTGGGTAAGGGGGTATTGAATGACAAACTAAGAATTATGATCCATAGCAAAGTTTCAGTCATTGTGCTCAATTAATATTTGTAGAATAAATGAAGTATTGAATATTAACCTGATTCTATTATATGTTTAAATTATCTAACAACTCCTCTGCACTGATTCCATGGTTATTGAGCAAATATTTGATTATAATTTGACTTACCACATAAGTTGTTCTATAAGGAGAGCACATCTTGGTCACATTGATGGGAATATTAGAGCTGAAATTTATTGAAATAACTTGGGTTACAGTTTTCATACATTGGTTATAACCAGGAAGACCCTGATAAAATAAGGCTTCTGAACCTGAGGGCAGAATTTGGATTTAAGGAAATTCATGAGGCTTTATTTCCCTGACGTGACCTAACTAAGTGACCAGCCATCATTTCCCAGGTGTCACCACCTCTCCCTTGTTTCTCACTAATTTCTTATCTTAGTGTTTACAATATTCACTATAGTGGATTTCGGAAAAAGAGAGAGTTGGGGATGGATATAGGTTTAGAATGGGTAATGAAGAATTTGATATTCAGGCCAAGAGATGTAATGGGCAATTGAAATTTGAGTCTAGAAATTGCTCTGGTCTGGAGACATGGATTTGGAAGTCACCAGCACATTGAAGGAAGCAATAGGATTATGCAAGATACCTCAGAAAGGGTGAGTAGAGTGAGAAGACAAGGGTAATACCTCAAGAATAGCCAACATTTAAGAGATATACAGAGGAAAGAAGGAAGAGGAAGAAAGAGTGAGCTGAGAGGTAGGAGTGGATTTCAGTGGCAAGAAGCTAAGAAGGAGACTGTTTAAAAGGTGAGGTAGGATGAAAAAGAAGTCAAATAAGATGGACTTAAAAGAGAGTTCATTGGATTTAACCAAAGAAGTTGATCTTGGAGGGGGTGATTTCAGTAAAGTAGCAGGACAGAGGCCAAAGTTTAGGGATTTGAGAAGTGAATGGAATTTGAATAAATGGCAGGTTGCAGTGTGGAAGTGGATGAAGAAGGTATTGATGTCCTGTGAATCTAAAAGTTCCAGGTTAGCCAATTAATTAGTGGACATATAAAGACAGAAATGACTAAGATGTGCTGTCAAGGTATAAAAGGTATTGCTTGATCTTTATTATTTAAATTTCCATTCACAGACGAAGCAGGCTTTCTGAACTCAAATTTTGTAAGAATTTACAAAATTTATGAATTTACAAATGTAAGAATTTACAAAATCTATGCATTTAGAATGGTCCTAGTTGTGTACTATCCTTGGAAGAATTGAGAAAATCGTCATTCGAATAATTTTATGTGCTCTGGGTTTTGCATCACCTGCGGATTTGTTAGAAATGCAGAATCTCAGGGACCATCCAGACCTACTAGATCAGAATCAGTATTTCCACAACATCCTCTTATAATTCCTACTGAAATTAAAGTTTGAAAGTCACTGCTTTAGAGCAATGGTTCTGAACCTTGGCTATACTTTAGGATCACCTAAGGAGTTTAGAAAGAATACTGATGTTCAGGTCCCATCATCAAAAGCTCTGATTCAATTGTTTTGATGTAAGGCCTGGGCGGGCTATTTTTCCAGTGCTTACCAGGTGATTCTTAAGTGAGTCCAGGGTTAAGAACCACTAGACCTGGGAAATAAGAGCCTGAGTAACATGAAGCCTTGACCAGCCTATGAGACAGAAATAGATTGACCACTGGTCAGTAAAATGAGGGCCATGGTAGTTTCTGATCCTTTGGTTCAGTGGGGTGGGAGGAAAATGAATTACATAAAACCCATTAACTTCTTTGAGTTTCATAGAGAAAAGTTAAACTTATAAATGTTATATAACATAATTATATGGTAATGAAGACAACATGCAAATGCCTCATTGAAACATAGAGAATAAGCTACAAAATGAAATAGATCTTGAGAAAATTTCTGAGGAATTGAAGGGTAATAAAAAAATATAAAGTACATGTCTGGGAAAATATATTTAAACTCTAACTTGCAGATGAATTTTAGCAATGAATTTAGTACCTGCCCCCCAGGTTTAGTCAAGAGTATAGATAATGAAATTTCTAATCTAAAATTTTTTTAAATCCTCTAACGATTATAGTAATTATTAAAAGCCCAGTGGGGTTAAATAACCTGTTTTAAAGGCTTTATCTATACTGCAGTGGAAACAAAGCTTTGTACGATTACCCATCCAACTAAGGACAATCTGTGTACCCATTGGACCAAGACTGGCTTAGGCCATTTCAGTTTGCGTGAATGACTAGTACAACTGTGTCATCTTCTAAATTCATGGGGAAGTAGCATGAGGTCATCACTTGCCTCTTTCTGAGAATGAATCCCCGCTCAGATCTTTTCCCTGGGGAACTGGCCATTGTTTGCTTGGCTGTTACTTTTTCTTTTCCTTAGGTCATAGGCCACCAGGATTTTGATGGTGTGTTGTTCTAGACTGTTTCTCTTTTAGGATTCTAGGTTGAACCTTCACAAAAATATCCATTAGATATTTTTATGATGATTTAAAAACCACTCCCTCATTTGAGACTCACTAAGATCATGTAAGGTACACAAAGCAGAGATTATATTTTCCTCTTATAGATGATAAAACTGATTCATGTCCAAAAACATTGAGTCAGTTCTCTAATGTCTCAGTACTACTTGAAATAACTATTTATTGTTAGTAGTGTCCTATTTCTGTTGAAAATATCCAGGTCTAGAACTTGGGTTTTGTTCAACAGTCCAAGTGAGTTTTCTTTTCATTTTCTTGCACTTGGATTTTGTCCTGTGGTTTCCCTGTCCCCAACCCCCATTTCTCTTTCATTCTTTTTCTTCCCCTATTTTCCTTTAATCCTATCTAATTTGTTCTCTTACACATATTTTCCCTTTGCTTTATATTACAAAATTCCAGTTTCAGTCATAGCCTTGTGTATCCCAAATTGTAATTTTTATACATTTCTATTCGTATTATGGTGACAGTAAGTTAAGCCAAAAATTTAAGAGTAACTGGACTGTTGGTGTTTTGCTGTTGGATCTAAATAACTGAGTATAACCTTTTTTTCTTGGGTCATTGGCAACTTTCAAGCAGTGTCTTGTACATTACACCTTAATAACCATAACTTTACTCTGTGCTCTTTGCGTTCTGGTTTCTGTCCCCCGTAGAAGCAAAAACCAGATAGTTTATCAAAGTGACAGTGTGGTATTCATTTTTCAGATTTCTAGGTCTTGGAAGGGTGCCTTCAAAAGCCACAGAGTTCTTTAATTGTCCAGAGCACCTGTTTCAAAATACCTCAGTGTGAAACTATTTGTGTTTTCCCTTTAGAAGACCATAGTACAAGTTCTGTTAACACTTTGACACCACGCCAAAATATACAACATTCATTTAAGATTGAGTATTAAAGGCCCTATTCACCATTTTTTTAAGAGAAGGGAAAAAACGAATAAGGGTCTTTCACACATTCCCTCTGTAATTATAAATGTAAAACCATTCTAGAGTCATCTGCCTAGCAGATGGAAATATTGTGAGGGTTTATTGTACAGTTCACTCTCATTTTCCAACAAAAATATATTGATTTTATTCATTTATTTTGGATTTCACTTGTCCCTTTTTTCTTGGTTTTCAAGATTCAAAAATAAGAAATTGCTTTTTATATTAGTTAAATCAGTCATGCATATAGGAGGTGCTTCCATGCCCAGAGTAAGTGCCACTGGGCATCTAACCACAGCTCTGGCCAACTGCACGTAGCTTCCCTTGTTCTACCAGGCGCTACCCCTTTACTCCTCAATGCTCCCACAGTTCCTGGATCCTGGACTTCTTTGAAAGGAAGGTGTGCTTAGTGTGTGTGCTTGCTGACCGGTAATTCTCATGCCCTGCAGTCTCAGAGTACCCAGGTAATTCTCCTTCTTCTGGTTTTTCCAGTGAAAAGATATTGGTGAGTAGCTCTGGGAAGAAGTTAAAAGGTATTTTTGTTGAATTTTACTTGATTGAATTAAGATACATACACATGAGTATATATAGAGAAATGGCATGTGATATAATTTCACACACACACATACAATGCTTATTGCATTGACCCTATGCACAGCTTTCTTCTGAGAACCTTGCACAGGTCTTCATATTCTCTAAAATCTAAACTGGACAGACTAGGCCAAGACTAACTCAGAGAAAACCTCTATAGACTGGCCAGTGACCTAGACCAGAGATGGCTCTGAGAATCCCAACAAGGAACCTCAAACTGAATGATGACTGATGGAACCAAACACATTCTCTTAAAAAAAAAACATGAAACGCAGAAAATGTGTCAATAGTGGCAGAAGAATTAGGAAAAAAGACAGAATGGAGCTGTAATATTCACGAGAGAGAAACCAAGCCTTGTCTTCAACGAGTGTGATTTAGATGGCGAGGTAAATGACCCCTGTGACCCAATGGCCTCTTAAACCCTGGAATTTCCCTTCTCCACAAGCGTCCCTTACACCATACTTTAGCTATTCCCACCGTTGGCCCAAATCACTAACTCATGTCATCACCTATAATTGTTCTACCTTCCAAATCACTAATTAAACAATTAGTTCAATTTGGACCACCACCATTATTCTGTGACCTCACTGGGATGTCTAGCCTCAGGAGTTCTCTGCTTTCTCCCAATTCATAAGTTCTCTCTTTATTCATTTCTCTCTTATCCAGGTTAAATTCTTATATGCCATTACATAATAGCACTCCCTAAAACCTGAATTTACTTGCCCCTCTCACATTTTGTCACATCATCCAGAATATCCAAAAAAAAAAAAAGACAACCTTGCTTTCTTTGGGCCTGCACACAATAGGACAGATGGGTTTCACTAGAAATTCATGATCACCAAAAAGGAAACCCCATTGCTTGGCAACTTTGCAACATTTCTTTAGTTAGCTCACACTTACTCCCCAAAATCATTTTCGATAGCATCCTCTGTTGTCTTCAAAATTACGCCCCTTGTATCTTGCCACTCCCTAGTATGGAGGGACTCCCTCATCATTCTAAAATCAAACAAATATCCTACCCAAATATGCCCCATTAGCTCCCAATAGCCCTTCTTCTAAAGTTAAGAATTCTACTTTTTTTTTTTTTTTTTTTTTTTTTTGCTTTTTACCTCATTTATTTCTTGCTTTTGAGAAATTCTACAATTTAGTCTTCTTCACTTCTGTTGATTCAATATCTCACTTTTTCATCTGGGTCCTTCCCACTGACTTTTTGATTTCTTTGATTGTCTGTTTAAAAAATGTAGCGTATATAAGAGATCAACATTACAAATGCTCACTTGTATCAATAAATGGTTACTGTTTTCCAATTTATGCCTTAGATTTATACTTTATAGAACAATTTATAGTTAATATAGAAATTATAAGAAAAACACGCTTAGTTCTCCCAAAATTAATAATGTTTTCCAATTTATGTCTTAGATTTACACTTTATAGAGCAATTTATAGTTTATATAGAAATCACAAGACAAATACACTTTGTTCTCTTTTTCAATCTCAGTTCCCCCTCTTCTATTTTTATGCAAAAGAAGCCATCTTCATGAATTTGATGAGTATCCTTCCTCTCCAATTTTTATATGTTTACAATAAATCTGCATACACATAAACAATGTATGGCACTACTTCCTGAGTTTACAAAATTTTCATAAATAGTATCATGCTGTATACGTGTCATTCTGATACATTATTCAATGTTATGTTGTAAAATCTTTTCATATTGATACATATAGTTTCAGTTCATTCTAGTTTCATCATATGAATATACTAATGTATCCCTCCATTCTTTTCCCTGTTAAAAATGATGCTGCAATGAGCATCCTTTACTTGTTTTCCCCATTAGTTTCTTAACAAAAGGGTCTAGCCCTATTCCTCGTCAGACACCACTCTATTTCTCTAACTTCAGAATCAATTTGTCAAAGTTGTATCTAGACAAGATGCCATTATTTCTTCATCTCTCACTTATTTCTCAAATTGCTTCAGTTTTTCTTGTTGCCCAAGAAATCCACTAAAACCAATCTTGCTTAATAATCAGGCATTGAGGAAGTTAACCACATAATAAGTATGATGACAGCATATAAGCTCTATAGTTACTATCTGCTGCTCTAAATCACTGCATCCAACATTCATTTGCACTGAAGCCACAAAGTCAACTGCAAGGTGACAGTGGATCTAATAGCAACAATAAGACACTTTTAGGGTTCCACACTTAAAGTTTTAAAGCATTATGACATCTCACAGAAAGAGAGATGCTAAGTATTATCACTTAATTGTCCAAAGAGGAAGCCAGAACCAAAAAGGTGTTTTATTGACTTGTCCAAAATTCCATGTAAAGTCCAATGTGTGGAAAATATCACCTAGCTTTTGTTCATATATTTACTTATTTCTTGAATTAAAAATAATATTGAGCTATGTGCCCAGTAAAGTTGTACTAAGTTCAATGAAAGACACAAATTAGAGGAAGGCATCACCATTGCTCTCCTGGAACTCACAGATGAATAAGAACAACAGATGTGGTGAGGTTTGTACTAGGACTGTGAAGTGATGCTCTCATAGCACGGCAGAGGGGAAGCATGGCTTCCTAAAGGAGTTTAGGATGCCCTCACAGAAGGGGACTTTTATATGGTACTTAAAGCCTGAGGAAGAATTCATCCAAGAAAGAAGAATGTGAGAAGTATATTTCAGGCAGATGGAACAACGCAAATCTGACAGGCCCTGGAGTTTGACAAATAGTAAGCACTCCATAAATATTTGGTAATAGTGTGATAAGTGAATGAAAGGGGGAAGTGGACCCTCACTGCTGGGGAGGTGGGGGGTGATAAATATGAAAGCCAAGAAGCTTCTCTGGGGTTAAGTTGCACTGTTTTGATCCATCCATCTGAAAGAAGAAAAAAAGAGGAACAAGGAGTGATTTCTATGACTTCCATGTCACTTTACATACCATGATCTAAATTCATTTGCTTTTCCTAAATGCTTTTCCTAAATGCTTTCAGATGGGTGAGTTTGATAGTGATGGAGCTTATATCTGGTTTCTTGGTGACCTCATGAATGGATGTCTAAGTGTGGAGGTGAGATGATTGACACAAAGACACCAACAGACAAAGTAAAGGTTTGGTGACACAACCAAAAGGTAGGTTAGGTGACACAACTTTCTCACACAGACAGCTACATACTACAAGGGATGCAGAAGCACTCCAGGTCAGATGGGCAAGCTTCTGTCACCCTCAGATTCCCCCAGAATCCCTGTCGATGATGCCACTTGATTTGGAGAAGGTACTGTCAGGCTGTTTAAGAAGCTCTTATTTTCTGATCTCCCAGGAATATTGATACTTCCTGTCCCTCCCAAATATTCTGGAGACTCTGGTTATACACCTGTCTGATCACCAAGCAGAAGTAACTAAGAACAGTCCCAGCAACTTCTTGGGTACTTCTTATAAATCTGGGTAAATCAGAAGGGTACCACCACTCAACATGTACAGATCCAAGCCTTCAGGCCTGTTTCAGTTCTATTCTGGCACACCCTAAAATAAATTTGCTCTTCAAGACGTATTGTTTTATGACATGAATTCAAGTAGAACAAGAGAGTACTCTAAATGTCCTTTAATGCAACCTGCTGTTTTTCTCTCCATTAGTATAAACAAGACAAACTAAAAGGGGTGAGAACCTTTTTTGACATAGTCATACAAAAACATCCAAGAAGTGAATGTTATTGTAATTTTTTCAATTAACAAATATTTGGGCCATAGGGAATAATAATATTTCGGGCTAGATTCTGACCTCTTGGGTTTATGTCCAGCTTGACACCCACTGTGTTAATTGTGTTTTATTATGCAATGCTTTTCACCTACAAATACAATAATACACTACGTATTATTATTATTAATCATAATCCATTTGTACATTAATTGGAGAAGACCAATATGGGAAAGAGGAGGAACGGGAGAAGTATACTGAATGGAAATGTTCATGTAGTTTGAAGCCTAGAGATTATCCTTGTATTTAATATCTTTATGATGGCAAAGTCCCTAGAACTTTATTCTGCCCACACTCTTGGTTTCTTCTGGGAGAAAGAAAATAAATGGGAAACTAGTTGCCCTCCGTCTCAACCACTATATTAGTCAGAGCCAACCTTACAAATTTCGTGACTTAAGGCCATATTAAACTGGAGGGAATCTTTGAAACATTACCGATATCCTTTACTAAATGGTATAAACTGAGAGTTGAAACCATTAAAAACTATACATTACAGTGGCTATACCCTAACGGCTAGTTGCTGGATAGATTCATAGGGAAATAATTTACTGTATACATTGTCATGTTCTACTTTTTCTCTGTAATTTTGATTTTCTTCATCAGTGAAGAAAAGCTATTAATTAACTTGCTTTCTGTAAAATGGCAATAATTTCTACCTTAGGAGGTTGAACTGAGGATTAAATTTAAAACGTAAGTTTATGAAGTCACATAGTGAAAGCCCCCCAAAATGGTAGCTATCATCATCATTATCATCATCATCATCAACTATTTATACCAAACCTAGTTTTACAAAGTATTTGAAGTGGCTTTCATTAAAAGACACAACTACATTACTATGCTGTACATCTGAAACTAATATAATATTGTAAATCAAATATACTTCAATAAAAAACAACTACTTTAAAGCTATTAAAACAGAGACAATGAATTTTTTAAAGCATTAAATTTCCTTCTGAGTTTTTTTGGCAGCACAGGGAAAAATTTCTTCATGGTTACTTACATAATAATTATTAACTGATAAAAGGAAAAATATCAATTATTCATTTAAAAAGAAAGATTCTTTTTTTGGCACTAAAGTATGAATGCCATTTCTCATAAGATACGATTTATAAACTATACTAAATAATGCAACTGACAATGTACCCATCAATGATGTTACAGCAAATCCCAAAGCTTCCTGCTATTTTAATAAAATATGAAGGGCATGCCATTGTGGTATAACTTAGTGAAAATGCTTACAATGAATTGCTTAACTTCTAATCATAGAAGTGAAAACTAGGATATAAGTTAGATTTCCCAGAGAAAGGAATGTATCTTAAGTCAGTAGCTTCCAAACCTGAATAAATATCAGAAGTACTCAAGAAACTTTTAATAAAATTTTGGGGCACTGCTCAAGATCTACTGAAAATGATTTTTTGGGGGTGGGATCCAAGCATATATTAAAAAAAAAACCTCTTCAGATGATTCTGATGAGCACCCAGATCGAGGAGTCACCACCTTAAAGCTACCTTCTTGTCCACAGTTTAAATAATTAAAATAAATTTACATGTTTAATTAAAATTTACTTTTTAATTTTAAAATTAATTTAATTTAATTTTAAATTTAATTTTTAATGAAACATTTCATACAAAATATAACCGACACCCATTATGTACCATGAAATTTATTAATTATCAACAGTTTTGACATATTTGCTTTAGACTATCTTTTAAAATTTCTTTTAAGATATGTGTTCTAAAGACAGCTTAACCCCCAGTGTGATCCTATTCCTTTCTTTTTAGAAATAACCAAGATCTTGACATTTATATGTATTGTTCCATGCACATTTTTTGTAATTTTATTACATACACAGATACCTATAAAAAATACATCATTATTCAGCATTGGTTTACTATTATAACTTTATCATATATAAATTTTGCAAGTTATTCTTTGCTCAATATTATGCTTTTTGCTTTGTCCCTAGTGATACAAGTAAATCTAGTTCATTTATGTTAATGGCTGTCTTTTTATTAATAAATAAACTATTTATTTATCTATTCTCCAGTATTTCCCCAAAGATGAATAATTAGCCTATTTCCATTTTTTTCAATATTGCAAACAGGAATAACGTAAACACCATTCCCTGTGATTAAGTTTGGCTCATGTAATTGAGTTTCTCTATGACGTAAGAAGCAGAAACTTTGGGAGACTTATCCCCCCGCCGCCTCAGCACATTCCTGCAGTTTTGCGTACACCAGAGGCTTCCTCCTTCAAGCTTCTGCATTTCTCTGCCCAGGGACTTTTTCTTGTCCCAGAAGAAGAACTTCACTGTGCTGAACAGGCTAATAATGCTGAGGAGTTTACATCCCCAGGAGTAAATTTCCACCAATGGGAATTGGTAGAAAATATCTCAGCTTCTTTGCTACTTGGTAGGACAACTGAGATGTTCTAACCATTCTCTCAGAGGACTTCCACCCAGCAGGATATTCCCCAGGAGGACCCAGGAGGATTCTTGCTCTGCTAGTAACGGTGGCACAAGCATGGTCAACAAGCTCTGGGGTGACTGTCATCTGTAGGCCAGAGTTCATAGTAGCAGATGCTGATCTAGAACTCCACTCCCAATTTCAGAGGGGCTGATAGCAATCTGTAACTGAAAAGCCAGGTGGTAACAATTGTTAGAGGCAAGTGGGCATCATTACTGCACCAGGCAGTCAAGCCAAAGAGGCAACCAAGATGTTTAGATCCTCTGGGATCACAATGGCTAATATAGCATGTTGTTCCCAGGGATAAGATAGATGGCAAAATGAGGATATGGCTTAACTTATATAAGCCAAAAACCAAAAATATAAAAACTGATTGGCAGACAGCTGACGGCAGCCATTGTAACGGAAAATTATTATACCTCACACAGTAGTCTGACCTGACATTGACACCATGGTACCCAAAATGTCATCATGCTGTTGCTGACAGAATAGTGTTGATACAGAGGCTAAGTAATAAGTGGAATCCTTGCCCCATGCTAGTCCAGTGGGTCCATGGACACATCCTATAGTTTCCTAGGGACACTAGGGAAATGAGCATAGGATGTTGTCCATGGACCCACTGGACTACTGTGGGACCAGGATTCCATTTATTATCTAGCCTCTGTATCAACTCTATTGATACCATGTGTCTCTATAACACCTATATATAATATAATGGGTATATATAATATAAGGCATATATATATCCAGATCCTAACAATATTCCCTGGCTCCTGGATTAATAGTCATCATGGTAGGAAAGGCCAAGTGGAAGCTCACAAATCTGTCCTCAGTGCCCTTAGTCAAGATGACAAATTAGAAGCAATATCATATCCTGGGTGGAATGGTAGCGTTTAATGACACCTAGAAAACTTAGAGGGTAGTGTCCACCATTTCCTCATTTAATTTACCAGAGTGGCTCCTGCAAAAAACAGATGAATCATTGTAGGTTGAAATGTACTACCATATATTTAGTGAAGTGTAGCTTTATTTTTACTGGAATAGATCAGTCCCACCTCTGAAACGTTTTATGAGGCTACTGACTGGCGAATGGGTAACTTTTAATGCTCATTAAGAAGAAGGATCAACAGCAGAAAAAATAATTTTTTGTAACTATGTATGATGACATATGTAACTGAGACTTACTGTGGTGATCATTTTGCAGAATACATAAATGTTAAATCATTATGTTGTACACCTGAAACTAATATAATGTTTTATGTCAGTTATACCTCAGATAAAAAAAGGAGGATCAAAGTAGTTTGCATTCTCCTGGGAGAGACAACAATACATGTTCACAGTCTTGACTAAGCACTGTATTAACTATATTGCTTATTTATAATATAGTCCTAAGGGACCTAGATCATTGTGACATTACATAGAATATCATGCTGGTCCACCATGTTGATAACATGAAGCTAAATCAAACCTGGTGCTTAGTTTGGGATTCTCCAGAAGAAGACCCTGAGGCAAGATTTCAGGTACTAATAGTTTATTTAGGGAGTGTTCCCAGAAAGACAGTAGAGCAATCAGGAAATGAGACAGAGGAGGGAAAGCAAACAATAAGCAAGTTTCTACTGTGGATAATTACAGCTTAATCTCTTTGGGAGCTACTGCTACTATACTATAGCATCTCAGAGTTATCTCACCCAAAGAATGAAAGATTTATAAACAAACTCCTATCAGTCACCAGCCTGGGTCCAAATCTTTGTTAGAATTTTACCATGGATTGCTGATATCTCTGCTGAGCAGTATGTCTCTGTGGGTCTGACAACACCCAGCTCATGATGGGCAGCTATGGTTGCATACACTTGATACTACTCCCTAAAAGGACATACGACTCTCTAAAAGTATCACTGCTATAACAGGCCCCTAAGTATTTGTAGAGCTTATCTCCCACCCTCTGGAGCATGTGTCTTTGTAGAGCATCCAGGGAACGTGCCACTTCTTGCTTTCCAAGTGTAGCAGATACTGTTGGTGTCCTACCATATCTCCTTGCATCTTACTATTGACTCTTGTTCTGTATGCCCTTTGAGGTCCAGCTGTCAGTATCTGCATATTTTTGGCTATCTGATTTCTCTGGAGAACCTACTGTAGACGTATACATAGCAGGCCAGGAATGTCAGTGAGTTCTCACCAACACCCCAGAACGACTAAATCAGTGGCTTAAAACCAGTACTCACATGCAGTAAGGAGGCACCCAGATAGTAAAAATTTAAGGAGGCAAATCAATCTCAGACACTGACCCTGTGTCTGTATGATTCTGAGCACTACTGCCTCCTTGAGTGTAAAATGTACATCAGATTTCAAAGACTTACGAAAAAAGGAAGTAAAATATCTCATTAATTACTTGTATATTGATTACATTTTGAAATAATGGTAACATATATATTAGTTTACATAAAATATATTATTAAATTAATTTCACACTTTTATTTTTAATGTAGATACCATATATTTAAAATGGTATCTGTGACTAATATTTCCATTGAACAGTACTCAGACCAGGCATGATAAAACTATGGCCCATGGGCTAACTACATGTTTTTGTAAAAAACAAAAAAAAAATTATTGAAGAACAACCATGCCCATTCACATATATATTGTCTGTGGCTGGTTTCATACTACAACTGCAGAGTTGAGTAGTTGATGGGGCCTAGTTACTCTTGGGTCTTATAAGAAAATGTTTGCCAACCCCTGGTTTACAACTTTAAAATTGAATATGATTATGGATATAGTCATTTTAAATCTGCAATCTTAGCATTTGCTTTCAACTTGTCAATATAATCTGTGTTCCTCTTCTTTATTTCTTTCTTTTTGACTTAATTGAGTATAGTTTCAGTATTCCATTTCATTTCCACTATCACCAAATTAGCTGTGCCTCTTTTCCTCCCCCAGTTGTTCTTTAGTTTTTCACAGTCTATCTTCAAATACTATTATGCCACTATAACTTAAAAAACTTACAATAGTGAATGTCTGTTCCTCTCTTCCTTTGTGCTATTGTCATACATTTTACTTCTCTATAAGTTCTAAAACCCATGATATATTGTTATTGTTTCTGCTTTTAACAGTTATCTGTTAAGAAATGTAGAAAAAAGTATTATATGTATACTTTATTTTTTTAATTTAATTTTTATTTTATATTGGAGTATAGTTGATTTAGTGTTGTGTTAGTTTCAGGTATACAGCTGAGTCAGTTATACATATACATATATCCATTCTTTTTCAGATTCTTTTCCCATATAAGTTATTAGAGAATATTGAGTAGATTTCCCTGTGCTATACAGTAGGTCCTTGTTGATTATCTATTTTACATATAATAGTGTGTATATGTATACTTTGCATTCACCATTTTCAGTGATCTTTATTGCAATGTGTAATTTTGAGTTTCTACTGAGTATTAATCTTCAGACTTATTGCAAGTCTGATGGCAATGAACTCTTTCAGCTGTTTGCCTTAAAATAAAAAAGTATTTTACCTTCATTTTGAAGCATATAGTTTGCTGGATGTAGAAGTCTGGATTGAAAGGTTTTTTTTCCTTCCACTATTTAAAAAGTTTCCTTTGTCCTCTGGCTTGCATTGTTTCTGAAAAGAAATCAGTAATATTTCTTATCTTTGATATCTTAAATATCTTTTTTTTCTGACTACTTTTAAGACTTTATTTTAAGCTGTGCCTTGGGTGGGTTTCCTTGGGGATTTTCTGCTTTGTGTTTTCTGAGCTTCTTGAAGATGTAGATTATACTTTTGTCAAATTGGAAAATTTGAGACCATTCTTTTGGCACTATTTCTTCAACTATGCCCTGCTCTTTTTCTCAACTTCAATTACACATATGTTAAATAACTTGAAATTGTCTTACAGTTCCCTGAGAATCAGTCCATTTTTATTTTCTTTCATCCTTCTTACTACCCACTCCCAGGCTTCGTTCTGATCGTTTCTTTCATTATGTCTTCAAATTCACTGACCTTTTCTTTTGTAGTGATGACCTGCTCTTAAGCACATCCAGTGAGTTTTGATTTTAGATATTTTATTTTTCAGTCCTAAATGACTTATTTAATTCTTTTATTTTAAGCTCCAACTTTATTGTATTCATGTTTTTATTTAAAGGCCTTTAATATGTTTATGGGGGTTATTTTAAAGTCTTTGCTATTTCCATCTTCTCTCTTTTCTATTGACCTAATTTTTACTTGGTTATCAGTCATATTTTTTTTCTTCTGAAATTCTGTGACTTTTATATGAATGATAGGCATTGTAATTATTATTTTGGTGAACGTCTAAACTTTTTGGTTTTACTTTAAAGAGTAAATTTTCTTGGAAAGGTGAGGCAGTTAAGTTTCTTGCAGATCAGCTTGATTCTTTCAAGGTCTGCCTTATAAAGCTTTGTTAAGAAGGATATAGACTATGTTTACTTTATTCCTCCCATTAAAACTTGGCTTTTCTGTAGTCACTACCTAACATCACAGGGGTTTAATAAAGTCTTTTTACTTTGGATGGATAGATGTTGAACATCTCCCAGCCTTGTGTGAGCTCTAGAATTTTATTTTTTACTTTTAAGTAGTTATAATTTCTATGACTTCATGGAGTTTCATATATGTATTCATAGCTTAGTATTCAGCAAAGTTTCAAGGACAGCCCTATGCAAACTTCCGAAGTTTTTTTTTTTTTAATCAAAACTCCAGCCACCTCAACCTCTTTGATCTCCAATTGTTATCTGCTAAACTCATCATAACTGCCATGCTCTGCTTGAGTTTCTTCTCCATGCAGTATGATTCAGAAATCAACTCTAGGCAGAAAGCTGGGCTAATCTTCTCTGTTTCTCTTCTCTCAGGGATCATAATCCTACACTGCCCACTGCGCAGTGTATGCAAGAAGTTGTTTTCTAGTTGTTTGCTAAGTGGGCAAATCTGGTACAAGTTACTGCACCAGGGCAATAAGATAAAATCTCATTTTGTTGTTTCTGTAAGTAGATTTTTTTTTAAAAACCTAGTGATTTTATTTCTTTCATTTTTATAGTGTTATCTAGGTTTTTTATGAATTCTTGAATCAGTTATTATAAATTATAATTTTCTATGAAATTATCAATTTCTTTAAAGTTTTAATAAACTTATTCCATAAAGGTGTCCATAGTATATTCTTAGCATATTTAAAAAATATTAAAATTTCAAATCTTTTTAAAAAATCTCTTCTCGGGACCAATATTTGTAATTCCTTTTTTTCCTGCATCAGTCTTGCAAAAAAATTTTTTTTAACATCTTTATTGGAGTATAATTGCTTTACAATGGTATGTTAGTTTCAGCTTCACAACAAAATGAATCAGTTATATATATACATATATTCCCATATCTCTTCCCGCTTGCGTCTCCCTCCCTCCCACCCTCCCTATCCCACCCCTCCAGGCGGTCACAAAGCACCGAGCTGATCTCCCTGTGCTATGCGGCTGCTTCCCACTAGCTATCTACTTTACGTTTGGTAGTGTATATATGTCCATGCCTCTTTATCGCTTTGTCACCGTTTACCCTTCCCCCTCCCCATAGCCTCAAGTCCATTCTCTAGTAAGTCTGTCTCTTTATTCCTGTTTCACCCCTAGGTTTTTCATGACATTTTTTTTTTAAATTCCATATATATGTGTTAGCATACGGTATTTGTCTCTCTCTTTCTGACTTACTTCACTCTGTATGACAGACTCTAGGTCTATCCACCTCATTACAAATAGCTCAATTTCGTCTCTTTTTATGGCTGAGTAATATTCCATTGTATATATGTGCCACATCTTCTTTATCCATTCATCCGATGATGGACACTTAGGTTGTTTCCATCTCTGGGCTATTGTAAATAGAGCTGCAATGAACATTTTGGTACATGACTCTTTTTGAATTATGGTTTTCTCAGGGTATATGCCCAGTAGTGGGATTGCTGGGTCATATGGTAGTTCTATTTGTAGCTTTTTAAGGAACCTCCATACTGTTCTCCACAGTGGCTGTATCAATTTACATTCCCACCAACAGTGCAAGAGGGTTCCCTTTTCTCCACACCCTCTCCAGCATTTATTGTTTCTAGATTTTTTGATGATGGCCATTCTGACTGGTGTGAGATGATATCTCATTGTAGTTTTGATTTGCATTTCTCTCATGATTAGTGATGTTGAGCATTCTTTCATGTGTTTGTTGGCACTCTGTATATCTTCTTTGGAGAAATGTCTATTTAGGTCTTCTGCCCATTTTTGGATTGGGTTGTTTGTTTTTTTGTTATTAAGCTGCATGAGCTGCTTATAAATTTTGGAGATCAATCCTTTGTCAGTTGCTTCATTTGCAAATATTTTCTCCCATTCTGAGGGTTGTCTTTTGGTCTTCTTTATGGTTTCCTTTGCTTCGCAAAAGCTTTTAAGTTTCATTAGGTCCCATTTGTTTACTCTTGTTTTTATTTCCATTTCTCTAGGAGGTGGGTCAAAAAGGACCTTGCTGTGATTTATGTCATAGAGTGTTCTGCCTATGTTTTCCTCTAAGAGTTTGATAGTTTCTGGCCTTACATTTAGGTCTTTAATCCATTTTGAGCTTATTTTTGTGTATGGTGTTAGGGAGTGATCTAATTTCATACTTTTACATGTAGCTGTCCAGTTTTCCCAGCACCACTTATTGAATAGGCTGTCCTTTCTCCACTGTACATTTCTGCCTCCTTTGTCAAAGATAAGGTGACCATATGTGCATGGGTTTATCTCTGGGCTTTCTATCCTGTTCCATTGATCTATCTTTCTGTTTTTGTGCCAGTACCATACCGTCTTGATAACTGTAGCTTTGTAGTATAGTCTGAAGTCTGGGAGCCTGATTCCTCCAGTTCCTTCTTTCGTTCTCAAGATTGCTTTGGCTATTCAGGGTCTTTTGTGTTTCCATACAAATTGCAAAATTTTTTGTTCTAGTTCTGTGAAAAATGCCAGTGGTAGTTTGATAGGGATTGCATTGAATCTATAGATTGCTTTCGGTAGTAGAGTCATTTTCACAATGTTGATTCTTCCAATCCAAGAACATGGTATATCTCTCCATCTATTTGTATCATCTTTAATTTCTTTCATCAGTGTCTTATAATTTTCTGCATACAGATCTTTTGTCTCCTTAGGTAGGTTTATTCCTAGATATTTTATTCTTTTTGTTGCAATGGTAAATGGGAGTGTTTTCTTGATTTCACTTTCAGATTTTTCATCATTAGTATATAGGAATGCCAGAGATTTCTGTGCATTAATTTTGTATCCTGCCACTTTACCAAATTCATTGATTAGCTCTAGTAGTTTTCTGGTAGCATCTTTAGGGTTCTCTATGTATAGGATCATGTCATCTGCAAACAGTGACAGCTTTACTTCTTCTTTTCCAATTTGGATTCCTTTTATTTCCTTTTCTTCTCTGATTGCTGTGGCTAAAACTTCCAAAACTATTTTGAATAAGAGTGGTGAGAGTGGGCAACCTTGTCTTGTTCCTGATCTTAGTGGAAATGCTTTCAGTTTTTCACCATTGAGGATGATGTTTGCTGTGGGCTTGTCATATATGGCCTTTATTATGTTGAGGAAAGTTCCCTCTATGCCTACTTTCTGCAGGGTTTTTATCATAAATGGGTGTTGAATTTTGTCAGAAGCTTTCTCTGCATCTATTGAGATGATCATATGGTTTTTCTCCTTCAATTTGTTAATATGGTTTATCACATTGATAGATTTGCGTATATTGAAGAATCCTTGCATTCCTGGAATAAACCCCACTTGATCATGGTGTATGATCTTTTTAATGTGCTGTTGGATTCTGTTTGCTAGTATTTTGTTGAGGATTTTTGCATCTATGTTCATCAGTGATATTGGCCTGTAGTTTTCTTTCTTTGTGACATCCTTGTCTGGTTTTGGTATCAAGGTGATGGTGGCCTCGTAGAAGGAGTTTGGGAGTGTTCCTCCCTCTGCTATATTTTGGAAGAGTTTGAGAAGGATAGGTGTTAGCTCTTCTCTAAATGTTTGATAGAATTCGCCTGTGAAGCCATCTGGTCCTGGGCTTTTCTTTGTTGGAAGATTTTTAATCACAGTTTCAATTTCAGTGCTTGTGATTGGTCTGTTCATATTTTCTATTTCTTCCTGATTCAGTCTTGGCAGGTTGTGCCTTTCTAAGAATTTGTCCATTTCTTCCAGATTGTCCATTTTATTGGCATAGAGTTGCTTGTAGTAATCTCTCATGATCTCTTTTATTTCTGCAGTGTCAGTTGTTACCTCTCCTTTTTCATTTCTAATTCTATTGATTTGAGTCTTCTCCCTTTTTTTCTTCATGAGTCTGGCTAGTGGTTTATCTATTTTGTTTATCTTCTCAAAGAACCAGCTTTTAGTTTTATTGATCTTTGCTATTGTTTCCTTCATTTCTTTTTCATTTATTTCTGATCTGATTTTTATGATTTCTTTCCTTCTGCTAGCTTTGGGGTTTTTTTGTTCTTCTTTCTCTAATTGCTTGAGGTGCAAGGTTAGGTTGTTTATTCGAGATGTTTCCTGCTTCTTAAGGTGGGCTTGTATTGCTATAAACTTCCCCCTTAGAACTGCTTTTGCTGCATCCCACAGGTTTTGGGTCGTCGTGTCTCCATTGTCATTTGTTTCTAGGTATTTTTTGATTTCCTCTTTGATTTCTTCAGTGATATCTTCATTATTAAGTAGTGTATTGTTTAGCCTCCATGTGTTTGTATTTTTTACAGATCTTTTCCTGTAATTGATATCTAGTCTCATGGCGTTGTGGTCAGAAAAGATACTTGATACAATTTCAATTTTCTTAAATTTACCAAGGCTTGATTTGTGACCCAAGATATGATCTATCCTGGAGAATGTTCCATGAGCACTTGAGAAAAATGTGTATTCTGTTGTTTTTGGATGGAATGTCCTATAAATATCAATTAACTCCATCTCGTTTAATGTATCATTTAAAGCTTGTGTTTCCTTATTTATTTTCATTTTGGATGATCTGTCCATTGGTGAAAGTGGGGTGTTAAAGTCCCCTACTATGAATGTGTTACTGTCGATTTCCCCTTTTATGGTTGTCAGTATTTGCCTTATGTATTGAGGTGCACCTATGTTGGGTGCATAAATATTTACAATTGTTATATCTTCCTCTTGGATTGATCCCTTGATCATTATGTAGTGTCCTTCTTTGTCTCTTCTAATAGTCTTTGTTTTAAAGTCTATTTTGTCTGATATGAGAATTGCTACTCCAGCTTTCTTTTGGTTTCCACTTGCATGAAATACCTTTTTCCATCCCCTTACTTTCAGTCTGTATGTGTCTCTAGGTCTGAAGTGGGTCTCTTGTAGACAGCAAATATATGGGTCTTGTTTTTGTATCCATTCAGCCAATCTGTGTCTTTTGGTGGGAGCATTTAGTCCATTTACATTTAAGGTAATTATCGATATGTGTGTTCCTATTCCCATTTTCTTCATTGTTTTGGGTTTGTTATTGTAGGTCCTTTCCTTCTTTTGTGTTTCTTGCCTAGAGAAGTTCCTTTAGCAGTTGTTGTAGAGCTGGTTTGGTGGTGCTGAACTCTCTCAGCTTTTGCTTGTCTGTAAAGGTTTTAATTTCTCCATCAAATCTGAATGAGATCCTTGCTGGGTAGAGTAATCTTGGTTGCAGGTTTTTCTCCTTCAACACTTTCAATATGTCCTGCCACTCCCTTCTGGCTTGCAGAGTTTCTGCTGAAAGATCAGCTGTTAACCTTATGGGGATTCCCTTGTGTGTTATTTGTTGTTTTTCCCTTGCTGCTTTTAATATGTTTTCTTTGTATTTAATTTTTGACAGTTTGATTAATATGTGTCTTGGCGTATTTCTCCTTGGATTTATCCTGTATGGGACTCTCTGTGCTTCCTGGACTTGATTAACTATTTCCTTTCCCATGTTAGGGAAGTTTTCAACTATAATCTCTTCAAATATTTTCTCAGTCCCTTTCTTTTTCTCTTCTTCTTCTGGAACCCCTATAATTCGAATGTTGGTGCGTTTAATGTTGTCCCAGAGGTCTCTGAGACTGTCCTCAGTTCTTTTCATTCTTTTTTCTTTATTCTGCTCTGCAGTAGTTATTTCCACTATTTTATCTTCCAGGTCACTTATCCGTTCTTCTGCCTCAGTTATTCTGCTATTGATCCCATCTAGAGTACTTTTAATTTCATTTATTGTGTTGTTCATCGTTGCTTGTTTCATCTTTAGTTCTTCTAGGTCCTTGTTAACTGATTCTTGCAATTTGTCCATTCTATTGTCCATTCTATCTCCAAGATTTCGGATCAACCTTACTATCATTATTCTGAATTCTTTTTCAGGTAGACTGCCTATTTCCTCTTCATTTGTTAGGTCTGGTGGGTTTTTATCTTGCTCCTTCATCTGCTGTGTGTTTTTCTGTCTTTTCATTTTGCTTATCTTACTGTGTTTGGGGTCTCCTTTTTTGCAGGCTGAAGGTTCGTAGTTCCTGTTGTTTTTTGTGTCTGTCCCCAGTGGCTAAGGTTGGTTCAGTGGGTTGTGTAGGCTTCCTGGTGGAGGGTACTAGTGCCTGTGTTCTGGTGTATGAGGCTGGATCTTGTCTTTCTGGTGGGCAGGTCCACGTCTGGTGGTGTGTTTTGGGGTGTCTGTAGACTTATTATGATTTTGGGCAGCCTCTCTGCTAATGGGTGGGGTTGTGTTTCTGTCTTGCTAGTTGTTTGGCATAGGATGTCCAGCACTGTAGCTTGCTGGTCGTTGAGTGAAGCTGGGTGCTGGCGTTGAGATGGAGATCTCTCGGAGATTTTTGCTGTTTGATATTATGTGCAGCTGGGAGGCCTCTTGTGGACCAGTGTCCTGAAGTTGGCTCTCCCACCTCAGAGGCACAGCACTGAGTCCTGGCTGCAGCACCAAGAGCCTTTCATCCACAGGGCTCCTTAATTTGGGATGATTCGTTGTCTATTCAGGTATTCCACAGATGCAGGGTACATCAAGTTGATTGTGGAGCTTTAATCCGCTGCTCCTGAGGCTGCTGGGAGAGATTTCCCTTTCTCTTCTTTGTTCTCACAGTTCCCAGGGGCTCAGCTTTGGATTTGGCCCCGCCTGTGCGTGTAGGTCGCCGGAGGGCGTCTGTTCTTTGCTCAGACAGGACGGGGTTAAAGGAGCCGCTGATTCGGAGGCTCTGGCTCACCCAGGCCGGGGGGTAGGGAGGGTCACGGAGTGCGGGGCGGGCCTGCGGCGGCAGAGGCCGGCGTGACGCTGCAGCCTGAGGCGCGCCGTGCGCTCTCCCGGGGGAGCCGTCCCCGGATCCCGGGACCCCGGCAGCAGCGGGCTGCACAGGCTCCCCGGAAGGGCGTGTGGCTAGTGACCTGCGCTCGCACACAGGCCTCCTGGCGGCGGCAGCAGCGGCCTTAGCGTCCCATGTCCGTCTCTGGGCTCCGCACTCTTAGCCGCGGCTCGCGCCCGTCTCCGGAGCTCTCCCAAGCAGCGTTCCCAATCCCCCCTCCTCATGCACCAGGAAACAAAGAGGGACGTAAAAGTCTCTTGCCTCTTCGGCAGGTCCAGACCCCTCCCCAGACTCTCTCTCGGCCAGCCGCGGCGCACCAACGCCCTGCAGGCTGTGTTCACGCCGCCAACCTCAGTCCTCTCCCGGCGCTCCGACAAAAGCCGGAGCCTCAGCTCCCAGCCCCGCCCGCCCTGGCGGGCGAGCAGACAAGCCTCTCGGCTGGTGAGTGCCGGTCGGCCCGATCCTCTGCGCTGGAATCTCTCCGCTTTGCCCTCCGCACCCCTGTTGCTGTGCTCTCCTCCGCGGCTCCCAAGCTCCCCCACTCCGCCTCCCGAAGTCGCAAAAATTTTTTTTAATTAAATTTTCCCCAGAAGCAGCTTTTGAATTTTATATTTTATTGTTGTAATTTTCTGTTTTATTTATTTAACTTTTGTTTCTATGTTTTCTATTTTATTTTATTTTATTGTCTTCACTATTTCTTTCTTTTTACTGTCCTTGGGTTTGAAATGTTACTGATATATTAATATTTTAATTTAAATGTTTAGCTCATTAATTTTCAGTTTTGAAAATATTTGCACTGAAGGCTATACATTTTCTTACAAATACAATTATGCTGTATTCCTCAAATGAAAACATTGTCATTTAGTTATTATTATATTCTAATTTCCATAATTATTTTACTATCATCCATAAATTATTTTTAAATGTGTCTTAAAATTTCTAACATTATATAGTTTCTTCATTTTTTTTTCTGATTTTAAAATTAAGGTGTGATGCACATGCCATGAAATTCACTCTTTCAAAATGTACTATTCAGTGATTTTTAGTAAATTCACAGGGTTATGTGATTCACCAATATCTAATCCTAGAATATATACACCCCCAGAATTAACCTTGTATCCATTATTAGTTACTCCCCATTTCCCTCTCCTCCCAGCCTCTGATAACCACCAATCTACTTTCTGTCTCCATGGATTTTCCTGTGCCAGACATATCACATAATGGTATCATAACTATGTGGCCTTTTGTAGCTAGTTTATTTTACTTTGCATAATGTTTTCAAGATTCATTCATATTGTGGCATGTATCAGTACCATACTCCTTTTATGGCTGAATAACATTCCATTGTATGGTTATACAACATTTATTTATCCATTCATCAGTTGATGGACATTGTGTTGTTTGAACTTTCTGGCTACTATATGTAATGCTGCTATAAACACATTTTACAATATAAACACTGCTAAATACACATTTTTGTATGAATATATGTTTCCAGTTTCTTGGGTACACAGGAGTGGCATTGCTGTCATATGATAATTCCATGTTTATATTTTTGATGAACTACCGAAATGTTTTCCAGTGTGGCTTCATCATTATACATTCCCACCAGCAATGTATGAGGTTTATAAGTTCTCCACATCATTTTCAACACTTATTATTGTCCTTTTAAAAAGAATTTACTATAGCCATCCTAGTGGGTGTAAAGAGGTATTTCATTGTGATCTTAATTTGCATTTCTTTAATGACTAATGATGTTGAATATCTTTCCATGTGCTTATTGACAATTTTTATGTCTTCTTTGAAAGAAATATTTATTCAAATCTTTTGCTTAGTTTTTATTTGTTTTTTTCCCATTGTTTATTTGTAAGAGTGCTTTGTATGATCTGGATTTAAATCTCTTATCACATTATGGTTTGTAAATATTTTCCTTCATTCAGTGATTATCTTTCATTTTTTTGATAGTATCCTTTCAAGCACAAAGTTTAATTCTCATGAAGTCCAATTCATCTGGGCTTTTCTGATCTTGCTTGTTTGTTTGGATGCTTGTACTACAGGTGTTGTATTTAAGAAACCATTGCTTAATACAAGGTCAAGAAGATTTACAACTCTATTTTCTTCTAAGAGTTTTATAGTTTTAGCTCTTACACTGAAGTGTTCAATGTAATGATCTATTTTGAATGAATTTTTCTATATGATATGGGTCCAATTTCATTCTTTTGCATGAAGATATCCATTTGTTCCAGCATCACTTATTAAAAGACTATCTTCCCCCTCATTGAATCATGTTGGAACCCTTGTCAAAATTAGTTGACCATAAGTTTAGGGGTTTATTTCTGTACTCTCTTTTCCATCTGTCTATATGTTTATCATAATAACAGTACTCTACTGTCTTGATTTATGTAGGCCTGTAGTAAGTTTTAAAATAAGAAATTGTGAGCCTTCTAACTTTGTTCTTCTTCAAGATTACTTTGGTTATTCTGGTTCTTCTGCATATTCATATGAATTTTAGGATCACGTTGACAAATTCTGCAAAAAAGAATGCCGCTGAGATTCTAATAGGGAAACTTGAATCAGTAGATCAGTTTGGAGAGTACTGCCATCTTAACAATGTTAAGTCTTTCAATCCATTAAAATGGAATTTCTTCACACTTATTTATCTTCTTTAATTTCTTTGAACATTTTTTTTTAAGTTTTCACTGTAGGAAACTTGTGCTTCTAAAAAAGTGCTAAATTTATTTCTAACTATTTTATTCTTTTTGATGCTAATATAATAGGATTTTTAAAGCTTTATTTTCAGATTGCTCATTGCCAGTATATAAAAATAAAATTGATTTTTGTGTTTTGCTCTTGTATCTTGCAACTTTGCTTAACATTCTAATGTTTTTTATCAGATTCCTTAGGATTTTCTGTATACAAGATCATGTTACCTGCAAATAGAGAAAGTTTTAGCTTTCATTTCCAATCAGGACAACTTCTTATTTATTTTTTCTTGCCTAATTGCCCTGGCTTGATTCTTCAGCACAACATTAAACACAAGTGGCTAGCATAGATACACTACCTTATTCCTGATGTTAGGAGGCAAATCTTTTATTCTTTCATCATTAATTATGAGTAGCTTTAGATTTTTCATTAATGCCTTTTATCATATTGAGAATGTTCCATTTTACTCCTAATCTTTTTAGTGTTTTTATCATGAAAGGGTTTTGGATCTTGTCAAAAGCTTTTTCTGAATCTACTGAGATAATCACATGAGGTGTTTTGGGTCCTTTATACTATTACTGAGGTGTATTACATAGATCGATTTTTGTATGTTGAACCAACCTTTCATTCCTGAGATAAATCCCACTTAGCTCTGATATAATCATTTTTACGTGTTGCTGGGTTCAGTTTGCTAGTATTTTGTTTAGGATTTTTCATCTATATTCATAAGGAATAATTGGTTTGTAGTTTCCTTTTATTGTGTTGTTATTATTTGTTTTGGTATCAAATTAATACTGGCCTCATTGAATCAGTTGGGAAATAGACCTTCTTCTTCTATTTTTTGGAAGAGTTTGTGAAGTATCAGTGTTACTTCTTTAAATGTTAGGTAGAATTCACCAGTGAAGTAATCTGGTCATGAACAGATTTTTTAATTTTGTAATAAAAGATTGTGAGTAACCTACCCTCAAATCTAGTTTTTATAATGCATTCTCACTTATTTTACTGTGTTAAAAGAATCAAGTTTATATTATGCATATTTCTTCATAAAATATTTGGTTTCTGTATTTTGTGTTCAATTTTTATATAGTTCCATGTATACTTTAAAACAAACAATGTTCTAACTTTAATAATATTTTAAATTGTATTTTCTAATTTTGTGGGTAGAATTCTCTGTACATCCTTTAAGGCAAAATTGTTAATTGGGTTGTCTGTCTATTTTTTATGCTTATTATATTTTGTCTTCTTGATTTATTAATGAGAGTGATATGTTAAAATTAAGCACTAAACATATAACTTGTTAATTTTCCCCGTGGTAATTGAAATCATTACATTATATATTTTGATGTTCCTTTGCAGTATATAGGCTTGGAATTATATAGCCCTAGACAATTTTCCTTTGATAATTATGACACTTTATATCACTAATAATTTTTTCTTGAAATTTATTGTTTATTGATGTGACTATTCTAGGCTTTTAAAATATTATTTTTCTGGGATTATTTCTACTTTTTTTCTTTCAGCCTAACAACATTATTATTATGTAGGTGTGACTCTTAGTAAAAAGAATATAGTTAGATTTTTAAAACAGCACTTTTCTGGGAACCATCTTCTTTTTACCTGGAAGAGTTAATGCATCAATAATTGCATTAATAATTGCATTTATTATTATTTCTGATACTTCTAAATACATTTTTATAATCTTAGTTTTTCTATATCCTATGATTTTCTTTGCTTTATTGAACCTTCTGCTTGCTTTTTATTGATTGATCAAATTTTATTTTATTTCCTTTTCTCCTCTCTTAATATGTGTTAAATATTAATTCTTTTTCTATTCTTACATCAGTTCTGAATTTTAATTTCTACACTTGACCTAGAAAAATCTAAGCAGCTCATGAAGCTCAATATTAAAAAAACAAACAACCCAATCAAAAAATGGCAGATCTAAACAGACACTTCTCTGAAGAAGATATACAGATTGCCAACAAATACATGAAAGGATTCTCAACATCACTAATCATTAGAGAAATGCAAATCAAAACTACAATGAGGTATTAGCTCACACTGGTCAGAATGGCCATCATCAAAGAATCTGCAAACATTAAATGCTGGAGAGGGTGTGGAGAAAAGGGGACCCTCTTGTACTGTTGGTGGGAATGTAAATTGATATAGCCACTATGAAGAACAGTATGGAGGTTCCTTAAAAAACTAAAAATAGAACTACCATATGACCCAGAAATTCCACTACTGGGCATATACCCTGAGAAAAACATAATTCAAAAAAAGTCATCTACCACAGTGTTCATTGCAGCACTATTTACAATAGCCAGGACATGGAAGCAACCTAGATGTCCATTGACAGATGGACAGATTGCTAAAGCAATCATTGAAAAGAAGAACAAAGCTGGAAGCATCATACTTCCTAATTTTGAACTATACTACAAAGCTATAGTAATTAAAACAGGATGGCACTCCCATAAAAATAGACACACAGACCAGTGAACAGAATACAGAGCCCAGAAATAGGCCCACAAATATACAGTCAACTAAAATTTGTAAGGGAGGCAAGAATACTCAATGCAGAAAGAATAATCTCTTCAATAAATGGTGCTGGGAAAACTGGAAATCACTTGCAGAAAAATGAAATTATACCCCTTTCTTATATCACTCATAAAACTCCTAGAAGAAAACAAAGGGTGAAAGCTCTTTAATATTGGTCTTGGCAATGATTTTTGGACATGACACCAAAAACACAAACAACAAAAGCAAAAATAAATAAATGAGACCACATCAAACTAAAAAAGCCCTGAACAGCAAAAGAAACAATCAACAAAATGAAAAAACAGCCTATAGAATGCAAGAAAATATTTGCAAACCATCCATCTGATAAGGGTTAATATCCAAGATATGTAAGGAATTTATATAACTCAATAGCAAAAACAAAACAAAATCAAATCTAATTTAAAAATGGGCAAAAAACCTGAATAGACATTTTTCCAAAAAAGACATACAAATGACCAACAGGTCCATAAAACGTCTCAATATCACTAATCATCAGAGAATTACAAATCAACACCATAATGAGGTATCACTTCACATCTTTTAGAATGGCTATTATCAAGAAAGACAAGAGATAACAGCTATTGGTGAGGATGTGTAGTAAAGGAAATGCTTGCCAAAGAAATGCAGGTGTTAGAGTTGGGAGTGAAGGCACACCTGGAGCCAATACTGGGGGGAAGGAGGAAGGAAGGGATCAAGGGAATATGTGCAGAGCATTGAACAGTGTCTTATATAGGAGGGAATTGTTGTACTTCTCTTTAGTCATCATGATTGTTGAATCTGAAGATATATGTCACTTAAGAAAGGTCTCAATTAGTTTTTTCTTTTCTTTTTGAAATATGTGCTGTTACCATTATCTAAAATCTGTCCCAGAACATCTATTAGTTGCTTTTTAATTTTACCTTAATTTATTCTACACATTTTTTAACATTCTGCAATCCCCACCTTTTTATATCTGTGCATATTTTACATAAGATCTTAAGATCTAGTTTCCATTTTACTATTTTTTGGACTGTATCTAATCTGCTTTTTAATATGTCCATTGAGTCTTTAATTTCATTAACTATATTACTTTTTATGTCATTGGTTCTTTTAAATTTTGCCTTTTTGATAGCGTCTTATTCTTGCCATATATTTTTGTTTGTTTGTTTTTTGGCTGCGTTGAGTCTTTGTCACTGAGCGCAGGCTTTCTCTAATTGCAGCGAGCGGGGGCTACTCTTTGTTGCGGTGTGCGGGCTTCTCATTGCAATGGCTTCTCTTGTTGCGGAGCACGGGCTCTAGGCATGCGGGCTTCAGTAGTGGCTTGTGGGCTCTAGAGCACAGGCTCAGTAATTGGGGCGTACAGGCTTAGTTGCTCCGCGGCATGTGGGATCTTCCCGGACAAGGGCTCGAACCCACGTCCCCTGCATTGGCAGGAGGATTCTTAACCATTGCACCACCAGGGAAGCCCTACAATATGGTTTTTATTCCTTTTGTTATCACTTTAAACATATAAGATTTTTCAGACTTTTCTGTAATTTCAAATTTGGGGATGATGTGTATTTAATCTTGCTAATGAAGTATTTTTTCCCTGTGTGTTTTTAAAAATGTTTTATTGTGAGGTCATTAGCAGTAGATCTTGTGTGTGTGTGTGTGTGTGTGTGTGTGTGTGACAGAGAGTCCTAAATTAGCTTTAGTTGTGGAAGTGTTTCTCCAAAAAGGTTTTGAGGTTGTATTTGCTGATGCAAGGTACCTGATATCAGTTGTTTTTTCCTGCATTTTTTTATTTTTTTGCGGTATGTGGGCCTCTCACTGTTGTGGCCTCTCCCGTTGCGGAGCACAGGCTCTGGACGCGCAGGCTCAGCGGCCATGGCTCACGGGCCCAGCCGCTCCGCGGCATGTGGGATCTTCCCAGACCAGGGCACGAACCCGTGTCGTCTGCATCGGCAGGCGGACTCTCAACCACTGTGCCACCAGGGAAGCCCCCTGCATATTTACTGGTTTAATAATTCTTGTATCCCCCCCAAACATGCAAAATCAGGCCTCATTTGCTCATAGTTCATGGTATTCATTTTCCACGGTGATTTTGTTTTTTCTTTTTGACCCAGATCCTCAGGCAATGGGAAAATTTCTTGCCATTTTCCTGGCCCAATGTATGTGTTCCCAGTATCTCTTTTCACTGAGCATGAAGCCATTGATGGTTCTGGCTTACAAGGTTCTCATTTCTACCTTCCTATTCAAATATGCTCAAAGATTCCTCTCTTTTTGTGAAATTTACTGAGATTTAAACTCAAGCCTCTAGGTATTAGAGCCTATTTCCAGACCACCACAGTATCTTTTAACATATGCAGCTGCTGAATTTCAGATCCATTTTGACCTCAGCATCTGGGTACATCCCTTTCTTTCTTCTGAGTGCACCTTTCTATTTTATCCCATTATTCCTAGAAGAATATACACTTCTTAGGTTAAAAATATGGGATATAGTAAAATTCCGAAATCTTATGGAAAGATCTAGGAGAATTCTGGAATGCCTTAGTTCTTCATGCAGCTAGGATGGACTCCTTTTTCAAACAAAATGTCTGTTGATAACCCAAAGTTATTTTGGCTAAAAGAATGGGAGTGCTGTTTTATTGTGTTACTAACTGAAAAATGTCCCTAGTCTTAGGTAAGGAGGTAGGGTTAAAATTATACTATCATCCTTAACATAGTCTTGTTGGATTGAGGGTCAGTCGCTTAATTTTTTCATGACATTAAGCAAGCATGTACATATATAGCACCTGGTACTCTTTCCTTCCATGGAATATATATAAAATTTATTTTATTTTATTTTCCAAAGAGTTAAGTATAGCAACCTGCAAGTCTCAGTGGGTCTGGTTCCCTGTGTAAACCTCAGTACTGATATCCACAAGTAGTTGACTCACTGGATCCAGGTTGACACAGGAATGTACTTTTAAAGAAATATACGATCTTGTCCCATAGCCTTTTGTTTTCCTCACTAAATGTGATCCTTGATTAGCTTAGTGGAAAAACTACTGTGTTGGAAACGGATGTTCAAATTTAAACATTGAGGAAGAGTATTGTCATTTATTGAATGCTTGCATCCGTGTTCCAGGTTCTAAACATTTGTTATCTCATTTATCCTTATATCCACTATGCATTTAGATATTACTTTAAGATAAGGAACTGAAGCTTAGATAAGTTCATAAGTTTATCCAAGGTGGCATAACCAATAATGATGCATATGACTTCAAAGCATCTGCTCTTTGTACTCTGACACTGACAGTGAAGCAAGGGGTTTTGAAAAAGTGGAAAAGATAAACTGTACCAACCAGGATAAATTTGCAGTTAAAAAATTACTCTTATTAAATAAGAAAGAGATTTGATACAGGGAATAAAGAGCTTGCAATCCATTGGAAGGACTAGAAAAACAGTCTCTGGGTTAGAACTCCAGGAATATTTCTGAGAGGAATACCATAGAACTAGTCCACCAGGGGAGCCACAATCAGAAAGGTGGGGAACCAAGAAGCCATCACCTGTACTGTAAGCTCCAAGGGCACACTTTTCAGGTGGGATTCAGGTTAAGGTGCTGCATTTACAACTGTCGGCTTCATAGTCATGCTGTGCCTATCCAATGTCTCCCCAGGAAACAATGATTATCCCTCACCTTGCCTCTTGACACCAGGGACATCTGCTAGCACTACTACAGCAAAACTCAGTACTTCCAGGGCTGTGCTTCTCAACACAGTCAATAGAAATGGTAAAATAATGGTCTTTGCTTCATTTCCCCTTTCCACATATTTCACAAGTATATCTGATGGGACAGATCTAAAGCATATCTGGAACCATAGCTGCAAAGGAGTCTAGCAAATGTGATGTTTAACTTTGTAACCTCTGCAGCACAGAAAGACACACTAGAAGAAGGATGGAATGAATATTGAGTACCAATTCACTATATTCACTTTCCTGGGGATAATAATGAGAAAGATTCATGGGGGGGTATTCCTCCAGAAACTTGTTTGGAAAAATGAATCTACATAAGACAAGAAGGAAAACCTTCCAGGGGAGAGATTGAAAAAACTAATTTCCTGAGAAATACATTATGGAAAACCTCCACTGGGAAGCTCCTGGGGTTTATTTGCCCAAAATAAAAACCAGACATACACATTTCAAAGTACATATTTTTCCATGATTTATGACCCCTAAACATTTTATTTTTACAAACACTTGAAGTCAAATTTTGATAGTTTTTCTAATTAAAAACAAAATATATAAAACCTCTGTAAATAAGCTACAATATTATTAATATGAGTTGGTATATGTACAATACCTCTCAGAGAAAATTAAAGCTATTTTGTAAAAACCCATAGAAAAATGATGTTATTTCATCAATTTAATTGGCAATAGCTTTCCCCATATATCATGCTACTAACTTTTTATTGTGTTCAGGATTTCTGCATCATTTCACTATATCCTATATTGCTAGCCTAAGGAAATGAATGCACATTCTTATAGGAGCAACTGAATTCCTTTTAAATATTTCCATGAAATCAAACCAAATTGGGAGATAGGTTATGAAGTTGTGTTAACCTGCTGCCTGATTCTTATTAGACTCGTTCTACATTCTTTTAAGTCCTAGGCACAAAGTCTCTGGTTATTTTCATGACTGCTATAATGGAATTACCATTTCAAGTTTGTAGGGGGTACAGGAGAAACATGATAGGAATAGCAGGAAGGAATGGCTCACTCATGAACAATCTCCTGAAATTTTGAGTTGATTAGGTTTGAGTTGCTAAAAGGGAGAGTGGGGGAAATGTACCCTAGTTTTCTTTTCCTCCAGTTTCCTGTTTGCGTTATGTGGCTTCTTGCATGTTGCATAATATAAATCGTCTTACCACTAGAAGACAAGTTTTATGTTTGCGTTATGTGGCTTCTTGCATGTTGCATAATATAAATCGTCTTACCACTAGAAGACAAGTTTTAGCTTGTGAACTCAGCAGATTTACTTAATTTCATTTTTCCAGTTGGCTATCCGCACCAATTCAGGCCAAGAGAGTATCTCATATCACCTAACGCAACAAATAGGTCCTGGACCACTCACGGCAATATCCACAATTTTGGCAGACTGAGGTTTCCTTTCTTCTGCCAAGCACCATCAACATTATTTTGGGACATATCTGAATCCGAATAGTCCAGAGTTTCCATTACATCATCCTAATTGTTAAAAAGGGGGGCCTGCTATAATTCTTGAAAACTAGTCTGTTTCGTCGTAGTCATTACCATAACACCAGATTGAAATATTGCCTTTCTCCATTGGTTTGGCCACAGCATAGCAGCCAGCCTCGTAGCGTCAAGGCATTAGGAAGGCAAAGCAATCCACAGTCAACAGTATGAATGGAACAATTCACACTGTTGTACACAGATATAGAGGTTAAACCCAAACACATGAAAAAGTGATGCTGGAAGCACTTGGGAACAGCTGGGCCAGATGAATAACTCAATTGGATGCCATGAGGAACAAATTAAACAACTGACTGGAGACCAGGCTGCTCCTGTGACAGACACTTTAATCAGGAAGTCAAAAGCTGATTGACAAGATGAAAAGCTGGATGACATGAAAAATGGAAACAGAAGGAACAACACAAGAAAAGGGCACCTCGGGTCAGCATGCTGACAAAAATAATCAAGTACGACAGGCCATAATCCAATCTTCGAATGTTTGGCATGGTGCTAGTTATGAGAATCTGCAGCCAACAGGAAAGAAAACTATTATTAAGCAAAGAAATTATCTGGCTTTCTAGAACTCACTATTACATGTTCACTAGAGGATTTTCTTTTTCTTTTTTTTAAACAAACATAATAGCTTTTGTTGAGTTTCCTAAGATCAATTAAAAAGTGCTAACATATCTGGAAATAAAGCTTTAGGAAGATGATGTTTAATAGTGTTTTAAATTCACAGTTAAATAGGTAATACGCACATTGATCGCTTCAAATCACAAAGTATGGGACCTGCTCATGCTCTTCTATTCAAGGCATAGAGGAAGAAGAGGCAGCAATTACTGAGAGGAGGTTTTTGTGGCCCGCTTAATAACTCTTATACTGGATTCTTACTGTTGAGTTACTGTTGGAATCCAAGGCCTAGCTTCCTGCCAGAGAAGAGCTTTGCCTGTGCTACCTGAATTATTTCTGATATACCTCAGAATACCACCTGTATCCCCAAAGATACGTTTGGAGATGAACTATATGAAGGATGGAATAATGATCAGCTTTTTTTTAAAAAAAGATAGACAACATAAGAGTTTGTCATTCCTGGGGTAAATGCGTGTGTTTATGTTATATGGCTTCAGCTCACATAGTACTTTGATTTCAATAGCATACAGTTTCCCAGAGGAAGGTCCAGATGTATAAGCACCTATGCAGGGTTTATACACTATGACCTCATGGCTTTTTAAGAAACTCATCTGCTCTTTGGAAAAATAGAAAACTTGTAGTAGAAACCTAAAGACCAGTTGACACTGTCTCCCTTGGATTCCTACACTGGAGGTAAAACTACATTACAAGGCCACTGATTTTCAAACTGTTTGAATCCCTGTGGGTTTTTGGAAGAAAAGTATGATCATGATGGACATGTTTCATTTGTGTCTACTCCATTACCTTCATGTCCCACAGGTCTAGGAGTTCTGGGGCATTAAAAACACAGTGAAAAAGTTTCCTGGACTCAAAAATGTGTAAAAGAAGAAAAACATTACTTTGATGATATTAACTTAAGTGAGGTCACTACTGTTTGACTGAACATATTCAGCTCAAACTGGGGACCAAGCTGACATATTTCACATGGATGAAATACCTTACAAAAAGTCAAACTGAATATCTTATCTATGGAATTCTAGATGTGCCAGGGTCATAATTGATGATTTTTCATTTTATAGAATTTTCTCAAGTATGTCATTGCAAGATTGTAGTGAGATCTTTGACCTTTCCTTGCCATCAATCTTTACAATTCAACAACAAGCAAGATTTATTATGTATTCTTATTATGAAATGGGGTTCATATTTAGTCTTCATTTTATTTCGAGTAACTCTATTGTAAGCCTCAGATTATATATGGTATGTGAAGGAAAAGTTGGATCAGAGACACAAAACACTGATAAGACTGCAATTCCTTCTATACTATGTATTTTTTTAAAAAAAGCAAAATTTAAAAATATGTATGTGTAGGAAAGTCTTACAAAGTTTTGGGTTTTCCCTTGGTGACTATTTCATAGCCCTTTTTAAAATCAGCAAATATCAACTATCACGACTTTGTAATTTTGTTCAATGCCCTAATGTTCTAATATCTTAAACATATCTTTAGGGATTAATTGGATAATCTATTACTAGATTGAGATTATAGTAATATACTTCTTCACAGTCTCTGAAATTATACGTACAATGCAGAATAATGTAGAAGCATATAATATACCATAATATAGAAGTCACACATAGCTAAGAATTTTATTTCCCAATCCCCTTTATTTTTGTAACTTCTTAGTTTACAAACTACCAACAGCTGACTTTTGCCTGTAAAATCCATGGTCCTAATCTTATGTAAGATGTAGTTTAGTATCTAGTGACATAGACAAAGGAAGAAAACTGACATTCATTAATGTACTACTATGTGCCAGGAACTTTAAATCAATGTGCCATTTTATCCTACACATCTGATGAAGCAGATTTTTCAAATCGTTTAAATAACCTGCTCAAGGTCACATAATGAATAAATGGTAAAGCCAAGATTCTAAACCAGATCTCTCTGTTCCTCCAGAGAGGAATATATCATATTCCTCTAGAATATGACATAGAGAACAGCAGAGATAGGATATTCAAGACCCCACTGTTGACAAGAATTAAGAAAGTAGGGAGATCAGAGAATAAACAGTCATTTGGGAAATCTCATACTACGAGTCTGATCTCAGAGCCCACCACTAACATATTACCATGGAGTTGGAGCTGGAGTCAAGAAGCAGAGATCAGGGACTAAGGCCATGTTTGTACCCCAAATAAAAGTTATGTATTCACTCACTCAATAGATTCCAGTTAAATAGACTGCTCAGTGGCCACAAATTCTTCCCATCTCAGTGTGCATATCCCCCTGCATTGTGACTTTGCCATTCTTCCCGTGCAGAGATAGATGTTTCTCTACCTCCTTGAACCTGAGTCTCTTTGACCAACAGAATGTGGTAGTAATGATATTATACAAGTTCCAGAGCCTGGGCCTCATAATGTTTTGAAGATTCATTTCTTGCCCTCCTGGAATGATACCTTGAGATTACTATTTAGGAAAGCCAGTCTGGTCTACCAGAAGATGAGAGACCATGTAAAAGAGAATGAAGTCTCCCCAGCCATAGTCAATACCAATCATCAGACCTAAGAGTGAGCCCATTTTGAACCTCTCGGCTCAGACAACACTCCAGCATGAACAAACACATGAAACCAGCAGAGGAACATCCCAACCAACCTGCAGAACTATATAGGAAGTAAGAAGTCATTGGTGTTTAAGCCATTGGGTTTTAGGGTGGTTCGTTAAACAGAAATAGTTAATTAAAACATAAGTTAGTACATAGAGGTGGGGTGCTGTCATAAGAAAAATCTAAAACATGTGGCATTGGCTTTGGTAATGGGAGAGGTTGGTGTCTAGAGAAGCTGTGAGAAAACGATTGGTGTCTAGAGATGCTGGGAGATTAAGAGGGAAATTGCTATTGGAGGGTGGAGAAAAACCACCCTTGTTATATAGTAGCTAAACAACTGGTAAATGTTGCCTGCTACACTTGGAAGATAGGGATTTTTTCTAATGAACTGGTGGATCTGGCTAGGAGATTTCTAGGCAGAATGTTACAAGGTGAGTTGGCTTTTTATAGCCGTGTATAATAAAATGCAGGAAGAAAGAAATTAACTAAAGAAAGAAACTTTCCATTTGCATTAGAACTTAAAGAAAATATAGCAGACCCAGGATGTGCTAGGTTGGAAAAGACTGTCAAAGAAAATTAAAATGTGCATAACAATTAATTCCAGGCCGCATTCAATAAAATGAGCCCTCAGGGGCAAGACCAGATGAAGGGTGTGGTTATAAGACCCTTTCATAAAACCTCAGAATGATTTAAGTGGTGTCTAGTAGACCTCTCACCAAAAAAAAGATCTTCTATGAATCCAGACACATCGCCCAAATTTGACACATCTCTCAAATTAGAAAGAAGCTAGTTTTGATAAGAATAGTGAGCCTGGCTATTGTCTAATAGAGTAGACTTTAGTCTGATCTATAGAAATCCCATAAGGATTTTTAAAGGAGCTGTGTCAATTCAGATTAAAAGGGACAGACACAGTTTAAGAAGCCTCTGGGCGCTCAAATTCCTACGGGTGCAAAACAGACTGAGAGAATTATTCAGATGCAAACCTGGGCTATTTCTTAGGGAAAGAGAAAGACCTCTCAGAGGGCTAAGCAAACAGTCCAGAATGTAAGAACAAAATGGGTTAGAGAACCACTCCAAAGGAGAAGAAATAGGCCCTAATCAGGGAACATTCCCTGTCCCTGAACATGTGTCTGTTTGGATCTCACAATTGCTACAGACCAGAGACTATGTGCTTCCAGTTTTTCTCTTTTTAAGAAAGGAGTGTTCAGTGTAGTTACCTCTTCTTTGCCTCACCATTGTACCTTAGCAGTTTGGGTGAGAGAGGGCAGATCCCTTATAGTTTTTTCTTTTTTTTAAGTGTTTTTTTTTTAAAGAAGATGTTGGGGGTAGGAGTTTATTAATTAATTAATTTATTTTTGCTGTGTTGGGTCTTCGTTTCTGTGCGAGGGCTTTCTCTAGTTGTGGCAAGTGGGGGTCACTCTTCATCGCTGTGCGCGGGCCTCTCACTGTCGCGGCTCCAGACGTGCAGGCTCAGTAGCTGTGGCTCACGGGCCTAGTTGCTCCGTGGCATGTTGCTTCCCAGACCAGGGCTCGAACCTGTGTCCCCTGCATTGGCAGGCAGATTCTCAACCACTGTGCCACCAGGGAAGCCCCCCTTATAGTTTTGATTCACAGGTCTCTGGAGAGCAGAGGGGCCCCACAGAGAAAACTCATCTCATGTGGACCAAAAGTAAGGCACGAGCTGGTGAATTTCAAGCCTGATGCAATACGTGGAATGAGATTTTTTCAGGTACTGGGATAGGAATAAGCCTATTTTACATGTGGGAGGATTGTGAGAAATATGTGACAAGAAGGTAGAATGTAGCAATTGCTGCATAGCCATAAATCCCACCCAATCCCAGTATGCATGTCCCTTTCCGGCTCCTTTCATCCAGAGGTGGGCTATCTTTTTCCATCCCTTTCAGTCTGGACTGGCCTTGTGACTTGCTTTGACCCGTAGAATGTGGCAGAAGTGACAAGATGTGGGCTCTGAAGCTTGTGCCTTAAGAAGCTTTGATGCTTCTACTGATGCTCTCTTGAAACCCCAAGACTTCTACACGAGGAAGCCAGTCCAATCAGTATCCAGCGCCAGCTACTAGATGTGTCGGTGCAGCCATCCTACATAGTACAGCCGTGTACCGAGTAAGTGAGTTCAAGTGAACCCAGCAGAGGAGCTGCCTAGAAACCCACAGGATTGTGAAAATAATACTTTGTTTTCCTTCTTAAGCCATTACATTTGGGTATGGTGTATTATTACATAGCAATAATTAACTGAAACCCATTATTATGCACCAGAAACCATGGTCACTAAAATAGACACCATCCTCACCTCATGGTGGGGAAAATGGCATTAGACAGAAAAACAAAAATGCAATGACCAATGTGATCAATTCTATGAAGAGAAAGAACAAGGTAATATGAGGGGCTCAGGAATCTCACGGGGTCTAGTTGGACCCTCTCTCTATATGTGCTGTTGGAGTTACTTGGAAGTCTTAGGGTAGAGGTCTAATCTTCTAAAGAAGATTCAGTGACAGCGGTCATCAGGAACCAAGGGGAATGCAAACATGTGTCACTGGTTTTTTTTTTTGCGGTAAGCGGGCCTCTCGCTGCTGTGGCCTCTCCCGTTGCGGAGCACAGGCTCCGGACGCGCAGGCTCAGCGGTCATGGCGCACGGGCCCAGCCACTCCGCGGCATGTGGGATCTTCCCGGACCGGGGCACGAACCCGTGTCCCCTGCATCGGCAGGCGGACTCTCAACCACTGCGCCACCAGGGAAGCTCTGTCATTGGTCTTTGTAAGGTGCCAGGGGCTAGGCCCAGCTACATGTCACTAAGAGAAAACAAATCGAAATCTTTTAGCACAGGGACTAGCACATGGTAAGCACTTGGTGTTAGCTGTTATTATTACTGTTTTTTTTTTTAATTTTGGAAGGCATAGAAATGGGCAATTACAAATTTAAGAATAGAAATACAACTCTATATTTGGAAAGGCTCAATAAAAATAATTACAATGAAATGCTTCTAAATCCAAAATAAGACTGTTTCTATGGGAGAGAAAAATAGAATATAGGTGTACAATCCCTTATCTGAATCCTTTGAGGCAAAATAGGCCTCAGAATACAGAAAGTTTAGGATTTTAGAAAGGTAATTTGGTGCATGTACCAACATTAAGTGATACTTCCAGCAGTGTCTGGGGTAGCATGCAATCGTTAAATTTCAGCAGCAAAAGGTGTGGATATTGAGAATAAGTGAGGCAAAAGTTGAAAGTAACCTTACATCAGTTCAATCATCAAATGTATTAAAAATAAAAAAATTTGGATTTCCAGAAGATTCTGGACTTGAGAATTGTGGCTAGAGTTGTAGACCTAGAAAAACATGGTGCACATGATTGGCCATTGACATCTTAATGAGCTCAATGGATCTCTGCTGGTCCAATGCAGCTGCAGAAATCTGTCTTAGCTTTACAAGTTGACAGAAGTAAATCACACACTATATTTTCCACACTATGGTCTGTTTCACTGGCTCTGTGTTGGTACAGCTGGTGTATAGCAGATTCAGATCGTTGTGAATGCATGTGTAACCCTTGTTTCCCTGAACTATGCCAGCAGTTTCAGTTCATACCCATGAGTATGAAGGATAATGACAATTTTCTCTGAGTACTCACCCACTATTGCATTGTTATTCCTGGATTCCTACCTTCTCTCTCTCCATCTCCATGTGCATTCCCAACTTGGGGATACCCACAGCTCGCAATTCACACTGAAAATTTGTTATGTGTCTTGACCGCTGCCAAAGGCACTGCTGGTGCTATGCCTCCTGGGTTTCATCATTCCTATCATTTAGTCACTCCTTAGCTGCTGTTTTTATTCCCAGCCACTTTTTCAGAGGCAGCCGCTGCCATCAGTGCTGAGTGGTGGAAGTAGAATTGAAGTTCCGTTGTTCATCTCATTCTTCAGGTGCTTTAGTCTAAATAAATTAAATCAATCTCTCTCTCTCTCTCTGACTCTATCTCTCCACACATATATATCTTTTGAATTTATGATCGCTTCTTTAGAAAAATGAGAATATTTCCCAGGAATTGAGCCAGAGACTACATGTCAACACTCAACATCGTGGTATCATCCTCTCATTCAACAAATATCTATTACATGTCTCATGCGTAGTCTAGGCAATGAGGACCAATAAACCAGACAGACCAAATTCCTACTGTCATGGAGTTTACATTCTAGTCTCTATCAAAACAGTTTCTTCTCATGGACAATCGGTTGGGTCACAGGCTGAGCCAATATGCCCACTGGGTTCTTAGTTCATTAGAAGCTACTTTTTGAAACATGCCTCCACCCCAAAAGGTTGAGCAGAGCTTTGGCCTCACCCTTTTTGCTCAAAGTAGTAATTTTGTGAGCCAAAGCCTGATCGTTAGACCTAAATATTCTCTTTTATTCCCAACAGGAAGCCGTTTTACAAAAATCAGTTCTGTGGTCCTGCTGTGACAGCCCAGGGTCTCTGTGTCTCTGAGATAAGTCCTTGCCACACAGAACATGAGTTCTGTTTAACTGAATGACACAAAGTGCTCACAAGTGACACAGCTGAGAAACAGCTGAAGTCTTCACCCTCCCGTCTCTTGGCTATTGTAATAACCTCTGAGGTTGGCTTCCCATCTCTAAAGTCTCTTGCTGCTACCACCTTCCTGCCTAAGATCTTCAGGAACTCTCTAATGCCTAAAATGCATACTCTTTAGCTTCCTATGCCAGTGATTCACAATCTTTTCCACCCCATGACAGGTATAGAAGATGACAATATTTTTAGAGTGCACTTTGACAAATGGAAGAAGCTGTTCTTGGCCAGAGGTGATGCACCTGGTATCTCTGACCACCCAGACTCTGCTGGCTGACCCAAAGAGAGCTTAAGAGACCAATATTTCAACACATCTGTAACCCATCTACCTACCACACAAGGAGTGAAACACTGCGATACGCAACAGCCTTCACAAGGAAGCACAAACCTCTTTTTGCTATCATCTTTTAAATGACTCCATACTACTGGTTCCAAAAAGATATAAGTAGCTCTTTGCTAATTTCATGTCCTTTCGCTTTCACCTTAGGTATACTTTATTGATTAGTTTTCCATGTTCAGTTCTCTTTTAAGCTTCCATGCTCCTGTTGCTCTCTCCACCTAGAATATCCTTCTCACAACCTTCTTTGGTAAACTCCTACTCATCTGGCAGGGCCCATTTCAAATGTCATTACTCTGAAGCCATTCCCAACTCCTCCAGGCAAATTTAGGTTGTTCTCTCCTCTGGCTGTCAGAGCACCAGCATAACTATCACCGTACTTACTACATTATTGCCTGCGTTCATTGGTAAGAGCTTTAGAGCAGAGGATGTGTTTTCTATAACACGGTACCCTTCACTGGGCTCACCATAGTCTCTGCCAGCTGATAGCTCAATACATTTTCTGCTTAATGAGTGAATGAATAAGTCAGTCCAGAGATGGGGAAATTCCTCATGTATTGGATTTGCATGAGTCTTGATAAGATTTGGACTCTTATTGCTTCATATTCTCTGTATGCTGAGATGACAACAATTGTCTTCTTTTCTCTTAAAACCCAAACTATCAAGCTGTTGGAACATTGTTGTTATCATGTCCATGGGTACTCTGTGGTTAAACTTTGCCATGAAAATGTATATCAGATCGATAAATTTAGATCAAGGAATCTTATCAACAGAGTTTTTAGACATACTGCATTGTCAGTTTCTCATTTTTATAATATACATTTATTTATTTATTTTTGACTGTTTTGGGTCTTCGTTACTGCACACGGGCCTTCTCTAGTTGCGGCGAGTGGGGGCAACTCTTTGCTGCGGTGTGTGGGCTTCTCATTGCGGTGGCTTCTCTTGTTGTGGAGCACCGGCTCTAGGTGCGCGGGCTTCAGTAGTTGTGGCACGCGGGCTCAGTAGTTGTGGCTCACGGGCTCTAGAGCAGAGGCTCAGCAGTTGTGGTGTACGAGCTTAGTTGCTCCACAGCATGTGGGATCTTCCCAGACCAGGGATCGAACCCGAGTCCCCTGCATTGGCAAGCGGACTCTTAACACTGCGCCACCAGAGAAGTCCCTGTCAGTTTCTTTTAGCAACTGATTGTTTATCACAATAATCTAACCATGCTAAAACTAGGATCAAAATTGTGGGGATTATTCATTTGACGAGACTAGGAAAGAATTTTCTGAGTGAGCGTTGGGTAAAGAAACTTGTTAAGAAATTAGTGTCCCTTAAGTTCAACTTGGAACTGCTCTTTGGTCTAAAAGTTTGAGGAAATACAAGCTCAGCACCATGTGATAGGCTGGTGCACCAACAATTTTACATTGCATGGTCATTAAACTAGGCAAAAACACAGCAAACTATAAGAATATCTTGGCATTGTATTTGCACATGCCATTTTTCTCCCCAGGGGAATAACAGAATTCTCATGTCATCATAATTTCTGACTTTTCCCTTTCAAATGTTTCAAGAACTTGCCAACGTAGAATTTATCGTAGCCTATAGTATATGGTCAACGGGTATTAGACAACATATGAAAGCCCAAGCACACTACATGGGAATTAGACTGCCATGTTCACATTCCTGAACAGGACAACTTTTTAAAAATAATTTAATCATAATGAAAAACTATCAGCAATATGGGTCAAGGTATTTGATCTCTCTTCTCTGGTGTTCCAGGAGTGACACAAAAGGTTGAAGTTTGCTCTGATTGTTATATCATGGCATTCAAATAGTTTTAGAGGTCAAACTAATAAGTGAACATTAAACATCTGCATAATTCTTCATCTATGAGGAGACATGTTGATTATGGATGGAATTTTTGGCCTGATAAATGTACATTTATGCTAGTGTATGTTGTTTATGGAATATCTATGTCTATCATCTATTTATCTATCTTGATATTTATCGGTTTATTGGTTTTTCCTCTCATTTATTTCACACACACATTCATATGCATTTATATCATATTCAAAATATTTCTCGAGGTAACTTTATAGTCATTTAGGCTATTAATATCTGGTTGTTCTCTACAGGGTTTTTTTTTAAAGAAAGGAGATATGTAATTATCTGTATCACAGGGACATGTAAGAGATGGATAGAAAACATCCAAAACGTTTACTTCATTGGGAATACCCTCTTTTAAAAGTACCACCATTTAAAATATGTAGAAATGTGAATTTTTAATGTAAATATGATGCGATGCTTCCTATCAGTATATTACCCCTCCTGTTCAGGCCAACCTACTTCATTCAACATTTTATACATCTCTAGACTAATTGTGCAGATTCATCTGTTTTGAAATTATATAAAACTTTTTATTTTGGACACATAGATCAGGTGGATATCAAATGGAAATTATACAGATTAGTGATCTAACTGGTGCCTTAAATACTCTCTGGGAGCATCAGTTCAAATTCCAGCAGCCCTTTTGAGAAACAGAAATTGAATACTTTGTTTATTCTGCAAAGGTCTTTCAGACGAAGCCTTAAAAGTTGTGAAGACTCCCTGCAATTTTCTCTGAGGGCATGTCTTCATTACCATTTCAATAATTCAACCTTCTGGTGGTTCTTTTGAAATTTCTTTAATCTTTGTCATTGAAACACCTAAGATACATATCATGGGATTGTGAGTCTTTGTGGAAGAGTGTTACTATTACACCAAGCCAATGTTGACGAGCAGTTTGCTGCAAAAATAGTCAATTAAAGTCGACTTATAAGTGAGAAGTCACTTCATTTTTTTTTCCTCAGGGAAATATGAAATAGTTAATTTCATATCTTTACTAAAACTACACTTAAAATTAGGCAAATAATGTTAATTTAGAAAAATTTAAAAAATATGTAGATAAGAGAAGAATAGTTAACCTAGTGATAGTAACTATTAAAATTTTATATATACCTTTTCAGACTTTTTCCTGTGTGTAAGTATACTTGGGAAAAACTATATAAATAAACTTACATTTAAATTAAGGAGAAAAATATGCAAATATTATATCTTTGTGTAACTTAAATGTCCCTCAGACATCACCAGTTTGTGGATCTTAGGATGGTCATTTTAACAGTTTATACCACTAGGTACACCTGATGCATTGACCCATCTTCCAAATTGAGGACACAAACCCTAAAGTCTCTTCAGGCGTCTGTGCTGAGGCTAGAAGATGGAAGTAAGAGGTTTAAAGGAGAGAGGAGGAAGCTCTCGTATATAATTTGAACCAGTCCCTGTGATTCTAGAATCGTTCTGCCCTAGCTATTGCTCCTAGTATCCTCTGCTGTGTCTTGTTCCATACTGATGTCGTCCGCAGCACCCTGGGCCACCTTGCTGGTGGTGGTGACCTGCCTTTCATCTCCCCCAGGAACCTCTCCGCCATATCCTGCGTCACCAGCCTTATAGTACTCTTAGGATAAGTTTTCAGTTTCTCCACCTAATTCTCAGTGGGCAGTTTTGTAGCAGAGGGATTAAAAGGGCTGGTGATACATTATTATTTTATTTTTACTAATTTGGTAAAGTGGTCCTCGAATACGGCTGCCAATTATTCCTGTCATTCTTGTTTATGAATCTGCTTCTAACGTGAAGAGGTGACTTGATTGCCCTCTTCTTGACTCTGGGTTGGTCTTGAGACTAGATTTGATCATGGAATGTAGTAAAACTCATATTCTGGGACTCCTGAGAACAAGTATAAAAGACCTATCAGATCTCTCTTCCTTCTATTCAATACTTAAGACCGTGCCGGCGTTCTAGAAGTCCAAGCAAAAATTCTGAAGGCCCAGAGGCCACATGGAAAGAGGTCCTGGAGATTGAGTGGCCATCTTGGATGTCCCAGGCTTAGCCAAGCTCTCAGATGAATGCAGCTACATGAGTGACTCGAGCTGGCATTACATGGAACCAGAGAATGGCCCAGCTGTGTCCTGCCCTAATTCCTTCCCCACTGAATCATGGGAAATAATAAATTATGGCTGTCTATAATAATAACTGAATCAAACATGCAACTATGAATCAAGGTGAGGTTGGGCTGCATATCTTAGAAATTATCCTTTATGCCTAAAACAGAAGAAATCACAAGACAAAACACTACTTTTCCATAACATAGAAGTGTATTTCTTGTCCATATAACATGAATGTCAAGGTGAGCAGTTCAGGGCTAGCATGGAAGTTCTTTTATCACCAGGCCTTAAAGCTGCTTCTTTCTGCTCTACTCTCTTAACATATGATTTTCATTCTAAGGTCACCATGTGATTTAATACAGCTTCTACAGCTCCAGCTATCATAGCCACATTCCAGCCAGCAAGAAGGAAAATTAGGAAAGGGCCAAAGAGACATACCTCCTGGCTGAGTCAGCTCTCTTTAAGGAGTCTTTCTGGTAGGCCCGTACAACACTACCATGTGACCAGAATTTGGTCACATGATCACACTTAGTTGCAAAGGAGGCTGAGATATTTAGCCTTTTAGCTGGGCATACCACCACTCCAAGCAAAACTGAGGTTTCACTAAGGCAGAAAGAGACAATAGGTATTGATTGGTAATATAACTGGCAGTCTCTGAAGCCAGCCTTGTCCTCCAGGGCAGAGAGGCAACACAGATACCTGCTTAAGAGCAAGTTCTGCTTTAGTCTTACACTTTACATTAAGTCACAATTTTTTTCTAGCATTCAGGTTCTAGATTTAGGGAATCAATGCATCTTTCTTTTCTTTTGTTGGTTTTCTTTCATAAGCTCCATTGTTCTTCCTTGCAATGTGGCTTTTATCAAGGCCCTCTGTTCACTGGATATGTCAGTGGATTGCTGTCTATGGATTTATGGATTTACATCTTTTCCTATGAGGTTCTGGAACTGGTAAAATTAGGTGATTTTCCTGCAGTGATACTTAAAGTCATAGATAACACAAATGACCTTCCAGAAGTATTGCCTAACTTGTAATAGCAAATACAGGTTGGCATTCTGGCACTAATTCTCTGAAACTGTTTGTGTGTTATACAATAATGTATGATATGTAGTATCAAAAAGAATATGATAAAAGTGAGGTAATATGAGAAAAGTAGAAATAATGAAGGATGAGGAAAGAGACAGAGAGAGATAGAGAAACAGAAAGGAAGAGAAAGAGAGTCTGTCACTTCTTTGCACTTACCAGCATCTCTTTCCCTCCCCAGGGCCTTTGCACCTCCTGTGTCCTGTGCTGGTAATGTTCTTTCCTACAAACCCCTTTACGTGACTAGTGCCTGTTAATCCTTTTGGTGTAACATCACTTCTTCACAGAGATTTTCCCTGATCAATTTATCTCAGTCTCTCTCCTATCCATCCCATTTCTTTTCCTTCATACAACTTATCATAATTTCTAATTCCATATCCAGTTGATTGTTCATCTGTTTAATATCTGCTTTTCCCTCTGTGCAATAAACCCCATGAGACAGGTACCTTACACTCTTTTTTTTTACCTCTGCATCCCAAACACTTAGTGCAATGTGGGCGTACCATAGAGTCCCAATGGCTATTTGCTGAATGAATAAATAAGAGAGGGGAAATTCAAAGAAAAAACATGAAGTAAGAGAGACTCATCTCCTCTGAGATAAGCATTAGCTCAGAAGTCTCTCAGCTGCCCAGCCTGTTTATTTTCCAGCCGATTGGTTCACGCCTTGAGACAGGCCGTGCAGAACTGGGGCACAGTAAAAAGTCTTAAGGCTGGGCTGCCCTGAGGACAAGAGTATCCTCACCCCTGATTTAAAAGAGACCTGGCTGGATGCCAGAATATAAGTACCAAGATCATGGATTTGTCATGTGCGGGCAGTTCCCAATTCTGGCGATTTTCTTGAAACAATACAAAAATAAAACCTTGTATCATCTAAACCGGCTAGGAAAATATTTTGGATACGAGTGAGTTGTCAACTGTTTTGCATTAGCACGGTAGAAGATGGCTGCGCTTATGTCTTAAGATACAGGTAATAGGTTATTGGAGAAATGACAGCCCACCCACTCAGCACTGGATAGAGTAGAAATTTCCCAGACTGTACCAGTATAGACAGCAATCAAAACTTGCCACCCATCTGGAAAGGAACAAAGTATGCAGGAAAATAACAGGAAGTCAAAAATAATCCCAGGACCCATGACAAGGTCATCCATGAAGTTACACTTACTGTGGCCCACAGGTCCTCTTCGGGTCCATTGCTATGACACACGAGGTGTTCCTCTCACTGCATTGCAGTTTCTCAGGGTTCCTTCCTCTTTTTCTCCCCAGACCTCCAAATATACTCGGCAAAGTCCTTCTGATCCAGAGTTTTAAAGCTATGACTTGAAATTGATCTGAGCATTCAGGATAACGGACCTGAAGTTGGTCTGTATTGATAGCTGTTGAACTTAGTTTGTTCTTCAGAGGCTGACATGAGTTAATTCACTGTTTTCTGTCCATAGACCCATTTTCTTGTAATCGCATGATGGAGAACATTCTACATACTGCTGCCAGGTTAACCTTCCCCAAGCACTTCTTTGCTCATGTCACTCACTTGGTTCAAAAAAACTTTTAAATGGCTCTCTGTTCTCTGTAAGCATTCAGATGCGTTAGTCTGGTCATTATCTGACCCTGTTGTGAATAACCCCTACTGCCAAATCCTGTTCTGTAAATAAGAGAGATTAAGGAGACTGGCTCTTCAAAAGTGATCCATTTTCTAATTGGGTCTCTTCAGTGGTTTGGTGTAAAAATCATAATTCATGTCAATAACTGATCCAGCTGGTCTAGCCACACATATTAAATGTCCCACTCCTTTAGAGCATCAGTAATGTTCAGCTACAGGAATTATGCAGAAATACCTTCTATCTTGGCAAGTACATGAAGTAGTAAATCCCCTGGGAAGTTGAGACTACTTGGAAAATTGAGACGTCGTACTATAACCAGAATAATATAGTGATCTCTCACCACGCTGAGTATGATCGTCCACAGCAATGAGTTAGAAAATGAGAGTGATTTATATTTTTACTTTTGAGCAGTAAATCTTTTTAAAAATTTATTGGAGGGATTTAGATTTATATAGTAGACTTTAGTTCCCATTATGCGGTAGTAATCTTAATGGACACTTTCAAATTCCATTCCTCTTTACACTAGCCACAAAAGCATTTGGAGACTAAAATAAAGATGTAGATGGTGATTTGGTTAAAATGCTTAAAATCTGAGATTTAGTCTGAAAAATGAAACCCAGATGGTAGGCATTTTTGAGGTAGTGAAATTCACCTTGCATGATGCATGGTCAGTGATATCTCACTTAGCAGACGAGCCACGTTAAGGCATTAATGCCCTATCATCCAATTCTTTCAAATATCAACCTACAGATAGATTTTATAAATCTGAAAATATAGTGACTACTTTAAGAAAATGTTGATTAGATCCACCAAATTTACGATGGTGGCCCTTTGTCTATTTAAAGACTTTCTTCGGCAGAGTGGTTAAGATTATGAGGTCTGTTGTCAAGGTGCTTGGATTCAAATTCCAGTTGTCAGTCTTTACTGTGTGTTAGAATGGGCAAATTACTTAACCTCTCCACGTCTCAGTTTTCTCATCTATCAAATGGGGATAACAATAGGGGTGCTGTGAGTACCAAATAAGTTAATGCATGTAAGTCGTCTGGTACATAGTAGGTCAACAAGTGTCAGCTGTTATTATTGAGTAAAAGTCTTCCTTTTAGGAAGTATACAAAGTTGTAGTAGGGAAGGGGGGCAGAAAATAAAATGCCTTCAGAGGCCGGGCAGGTAATGAGTTATGTGAGTGACTTGATGGGAGAGATCAGTGGAGGCTGCAGAGAACTGTAAAGTATGTGCCCCACTTAAAGGCTTAAAAAGAAAAGAAAAGAAAACACAACCCTGTGTGCTGGCCAACCAAGACATGTCTGTGGGCCAGGCTTGCTCAGGCCTATGGGCTGCCCATTGATTTTGACCCCTGAGCTCCAAACCACAAATCCAAAAAGAGCTCCAAACCACAAGTCAGAAGGTACAGGCTGTGGCCTTTCTCTGCCAAGTTCAGCTCTGTAAGGCTGGGCAGGCTACTCACCCATCTTGGCTTCTGTCTCCGCATCTGCAAAATGAGAATAAGGAGGCTCCTTATATGTCAAATATTCTATTCAAATGGAGAGAAAGGGGAATAATAATTTTTAAAATGTACTCACATTTTCAAAAAGTATATAAATAGTAAGGGATCGGTTACCACGTTGAGTAATCTGGACGCTATGTGGCGGTTCTTAAAGGGAGTGTCCTGTAGGAGCTGAAAGGTCACCTGGAGGAGAATTTGGTCCTGAATTCTTGTTTGGTTTTTTTTTTTTTTTTTGTCTTATATGCTTTCTTTTAATAGATGAAATTAATTATTACCTGTGAAGCATGAGATTCTTTTCTTTTTTAAAAAAATTTTTATTGGACTATTGTTGATTTACAATGCTGTGTTAGTTTCAGGTGTACAGCAAAGTAAATCAGTTATACATATACATATGTCCACTCTTTTTTAGATTCTTTTCCATATAGTTCATTACAGAGTATTGAGTAGAGGTCCCTGTGCTCTACAGTAAGTCTTTATTAGTTATCTATTTTATATATAGTAGTGTGTACATGTCAGTCCCAATCTCCCAATTTATCCTGCTCCCCTCTTTTCCCCTTGGTAACCATAAGTTTGTTTTCTACATCTGTGACTCTATTCCTATTTTGTAAATAAGTTCATTTGTACCATATTTTTAGATTCCGCATATAAGCGATATCCTATGGTTTTTGTCTTTCTCTGTCTGACTTTACTCAGTATGACCATCTCTAGGTCCATCCACGTCACTACAAATGGCATAATTTTTTATGGACGTCTACAGCCATACCACCCTGAACGTGCCCGATCTAGTCTGGTCCTGAATTCTAAAGGCAGAAAGGGGCCCAGATTGAGTGAAGGAGGGGCGAGCAACCCAGATCAGAGGAGCAAGGCAGCGGCTAGGGGCTAACTGTGCACAGGAGATGGTGAGGCAGTGTGTTTAGTTGAAGTGGAGAACTGGGTCATAGCAAATGATACTGTCCGGGATAGGGCTGCAAGGCAGTTTCAGAACCCAGTGATGTCAAGTGGCCTGGGCATGCCCAAGTTCATCTTTGGGCTACAGTCTGGTGGAGAAAAACCAAACCAACACAGACAAGCAGGTATGTCAGTCCCCAGACTTTCTTTCCTATTTCTTGTTCTTATCGGGAAAGCTGAATTCTTTTTTTAATATTTACTTATTTATTTATTTGGCTGCATCAGGTCTTAGTTGCGACACGCGGGGTCTCTTTTGGCACTCAGGCTCTTTGTTGTGGTGCACAGGCTTCTCTCTTCATTGTGGCGCGCGGGCTCCAGAGCGTGCAGATTCAGTAGTTGTGGCATTCAGGCTTAGTTGTCCTGGGGCATGTGGGATCTTAGTTCCCCAACCAGGGATTGAACCTGTGTCCCCTGCATTGGCAGGCAGATTCTTAAACACTTGACCGCCAGGGAAGTCCCAGGAAAGCTGAATTCTTATTTGCTTTTATATCATTCAGATTTTCTGGGTTCCTGACTTATTTTCTGTTTTTGCTTGTGGCAAACTGCATTTTCCAAAGGTGGATGCCACCGGTCTACAGCTCCTATCCCACCTGCTCTACTTACAATAAGATTGATTCCCCCTCACTAAGAGGTGAGTCTTTGTTCCCTTCCCTCAAATCTGGGTGCAGGCTTGTGACTGCTCCAACCCTTAAAGTGAGGCAGACATGAAGTTATGGAGTATCAGAGGCTGTCAGAGAAAAGATGCAACCACCACCTAGTGTTCTTCCTTGGAGACACTTGGCCTTGGACCGATGACGGCTATGCTGGGGAGCCCACGTAGAGAGATCACATAGAAGTAGAGATCCATGACTGAGGAGCCCCAGATCTCCCGGCTGAGAGGATGCCCCCAGGCTGCAGACCCATGGGTGAAGAAGTCTTCATGAGACCCTTCCCCCAACTGCTGTGACTACAACCTCATGAGAAACCCAAGCCGGAACTGACCAGTCAAGCCACGGTCATGTTCCCAACTCACAGAAACCGTGAGCGATGAAAACGGATTGCTGTTGGTTCAAGTCATGCAGTGTTGGGGAATTTGTTACCTAGCAATAGGCTTAATATATTAACACATTATTAATACATTGTGTCTCTCCACTTAAGATTCTGATCTCCATGGTTCTAGCCCCAGTCAGTAAACTAAATTGAATTTACCATGGCTTTTGCTTGAGAGTTGGGTTTTTCACACTTCAGTCCTTGAACTTCGCCCTTGATTTCGGTTAACCCATCCATTTCTGTTCAGTTCAAAGAAATTGCAAACAAATATACCTCCAAAGACCATGTAACATATGCAAAAAAAAGAAGCAGACCCAGGAAGGGAAAGAAGAGAGTAGAAAAAAACTGTAGTTTGTTGGAAAACTTCCGTCACATTCAGTATCCAACTCCGAGAGATGGATATAGTGGGAATGTGGGCTTAATGATGTCAGATTATCTGTTCTTTTATTTTTTTTGTTTTAAAGAAGCCAGAAATCCAGATTTTTATAAGAAATCTTCTGATTAAAAAAGTTAAATGCTGTTCAAATTTGAATAACTCCATGCTAATTAAACAAAACATATACTAATTGAATTCAGCCATGAGTTGCCAAATTGCAACCTTAATTTAAAAGTTTTTAGCCACTATACATGCTGGGAAGACCTCAAACCCAAGATGAAGAGATTCTAAATTTCCTACTAATAGTAAAACTTCTGCAAAAGGTGACAGAGTCAAAATGACACTTGAGTGAAGATAATTGTTACTATGGGTTGAATGAGGTTCAGTCTTCAGTGCATTGGGGTAACTGAGTAATGCCATGTTGTCATTGAACAAGCCTCCCTGGCCAGTACAAGGTAAGCAGGTCCTTCCCTCTGTGCAAGCATGGTCACCATGATCCTTTAGTGAGACTCAAAGGGTCGTTGCCCTTAGGATGAGGTCCCATCAGCACCTACCTATTGCCCCATTAGATGTTTGTCATCTATCTCAATGCTGCTCTGAAGCCTGATATAGGTCTATCATTCATGCAAGACCCCAGAACCCATTTTCCTTGTGTCTCCTGGAAAATATGTACCAATTTGGTAGATGCTGCCTTTCCACTCTCTGAGTCTCTCCTTTCCCTGGGTCAATTCAACTCTTTTTGCAAACAAAGCCTCTTATGTCTACCCTGGGGCACACAGGACTACAAGCTGAGCTACCCCCTGGGATAGGAGTGAGGGTCTGGGAGGGTAGCATAAACACTTAGTATTATTGAGTTAAAATCTCAATAAATCATCTCAGTAAATTATACAATCAGAAAGATGAGCTCCTTGTCAATAAATACACACCACATGCTGCCTAGAGACAAATGCGCATAGAGGTCACTCATCCAACCCAATACCCATAAACGACCTCCATAAAGCAATGGAAGGGAGGAGCTGAGATTAACCAAGTCCTTTCAGCCCAGCCCACACAGGCTGATATTAATCTGCATAGATAAAACCCACGGCATTTATTGTACTAGAGTACACATTTTAGAAAAATGATTTTGCTTTTTCTTATACCTGGTAACCTGGAAAATATAGTCATCTGTACTCTGTCCCACAGGCGTTAGTGCAAATCAGTAAAGAGGTTCCATGGATGGCTCTTTTCGGACTCTAAGCACAATTGAACTCTCAGCTTTCCATCACTCACTCACCCCGGTGTGTACAAAAAAGCAGATATGCAATATAGCAGGAGACCCAAGAAAAGGTCTGGCTGTTCTGTCAAAACTATTTAGTTCAATATTGTTCTCAACGTGGCACCATAGCCCTGGACATGACACACAGCACGTCCAAACAGACATGATTATATATGAGACAGAAAGGCACTTACATCACTGCGGGTTGTTATGCTTTAAAGGGCTTTTTCCCCCCTCTTCAAATTAAAAGTTTTCAAAAATGAAATAAAAATAAACCTTTGAAGAAACCAGATTGAGACTGAATTTGGAAGGCCCTCCTGCCTAGTGTATACTAAAGAAACATTTTCTGGGTTTGTCCCTGATGATTCTCCTTGTAGTTGAGAAACACAATCCACTGGGAGCTTTTGTGGCAGAACAAGAATTTTATGAACACGAACTTTACAAAGACTTCCCTAGGAGATTTAAGGTCTGGAAATCAATAGATCAATCAGCAGCTTTTATCAATCTATTATGGTTCTCTCTCTTTGGATGTTTGGATGAAAATGGGATCAACGTAAATTGAACACGGAATCACTTATTCTCACAAGTTAAATTTGTCAAACTGTAAGGCACATAAATGACATGAAATATAATCATTTTTGATTTGGGGACCCTTCAGGGTGCATGCTAATTGAAGAAAAAGGAACCAGATGTTTCTTCAGTAGGACTCATAGAGACAATCTAAATATTCTTCAATCCCTGACACTTCTGATGGTTTCCCAAAGAAATCAATTCATTAGTTAATTATTGGGCATACTTCTTGTGTATTATATAATTGGTCCAAGGCAAATAGCCTTCAAGGATGGCTGGCTGAGTTTGTAGAATCTGTTTTTACCAAATTTTCCCAAGGAAATAGGGGAAGATTAATGAGTACTACCTCATATTACTTCTACTTTATATTTAATGATAAAGGCCTAATTGCCTGGAACCTCTCCTTCCTTATAAAGTTAGCTTGGCAGGTAGTTCATGGTCAGAAGAGTTAGGAGAAAATATGAAAATTACATTGGGAAATAAGAGCTATTTACTCAGTTCTTCTTGAACAAAACAGAAAGATGAAGTTGGATTTATATTTCCGTTTCTGAGATGCAAAAATGTAGCTTGGGTAGAACATCTTCCATTCTCAATTCCAAAGCTTTTTAAATGTTATCAAAAGAATCAGTACTGGAAATTCCCCACACTTTTCATCCCACCATCATCCCACCATCATCCCAGAATAACAGTAACAATGATCAATAGATATGGAGCATTTCCTCTGTGCTAAACACACACTATGTAATTTAATCTTTATAGCAAATATCAATCACGGTCACTATCTTTTATTATCCCTTTGTTGTAGGTAAGAGAATGGAGACACTGAGAACTTAAGTCCTACATAGAGTTGCCAGGTAAATTACAAGAAGCCCAGTAAAATTTGAACTTCAGATAAAAAACGGATACTCTTTTTTCAGTCTAAGTATAGCCCAGGAAATATACCAAATATATTAATATACAAAAAAATACATATGCATTGTTTATATGAAATTCAAATTTAACTGAGCATCCAGCACTTTTATTTGCTAAATTTGGTTAGTTATTGGCAGAGCCATATAAGTCTTTCTGATTCCCAAGCTAAAACTCTTAACCACTATACTAAACTGCCTCTTTACACAAAAATAAAGTTTGAAAACCCCCAACTTAGCAAAGGCTATTACTTATTTAGAAAGAAAAAATAGCGCTGAAAGTAGAACAAATTAAGCTAATTTATAGCAGTGGTGGGACAAGCATTTCTTTTGTCTGGGCAGTCCTGGCACAAGGTGTGGGGAAACAGAACTCACTAAATAGTCAAAGAGCAGGGTGGGGAGTCTCTGGCCTCCCTACTAAGAGGTATTGAGTGCTTGTCATGAAGCCAGCATGGTGACATAGCTATTCGGGCTTCCAGAGGAGAATCAAATTCAGGTTTGCTTTCAATGCAATGGTGAATGTTGGGACCTCTCTCCTTACACCACAGTGTCCTCTACCTACTGCTACCTGGAACGATCCCTTCCAGTTAATACCCTTGAATTTAGCAGAGCACTATGGTGAAGCAGGTAAAAAGTAAAGGCTTCTGAGTCTTACTGCTTGGCTGGATATCCTAGTTTTACTACTTCTCTGTGCCTCAATTTCCTCCTGTGAAAAAGGAGATGATACCTATCTCTGTAGATTTTGTGGGCTAGCATGAGTTAATACATGTGATAACAATAATAACAACCAGGGACATTTTTTTCACATGCCAATCACTAATCTGAGTGAATTACTTAAATTATTTAGTCCTTATCACCACATTGTGAGGTCAGTTTCATTATTAACACCCTCACTTTATGGACGAGGAACCTGAGGTGTAGATTAAATAACTTGCCCAAGGTCACACAGTCAGTTAGTGGAAAAGGTAAGATTCAAATTCCGACAGCCTGGGTCTTGAGTCAGTGCCCTCCATCCTTATGCTGTGCACACCGAGCATACGAAGACCGGTGCCTGGCACAGAGCCAGCCCACACTGCCTGTTAGCTATTACTGTAAGCGGGCAAGGAGCAGTTTGGGCATTGTTCTAATTATCCACTTTGGCCCTAATGCAGACTGCACCCACTGACAAATTGCTCCATGTTCTTCTGCATCCAAGGCAACTCAAAAGCTTCTGGGAGGTACCCTAGATTCTCCGACTCCCTCCACCCCACAGCCAGCCCGTCACCAGCTCCTAAGGATGCCACAGCCCTCTTCCTTCCCCATTGCCACGGCCCACGTTGACTTAAATGTTCACTTCTCTCCAGCACTAGCACAATACGTGCCCAAAGAGTCTTTGTTTCCACTTGACCTGCTCCAACCTTGCCACTAGGGACAGCTTTCTAAATTAGAAATGTACTATGTTGCTCTCCTGCCTAAAGTCCTTCTATGATTCTCCAGGGGCTTCAAGAAACACCCAAGTTCCTTACCCCTGTAATGCAAATCCTATGACCTGTCCACTCATCTCTGTTTCCCTGGACGGACCCCATCTTTCATTTCCACAGTCCTCTTTCATGTCCTTTAATATACCATGTTCTTTCATTCCCCCATTCCTTTACGATGCTATTTCTTCCTCTAGGAATGTTCTTCCCTTTACACCCCTATTCATGTGTTGGGACACTGGCCAAGTACCATGTGGTCTGGCATCCTCCATTTCCCCATTTCACTCATAACATCTGAATTTCCTTGTGTCTCTTCCCACCAGTCATGAGTATCTTATGAGCAAGGCCCATATATTATTTATCTTGGTATCTCTAATGCTGAGCTCACAAGTTTATTAAATAAAAAGTGGATGTTTTTACCTTTATTGACACAGCCTCAGTAACTATCTGTACACAGAACAAAGCTAAATATAACAACCCTCAATAGCAAGAGTAATGGAACTATAAGTTCATAAGATAAATCTGTTATCTTTCAGGCAATGATGGCTGTGACGGATAAGACTCTGCATCCTTCTCCTATGGTTACAGAATGATCAAACCACCTAAAAATGTATACCTTTTATATTGATAAAGTCCTAGTATCAAAAATTCAGGGCCTAAAACTGATATATCAAAGCACAGAAATATTTATGAGTTCTGCAAAAAGGCAGAAAGAGCTACTTAATTCTAAGCCTTAAAAGGCGCCACTATAGGGCTTCCCTGGTGGCGCAGTGGTTGAGAGTCCGCCTGCTGATGCAGGGGACACGGGTTCGTGCCCCGGTCCGGGAAGATCCCACATGCCGCGGAGCGGCTGGGCCCGTGAGCCATGGCCGCTGAGCCTGCGCGTCCGGAGCCTGTGCTCCGCAACGGGAGAGGCCACAACAGTGAGAGGCCCGTGTACCGGAAAAAAAAAAAAGAAGCACCACTATAAATGTTTTTCACAAAGGAACTATATACAAGGGAAAGAATTCAGCCAGCACTTGTGATAGGGTGAGGTCACTAACTAGCTTGGCTACTGTCTTTTGAGAAACATTTTAGTGGTTTTGGGGTGTGGTCAATAAAAGGAGATCTTGACTGAGATCAGAAAACTGGACAAGCATAGTTTCTTAAAGGTGTTTCTCCCTCCTTCTTTGGTGCCAACTTTTTAAGAGATGTACTATAATTAAGTTATAATGGCTTATTTCCCTAGTCTAAGCAGGGCAGGTGGTTTCCTAATATTGCAGATTAATCCTAATTCAATTTACTGCCTTACAAGTAAAATTTGGTTCTTATATTAGGCAGGTAAAAATTCAAAGTTGATTGCTAATGTTTATTTTAATTCTTGGTTTAACATGATTAAAAATTAAATTTCAGAGTTATATGAAGTGATTCCCCTTCTTGAAATCCTAGCCTAAGTAGCTAAAGCAAGTTTATAAGAAATAGGCATTAGGAAGAAAGCTAGAAGTTCAAAATCTAATTTCAGTCTTTCACCTGGCTATAAATGCAATCTCAACCGTAACTTCTCTTTGTCCTACGTGTGGACCCCGTCTCCTTGTGGCTTTGAGGCAGTCTTATTCTTCCTAGAGACCCTGCTCTCAACTCCTTAACCACTCTCCTGCTGTTTCCACCTTGGTTCAATGAGAATCAGACCATACATGAATTGGGAACATGGAGCTTAGGTTTAACAAAGGTATGGGGACTTTATGACCCTTCAACTTTTCAGACTTGTCCATTTTTGTGATTTCATTATTAGGAAAAAGTCACTTACACCTTCTGAAATTATGAGGAGACTTAGAAATGATGGAAAAGATGGTACCAGAGAAGTGTGGGCTTGGGAGGCCATGTTGTTGGGACAATGGGGAAAGCACTTGGCTAGAACACTTGGCTGGACTTTTCCCCAGGAGTGCTGGTGGTGAAGGGGGTAGTAAATAAGAAAGAGAGTGAGCCATAGCTTGAGTTAAGGGGCTCAAAAATGTTCTTAGCCCAATGGGTTCACGTCAGAAGATAGATGACACACTTTTGCTATTTCTCTGATGGATAAGTTGATCTGGCCAGATCACACACTATCCCGTAACATGCGTGGAGCATATGGTCCCTTGGAATGCTCTTCTTTAGTTCTTTTAATGAAACCAGATTCCACATTAATTACTATACAAAGGAATAGGTTTTTCCTGAACCCTCCTCTCCCACCGCATATTCGGTTCTTTTTCAGCACTTTTCCATATTTATAATTTCCTGTTTGTATTGTCTGCATTTTCTTGTGACACTGTAAGCTCCCTAAAGACAGAGATCACTGAATATCTAAAGCATAGGCTCATCTAATGCATATAGTAGAAAGCTAATAAATATTTGATGACACGATACACACATTAATCATTTCATCAAAAATGGTGACGAAGCCATGGGCTAACGGAGCCCAGTTTCTGGTATCTGGGACTGGCTGCTCCCTACATGTTGAACAGTGGCTAGAACGTACTAGAGATGTTATATGAGATGCATCACAGACAGAAGTCCTGTCTTCAGCATGTTAATGAGTTAAAAGTACCCAGTATGAACATATCTCATACAAATGCATGCTTGGTGTGAATTAAACCCATTGTTTCTGCACTGCTTTGGGGAAAGTGTAAAAACTTCATCTCATTGATCTCCAGGATCTGTAAATCCCTTATGACTAAGACCTGCTGCTGCGAATTATTCCTTTCCCTGGAGTCTCTCAAATTTTTCCATACGAGTATATGAAAAGGTCCAAGCATCAAACAAAGCCCAATTTCACAATGTCTTGTAGTTTTTTTTTTTAAAAAAAACAAATTAGACCTATTCTATTACAACCAGGAATGGGAAGTAGCTATTAAATCATTCCCTTAAGGTATTTTTATTTTGTTGACTCATGAGAGTTGGCTCTGGCTCCTCCAAAGCACTCTGAAGCCATATTTGGAGAACTTTGAGTTGGTGAGTTTACTTATGTGCGGAAAATATTGAGACTTTTTTTACATTCTTTGCTAAATCATTTTGGTTTTCTTAAACAATTGGTATTCCTCCCACTTTTTCTTGCATTTATGCATATAACTAAATAAAGATTTAGCTGCATTTGTCAGTGAACTGAAACCCATATCATGCTTGTCTCTTAAAAAATTATAACTTTCCATCTCGACTCTGATATGCTGAGACAATCTGAGAGCCAATAATTGCCCTAGTCGTGTTATTTAAAGATGCTGGAATTCCCACAAGAACGTTGTTACGTAAATAAAAATGATATCGTTTATATCAACAATGAACACGATGACAATAAAGATGAATATTCATTTGGGGAACACAAAAACCCTAACACGTTTCAAAACTTGGGTATTCCCAAGTCACATTGAGCAATATCTATACAAATTGGTTAACATATTAAATTAGCCTGGAAATCTTGTAAAAGCAGAAAAGAGAGTCTGCCCTTCTGAGTTTTCTGCTATTTCCTGCCTCTCGTCAGGCTGGAAATGTTTGAGGACTGCCTTTCTCCTGGTATTTCAGCATGCTGGCTTCTGGTCCCAGATGGAACCAAGAAAAGCAGAGGAGTGTGAAAAATAAAAATATTTTCAGTGTTGTTAACCCAACCTTTTAAAGCCTTAAGAGATTTCCTTTGGATTGGTGAAATAAATGATTAGAATGTAGGGGTGCTGTTTTCCTCCCCAGGCCGGATAACACATGTTCTCATGTTTCTAATGTCATAAAATAAACCTTAAACTAACTGAAGGCCAGATCATCTGTAGGTTCAGCCAGGCAATTGGGCTTTTTTTTAAAAATTATTACTTTTTAAGCCGGGATCTTCCCATGTACGTGAAAATTTCTAAAATACGTCAGGTCCTGCTGTACTTTAATGACTTCTCCCATTGGAAGCTCGAAGCTGAGCTCTCCCTAGGGCCTGTCAAGGCCCATGGTTTCCCAATATCTTGCATCAGGCTCCTGTCACAACAAGAAAAGCTATGGAGATGATAGTTCTAGCTAAACTATAAGAAAATAGAAAGGAGACTTGAGCCAGGTGTTCATCACAAAATAGATGAAGCCTAAAGTTTTCAGATTTCTCCAAAAAAACAATCAAACCGAAACACAAATCTCAATTTTATCCAGAATTTTTATCCCAACTCAGACACATCAGCTATTTATTTGTTTGTTTTCTTGCTAGTATTTACTCTCTTGAATTGAATTGGCTGGATAATTTCTTTGATTCTTATTTTCTCTTGGGAACAAAGATGGTCTCTTTAAGTACCAGAGGTCTGAAGGATCTTTTGAGAAATGTGGTATCTAAGACTTACCAAGTTCTTACTGAATACCAGGCATCATTCTGGTCACATATATGCATCATCTCATTTGATTTGGAATAACTTCTTCTTTTTTTTTTTTTTTGCGGTACGCGGGCCTCCCACTGTTGTGGCCTCTCCCGTTGCGGAGCACAGGCTCCGGACGCGCAGGCTCAGCGGCCATGGCTCACGGGCCCAGCTGCTCCGCGGCATGTGGGATCTTCCCAGACCTGGGCACGAACCCGTGTCCCCTGCATCGGCAGGCAGACTCTCAACCACTGCGCCACCAGGGAAGCCCTGGAATAACTTCTGACTATACAAATATTACTGCTAACAATGTGGCAGGTTGAATAATGGTCCCCAAAGCTGTTCACATCCTAATCCCCAGAACCTGTGATTATGTTACTTTATATAGCAAAAGGGACTTTGCAGTTGTGATTGTTAAGGAATTTGAGATGGGGGGACTCCACTGGATAATCTGGGTGCACCTAATGGAATCACAATGATCCTTGTAAGAGGTAGGCAGGAGGGTCAGAGTCAGAGAGAGTAGATGTAAGGACAGAAACAGAGGTCAGAGAACCAAGAAGTTCACTGATGGCTTTGAGGACGGAGGGAAGGGCCACAAGCCAAGGAATACAGGCAGCCCCTAGAACCTGGAAACCTCCAGAAGGAATGCTGACATTTTGCTTTAGCCAAATAACACTGATTTTGGACCTCTGACCACCACCACTAGAATCGTAAGATAACAAATATATATTGTTTTATGCTGCTAAATTATGGTTACTGCAGAAATAGGAAACATACAAATACTTATTAAATGCGTATTATGCAACATAAACTGAGCTAATCACTTCATATATTAAGCCATTTAATTTTAACAACCATCCTTTGATTTTTGACAGGTGAGGAAGTAGACAGTGGAAAAGATTAAGATTTCCAGTGCTAATAGGTAGTGATACTGGGATTCTGTGAGGGTTTGCTTAGTGAAATCCCTGTCCTTAGTGAAATACCAAGACCAGAACTTTATAAGCATTATCTTCTTTTCTAAAAAAAAACAAAAAATACTCTGATATCAGCATTATTCCCATTTATAGGTGGGAAAATTGCAGCTTAAAAAGGTGAAGTAACTTGCCAAAGGTCATGGAACTAGAAAGTCAGAGCCAAGATTTGTTGTGGCTTCTCCCGTCGCGGAGCACGGGCTCCGGACGCGCAGGCTCAGCGGCCATGGCTCACGGGTCCAGCCGCTCCGCGGCACGTGGGATCTTCCCGGACCAGGGCACGATCCCGTGTCCCCTGCATCGGCAGGCGGACTCGCAACCACTGCGCCACCAGGGAAGCCCAAGAGTGAAGATTTGATTCAGGCTCTCCATCCTACATTCATGCGTGTAACCACCACAGGAGATTGAGAGCGAGGCAAACTTCAAAATATTATCAACCAGTTATGTGCCCTTGGGCAAGCTGCTTTTCACTTCAGAAGGCTTCTGGGTTTTTCTCTTTAGAATGGGGATAACGATTCTTATTTCGTAGGAACTTTGAGTGAATGACATGTAAAACTTGCAGCATTACGTTTGACACATAGTAAGTGCTCGATAAATAGCAGTTATTTTACTGCACATTACACAACACAGGAAAATCTTTCCCCTCTGTTACCCCAACTGCAAAGAAATCTGTGCTCCACTTTCCATGGGGTTTTCTTATTGGGAGAAGGCAGCTGCCCATCTAGTGCTAATTATTCCCAACGCAATGTGAATGGGAGTGATGTGTAGCCCACCAGCGACTTTAGAAGCAATCGCACCTTATCCATTGTCTTCTCCCCTCTGATAAATATAGAGGACTGTGAGATGCTAAGGGTTAGTGGAGCCCTAAAACGGAAAGGAGAGGGTGCCTGAATCATCACGTGGAGGAAAGCTACCCATCAGCCAGAAGCAGCTACGTGGACTGTCACGTGAGCAAGAAATAAACTATTCTTTTCTACACCTCTGGAAATTTTAGGTTGGTTTGTTATCATAGTTGATAGTACACTAAGTAATAAGTACACGCGTGCGCACACACTCACTCATACACACTCTATTCTTTCTTCAACCCTTTGCCTCTTCTGAGAACTGCTCTACCCCAAATTTCTCCCCTTGGGCATCATCCAGGTATCATTTAACATTGATACAATTATATTATAGAACCCACAGCTGACATTGGAATTTCATCAGTTGTTCCAGTGTTATCCTTTAGAGTTATTTCCCTTGCTCCAGAGTCCAATCAAGGAGCATGCACTGCATTTATTTGTCATGTCATTTTAGCCTCCTTAAATAAACAAGGACTCTTCAGCTTTGCTTATCTTTCTTGACCTTGTATTTTTGAAGAGTAGCGTCCACTTACTTTTTAGAATGTATGCCTCCATTTGGACTTGTTTGTTGCTTTCGCCTGGTTAGATTCATATACTGTATTTTGGTCAAGAATACTACCAGTGTAGTAGTCTATAGTGACACACTGGTGATGTGTTGTTCTTCTCTACATTACGAGGCACGTGATGTTCGATTATTTCAATGCTGATGACATTCGGCTTGATCACTTGATTAATCCAGCGTCTGCCGGCATTCTCCACTATAAAGTTAACATTTTCCAGGTGATATAGGTTCAAAAATAAATATTTTAGCTAAATGACTTGTTAAAACCATGAACAAAAGCATAGACCTCTTAACATTCCAAATATGAGTATTCAATGAAATCAGGAGCTGAATAACTTATGTTAGGACACTCTCATATCAGCTAGAGTATTAAGTCAAACTTTGAAATTCATAAATCTAGGGTAAAAGTGCCATTGGAGAGTCTAACACTGAGGCTACCGTTTCTCGGTAATTTTCATAGACTCTCACATTGAAAAAGAGAAATAAGCCTTTTGTTTTTATTGTGTTTGCCTTTGCCCGAGCTCCTGAGAAAGCAGAACTCGAGGCAAGAATTAAGCGCTGATACTTTACTTAGAGGTGCAAACCAGAGGAAAAGAGAGTGAGAAAGAGGACAGGAAACAGAAAAAACAGGAAGCAATGCAATGTGGTACCTTACTGCTCAACCTGAGCTTTATGATGAACTGCAAAGACCTAGAAGTTCCGCTTAGTAGGATTCATGATACTTCTCTGGACAGACGACATGACAGAACCTCAGAGCAGTTCATGAATTGTCTAAAGGACAGACAATACTTACCCAGCTCTCCATCTCCTGACCCACCGGGCAGAGTTCACACATGAGGAGTTAATTCTCCCGAACTTCTGGGTTGCAACGTCATCTGGCCCATTTGGTGATCACTTGAGACACAGACTCCAATCTTTCAGAATCATTCAGAATTGGTGGACTAGCCAGACACTTGGGGCATGAGGCTGGTTGGCTTGACTGAGAGGCACAGAAGTGAGATAGAGACACACTCACAGAGAGAGGAGAGAGAGAGAGAGAGAGAGAGAGAGAGAGAGAGAGCAAGCCAGCCAGGCTCTTCCAGGGCAGCAACTGGCTGGCCCCAGGCAGTACACCACATGGACAGAACAGACTGTCCCTGCCTGATTAAAATCAGAAGGGACACATATCTTATCTTGTCTGATACATTTCTTCTCTGAGTCTTTTTTTCTCAATTGTTTGGCAATGTATATTTTAAAATGATAAAAAGCATCTTCATTTCCAACTTCTAAAATAGGCAACTGACACATGTGGACCGACCAGATACTGTGGCAGTTTACGGTATATAAAGATTTGGCCCTTTATCTTGTGACTCAGCAAAGGTAAAGAGCATTGCATAAGCTAAGCGTGTGATGTTTTTTGCCTTTAAATATTTTAAAGGACAGTGTGGAGGAAGTGCCAGAAGATAGTTCTTCTCTTCCAGTGACAAAAGAGGGTCACCATGGAGAATTTTAACATCTTAATTAAGGTTCATAATGATTCGCAAAAGCACAAGAGCCCAGTGAAAAAAACCACAGAATGGGTCAGGATGTGGTAACATGTTAAATAAATTTTTACTTTTTTTAATTGAAGTATAGCTGATATACAGTGTTGTGCTAGTTTCAGGTGTACAGTGCAGTGATTCAGTTATATATATATATGGAGAGAGAGAGAGAGAGAGAGAGGAGAGTCTTTTCAGATTCTTTTTTACCTTACAGGTTATTACAAAATAATAAGCATAGTTGTTTTTTATAGAATTTATAAATTTTTACTTTGGATAAAAGGAAAATGGCTGAAATGGATACAGTAGCTCAAGATTCATCTCGTGGGCTTTTTGTATGAGAAATAAGCATGGATGTTTTAAAGTATATTTCTCCAAGAATGTTTCCATTGCAGAGAACTGAAAGCTAGAATGAGATGAACAGTCTACGCCCTCAAATGGAGTCTTGAGACATTTAAGAAAAGATCCAGAGACACTCTACTTTGACCTAAGTGTCCAGAAGGGAACATGTGTGTTTTGTGACATTGCCAGGTAGATGCCGGCTGTGTAGGACATGATGTGATAGGAGGGAGAGAGGATGTGTGCATGATGGAAAGACACATATATGCAGATATTATATTCATTCTTTCTTCAGGGAACTAATCTCAAACAGCAATTTCATACCCACCATGGAGAGAACCGATTAATTAAATGGACAGTAAAGAACCAAGGAAGTGATCTACTTTCCTCCAGGAGAATGGTTTGATTAAGCGATTAAGTAAAAAGGGAGCATATGGAACACCTTGGCTTGCATTTCGATAACGTCTGGAACAGAAACAAAGGTCCACTTGTTCAAGAGCTCAAACAAAATAATTCCAAATATGACATTTAAAAACGAACACAATAAAAATTCAATCCTCAACCAAAGATCCGTAAAAGACAAACAATTAGAGGAATTCTTTTACTGCTGTGATTATAACTATGAATTGCATTTCTTTCCTGGTGAGTCTTGTTTAGCTACAGTGGTTTTCTAGAAAAGAAAAAGAGTAGTTGGGGGGGGGGAGGCGGTTGGTAATGAAGAGGAAAGAATATTTAAAGGGTAGAATTCATTCCACAATTTTTAAAGTGTGGAATTAATTATTTTGAAAAAAGCTTCAAGATGATGAATTATCTGAAAGAAACCTATGTGTTACAAAACTCCAAACATCAGGTAATTGCGTATCTCTAAATATTACTGTAATAATCACTTTACTTATGCTGCCTGCTGTTTGTGTTCAACCAAAGCTAAGAAACAGAAAAGTCACTCAATAAGAGTGACATCATGGGGCTTCCATATTCCCCCTCAGTGACTTCCAGGTCAAATTTTCTCAGTGTATAAGTGAAAAGATGCTATTTCTAACAGTCAGCCCTGCAGACTCAACCTGGGATCTCAAAAATCCAGCTGTGTTCACTTTGCTTCTTATACCGTCTCTGTAATGAACACGCTCCATGGCTGACAACTGTGTTGATGGTGCGTGAGCTTGAATGTAATCTAGCTTCTTTCCTCTGTGAAGGATTTTCTGGCTCTGTTAGCTGAAGAAGAATACAGAAAAATGAGGGGATTGTTGGTCATTCTTTTTAAGTTAGTTTGTATATCATGGAAGGGATTAAGAAAGTGAGGCAATGGGATGTGAAAATACAGAGCACAAAATTATTGGATAAGAAAATTCTACTTTTATGGAGACCCTTTGAATTCTCCTTCACATAATATATCCTCAACAAAGGGATGGTAATTGAGGCTCTTTGTACCTCACCAAAGAACAACCCACACACTTGTCACTGCTGTGATAAAGAGATGATTTCTGTGGGCAGCAAAATATTTAAGTTTAATTCTCATCTGCTGTCACAAAATGCAAGTCATTCAAAATCATCCATGTGCTAAGAGAACAGCTAGTTTTCTATCACTTGAAATTCTTACTCTTGAGAGGCATTTTACTTGCCCATGTTGTGATCATATACTTCTCATCTGCCCTGAGCATTCTATAATCAAACCCATTGCCTATCCAGAATCATTTCTTTCAGATATCTTTTTACCTCTTTTCCGTTTCCTTTCTCTCACCACAAAAATCTGTCGTTACTTCTCTCTTATTCACTCCACCACACCAAGGCAGTCAAGAGAGGTAGAAATAGGAAGAACTTTGAAAATAGAGCTTTAAGGAGTTTACATGTAAGCATGATGCTCAAACATCAGGGTCAGGTAGCATAAATCTACATAAGGATGTGTACTGTTAGACTATAAATGCCAAGAGAGAGGAGGATAGATGGGAAGATGAGAAGATAGGAAGGAGATTAGAGGCGTAACTGCAGTGACGATAGTCCATGTACATTAAGTCTGAAAGGAGCTCAAACAAATATTCCCACTAATGGTAATTCCTCCCTTCCCTGGCCCCTTTACTTATTCAGGTCTCAGCTCAAATGTCCAGAATACGGGTGCTACCTAGCACCGTTACTCTCCATCCATCAGATGTTCATTTCCTTCCCTGTCATTTAGCACAAGCTGGAATTATCTTGTCTATTAATTTAATTTGTATATATCATTCTACTAGATTGCAAGGTCCTTGAGGTTAGGGGCTGCAGAATAGGATGTTAGTACGTATTTTAAAAGAAGGAGTAAAATGGATTATTGGATAGACAAAAGATGAGAAGTCTTCAGTTGTGGCCAAAATGAACAGAAAGGGCATTTCAATGAAGGGAAAAAACATATTCTATAATCAGAAGGAGAGATTTGTGTTGTAAATTTGCATGTAGCCCTGATCTGAGCACCGGTGGACACAGGAGTTAGTTAGCACTTCCCCACTGACTGACTGCCTCGAGCAGGGTCTGAGCAGGCTTCCTAAGAGGTGTGGGATATCGGGAAGAAGTGGCAATCAGTTATTTGGTGTTTGTCAACACAGTGAAAACATTACATTTTAAAGTCAGCCATGCTCAGAGACTGAGACGGTTTTCCTTGGGTCTGGAAGCTGGTGCTGGTTATGTGACTTGTTGGTAGATGAATATTCTGGCAGATGGAGTACTAGGCACAGGACAGGCTCTGGGGGAAAAGAGAACTGGTGACTCTATGCCGTTTGTGCTCTGATAATCCCAGGCTCTCCCTTAAACCCTCAATTCACTCAACCTTCAAGGAAACAGAGGCACTAAACATTTGAAGGATGAAAACCTATTTTTTTAAAAAAAAAAACAGGCTTGAAAAACTCTTTATGACATATACTTGAAATGAAATGCAGTGGATACAATATGGAGTTTGGAAACTAAAACCCAAGATTGAATCCTGCATCTGTCAGTTACTGGCTGTGAGACCTTAGTGATTATTTCCTTTCTCTTGAGACAGAGTTTTTCCATCTGTAACACAAGGATGATAGTAATTGGGTTGTTGTAAAGATAAAACAAATGTGAATGTGTTTTTCCAACTCTAAAATTATAAACACTTTTTAATAATTACTATATATAAAGACAGAAATTAGTGCTTCTGCATAGAGCTTAGTAGCTCAGTTGACCATCATTTATTATTCTGTAATTGTTAAGGGTGTGAACTCTTAGGTCAGGCTGCCAGGGTTAAGAATCTTAACTTTTCAGTGCCTCAAAGATTTCATCTCTAGAATGGGTGTAAAGATAGTGTCTACTGCATATTATTGTCTTGACTGTTAAATGAGACAATCCATATAAAGCACTTATCACAGTGCCTGAGACATAGCAGGAGCTCAGTACATATTAGGTGGTATTTTCACTTCGTGTTCACCCTAGACTGGCCCTCCAGATTTCTTTAAAGCCCAGGTGCATTTACACATCGTCACCGCTAGATGGCAGATGCACCATTTTTATTGCTGTGAGTGGTTCCCAGCAGCACTTTGCCCTTTGCCTCCTCCTGGCATTCAAGGATCTTGGGCACCCACATAAATAGCACAGTGAGTGAAGTAATAACATCTTAAAAAAAAAAATAAGTCACTTCTAAGCAATGTATATTAACAGGGCTTTGTGTTGTCATCGCTCAGGATAACAACTTAAAAAAAAGAAATATATATGTGTATATCTCCCAGTAGTTTATAGTTTCTCCTCTAAGAATATCCAAAGGGAAAGTAGATAAAAGAGCATTTCTTGAGAGTTTAGGATGTACATTAGATGTTAGAACTGGTCTATGGATTTGAGGAAGGGGGAGAGATGCGGAGCTAGGCGATATGGCATCCCTGTCTTCATGCAGCTTACAATCTGGGGAGAAAAGTATAATGATATGATATAATATATAATGATAATTATGTGATATAAAATAATGATAATACGGCATGGTTGATCCTGGGACAGAGCTATTAACCCATTGCTGGGAGAGCTCAATTAACTCTGGGAGATTCAGGGAAGTGTTCACACGAAGGTAATATTGGAATCAGGTCTCGAAAGTGGTGAAGGGAGTAGAAAATGAAAAGGGGAACATGGTCTTCCATGGTCCCCCAAATGCACATATGAAAGCATAAAGCTGTGAAAGGACAGGGTGCATTTTGGGGGCAAAGAGAAATGTCTGGGCCCGAACATGCAGGGCCTTGAATATTACGTAAGGACTAGTAGGTCAGAGGGAGATCACAAGATCCAAGTGAGTTTTTAGAAAATACCTTCCATCAAAAAGCTAAATTTTATGGAGGCGTGTGAAGTAGATAAATGCTAATCCATTTCATTATAACCATATGTTTGGCTCCTCCCACTTTCCCCAGCCTCAGTTTTGGAAATAAGTCTTGCTAACACTAAATAGTTTTTATCCAGACACTCTGTTTTGAGTCCAGAGATAGAGCTCCACTAGCTAATCAGGCCACAGACAAGTTGGCCCAGGGAACCCTTTGGAACCTCGGGGTAGATGACCTTCCATGCCTGTCATCCTTGTCATCCATTCACGTGGGGCCTTTGGAGCCATATTCAGTAGTTTGGAATTTATTTTAAGAACAGTGAGAACCTACTGAAGAGTTCTCACTGGGGGAATGAAAGGAACTTGGGCTGAAATGAGGCCAGTGGGTTAGAGGGTACCAAGAGTGAATGCCGCAGCCTAGCTGAGAGGCAATGGGGGCTGCAGCTTAACGCCTGTGGAATCGCAGAAAGTGGACAAACGTGTGATAGTTTTAGTGGGTAAAAGAACAAACGTGGCAACCAGTTAGATGTTGTGAATCTTCCAAAAGGTCCTGCTACTGAACATCTAATTTCAGTTTGTCTCTCTATCGCTAAATGCTTTCCATCAGGAGCTGTAACAGAAAAGGAGAAACCTCAAATCTGCAAACATAGACTTAGTTTTATAGGCTGCTGATAGGAGTCTTCATTTCATAATTTAACTGCTTTAGAATATCGCCAAAGTTGTAGCCCTCCCATTGCATTCATTAGGAAGGGCTAGACTTTGCCAGGGTAACAGTGGTAAACTCTCAGTGGCTTAGCCCTGCATACGTTTATTCATACTTAGGGACCATCCTCCACGTGAGTGAGTGAGAGGCTCGGCTCCACACGGTCCCTCAGGGAAACAGCCCGTCCTGTAGCTGCTCCTCTGGGACACACGCCTTCCTCACTTGCCATTGCAGGGAAAGGGGGAATTGAGAATCACACTTGTATGGCTTTTCATGCTGCAGCCCAGAAGTGACATATCATTTCCACACACATTTCATCGGATCACTTGCGTGGACCCACCTTATCTGCGAGGGAACAAATGGAATATCTAGGGAGTGTTGCAGTCTCCGCCACACACGTGATGACCATTTTTCACATAGCGGCATTAAAAACAAAATCTTCCTCTGAGATAATGCACCTGGATGAGAGGTGGGTCCTGGGTTGTCAGCCAGGCTCATTCACTGACCAAGGAAAATTTTCCTTCAGAAAAACATGATTTCAAATTGGCTTCAATGTTATAGACGACTCAGTCAGGGACCCTCAGGTTTGTAGAGAGTGAGCACATTAAAAATGGAAAGGTCAAAGGTCAGCTGTGCTGCGCGTCTTCCCGAGAGCACTGGGCTGGCCTTTTCTGGGTGTGTGAGGTCGATGGCTTCCTTGTTCTCACACCTCTGGGTCTTCCATGAAAAGAAGCTTTTTTAACTGAGGCATCAGCCATCAGTCAGATTGGCAGCTGGAGCCCCTGCTCAAGGCTTGGCTGTCGGGTGGAAAAGGATTTAAACTGACATTAACACCAACCTGAGCTGTGCACACAGCCACGAGGTACGTTTCTCCAACCTGGCAGCCCAGGGTCTCCTTCCGAGTCTCCCTAATAGAGTACTGCCTTTGACTCCTTGAGTCATTGCCTGCCACATACCCAGACTAGCTCAGGAGACATTTCTCATCCCCCTTAGTTTAGCTCTACATGAAAAGCAGCACAAATGGAGCCCCGGGGTCTTTCTTCCTGTGTGACTGGTTTCTACCCCAAAAGAAAAATCTTTCAAGGTGAGCAGGGTACCATTTAGGGGGTACACAGTGGTCTCAGCTTGAGATATTACTGTTCTGCTGTTCTCTGCCCATCCCTCCCCCTGGGCAGGGAATTTCCTCATAACACTTTTTTCTTTTCTTTTCTTGCCACGTCGCACAGATTTCGGGATCTCAATTCCCCGACCAGGGATTGAACCCCAGCAGTGGCAGTGAAAGCCCAGAATCCTAACCCTTAGGTCACCAGGGAACTCCCTCCTCAATTACCACCTCCAGAGACTTTTACAAAATATAGTACAAGCAATTGTTTTTGAGATCAAATCTACATAACTGGGAATTAAAAAGATAATTTTTGGAAGATGTGTGTGTATATACATATACATATATATATCATATATTTCCTTCAGTTCAAAATGCTATTGCTTGTCTTGTAGTAAAATGCCAAAGACATATTTGATAAAAATACTTCTGTCTGTGTGGTCACAGCGTCAGTGCCTCTGGCATGTAACTTCTCTCTGTGATTTATTTTCTCCCTTGGTGAAATGGAGTTTCTCCAAAGGTAAAATGGCCAGTACTAAACATTGCCTAGATCGCCAAGTTACTTCATAATAAAATAATGTATGTGGAAGCTCTTTAATAATCTTGTAATCACCATACAAACATATAGTACTCCTACCATTAATGCTCCCTTTTTTTCTGTTGCAAAGTTGACTTTGCAACAGAAGGGATTTCCAAAAATTGTTGGTCCTCTCAGGAAGTAACGCTACCCACAGTCTATTGAAAATATTAATGGAATGATAACAAACAATGACTATTAAGCAGGATTTTCAAAGTTGAAGTAACAACTTTTGCCTTGCAAGCACGAGAATACGCAGAACTACAATCATCCTTTGCGGCTCTTCTTGAGATAATTCTTCACGCTCTTTACTTTTAAAGCCCCTCAAAATAAATCATAAAAAATCTTTCCTGTTCAGAATACAGTGGGAGCAGCTTGTTTTGTATATTGTTTTAGTATCGTCAATGGAGTCATACCAGGATCTATTTCAATACAATAAATGAACAGATCAGGATTTAGGGGGCCACTTGTTCATTGGATTAGGAGAAGCTCTCTCTGTAAACACAGTGTTCATCATCCTTGAAATATCAGCTGTCTATTTATATCCCAAATAATGATGGGTTGAAGTGTTATTATGAAAGGAGAGACACAGATTTTCTATAAATGTGTTTTTCTTGTGATAATATGTGAAATTACATTTCATGTTAAATTGCTTGAGGCAAGCAAGGTTTAATATGTATCTAAATAATTAAGCTAATTGTGTAAAAATATATTTGCAGAATTCACCAAATGTGTTAATACATTTCACATCATGTTTACCCATTTTACATGACTAAAGTTTGCTTTGTGAAATGTTCTCCAAAATACCGGAAGGCCTCTGTGTCTTCACAATCATTATCAACATTCAGGGCTTTCTGAGGAGAAAAAAAGAGGTGCTAAGAGTCACATCTTGAAAAATGGCAGGCTGTCTTTCCCTTTCCTCCATTCTACCTGTTTTTTTCCCTTCCTCTCCATTGAATTTCAAATACACATTCAAAAATGTGTACTCTGGGATATTGGATTAGGATCATGTCATGTTCCTAAATGGCACAGCAAAAACAAACAAACAAACAAAATCACATTCTCACGGGTCAGTGTTCCCATCTCAATTAATTTAGCAGGACCAAGGATCTGCCATTTGCCAACAGATTTCCATTCCAACGTGTGGGCTGAGCTGATGTCACATGACCTTTCCAGTCTTTCCCACGTGTAAATTGCACAGAATGCTGGGTGTGGAACAGAGTGCTGCCATGGAAAGAAGAAGAAAAAAACTTTTACTGCTTCTCATCACTTCTTAGCGTGAATATATATTCTATTTGGTGTACAAAAGAGTGATGTGGGTCAGGCCATGTTCTGGCGTGTGAACATGTTGTTAATGCCAAATGACTCAGTTTTTTGACTGGATGTATGTTCCTGTTGCTCCGTTAAAAAGGACTGGTGTGCTGTCAGCACAATTTATAAGATGAATAAGTAGGACTTACATCTCTGGGATGCCTCTTCCACTTTCCCTCTGGGAGCTTTCCTCAGCCCTCTTTGAACTGCTGCTCAGTGTTAACTCCGGCCTTGCCTGGCACCCAACACGGCTCCTCTCCGCCAAATTTCCCCCGACTTTCTCTTCTCTACCGCTTATTGGTCTTACATACACTCTATCACATTGTCTTAGAATTATTATGTGGCAAAGATTCCACCTCCAATACGTGGGGCCACTATGGGTCTATGGCTTATTCATCTGGGGTAATCCTTATTTTCCTAGATCAGAACAGCCTGGAAGTGAACACAGGGCAGGGTCTCTAGGGGCACAGCTCCAGAAGCATAACACACATCAAGAACTACGCAAGAAAATTACCCTTCTGTGACCTGCACACAGACTGTCCCAGAATATTTACATTCAAGACGAAGGTTGGAAGATTCTCTCTGAATGTACTCTTCTCATTTGTATAAACTCGTTCTCAACCCTTTTCACCTTCGGTTTCCCTCTCAACTTAGCTTTTTTTTTTTTTTTTCGGTACCTGGGCCTCTCACCGTTGTGGCCTCTCCTGTTGCGGAGCACAGGCTCCGGACGCGCAGGCTCAGCGGCCATGGCTCACGGGCCCAGCCGCTCCGGGGCATGTGGGATCCTCCCGGACCGGGGCACAAACCCGTGTCCCCTGCACCGGCAGGCGGACTCTCAACCACTGCGCCACCAGGGAAACCCTCAACTTACCTTTTATGGCAGTAAATTAGGTGTCTACGGAATTGCATTACTTTTGTGGTGGCTCAGAGGCCATTTAGCAGAGCAGAGCTGATGGGATGGACCAAACCTTCTCCTTGATTCAACACGAGGAGTGCGTGAAAATGCACAGGCATCAACCTCATTTAGACAGTCCCCCATTTACCTGTCACCGTCTGATGCTCTTGCCTTCATTCTCTAGGTTCTTCCACACTCTTTCAGTGTCATATCTGTGCCTCAGTTTCCTCATCTCTAAAGGGGAATAACAATATTGTGCACCTTATAGGGATCTTCTGAGAATTGAGTAAATACATGTAAAACATTTAAAACAGCCCATCATAGTAATAGTAGCTGTAAATAATAAATAAATATATAAAATAATAAAAATGAATATAATAGTAGTAGTAAAAAGTGAAAAGGGGATGGTAAGTATAAGTTATTAGCGTCATCGCCACCGCCACCATCATCATCATTATCACTGTCTCAGACCCTGACACCTGCCTGTTCTGCTATAGAATAAAATTCACTTGGATAGAATTCTCTGGCTCACCCTAGCATTCTCCCTATTGCTATGCAATATGGTAGCCACTAGTCACATGTGGCTACTGAGCACTTGAAATGTAGCTAGTTCCGATGGAGATATGCTGTGCGAAAAAAATACAAGCTGGATTTAGAAGATTTAGTACCAAAAAAAGTATGTGTAATATTACTAACATTTAGATCAATTACATGTTGAAATTATAATATCTTTAATATAGTGACTTGCAGCAAATATAAAAATTAATTTCTCCTGGTTATACTTCTTAAAATGTTGTGACTAAAACATTCAAAATTATATATGTGGCTTGCATTTGTGGCTCATATAACAGTTCTTTTGGACAGCCCTGCTCTAGGTTACAATTCCTCTGGGTTTCCCTCCAGGGATCCCACATTCAGCCTGTGAGCAGGAGACACTCCTGCTTTCCATTATGGATTTGCAGGGCCCGGGTTGCCCATGGCAGTTAAGCCCTGCCTGCCCTGCCAAGACAGAGTGACTGGAGAAAACCTGATGGGCGTGCAACTTACAAGGCGGTTACAAGGGCCTAAGTGGAGCCCCCGGGAAAGAGTTATTGCCTCTTAAATAGCACCTTACTCTCTGGGAGTGAATGAAAGGAGGAGCTCTTTCTGTTAAAGTCATTTAAGATCCTTTGCTGAAAGGAACCATATGCTACACAATGAAATACATTGCAGGCAAGATGCACATGTTTTGTGCAATAAACACGTATGCAAATCTTGCAAAGATTTTGAAAGAGAAAAATGTGCTGATATTATTCCTATTAATATCATGGCATGCATCCTTATGCCGATCTGAGGTCAAATCCAAATCATTGCCTTCCTCCTCTGCCTCAACTCCTGACAATGAATAGTTTATGTAAAAGCAATCTCAGATTTTTGTTTTGGGTCAGGAGGAATTTGTTTCTGGTGGCTAAAATTTCAGGCTCCATAAATCATAAATTCCAAACTTGCTGGCAAATATCCAATGGGCCTGGCAGCATCTCCAAATGCCTCCTTCCTCTTCGGGACAATCTGGGTGGGAACACCCCTGAGCCCGAATCCCAAGACCTGAAGCTGCTGCCGGCCCTCTTCAAGTCTAAGATTCACAAAGCTTTTGCTCTTTCGGACAGTTCTCAGACTCCAGATATTTTGAACACAGAACTGCAATCCATAATTGGAGCTGGTATTGAAAAGAAATGGGAAAGCTCCTTGAATCACATCCATGCAAGGGTTCTCTCTGCCTAAATGAGTCTCCATTGCAGGGGATAGAGTCAGAGAGACCTTGTGGGGTTCCAGTAAAGTTGTGCTGGCTGGTAAATAAACATGAGAATTCAGAAATCAGTGCAGTCCTGGGAAACGCCATTCAGGGAATGAAAGGTCTCATCGAGCACGGTGATCTCCCTTTAATTGTCTCCCTGCTCCGTCTATTTCTTCCCAACATACATTGTGCTGAAAAGCCATATTGCTACAAATACACATTTAGGGTTTGATTACAGAGTGTCATCCATTTACATGTGCAAGATAGAGCCTACTGTGGCAGATTAATGTTTCTAAAATTTGTACAGGAAGGTTAAATAAAGTGTTACTTTTACGACGCCGAATATCTTTATGATGCTTTTGCTAAATCAGAGACCACTCGGTGATGCTGCAGATGTGCCAGATTCTTATCACGAGCTGGCAGAGTGCCACTCACGCTTTACCCATCTATCATCCTCCTTACCTTTCCGCACGGGACATCCCCACCGCTGTGTGTAATACAATATTCTCCAGGCAGCTTTCTCTTCTGCCCGTTTAGTCAAAGTGAAACAATTCAAGTCCTAGCATCCCGAGACATTGCAGTGTTACTAGAAAGAGTGAAACTTGAAATTTCACACACGATTCTGCTCTTTCCAACAGAAATATGACACACACACACGCGCGTGTGCAATCTTGGGAATTGCAAGGCCATAGTCAAAGCTGCCACCACAGTTTGTCTTCTTTTCCTTCTGTTCGTTTGATATCCAACCACGCTGTCACCTTGCCCTCCCTCCCGCTGTGAAGTCTAGAATATCTTATGATCCTCGACTACACTGAATCTCCTGCTTCCGTTTCAATTCTTTAATAAATATCTATGCTGAATCTCCTTAGTTCAAACTCTGTTTTCCTTAATGGAAATTAAGTGTCCTGAAAAGCTGGTGTAAAACATGCCTTGACTGAGCCATAATTTGGTCAGAGTTGCGTATCACTAAGGCTTGCTATTGGACCAATGTTTTAAACATATAACAAAAACATTTTATGGCCTTTGCCTATTCTAATGGTGTTATAGTGTAAATTTCAAGCCATGTTGGATGGTTTGAAATTGAACAGCAAGGTGTTTAAAGAGGGTCAAATGGTATTCAGTTGACACCTCTGTACTTTGCGACAGTGCAAGGACTGCTCTGTTCTACAGGAGATGTGTCTTCCTAGTGCAGAATACAACTGCTGCTTAACTAGCTCAAAAGAAGACGGGGACCTTGGCCATTCCACTGGAGCACTGAGTAGGAGAGGTGTTAAAAGAACATTCCCCTTCCCCATATGGCTGCCCTATAAGGTAGATTTTCTTCCAGCGGACACTGATTTGGCTTTTCAACTCCCTCTCAGCCCCCAAGGAGTTTCCTATGAAATCAGGGAAAGTGTCACAGCTCAGATAAAGTCATGGGAGAGGTTTAGTCCTCTGGTCAAACGTTGGCTAATGCAATCTAACCCTCCTCACCAGTGCTCAGGAACTCACTGGGATCACAGCAGAAGGAGAAACACATCAAATCCTTCTTTCCATTTGGTCTCTCACTGATGTAGTCATTCATAAAAATATTTTAAAATACCAACAAATTCAGCCCATACTAGTAAGCTTCTTATGTGTTCTTAGGTCATATTTATAGAGTCCTAATGTGAAAAATGACTGTTGATTCCTTCTGTTTTATTAAAATGAGTATAGATCTGTTTAACCAAAGCTTTTTGGCCATGAGATGATGAACATGAAGATGCTTTGCAAACTATAAATTATGATACAAAGTGAGAAATCGCATGTAAAGTATCACATAGAATGGAATACTGCACTGCCCTTAGAAGGAACATATGCTGAAACAGACAGAAGTCAGATGTAATTAAGCGGAGAAGCCAGTTGTCAATGTCATGTGTATAATATGATTTCATTTGGGGGGAAAAGTACTGCATGTGTGTGTGTGTGTGTGTGTGTAGCATAATTCCATAAAAAGGTTTGAAATCTGGAGACCAGTTAGTCAAAGTAATTACCTCTGGGGTGCGGCCTTTGGTGGGAGAAGTCCTCAGATTATAAATTTCTATATCCTTTGAATATTTTCTTAATTTAGAATACTTTTGTTGTTTAAAATATTTTATAAAGAATCAAAGTCAGATGTTCTCTGAAATTGAAGCATAATCTGCAAAAGTTGTGTCATTTATTCACTGATTTCATCAAAGTATTCGCTATGCCATCTCTGTAGAACGGCATGCTATTAGGTCCAAGACTAACACATGATTATTCAGTTCTCTTTGGTCTATTCTTTTGTTCACTGTAGGGAACAAAACACCAAGGATAAGAAGGTGGGCTCTTGAGACGGATTGCTTGTCTGCCCTAGTCTCTCCACTTTCTAGCTGTGCGGCCTTTATAATCTATAGTATGTTGATAATAATAGTGCCTACCTCCTAGGGCTGTTACTAGAATTAAATGAGCTAATATTTGCAGAGCACCGAGAACACATGGCAAGCACTATATGGATGTTCATTAGACGAAATAAACATATAAAATGTATTTGGTCTCAGGAAACAGCATAACATAAGTAAAAGGATAGGACATATAAAAACATACAGATCAAAGGCATGTTAATCAGCAAAAAAAGCAGTGTGGGGACTTCCCTGGTGGCACAGTGGTTAATAATCCACCTGCCAATGCAGGAGACATGGGTTTGATCCCTGGTCCGGGAAGCTCCCACATGCCGCGGAGAAACTAAGTCCGTGCACCACAGCTACTGAGCCTGTGCTCTAGAGCCCACGAGCCACAACTACTGAGCCCATGTGCCACAGCTACTGAAGCCCATGCACCTAGAACCCATGCTCCTCAACAAGAGAAGCCAACACAGTGAGAGGCCCGTGCACCTCAATGAGGAGTAGCCCCAGCTCACCGCAACTAGAGAAAGCCGGTGAGCAGCAATGAAGACACAACGCAGCCATAAATAAACAAACAAATAAATAAATAAAAGTCCATTAAAAAAAGAATCATTTATACATATATATATATTTTAAAAAGCAGCGTGATAGATGCTTTAGATAGATAATCCTTATCTCCATTTTACCCTCCTTATATCTGGTGAGATAGGAAGGCTGAAAATGCATTTGGAAAAATGTTACCCTGTGCTAACTTTCCTATGGGAGGCATAAGTTCACTGCAATAGACGTTTACTGAAAGAATACTGCGTGTGTAGCACACTAGGATTATTTCTTTGCTTGGGGTCAGGGAAATCAGGAAGCATGAGTGGTAGCATCCACAGAGGTAAGAAATGAGACAGGCAAATGTGAGCAAATATTCATTGTTAGTGTGGTCCAGGGCAGCCTGATATCCGAATTCTAGGAGCATCTCTGCATCTTATGAGCCATCCTGCATTCTGGGTAATGAGATGGAAATGTTTACTGCTTACAAGTGATGTTCAACATCATGAAATAAAAGTGCATGGGACGTCTGGATTTGCAACCTCTTTCCCCAATCCTTGGGCAGGTAATGTAACCGTCTGAGCATCACTATCATCTTAGTGCAAATGGAAATAATACCAACGACATTGTAGTTTGGGGAAGATTAATTGAAACTATATGTATAAAGCACTCTAAATTGAAAAATGTACAAAAATGTAAAGTACATAAATGTGTTTCCAAGTGGACAGACTTGCTATGTGTAAAGATTTTTCAAGAAGTTTCTTTTCACAGGGTGTCAGAAGTGTTTCAGTTAGCAGAAATAAATATGCTAATTGGAAGTAGATGAATCATAATCTGTGCCTTTTTTGTGAGAGGTTAGGTGTGATCTGAACCGTGTGTAGTTAACAAAAGAGAAGCATGATTAAAACAATTAGTTGGTGATCCATTCAATGTGTCTCAAAAAGGCATCCTGTATGTAAATTCTCAGCTTCTCCTTTTGACCACTTAAGTTCACACCATATTTTCTTAACACAGTCAATTCTAGAATATTATTTTTTTTTCCGTTTTAACCCATATTGCTTTATGTTTTATATTTATCCAATCCTTTTTAAAGCAAGAATGAGATTGACATTTTCATTTTATTTATTTTAAAAGTCTTTTTTAAGTGAAATATAATGGACATACAATATTATATTAGTTTCAGGTGTACTACATAGTGACTTGACATTTGCATACATTATGAAATGATCTCGACAATAAGTCTAGTAAATATCTGTCCCCATACAAAGTTATAACAATATTGTTGATCATATTCCTTATGCTGTATATCACATCCCTGTGACATTTATTATATAACTAAGATTTGTACCTCTTAATCCCCATCACCTATTTCCTCCACACCCCTTGTCCCATCCCTTCTGGCAACCATTCATTTGTTCTCTGAATGTATGAGTCTGTTTTGTTCGGTTTGGTTTGATTGGTTGGTTTTCTTTTTAGATTCCACATACAAGTGAGATCATATGGTATTTGTCTTTCTCTATCTGACTTATTTCACTTAACATAATACTCTCTAGATTTATCCATGTTGTCACAAATGACAAGATTTCATTTTTTATGGCTGAGTAATATTCCATTGCATATATATACCGCATCTTCTTTATCCATTCATTTATCAGTGGATACTTAGGTTGCTTCCCTATATTGGCTGTTGTAAATAAAGCTGTAATGAACATTGGAGTGCATATATCTTTTCAAATTAGTGTTTATCTTTTCTTGGGGTAAATACCCAGAAATGAAATTGCTGAATCATATGAAAGTTCTATTTTTAATTTTTTGAGGAACCTCCATATTGTTTTCCATGGTTGCTGCACCAACTTACAATTCTACCAACAGTGCATGAGATACCCTTTTCTCCTCGTCCTCTCCAACATTTGTTATTTCTTATCTTTTTGATGATAGCCATTCTGACAGGTGTGAAGTGGTATCTCATTGTGGTTTTGATTTGCATTTCCCTAATGATTAGTGATGTTGAACTTCTTTTCATGTGTCTTTTGGCCACTGGTATGTATCTTTTGTTCTAGGATTAATGTACAAAAATTTTCAGAATTAAAAATAGAACTGTCCTTAGTCCACTACCCCTTGCAGTCCATCATCACATAACATGCCTCTTCTCTGCTTTTCACATGCCTTCTTAGGACAACGTAGAGTGAAAGAAGCAAGAGCAAGAAAGAAACAGAAGGGGGCAGTCAAGGAGTAAGTCCTCTACAGAGGAGACTAGAGGTAGAACAGAGAGAAGGGCTGGGGGACTTACTCTCCTGGCTCCCTATCTACAAGGCTGTCTTAGGCTGTGTGTGCCTCAGTTGCAAAGGCTACCACTTCTTTCAGAAAGACTTTCTCTACAAGACTTTCTTTTCCTGGATTCTGACAATCTGCCACTTCTCTCGTACCACGAGCCTAGAGGTCTTGTTACCAAGTCTAAGCTCCTACTGCTCACAGGCCAATAATTGAGAGAGGAGTTATTGGGGCAAAGAATAGAGACAATTTGGAAAGCCAGCTAACTGAGGAGATGGTGGGCTGATGCCCCAAAGAACCATCTTGCCTGAGTTAGAATTCAGGTTCCATTTATACTAAAAGGGGAGAGAGTAAAGTCAAACACTCCCTGGTTCCCATTAGCCTCTGGAGGAGATGTGTTCATTTCTTCCTTTCTGCAGTCATTCACAGGTGGGCCTGGTTAGGATGTTTCCTGTGAGCTAAACAAAGGTATTTTAGCTTAATGCTCATTACAGTAAGTCCCCTACATATGAATGAATTCTGTTCCGAGAGTGTGTTCGTAAGTCCAATTTGTTCATTAAGTCCAACGAAGTTAGCCTAGGTACCCAACTAACACAATCGGCTATGTAGTACTGTACTATAATAGGTTTATAATACTTTTCACACAAATAATACATAAAAAACAAACAAACACAAAATATAAACATTTTTAATCTTACAGCACAGTACCTTGAAAAGTACCATAGTACAGTACAACAGCTGGCATACACGGGCTGACATCGAGTGAACAGGCAAGAAGAGTTACTGACTAGAGGAGGGAGAGGAGATGGGAGATGGTAGACTTGAAGGATCGTCAGCCATAGGAGGGCAGGCTGCAATTTCACTCACGCCTGACATTGATGACACAGGTTCTGGTTCCTTGCTGGATTCAGTTCTATCTATCCTCTTGAAAAAAACAATCCAGTGATGTCTGGGTAGTAGCTCTTTTTTCCCTCATCATAGATGACACGGTAGCACTGGATTGCATTCTGAACGGCTGCTGCAACCTTGGTGTACCATTCTACGTTCCAGTCCTGTGCTTCAAATACTAACAGTGCCTCCTCAAATAAAAAATATCCCCTTGCCATTTCCTGCATCGTGAATCTCTTCGGTTCTTCAGTTACTTCTTCTTCCTCTTGTCTCTCCTCGTCCTTTCTCTGGGCCTCCAATTCCATCAGGTCTTCATTAGTAAGCCCCTCGTGTTGCACAGCAAGGAGTTCAATGAAGTCGTCCTCTTGCAGATCTAGCTTGAAATAAAGACACTGTACTACTGTACTCTATACAGTACTGTACAGTAAAGTACACAAAAGCACAGTCACTAGTAGAGGATGCACGCATGTGACAATGTACACCACACACTTACGTGACTGGACATGCGAACACACTTTCACATATTTGAAAGTTCTCAACTTGGAGGTTCATGTGTAGGCGACTTCCTGTACCTGGGAGGCAAGATTCCCAGAGATGCGCCATTATGTATAACTTAAGCTTATAGGCAACATCCCTTTAGTGATTAACTTGTATCAGAATACAAAAGGTTCTTCCCTATTACAGTCTGAGAACTCCATAGTTACTAAATCTTGGATGACTGCATTGTTCTTTGTAGCTCTTCTTCCCCTTCTCACACCTCTGTTAATGGTCCTTCTGTAAGTAAATCCCCCTTAAGTTATCCTAATTTGAACATGCCATCTGATTTCTGGGGAGATACTGACTGGTACACACCCCCCCTCCCCCACTAAGGATATACTCCTCAGTATCCCCTTGAGATGTGAACAAGGAGTTGGATAGACAAGGAACAGCTTGATGAAAGGTTGGTCCAGAGGTCACAGAAAAAAATTGACCTGGAGTTCTCCCCAGAGGGCAGAATTAGGGTCTATTCAGAGACATTTCACCACTTTTAGGTCAGGGACCTTCAAATGTGTGTTCCAGAAGATTTAAAAAATGCTTCTCACTCTTTCATTCTCTAAATGGGAGTTAACTGTTGCTTTTCAGCTTCCCTTTCCACCATTTGTAAACTGAGTTTGTATGGAGGAGGAGAAGCTGGATTCCTTGTCTTTTTAATTGACAGGTCAATGGACCAAAGTAGTCAGGCAAACTGAAGCTTGACTGGGGTCACTTGGCATCACCAGGAGGTCCTAGACTGCATGCAGGGACTGTTTCCTTTTCCAGGGGGATACTGTGTTTGGAATATGAGAAGTATGAGCAAAAAAGATATTTAGTGACCGTAGGAATGATTGTAGCAGAGACTCTTAGTACCCATTTCCTTTCTGGGAAAAGGTAAGTGGATGCTACGTGACAAAAACTACAAATGCCCATCATATTGTCTTTATGCTCATTCTTTTTTTTTTTTTTTTTGCGGTACGCGGGCCTCTCACTGTTGTGGCCTCTCCCATTGCGGAGCACAGGCTCTGGATGCACAGGCTCAGCGGCATGTGGGATCTTCCTGGACCGGGGCACGAACCCGTGTCCCCTGCATCGGCAGGCGGACTCTCAACCACTGCGCCACCAGGGAAGCCCTATGCTCATTCTTTTCTTGTTTTTATTATTGTTATTGAGCAGCCCCCCCAAATTTTCCTTTTGTCTCTCTTATTTTTGCTACACAATTCTGTTTTGTCCCCCCGAATTATGGTTGATATAGGTTTAAGGAAAACCATACTTTTTGCAGAGAGGTTAGGTTTAATGAAGGTCAGATGTTATTAATTTATAGAGGTCTTGAAAGATACCAGAAAATTCCCATCAGAAGACCCAAAAAGGTATCATCTCTCTCTCATAACTTAATCTTTTTTTCCCCTAAGCACAAACATTTATGGTAAATTTTTAAAAATGACTTCTTCATTTTTCTCATATTTTAAATCTATTTAATTACTAGTCTTGTAACAGTATTGTTACTATTTTCATTGCAAATTTAAGCTACACTGTGGGTTAAATAGACTTTAGTGAAGTGGCCTAGGAACTTCACAGCTATTTATAACATTCTAACTAGGGGTAGACATGTTCTGAGTTTCAAAAAATCAATTTGTAAGTAATTTTTTAAAAATACAACCCATCTGTAAATGGTGTGTTGCACGGGGGTGTTCTTTTGTTTATCTTTTGCTTTGTAACAAACCACCCAAATACTTTATGGAACCAAACAATTATATGTCTCACGGTTCTGTGAGTTGTTGCTCAGTTGGATGGTTCTTGCTTGGGAATCTCTCATGCGGTTGCAGCTGGGATGACAGTTATCTGAAGGCAGAGCTAAGCTAGATGTCTAGATGGATCACTCAGATGGCTGGTTTTTGACACTGGCTGTCATCTGGCAGCTTAGCTGGGGACATTGAAAGAGCACCTTCACACGGCCACTCCATATGGCTTGGGCTTCTTAGGGTGTGGCAGCTGGATTCTGAGATGGAGAATCCAGAGAGTGAGAGCTCCAAGAGGCACAGGAAGAAGCCCATTGCTTCCTTTGACATAGCCTCAGAAGTACAGAATGTCATTTCCACCACATTCCATGATCAAGAAAGTCACTAAGGCCCACTCCCATTTAGAGGATGGGGATGAAAGTTCATCTCTCAATTTGAACAACAGCAAAGAGTTTGCAGCCATTTTTAGTGTACCATAGAGCATATCAGCATCTCCAGAAGTTGTACAGAAGAAGCAGTTAAGAGCTAGACTGTCTGTGTTCCTATCTAGAGTTTTACTCCATGTTGATCTTGAGTATATTTCTTAACCCCTCTGTGCCTTGGCATCCTCATCTATGAAATGGTGATAAAATGGTACTTATAGAGTAGTTGAGAATTATAAGTAATGCAATAAAAAATGCTTGGTTCCATTCCTGGCCGATAGTATCATTATTATTACCATTATCAGGTTTGAGGGTGATGTTGCAAGATACATATATTTGACAGTGGCATCTTTTCCATGAGGCTTATACAAACTGTAAAGGTTTTGTTTGTCTGTCTGTTTGTTTGTTTTTAAGAATGTCAACAGAGTATGGCACAATTTTTGCTTTTTTTGTCTTTCATTTTAAGGACTAGGCATCAACTCCCCTCCCCCCGTCCCTCCCATAATGACTGTTGTCAGTCATCTCTTAGGTCAGTTACATAAATGCTTTCTCTATTGGCTAGGATGTCCCTCCCTCACTTTTGATTGGTTACTGGCATATCATTCATATATCTTTCGTTCCTGTCTTCCCTCAGGGAGCCCAAATTGGTTTATCATGCAGGCCAGTGGATCTCTTCTATTAGTAAATTTGGTGATTGATATTAGAGAAGCTACTTTTTTAAAAAGGCAAAATAATTAACATACTCTATTACATATAATGTGTTCTAGGATAACTGCTCTTTAAGCTGAAAATAAAGATTGGTTTTCAAGTGAAAAAGGAGAAAATAGTGTTTATAACAGGGTGAAATCTTCACATATTTTTCTTTCAAAAAGAAGCATCTATTCTTCAAATAGATTGTTTATCAATAGTAAATAACCTAGGGTTAACTTCTCTATAACAAGACTCCAGTGGTGACTTTTTCATCTGTTCTTAAATGGGACATCCCATGAAAATTAACAGGCTATTAGAAATAAGCTAGATTTTCATTTTTGCCAAAAGAACTCTGAATAGCAGTTATACAAACCAAAAAAAATTTGGCAGAACAGATTGCAGAAATTATAACTAAGCTGGAGGACATTTTCTATTTCTAGAAGAAAATGTTACTTGTATCCAAGGAGCATTGTTGTTTTGGGTTTGGGCTCCTTTTGCAAAGAATTCTGGAAGTTTTTTCATCTCAGCCTACAGAAGAGAGTAGTTAGGTGCTGGGACAACTTAAAAGACTGCCTTTTTGGATCAAGTACAAAGGTACTGTGGGCCCTCTGGGACTTGAGCAGAATACACTGCTCAGGTCATCTTGACCTACAGGGTGTCCAGTACTGTTTCTCCCATAAAAGTTCTTTTCTTCAGACTCTCCAGTGACAGAATGTCGGAGCAAGTAGGGTCTAGAGAGCTCATAGATGATCCCTTTTATTTTACAATTGGGGAAACTGAAACGAAAACTGGGAAATTATTTACTTGTGGTCCGTTTGTGATAGTGTGTAGGCATTCAGACTTCAGCATTATTCTCTTTCTAGTAGGCCAGGAAGCCCCTCGGGCAGTCTCCACCCCTGCTGCAAGGCAGAGAGCACATCTTTGGTTGGATATCTACTGTGACCCAGGGCACCAATAAAAGATGGCCAGGGGACCTGACAGCCCTCAAGTGGAATTTGTACATCAGCTCTAGGGACCAGTCATCATTGGGGCCAGCTCTCAGGTTGGCATTGCTCAGGGAATAGAGTCATATTCAGAGTCCCTGTTCCTGCTAATAATTGAGCTTTCTCTTAGCCTTAGAAAAACCAAATCAGATGGTCATAATCTGTGTATCTTTAGATGGGGAGGGACGACTACTTCATTCATTCACTCAGGTACTCATGCATTCATTCACAGGTATTCATTCATCACCTATTCTATGCCAAGTTGCATGTGTAGCACTGGGAAAGCATCATATACTGCCCTTGTCTTCATGGTTCATGAAAAGTGGAGAAATGGTTAACCCTAATCAGTTTGAAATTTCAAATATGAAAATTTCCTCTCCTCTCCTCTAGCTTGCCTTTTCACTCTCTTGATACAGTTGTTTGATGAAGAGAAGTTCATAATTTTTATAAAAATTATGTATCGGTCTTTTATGCTTAATGATTTTTAAAAACTGGGCAAAGGACATTTACAGGATCTTTGCAGAAGAAGACATCCAAATAGCCAATAAGCACATGAAAAGGTGTTTAACATTATTAGCCACCAGAGGAATACAAATTAAAATTACAATATGACATCACTACACTTCAACCAGAAGGGCTAATATTAAAATATTAAAACTGACGATACCAAGTATTGGGGACAATGTGAAATAACTGAGACTCTTTCTAGGGTGCTAAATATCAGAATAATGGGGTTATCAATTGGGAAGAGGCATACGGAAGTCTGCTAAGAGGTTAGATATGTTCCATATCTGAATTTGGTAGTGGATATATACATATATAAAAAAATTCATTGAGTTGTACAATTAAGATTTATACATTGTACTGTATGTAAGCTATGTATCAATAGAAAGGAAAAATAAAATATATGCTTTTTTTTAATTTAAGGGAAATGAACACATCTATTTGCAATTGCTATAGGACTATTTTAGAGGGGCTTGCTGAGTTATTATATATACTTCACTACCTTTTCCCAAATCACCCATGGACAGATTTCCAATTGTCTTCCCTTTCTGGTGCTAACACCTGAGTTTCCCTACTTTTCTGTGAAGTCACTTGTCTTCTCTCCATAAACATAAAGGCCTTCCAACCGTCTTACTTATAATGCCAGATTCATGGTGTTTGGAATTTTACAATTTTCCAGTGAAAGACCAGATCAGGGAAATGGCCACTGGTGAAATAGTTACCCAGAATGTGGGTATGAGTAAACTATGGAAGGTGACAGCCAAACCAGTATCTGTAACTGCTGAAAGGAGACTTTCTCAGGATTAAGCCCTATTTGCTGAACTTTTGTCCCACTGAAATGGAGCAGGACCCTCTGCTCCTTCCCCACCATGTTCTCCATCTGCCTTTTTTTTTTTTTTTTTGCGGTACGCGGGCCTCTCACTGCTGTGACCTCTCCCGTTGTGGAGCACAGGCTCCGGACGCGCAGGCTCAGCGGCCATGGCTCACGGACCCAGCCGCTCCGCGGCATGTGGGATCTTCCCGGACCGGGGCACGAACCCGCGTCCCCTGCATCGGCAGGCGGACTCTCAACCACTGCGCCACCAGGGAAGCCCTCCATCTGCCTTTTGTCTGTAGGAAAACTTTAGCCGAAGAATAAGTTTAATCAAAGGAGTGAGAACATGCAGAAACAAAGGAAAACAGTTAAAGGACACCAAATAACAATAGTTTAGTCATTAAATAAAGTCAAGGACTTTTAGTTCCTCTTCAAGGGCTATAGATAATATTCTGAGCCATATCCTGTGAGCCCTCTTATAGATACTGAAACTCCCACCAGGTGGAAGAAGTGAACTACATGATGACCAGATTGTAGCCATGAGATAAGCTGCCACAATTCTGAGAACTGGCCTCAAAGAAATAGAAACAAACCAACCCTGGAAGTACAGTTGTACTTAAAACAATCAAGATGATGCTGATCGGACAAGGCATGACCAATTTGAAGATAATTGTTGGAGCGGACATGTAGCCCCCTATCTCCACCTATAAAAACTCTTGTCCACTGTTTGTCGGGGGGTGGGGGGGGGAGGAGTTGGCCTTTGGACATAAGATGCCCTTCTGCCCCCTCCACACACACCCCCACCCCCCGGTTGCTGGCCTCCAAAATAAAGCAAACTTTCTTTTCCACCAACCTTGCCTCTCTAGTATTGGCTTTAGAGTAGCAAGCAGCTGGACCCCACTTTCAGTAACACCACTTCCTACTACATTTAGTCAAACTGTTGCTAATGCTTAGTTTAAGAATTCCTAGATTTTTGGAATTGTGACACTAAATCATAATTCAGTTTGCACATGATTTTTACCAATTTTGTAAAAGAGCTATATTATATATTTCATTTTAAATTAATTATAATTGAGTCAATCACATTTGAGAACTTCTGCATCTCTTGAAACAATTAAATGTCTCCTACAGGGCGTTGCGAAACAAGAGGTTTTAATCACTTACAGCCTTTTCTCACCTTTAAGTGTGCTACAGATTCAAAGTACATAATTCGGCAGTAAAATGTAGATTTTGGCTCACAATCTAAAAAAAAGTGTGTCCCCTCCCACTGACTGACAGTGTTTCAAGCTATTAATAGTCTGATCCCTGTATACTTGGTTCTCTGATATTTTTAGAGTCAGCATTAGAGTGCATTAAATTGTTTTTTTTCACTCTTCTTAAAAAAGTAATTATTGAGACTAGATTCTGCCAACAACATCTTGCAAAATAAAATAATAGCTTGGAACTGTTTTGACCTACAATATTACTACTTTCGCATTGTTGCTGCAAGGAATATTTTTAGTGGTTTATTTCATGAAAACAGAGCATTCTATGCAGCCCATCATTACATTAGTTTGTTTACTGTACTTTCCTTAAAATTGCTCTTGTAGCGGGTATTTTCTTTCAACAAAGGACATAATGCACTGGAAAGTAAAATCAAGAGAAAACCCCTTTGGGAAATGATTAGGGTCGGAGGTATGAAATTACACCCACTTCACTAATTACTGCTAATCTAATTTTATTTTTAGCTCCTAAAACAACACCCTGAAAACTCACTGCTCCTAGATGACCTATATGAAGTCATTTTACAATCCCAATGAAAGTAACCTAATAATAGTGTCAAACATAAGGGGTGTCCACCTTTGGAAAAGAGCCTTTAATCGGAATCACTTGTTGCAGCACATCACCTCTGCTGTGGTCCAGGGTGAAGATATTTCCTGTAAATCTGCGCGGGGATGTGTGACGTGATGGCCCTAGATGCCAGTCCCCCAGATCTGCTTCAGAGGGCAGTTGGTATAGAGAAAAGAACTCAGGGGTTAAGAAGGGTCAAATCGCCCCTCCCCCCACCCCAGACCCCCATGAGTCAGGGACCCCTATCTGAGGTCTGACTTATGAGGTTACTTTTGATTAGACTTCTTAGGATTCAGAGCATTTCTGCGCCATAGCATAAACAGTCTAGGTCTTCATAAGATTCTTGTCAAAGAAAATAATTTTTTTAAGCCCTTGATAATAAAATCAACCCAGATGAAACTTTCTTGGCCCACTTTTCTTCTTTTTGTACCCATTCTCTTTAAGTACGTAATATCTCCTCTTCTGAGCTCCAGGTAAGTTATCTTGATAACCTCTCAGACATCTCTAACTACAAGCTAAATATAAAATATCAAAAAACTTATTCTGATTAATAGCACTCTACCAAAAGTTCCAACATTCTAGTGTAATCAGTATGTATTCCCTTCCTATGTACTTTTATTTTCTACTTCCCCACTAAGTACTTTTATTTTCTATTTTTCTACTTTCCCTAAGTACATTTTTCTCTGGCCTAAAAAAGATAACTCCCAGGGCTTCCCTGGTGGCGCAGTGGTTGAGAGTCCGCCTGCCGATGCAGGGGACACGGGTTCGTGTCCCGGTCCGGGAGGATCCCACATGTCGCGGAGCGTCTGTGCCGGTGAGCCATGGCCGCTGAGCCTGCGCGTCTGGAGTCTGTGCTCTGCAACAGGAGAGGCCACAACAGTGAGAGGCCTGCGTACCACAAAAAACAAAAACAAACAAAAAAAAGATTACTCCCAGTTCTTCACACCCTATGCCACTGCCTTTCCCTGTGCCAAGAACCACTTTCCCCATCACTGTTTTGTTTTTATTGTTTTCCTTCAGAACTTAGCTAAGATGTAAACAACTTTCTGATGTTTCTTTCTTGTTATTTTAATCTTAAAAGCATTAAGTGCTCATACAACTCAATACCAAAAACAAACAACAACAAAACACCACCACCACCACCACTATTCTTAGGAATGCTGGATTCTATTAAAGATTTCACTTCTGGTCAGGGAGCATCCCTGAGGTCCAGACACATCCCTGCTGTCATTTTTGGCTTGGCTACTTAAAACGTCCTTAGATTTCACCAGTCTTTAAATTTTTTTTTTTTTTTCCTAAGCTATTTAGTTAGACCTTATCCCATACGACCAAAATCCAAGTAACACATATCTTTAGGAATTTCTGCCCCATACGGGTTATGACACTAACAAGAAGAGAGTTGCTCTGGTCCAAGATGACCACTTCTACTGTGAAATAACATAGAGAACCATTTTCCTAGTTGACTGGTTTCTTATTTTAAGTCAGCACAGAGAAATCATACATATAAATGTGTGTGGTTCAACTTCAGTTATGGGCCTTTTCTCCTTTGGGTCTTATGGAAGGGATAAAGAGCAATGCCAATTATGCTTAGAAAGTACCATGTGAAGAGCTTTGACAAATGGAGGTTGGGTCAAAAACTTCTTATGAAAATGTCACGATCTTAGACAAATGTTTAAACTAAATGTAAGTGTAACATTAAGACCAGAGCAATGCATTATTAACTTAAATAATAAAATTGGGACATTTTAGGGCAAATTAAAAGAATGAGTAAAAGGATAATATTTTAAAATACAGGTGGTTCTGAAAATCTAAAGTACATTAGACTGAACAAAAATTCCCAGACAATGAAGCAAGCTTCAAAGGCAATAGGCAGAAATCCACTCTAATATGTACTTTTTTGTTCACTTTCATAAAGGAATTAATTGATAAAGGTCACAGAAATATTTGGTCATGATATGATTATTTTATCATTCTTTGATTGACAAAGAACTGCATTCAGATATAAGAGCAATAATATTCACAGCTGCCAAGAGAACACTATTCCTGCAGCTCCTACAGCCAACACTCCAGAAAAAGGGTACTCATGCCCTAGATGCTTGTAAAAATGATACGTATCTTGGTGGAACATGGCAAGAGACATGGAAGTATAAGGAAGGAAAAGAAAATGCCCACAGCCTCATATTCATCTGTATTACAGGGATAATAACAGTACTTATCTCACAGTGTTGCTGTGAAAATTAAGATAATTCATGTTAAAATCTGAAACATAAGAGGCACTAAAGGAATGCAAGCTATGATTATTATTAGCCTACCATCTCTGTTCAAATGTTGGTCTTTGTTTGGTTCCCCAGCAGTAAAGGTGTGATAGCAAACAAGGTCATACAGAGGGTAGTTCTGCTTGATCCATAGGAGACAGATGTTCCAACCAGAACAAGGGAGATGCAGTAATTACACCATGCTTCCTTCAGTCACTGGTTAAGGGCTGCCCCTGGGGACCTGTATATTCCAGGCACCTCTGCAGAGCAGGCTCTACAGCAAGCCAGACAGCAGCCTTTCAAAAGAGATGCAGGTCTGGCTTTGGGAGGGTAAGTGCATGGGAGATATTCTGCACTAACATGGTTAAGGGATCTGAGGGACACGGATGCAGCGTCCACTACAATTCCCTTCCACTTCCTTTTCTATGATTGCTTATTTTATTTGTTTGCATAGTTGTTTGTTTACATAGTTGAAAGGACATTATAAGATACACTAGAACATAATCGCCACAAAGGAAGAGTTTGTTTTTAGTTTTTTGGGTTTTTTTGGTTCCTAGTAACACCTCTAGACTTAAAACAATGTTTGTTACATGGTCAGCCTCAATAAATATTTGTTGAATGAATATTTTGTGATCTGCCTTTATTACTTAGCATTCAGTTTTAGGAACATTTTCCTGACAATCAAGTTCTTATTTTTAAATATTTCCTCATACTCCAAGGTTCTATATATTCCTTATATATAGAACAATATACGTTTTATGTAATTGTCAATATTACAATTTTTTCACAGACTTCTTTTTATATAAATTTCTGTTGCGTTATGATTATTTTCTCACAACAGATTCACAGAAATAGAAGTATTTGGTTAAATCATATCCATGATTTTATAAAATAAGGTTTTACTTTTTTCAGATATTTTGACAAACACAACTAACAACACTGACTCTGAACTAAGTCATCGGCAGGTGAAAATATTAGGTAGATTATACTCTTAAATCAGTCAATTCTCTGTAAACCAATAAAGTTGTCAAAACTTCCAGTCGCAAGAGGACCTCGAACTTTCAATATATGATGTATTGGAATTTGGAACAAATATGACACATGTTTTTATGGCCATTTAATGGTGAGACCAAATGCCAGGTAGGGCTCTGTCCACAGACATCAAAGTCTGCAGCTCAGTGTCCCTGAACTGGTTGTATGAAGAAGTCTGCAGACACCAGATGCACAAGTGTTTCCTGCTTGATGAGCAGAGAAAGGGAGTACTGCATATTTGAAAGTGCTGGAGCCTTGCGCCGCTGAAGACAGTGGTGTGTGATTGGCGGTTTCAGGTCACCCTGATTATACACTGACTCTGTTCTTTTGATAGCAGCTGCCAGATACCACCTGCAGGGTTTGCCTCCACCAGGTCAGCATGACATTTTTATTCAAAAGGAGTCAGCCATCTCTGATTGCCACATACCACTAGGCTCTGGTGGCTTCAACACGTTCCCCATCTACTGGAATCTCTGAGCTATTCCATTTCTTTCCCAGTCTATGGTTCCATTCACACCACAATGCAGACACGTTTCTGTGAGTTGCATGTCAGTTTCAACCCCCAGCAAAATCAGGCATGCTTCGTTAAAAAACAAAAAGAAAAAAACTATTTATGCTAAGAACGCCTAACACTTAAAATGTAGGCTAGATTTTCTGAGCACGACTAGACAAATAAACTAGTTTCTTTTTTTTCACCAGACTTCTTACTTTTCAGACTCTAACCATTTATATTTTGAAGTCTTTGAGAACGGGAACTGTCATATACAATCTTTATGCATACATGCAAACATATTAACATGTATAGGGTTTGGTATATGAAAAGCTCCTTATAAATACCCTTTGATTGAAGTGAAAACAGGTTAATTATAGTTTTTTATGTGTTAAAAGAAATTGGATTTCTTTGGGAAAAGTGGGCAAAAGTGCCAGCTGGAAGGCTGGTATTTTTCACTTCTCAGAGAATTCTGGCTTTGTGTGGAGAAGACTTCGGTCTCTCAGGTCTGATTCCATCTGCAGCCCTCTAGCACCATCAGTTGCCCCTTTCAGCTAGCCCAGAAACTTCCGTGAAGTTGAGGGCTGGCTAAGCTTTTCGACTGCTTGACGGCATTCTTTCTTTTCTTTGTCCAGATTGTCTGTATGTCCTTTCTCTAAGCTTAAATAAACTACTTCTTTGCTTATAAGAAGTTATATACGGTATATTGTGTTTCTCAAGGATAATATTCATCCTTCTGGATATATTCCCCAAATAAGAGAACTGTCAACATCTGTTTCTGGCAAGCTAAGAAAGAGAAGGGATGTCAGAGCCAGCAACTTGCTTCCTGTGAGAATAATTTTGGGTTTGTACACCTCCTTGTCTGTTAATTTATAAACAGGCTAACCATATTATTCTTCGCATCAAAAAGTCACGCCAGTTTTGAACAGTCTTAGAGGGGAAAAAAAAAAACACATCACAAATGTAGAATCAATATCTCAAGCTTCCATTAAGTGGACTGGGGGGTCAAGGAAAACTTAGCAAAGGTCTTAGTGTTGGTTAGGCACTGAAAAATCTAAAATATGTACACGTGACAGAAATAAAGTTTTGTATTGTAGAAACAAAATAATTTAGTTTGCTCCCACTTCTCCAGATATCATAAGAAAACCTAACCAAATGTGGGTGGCAGCTAGTAGGACTGATTAGGCAGGATCCAGAAAGCTAAGCGTACAATGTGTAGCCTGAGTGTTGAGGGTCAGATGACTGCTGAATGATGAGGGTACCAGGAATTTGAAATCCAGGGCAGTGGGCCATACTCATGGAGTTTGCAGGTCTTGGAAGCCAAGAGAAAGCCAAAGGGGTAGAAGCCTAGGAGCCAGTCAGGGAAGGCTGGAGCAGGCGGTTTTCCTAGAGAGGAAGCAATAGAGAAGGTGAGAGAGTTCGAGTCCATGTACATTTTTAACTGAAGTAGCGAAATTGGAGTGGTCTTAGCACAATGAATTTGTTTTTTCTAATTGCTTCCATAGATCGCACTGGGCAGGGAATCATAGGAGTGAAAAGGATGCCACGGCAGCCAGAGAGAAAGTCAATTGCTCTTTGGTACATAACTAGGAACTAGATATAGTGGGAGAGGGCCAGCGCTGGAGAAAAAATAGTCTTTTGGAGAAGGACCCAGCAGCTGGGAGGTCCAAAAAGATGGCAGAACCTGCTGTCTAGAGGATTTGGCAACAGGTAGAAGCTGGACGTCCAGGCAGACAGGCGGCTGGCATGGAGGATATCCAGAAGTGAGTGATGGGTGTCTTCCTGGCAGGTGGGCAGAGCGCAGGACAAGGGCATGTTGGCAGTAGCACATAGGGTCCCAGGCATGAGGAATGGGGCTCAGGTGGAGACTTTTGTCTTGGAAACAATTGGGGCTGGCAGGCAGGAAAATTGGCAAGAAATGAGAGGGAAGACAAGGACCTGATTCCTACAGCCAGGGTGCAAAGATTGGCCTAGACCCTGGGAAACAAGAATGTTTAAGATCAGAAAGGGACCAGAAAGAAGGCAAACACGATGTAAAGGGTCGGCGTTGGGGATGTTTACATTTCTTGTATCCAAGGACCAAGGGGATCACAGAGACTACAGCAAGATGGGCATTTTGGTTGTGAGAGCCTGTGGAGGTGTAAAGAGGAAAAATCTGTTAAGAGGCCCCAAGCATAGAATTGGAAGAGGCAAGACTGACAGTACCCACAGACCTAAACTGGAGCTGGGATAGATACTAGAGCCATGAGGAAGTCCTTGTATCCCTCTGCACCACAGTGGTGTCCTCAGCGCTCTTTGGATGCCAGGTTTGTCACAGTAGATGCAGTGGAATGCCTAGGAATTTGCAGGAGCACATGCTTAGTGTTAATACCCCAGTACTGTTCTCCAGTTGGTACCCATATAATTTATGCTAGTGGGTGATCTTCTTAAAAGTGTCCTCAAACTCTTCTATGCTCCCTTTATTAAAAGCTGGAGCATAGTTCTTCTCCCCTTGAATATGAGCGGCCTTAGAGACTTGCTTCTAAGGAGTAGAATGTGAAGGGAGTAATATTGCATCACTTCTGAAGCTTCCTTCTGACTTTCTCTTGGAACTCTCGTCCTTAGAACCTATCCTCTACGCCATGAAAGTCAGGTCACATGGAGAGGCCATGTGTAGTTGTTTGTTTGATCAACAGTCCTCACTGAGGTCCCAGCTGACAGTTGTCATCAACAACCAGACTGAGGAGGTCTCAGATGATGACTCCAGCTAAACCAGCATCTGTTATCAGTCATATTTGCAGTGATGATGATAGTGATGATAATGAATAACTGCTGTTTTACACCACTAAGTTTGGGGTACTTTGTTATAGAGCAGTAGTTAACTAAAAAGATTTTGGTACCTGAAACTGGGGTGTTACTGTAACAAAGACTGAAACGTGTGGCATTGGTTTTGGGACTGGACTGGGGGCAAATGTTAGAAGGGTTTTGAGGAGGCTGTGGGTAAACGGTTAAAGGAAAGTGAAGATGAGATTATTGGAGACTGAAGGAAAGGAGACATTTTTATGTAGTGACAGAAATTTTAACACTGCTGCTTGCAGTTTTCTGATAAACTGGATGACTTAGTTAAAGAGATTTCTAGACAGAATGTTGAAGGTGCCCCCTAGCTTCTTCTAGCTGCCTATTAGAAAATGAGAGAGAAGAGAATTGAGTTTAAAAATTAACTGTTAAAAGTATGGAGGTTCCTTAAAAAACTAAACATAGAACTACCATACGACCCAGCTATCCCACTACTGGGCATATACCCTGAGAAAACCATAATTCAAAAAGAGTCATGTACCAAAATGTTCATTGCAGCTCTATTTACAATAGCCAGGACATGGAAGCAACCTAAGTGTCCATCAACAGATGAATGGATAAAGAAGATGTGACACATATATACAATGGAATATTACTCAGCCCTAAAAAGAAATAAAATTGAGTTATTTGTAGTGAGATGGAAGGACCTAGAGAGTGTCATACAGAGTGAAGTGAGTCAGAAAGAGGAAAAAAAATGCTGTATGCTAACACATATATAGGGACTCTAAGAAAAGAAAAAAAAGGTCATGAAGAACCTAAGGGCAAGACGCAGACATACTAGAGAATGGACTTGAGGATATGGGGAGGGGAAAGGGTAAGCTGGGACAAAGTGAGAGAGTGGCATGGACATATATACACTACCAAACGTAAGGTAGATAGCTAGTGGGAAGCAGCTGCATCGCACAGGGAGGTCAGCTTGGTGTTTTGTGACAACCTAGAGGGGTAGGATAGGGAGGGTGGGAGGGAGGGAGATGTAAGAGGGAAGAGATATGGGAATATATGTATATGTATAACTGATTCACTTTGTTATAAAGCAGAAACTAACACCATTGTAAAGCAATTATACTCCAATAAAGATGTTTTAAAAAAATTAACTGTTAAATATAATTGTGCCAGGATTTCAAAATTAGCTTTTTTTCTCATTCCCACCCTCTCCTGATGGAAAATGATTTTGCTTACCTTTTTTTCAACCTCAAAGGGACACTGTTCAATCCTCACTAATTGTATCATGATAGCTGGTTTTCCTTAGATGCCCCTATCACATCAAGGGAGTTCCCTTCTATTTTAGTATTCTGAGAATTTCTAAATGAATGGATGCCGTATTTTGTCTAATGCTTTTTCTGCATCTATTGAGATAACTGTTTTTTTTTGTTGTTTTTGATGTCTTGGTTTTGTTTTTCAGTTTGCTAATAGATGAATTAAATTGAATTATTTCCACATATTAAAATAACCTTGCATTCTGGATATAAACCCAACTTGATCATGTTGTATCATCCTTTAATATATATTGCTGCATTCAATTGTATACAATTGTGCTACACATTTTTGTGTCTATGTCAATAAGAGCTATTGTTCTACAGTTTCCTTCTCTTGTGATTCTTTATTCCTGGTTATTTTATCAGGGTAATCCCAGCATCATAAAATGTTCAGGGAAGTGATCCTTGCTCTTCCTTTTTTGAAAGAGTTTGTGTACAATTTTTATTACTTCTTCCTTAACGTTTTAGAAGAATTTACCAGTTAAGCCATCTGAGCCTATAGTTTTTTGTGAGATTTATAATTCCAAATTCAATAGGTATAGAACAATTCAGGTGATCTAATTCTTCTTGAGTGAGCTTTGATAGTTGTGTCTTTCAAATGGTCTGCCTTAAGTTGTCTAACTTAATGGCATAATATTATTCATAATGTTTCTTTATTATCTTATAGTCTCTGTAGGTCTTGTCGTAATGTTCCTGTTTTTATTTCTGTTACCTTTCTTTTCTGATCATGTTGCTAGAGGTTTATCAATTTTATTAATCTTTAAAAAAACTGGTTTATGAATTTTTCTATTGCTTTTCTACTTTATATTTCTGTGACTTGTGTTCTAATCCATATTATTTTCTTAATTCTGGTAACTTTGCATTTAATATTCTTTCATCTTTCTTGTTTCTATTTATCTCTGTTTTATTAGCTGCTTTTTCAGGGTTTTTTGTTTTTTTTCTCTTGTTCTTTTGTTTGAATCAAATGCCTTTGTCTTCTCATTTTGTTTAACTTTTTCTGTCTCTGTGAAGTTAGGTGAAACAGTTACTTATCCCAGTCCTGAAGAGATGTTCTTGTGTGGGAGTGTTTCTATGCAACCTGCATGTGCCCAGTGGTTCCAGTGGGAGAGGTGGATCTGAAGTGAGCACGGATCACATCTTCTCCCAGGGTGTGCTGACAACTTGGTGAGAGGTGGGGCTGAAGATGGAGGGACTAGAGCCAGGGCCATGTGTGAGCTGGAGCTTCTCCTATGCTCAGTGGCCAACACCACCCTATTGCAGGCAGGGTTGGGTCCCAGGGTGCTGGATCAGAAGCCCTGAGGTCAGATGCAAGCTGGTTTTGCTCCCTCTAAATGTGCACTCCCCCCTCTCCCAGCAAAGCCACCTTTACCCCAGGGGGGCAGTAGTGCTGGAGCAAGAGGGGCTGGAGCGGGCCCCCACTGTGGGCCAGAGCACACTCTGCGACAGTCCCAGCGTATCAGTAAGAGCTCAACACAGTTTCTGACCCACTGCCTTCACGAGTGCCAGCACAAACTGCTTTCATCGCATTCATACGCAGTGCGGGGTCTGAGCCGGCTCCGTCCCCCTGAAGTGTGCTCTCTCCTTCACAGCAGCAGCCTTCACCTTACTGGGAAGCTGCACCAGAGCTAGAGGAATCAGGGCAGGCACCTGATGTGGGCAGGGGCACGTGCTGGAGCCGTTGCAGGAAACCAGCCTGAGTCCCGGACAATTTCTATCTGCTCCCTGTGCCTTATTCCCAGGAGTAAGCAAGCACGTGCACACTTCACGAGTAGAGTCTAGGTTTGTTACAGCCCTCCTGTTAAGTCCTACAGGTTTTCAAACCAGCTAAGGGGACTCATCTTACCAGTGTGGGACGCCAGGGCTGGGGTGCCCAATATGGGTTTGAACCCATCACTCCCCCATGGAGGATATCTGAGCCTATGATAACGCCCTCCTCTTCTGTGTCCCCTCCTAGGTCCCGAACTACTCTCTTCTCTTCCTTTCCTACCCAGCTCCATGTGGACCTTTCTTTACAGCCTTGGCTGTAGAAGAGTCTTTCCTGCCAGTCTGCAGTCTGTTTTCAGTGAGAATTGCTCCACATGTAGACATATTTTTGATGTGTTTATACAGGTAATTGAGCTCAGCATCCTACTGTACCATCTTGATCTCCCCTCTCAAAAGATATTTTATATTTACTGGTTTATTAACTCTTTCTAGATTTCTATATTCCTTTCTTTAGAATCAAGTTTCTATCTGATATTATGTCATTTCCAAATATAAAGCTTCTTAATTTATTTTAGTGTAGGTTTGCTAGAGGTAAATTCTGCCAGCTTTTCTGTCTGAAATGTAATTTTTTTTCATTATTAAGGAATATTTTAAAGGATAGAGGGGGAAGGGTAAGCTGGGACAAAGTGAGAGAGTGGCATGGACATACATACACTACCAAATGTAAAATAGATAGCTAATGGGAAGCAGCTGCATAGCACAGAGAGATCAGCTCGGTGCTTTGTGACCTCCTAGAGGGGTGGGATAGGGAGGGTGGGAGGCAGACGCAAGAGGGAGGGGATATGGGGATATATGTTTATATATAGCTGATTCACTTTGTTATACAACAGAAACTAACACACCATTGTAAAGCAATGATACTCCAATAAAGATGTTAAAAAAAATAAAACAAAATAAAGGAGGGGGCAGTGGGTGATGTTTTGTGCCACCCTTTCCATAAAAAAGAAAAAGAAAAAAGGATAGAATTTAGGTGATATGCCATTTTTTGTTTTTGTTTGTAGTGTGTATGTGTGTGTTTCAACCGTTAAAAACACTCTTTCAAATGTCTTCTGGCTTTGATGTTTTTCGAAGACAATTCAATTGCAATTTTATGATTGTTTCCCTATAAGGAACCCTTCTTTTCATTTGTTGCCTTCAAGATTTTCTTTGTCTTTAAATTTTATCAATTTGATTGGGATGTGTATGTGTGTGTTTTCCCTTGTATTTTTCCTTTTCTCAGTTCTCTGAGAATCTTGGATCTTTGATTTATTTTCTTTCATTAATTTTGGAAATTTTGGCCATTATCTCTTCACATGTTTTTTATGCCTCATTCACTCTCTGTTCGATATCTAGTACTGCAATTAGATGCATGTTAAACTATTCTGTATTTTTTCACAGGTCTTGGATGCCCTGGATTATTTTTCCTTTTCAAACTTTCTCCTCGTTGTATTTCAGTTTAGATAATATCTTTTAACCTAACTTTCAGTTTGCTGATCTTTTCTGTGTCGAGTCTGCTGCTCCACTTATAGAGGGAATATTTCATCTCTAATACTGTGTTTCCATTCCTATCATTTTCATATGTCTCTTTTTTACAGTTTCTATCTTTCTGCTGAAAGGTCTCACCTATCATGCATGTTTTCCATCTTTTCTACTCTATACTTCAACATATTAAGCACAGGAAAAAAAAAGAGGAGTTCCCAAAGGAAAAGACAACATGATATTTAAGCTTTTGAGGTCTGTAAATTGAAATAAAGAATGGTTTTGAGAGTCAAATAGGTGCAAAATAGATCTCAAATACAGAGTAAATGTAGAAAGAGTTAAAAATCATTAGAGAAGAAAACTGAGGTAAATAGAAGATAGATTCAGGAAATCTAATATGAAAATGATCGAAACTCTAAAAAAGAAACAGAATCAATAATTAATAAAAATAATTTTCAAATTATCTAAGGCAGATAAAACATTTATTTGCAGAAAAGGCTCTATGTCTTTCAGGAGGGGTTGGTAAGAAAATGTATTCAACTGTAAAATTCTTAGAATTCCAACACTAAAGGAAAATCATTAACAAACTTCTAGATGAAATAAATAAATTACTTGCAAAGGAGAAAAATCAGACTGCTTAGAGGGTGGTAGAATAATGTCTACAAAATTATTAGTGGGGAAGAAGGAATGCAACTCAAGAATAACACACCTGGCCCAAACTGTATTCACTGTCAGGGTGAAATAAGATATTTGCGTGCAGGTGAACTTTTAGAGTTACAGTGTTAGTGAGAATGTATGTTTTAATGCTATACTCCAAAATACAATCCAAAAGGGATAAACATTTGTCTCTCATGTAACAGTGAAGAGGGGAGAGAGTGATTGAGGTGGTCTAGATAGGTGGGCTAATTCAAGGGTCTGGGGTTCTTCCCAATCTCATTCTCTGCCATTCTGGAAGGCGAGGCTTCATAACCTTCGTTGTGTCATCGAGCTCTCTGGCAGACTGCTGAAGCTGATCTCAAAATAATTTTTGTACATGAATAAATTACAAAGTCTTAAAAATAACAATTATATTGAATTAGGGTTATCAACATGTTTATAAAACAGATTTGTGATAAAGTAATATATATGCTTTTTATGATGACATTAAATAACAGATTCTGATGGTGGGCCTAGTAATTACTTTCATTCTGAAGTAGTGATGAGTGTAAACACCAAATGAATGAGATGAGTTTATCATTGTTCCAATTTTATAGGTGATGTAACAAAGTTGTGAGGGACCAAATAACTCATCCAATGTTTACACGCCTAGCATTCAATGGAGGCAGTCTGGCTAAAAGTCTGTGTTCCTAGCCACTAAATAACAAAGACATATAGGAAAATACAATTAATCAATAATAAAATTAATGATTTAGAAAAAACAGATAAGTGAAAACTGAAACAGGTAATTCAAAAAGACGAATAGGAGAGAGAAACAAGTAGTTAGTAGTTTCCTCCTAAATGAGGAAAAAATAGAGGAAGCAAAACAACTAGAAATGATAAAGAAGAGAGAACCACAGATATAAATGAGAATAGAAGTGTGACTCTGCATAATAAGTGACACATGTTTCCTGGCTGCCCTTGGAACCCCAGCAAAGCTATCAGGCAAAGCCATCCTGGGAGGTATCTTGCCCCTGACCAGCCGGCCAGCTACTGACACCAGCCACTTGCATCAATGTGTTTCGGCCTGTTCTTTCCAACTTGAACACTAGATTAAAACATCTCTGGAGAAATCTGATGGGGTCAAGCAGGAGTTTAAGGCAGAGCCATACAGGCTGTTAATTAAACATCCCAGGCCTGCCAGAGGTCATGGCCTGGAAACCTAGCTGGGTACCAGGGACTTCACCACTAGAGGTGAGTCAGAGCAAGTTGAGGGTCTAGAGGCCAGAGAGTCATCCAAGGCAGGAGTTTCAGCAAGTAGGTTCTCAAGATCAGATGAACCAAGGCCAGGAATCTAGAAGGTCAGGCTGAGTCAGAGTCACCATGCAGCAAGAACACCAAAGTGAGTCTAATGGTTCAGCAGGAAGTGTTGTCCACAGGCGGCTGCAGCCAGGGAGAGAACGAGAGGCTGGCCAGCCATGCCAGACCCAGACAGAGCTGCAGTGAGGCAAATGAGATCTCAGAGAGGTTCTTACACTGAGAACACACAGCTGTTTCCTTGCCATGAATATATTTTCATGAATAAAATTATTCCTGATGATCTGATCATTTTACCTAGACTGAGTGGGTATATCTTTCCATTCAAAACCTAATACAGGGGGCTTCCCCGGTGGCGCAGTGGTTGAGAGTCCGCCTGCCGATGCAGGGCACACGGGTTCGTGCCCCGGTCCGGGAAGATCCCACATGCCGCGGAGCGGCTGGGCCCGTGAGCCATGGCCGCTGAGCCTGCGCGTTCGGAGCCTGTGCTCCGCAACGGGAGAGGCCGCAAGAGTGAAAGGCCCGCGCACCGCAAAGAAAAAAAAAGAAAGAAAAAAAACCTAATACAACAGTGACTTTATAAAATGGAGAAACTAAGCACTACAGACATGAGTCTCTAAAACAACCACACACACAAAATGAGGATTTAGATCAACTTAAATATGTCCACAATATTTTGCAGAAGTACTTTTGTTTACTTTGATATCATTCTCCACCCCACTCCTCACTCCCACCCTGGCAAGAGTTTTGACCTTTGCTACTGGTTAAAATACAATAAAGAAGCCAAGTTTTTGAAGATGTTTATACTGAACTGAATTGGTCCCTGTAAAGGAATGAAATGATCCAAGGGAACTCTCGCCCTCCAGATGTACTTGACTCCTTGTATTCTCTTGCCCTTTCATGGTGCTTGGTGTTTATTTTAATTATACATTGTTTAAATATAAACATGTACTGGATGGCATTAATGGAACATGAAGAAACCATTGCATAATTACGACTTGGAATCTCTTGCGCCTAGTGAATGTACATGAGCTGAGGACAACAACATTGCAAATGTCATGTGGAGAGGTTCAGGAGTCCTGTGATGAGTGAAAATAAAGCACACACAGATACGTATGCACACTAGTATTTATGTTGGGAAGAGGGGAAAAAATGAGGAATGGGGGGTTGTTCTAATGAGCCAGTTTATCAATGTGGTAATGTTTCCCATCTCACACAGGATTCAGGCAAGGGCAGAACAATCAGAAGTCATTGCTCATCTCAGACAATGAGAAGCAGAGTACTGAAGGCATAAAGCCCTCAGACCAGGTCAGATAGACAGGGCCACTTGGTAAGGATTCGACAGTTCTAGAGATTTATGTAACATTGCTCTTCTAAGTCATCCTTGAAGGACATTATGAACCCAACTTGGAACAAGCAGTTACGATCAATTGGAAATACACATTTCATTATATTGATATCTGCACTGGAAATATGTCTGCAGACATTTATTGTACATACTTTCCATGCATAAACTCTAATGTGCACGATAACTTAATTAGGTACCATTGTTATTCCCATTTCGTAGATGAGGAAAGAGGCACAGAAAAGTAAAGCAAATTACCTAAGGGTCTTATGACTGTGTTCTTTTTTTTTCACTCAATACATATTTATTGCATGCCTACTATTCTAGCTCTTATAGATAAAGTTCTGGGAAAAAATCCTTGGCTTTACAGAGTTTATATTCTTTTTTTTTTTTAACATCTTTATTGGAGTAGAATTGCTTTACAATGGTGTGTTAATTTCTGCTTTATAACATAGTGAATCAGCTATACATATACATATATCCTCATATCTCCTCCCTCTTGGGGTTCCCTCCCACCATCCTATCCCATCCCTCTAGATGGTCACAAATTATTTATACTCCAAATTTTGGAGTAAATATATTTCGTCAACATAGTTTTTTTTTTTTTGGCAGTGTGCGGGCCTCTCACTGTTGTGGCCTCTCCCGTTGCGGAGCACAGGCTCCGGACGTGCAGGCTCAGCGGCCATGGCTCATGGGCCCAGCCGCTCCGCGGCATGTGGGATCTTCCCGGACCGGGGCACGAACCCATTTCCCCTGCATCGGCAGGCGGACTCTCAACCACTGCGCCACCAGGGAAGCCCCATCAACATACTTTTAAGACCATTTCTTACTTGCTCATTCTGAGGTATTATGGATCACTCTCTATTTTTATATGGGGAACGGTGTGAGTTTTGATTCAGGACTTCATGAGAACATCCTGAAAAGCTGAGACTACTTTCAGAAGGCACAAAACTAACTGTAAAGGATGACTGCAATGGAGACAGATTTTTACAATGTATTTACAGTTGTCTGACGTCATTGCTCAGCCAACATGGTACTTTTATTAAATATAATCTATGTTATCAAATGAGAGAGAAAATTGGATATCCTGTTTATAAGTTTGATTAATAAATGTTGGATGGGTTCAATCTTCTAGCTCTCAGACCAGAGGCTACATTGTGGACAATTCACGAGCAGTTGAATTCATGAATTCAGAAATATATGGAATCATTTTGCAAAGCCCAACACACATAGTAGTCCAGAGTCAGATGCCAATAAGTTAAAGGAAAGGATCTGGGCCTTTTGCTGTAATCCTTCATTCTTTTCATTCAGACATAGAATGTACAGAGACACAACAAAGACTCTCACAATCACATTTATTAACTTTTTTCTTCATTTTTTTCTTATCTCAAGGACACTTCAAGCTACTAAGTGAAGGAAAAAGAGAGAGTAAAGTATAACCAGCAGCACCCCAATGTTCATAGCAGCACTATTCACAATAGCCAAGACATAGAAGCAACTTAAATGTCCATCGACAGATGAATGGATAAAGAAGATGTGGTATCTATATACAATGGAATATTACTCGGCCATAAAAAAAGAATGAAATAATGCTATTTGCAGCAACATGGATGGACCTGGAGATTACCATACAAAGTGAAGTAAGCCAGACAGAGAAAGAGAAATATCATATGATAACACTTATATGTGGAATCTAAAAAAAAGTGATACAAATGAACTTATTTCCAAACAGAAATAGACTCACAGACATAGGAAACAAACTTATGGTTATCAAAGGGGAAAGGGGAGGGGGATAAATTGGGAATTGGGGATTAACATATACGACTTTATATAAAATAGATAACCAACAAGGACCTACTGTGTACCACAGGGAACTATATTCAATATCTTGTAATAACCTATAGTGGAAAAGACTCTGAAAAAGAATATATATATTAAACTGAATCATTTTTCTATACACCTGAAACATTGTAAATCAACTATACTGAAAGAAAGAAAGAAAGAAAGAAAGAAAGAAAGAAAGAAAGAAAGAAAGAAAGAAAGAAAGAAAGAAAACGAAAGAAAGAAAAAGATATATACATAACCAGCAGTTGTGAGGTGTGGCCATTGTTTATCTATTTGCTCATGGTCTTCTGCTCATTCTTCTATGTTTTGTTTGGTGATGCCAGAGCTGAAAAATGCATTTCCAGGATCCTTCATTAGTTCACTCTCTGCTAGGTTTTGTTACTGGTGGGAAGTCAGAAGTTGTGAGGAGGAAAGGAATTATTGTTCTTCTAGTTACTACCTCTAATTTCTCCTTTCTTCTGTGGTCCCTAGAAGTATCTGAATCCCTTCCACCATTTGGGCTTTGGAGGCTTCTCCTCCACTTCCCAGAACTGCTCAGAGCAGCCTCTCCTGCCAGGTCCCAGAACCAGAGGCACTGGCCCCTCGTCCACACTCCAGGTTCTAGTACCACCCTCTCTTCCTTTGTGCTCCCTGTCAAGAAGTGGCTAATAATTTCTGGGCTACTTCATTTTCCATTTTTTTGCTCTTTCAACTTCATAACATTTGTGTTACCAATTTCCTGTACTAAATTTCTTCAGTTTCAATAACCAGCATGATTTCTACTTTTTCTCCCGGACCCAGACTGATTCTGTGTGTCCTCCTGATCCAACTTTTTTCACCATGACACAGTTCCTGCCCTTCCTCAGGACAGTTCCTCTGGCTTATAAGTAGAGAAAAAACATAGAGGTTAAAAGAGGGATGTCAAGTCTTTTGCACACCAGCTCAGAGAGTCCTACTATGCTAACACCAGTGCTCTTTTATAAGATGGGTAGTTCTAGTTTGAAAGGCCACCTTGAGGCTGATACCACTCTTTTCAGGATGAATATCTCTCCAGTAACATGAATTAGGAGAGGAAGTAGAGGTCAGTGCCTGGGTTGAGTCCAGGTAGTAAAGTTTGACATCTGTGTTCCCCAAATCACAGCATAACACTTAGGGACTATATGAAACGTTGATTTTCTAGAAATCAATGATAGCCTAAAACTTTTATCTCAAGAGAGCTACAGATTGAAATCTGAGTTAGAATATACAAAAACTACTTATTCTTCCACAAATGTGGATTTTTCCCTTAAAGAACAATTGATTTGTGTTGAAAGGCAATCTAGATGTTATCAGTTCCAATCATCTTATTTTATAAAGGTGAAGAGGCCAAATCTAAGGCCTATGGGAAGTAGAAGACATAATCAAGAATATTTGTACAACCACTATCTTGCAAACTTCAAAAGCAATAACTTCAGATGAATGAAGTCAGATATACATACATACTGGGACAAATCCAACAAGATTTCTTTCTATAAAGGATACAGAAAGAAGTCAGTGTGGTTATGATGCACAGAGAGATCAAAACTAGTCTCCAATGGCAGATGGAGGACTAACATTAGAATTTTTCCCCAAAAAGGCCTCACCATAGCCCACACTGTACATAATAATTCTGCATAAACGGAAGCCATGTCAGAACTCTGGAACCTGCATTTGCCCTCCCCAAGACCAGATTTATATTCATAGAACTCCAGCATCCCTACACTTAGGGTCATCTGGAAATGTCCTAGAGATCCCCTCAGCCTAGCCAAGGGTACCTCATTAACCTTGGACTGATACAGCATACAACATGCCTATAGAGAATGATACAGGATAGAACACTCTAGCATGATTTCAGCCTTCATTATCACCCTGTCCTCCCAGACAGAACCAGAGTCTTAGACCAGCTTTAGTGCCATCCTACTCTCACAGAACTACTTAGAGAAATCTCCTCAAGATTCTAGTATTTCTGATGCCAAGTCAAATGCTTTCCCACTAAAGCATGAAAGGGTGACAAAATTGTGTAAGTATACTAGAACTCTGTTGCACTAAATACTGTGCAAAATAAGTAAATTGAGAATTATAAATCTATTGAGTGTATTGAGACCACAATATCACTGTTGTTCTTGAGTTCCCAGATTTGAATAAACAGGATTTTCCCTAATTAATACAAAGGAATATAAAACATGGTTGAAGTTTCTAAAAGGACCCCTCTTTTGAACTAACATACAGTAGTACATACTCAATAGTTGCTTGTGAAATTGAGCTGAAATAAATCATCATGCATTTTTAGGATATAAACTGACAGTGGTTCCAGTGTGTTCAAACTCTTGTTTTGTTTTGCTTTTTAAATTCTGGATTTCAGCAAAATTTAAATCTATTTTAAAATAAATTCTCTAGTAGTTTTTCAGAAAATTCTTCAGAATATTCTACTTAGTTCAAAAAAAGGATTTCCATTGAACATGCATCTAAAACCTGAGAATTATCTATTTCTAAACAATATCTTTATTATTACTTCTGTTAATGTCTATTTCAAATAAGAATATATTAGCTATGCATCTTTAAGAGATTTTTTTCAGAAAGCAATCTAGTTTTTAAAAAATAGTACTTCCATTTCAAAAGAATTAGTATCTACAATTATAGCAGGCTGCTACATTTTAATTCATATGGCTCTTTGTTCCATAAAAAAGTAACATTCATTCATAAAAATGTAGAAAGCTATTAATTCTAATTAAGACCTAATAGAGTTCTGATAAACATTTGAAGTATAAAATTCTAAAAGAATTTGTGCTTATTGAAACAACTTTAGCTGCGTTTCAGGTAATTTAGTTTTTAAAATCCTGGGTAAGTATACTTAAATATAAAAATCTTGAAACTGAAAGCTTATCTCATAGTCAAATTGGTGAAGTAGGCATATTTCTCAGTCAAAATGCAATAATGTTTTGTTAATACCAAAGCAAACAATTAGATCTTCCAATATGTCTATTCATAGCTAGTAGGCAAATTATTCTTATCCAACATGTCTCAGTGATAAAATATTCAATGGAACAGCACTTAATAGACATATAAAATCAAGTAGATAATAAACCTTAAACAAAGGTCAGCCTTAACTTAAATGTTTGAGGGTTTCCAAATTTCTGCTTATGTTTGTTTACTCTTTTAAGTTAGTCTACTTTCTCCCTAGAAGTATACACGTAATGTGTGCAGAAGTGCTTCTTAACAAACTACCATAGTCACAAAAAATAGTATAGTCTAGGAAAAAGAAAAACAGAGTATGAATTCTTTTAGCAAAGACTCACATTATTTTCTCAAAGTTATTTTAAAAATAACTACCCATGTCAGCCTCTATCATTAGATGCTAGTGCAATTCATCTTACTCTCTGAATTCATTAGACCCTATTCCAGACCTTTGCACATAGTAGGCCTCAACAATTACTTGCCAATTTATTGATTGAAGGGTAACGAGTCTTGCACTTGTGGGTGCTGCTTCTTAGGAGACAGCTGCAGTTACGAGCCACTCGAATCTTTTTTTCTGCAAAAGTAATTGCATTCATACAGTATTTGTCTTTCTCTATCTGACTTATTCCACTTACCATAACAGCATAATACCCTCAAGGTCCATGTATGTTATTTCAAATGGCAGATTTCTTTCATTCTTCTTTATGGCTTAGTAATATTCCAGTGTGTGTGTGTGTGTGTGTGTGTGTGTGTACACACACCACATCTTCTTTATCCATTCATCTTTATCATTATAAATGAACACTTAGGATGCTTCCATATTTTGACTGTTGTAAATAGTGCTGCATAGGGCTACATTGTTTTTTAAAGTCTTTATTGAATTTGTTACAATATTGCTTCTGTTTTATGTTTTGGGCCATGAGGCATGTGGGATCTTATCTCCCTGACCAGGGCTCGAACCTGCACCCCCTGCATTGGAAGGCAAGGTCTTAACCACTGGACCGCCAGGGAAGTCCCATATAGGGCTACATTTATCTTTTCAAATTAGCATTTTCCTTTTCTTCAGATAAATACCCAGAAGTGGAATTGCTGGATCATATGATAGTTCTATTTGTAGTTTCCTGAGGAAACTCCATACTGTTTCCATAGTGGCTGCACCAATTTACATTCCCACCAATAGTGCAGGAGGGTCCTCTTTTCTCCACATCTTCACCCACAGTTGTTGTTTCTTGTCTTTTTGATGGCAGTAATTCTCACAGGTGCAAGGTAGTATCTAACTGTGGTCTTGATTTGCAGTACCCTGATGATTAGTGATGTTGAGCACCTTTTCACATGCCTGTTGTCCATCTGTATGTTCTCTGGAAAAATGTCTATTCAGGTCCTCTGCCCATTTTTTAATTGAGTTTTTTTTTTTTAAACATTGAGTTGTCTGAGTTCTTTACGTATTTTGGATATCAACCCCTTATTCTGTATATTGAAAGACAAATACCATGTCATTTCACCCATATGTGTAATCTGACAAACAAAGCAAAACAGAAACACACTCACAGACACAGAGAACAAACTGGTGGCTGCCAGAGGGGAGGGAGGGTGTGGGAATGGGCAAAATAGGTAATAGGGATTAAAAGGTACAAATACCCATCTATAAAATAGATGTCATGGAGATGTAATCTACACATAAGGAGTATAAGTCAATAATATTATAATAACTTTGTATGTTGACAGACTGTAACTGGAATTATTGTGGTGATTATTTCATAATGCATAAAAATATTAAATCATTATGTTGTACACCTGAAACTAATATTGTATGTTAAGTTCAACTTAATAAAAAAAGGAATTCCAGCCAGCCAACTCATTTCAAAACACTAAGGATAGTTTTTAAGTTTTCTTCCTTTATTTATGCTTTTGCAATAAAACTAGACTTGATACCATTTAAGAACAATTTTGACCTTAAACTCAAAGCATCCTAACTATCTAACCCTGAAACTTGAGGTCAGCTGTCAACATCGCTCTCCAGTTGACTTTAGATACTATATGAGGCTATCCTTGACAAAGCACCTTATCTTAAAAATCATTAAAATCATTAAAAATTTGCATTACAGAATCATAGCCAATTAACAATACTATTAATTTATTAACTTAATCTCAAAAATAGACTAAAGACCATTAATAAATGGTAGTTTTCAACATACTTTGCTATTTCTCTCTATCATTAAGCCAAAATAACACCAGACTTGCAAGTGCAAGTGTCACTGCACACAAATTTTTATAATATTAAAAGTAAATAAACATAGAAGCTATAAGTAAGACATAAGTGATAACGTAACATCGAGTGTATTAAGAAGGAAAGAAATATACAGAAAATATGCATGCCCAGAAACACAATGAAAGTGAAAATTTTAGCCTATGAACCTAGAACTGGTGCCAGGTAAAACTGGGAAGTAGGTGTCAATATGTCTGTAAAATTCTGCCCTGTCTTCTATTCCTCCTACCCCACCCTAAACACCTAGGACTCCCAAATGAGAAATTTCACTGGACCCATTCAGTACTTGATAGGTGGAAGATAGAAAGGTTTCTAGGTATATGGCCACTGCCCATCAAGGAAAACTTCCTAAGTGTTTAATTATAACTAATGTGACCACTACTCTCCATTTCTTCCAATTGGTATCTTTCCTAGTCTAACCCCTTTCACTTTCTTTAATTTAATATTATCAAGTAAGATTCATTTGTGATGAACCAAAATATCTATTCTCCTTTCTTGATTTAAAAAATTTAGAATTTGGAGGGAATGAAGATATGGGTTACAATTTTGTCATTCCTGGGTCTGAATTTACAAGAAACACTTTAGTCAGTGCAGATTTCTTTTTGCACAGAAGAATTTAGTAGAGAGAAGTGTAAAATTCATTCCAGAGACTTTAATAAGAATTTTTTTTAAAAGAGAAATAAGGGACCTTGTGCCTTTTCATGCCCCTTAAAGTGTTTTTAAGTGTATTTCATATGTACAGATACTTATGATTATTTCCCCTTTTACAGAAAATTTCAGAACTAGACATCAGGGTATACACATTTCCCTTCTACTCCTATAATGACTTCTTGGCTTAGAAAATGCATTCATCTGTAAAATGGAACTAACTTTTGGTTTGTCCCAGGAGGTCATTTGAGGAACAATGAATCAACTTTTTAAAAAAGTTCTGTGAAATAGTAATATGGAGAGATTCGTTATAAATTATTATTATTAGTTTCAACTCAAAAGTCTCATCATTGACACATGGCCTCACCTCAAACTCCTTCGCTTGGCTGGGGCTCAACAATTCCTACAGACAAGGATCATTGCAGACATCTGATTTCTATATTGTTGAACTAAAGAGAGGCATATCCTAGGGCCATGTTTCTCTGGGCACTTGTTTATCTTGGGTTCAGTTGGTGTGTTACAGAAATATATTAGACCGGCTCTCCCAGGAGGAAACCGAAACTGTGAGAAAGACAAAATCTGGCTGACCTTCTGCAAAAACAGCCAGCCAACCCTGCTGAGAGGCAGCAGCAGCAAAAACAGAGGCCAGGACTATTGAGTTTTTGTCTTGGAGGATGGTAATTCGTTAAAAATTGTTTAACCACAGAAGGAGTAACTCAGCTACACCCTCCCATTTCATCTGCATTAGGCAGATAACAAATGGCAACACGTAATCTGTGTGGGTAATAGTGTCAATGAAAGATCAAGATTATACATGATACTTGCTAAATTTGTTATGCCTCATTAGCGCTGTGGCTTATTACAGAGAGCTCCACGGTTCCCAGGCATTCCCTCATGGGCTGTCCTGATGGATAATGCAAATAAAGAAAGGAAAGGCACCAGTGACACAGTGCTCACACTGCATTTGTCAGGGGCATAGTTAGCTGGATTAGGTATGCTCTACATTTTCTATCACTGTCACATATTGATCTGAATTTATAGTCACGCTCACTTAGAACTGCCGTTATTTTCCACAACGGTGTTCTCTCAAAGTACAAATGACACTCACACCAAACTTACCAAAAGAATATCTAGATTTTCCAACATGAAAATGCCATCTGACCAAATCATTAGTGACCCTTTAGATCTTTAGCTGAAAGAAAAATGTATATTTAGGTAAGGTTTTTAAAGTTATTTTAAAAGGAAAAAAAGGCATTCTTTTTTTAAAGGCAATTCACAAGATGGCAAAGCATTGGAAAGTTATATCCTTGAGTTTCTTTTCAGGTTAATTAAAAGTAAGAAACTTGTCAACTAAGCTTCTAATCCTAAAGAGACATACTTAGTTTAGGATCTAGGTGTCTCACTTTCTGTCCACCAGATTCTTAATCACTGATGCTGTTAAGGAAAGTCATGTTTTCCAATGTGTTACCTTGATCTAGATTATGTTCCAGATTGATCCATTGTACTTTGATCCATTGTACAAAGTACAATGATCCATTGTACAAAGTCTTGTTTTTCGTTTGAGAATATGACACGTACTTATATTAAGATATGGCAGAGAAAGAGATGTGGTGTTAGCAATCACCATCACCAAGAGCTTCCTAAGCATTTTAAGAAACAGCTGCTTCGAAAACTAAAAAGAGCATGGGGCACTGATATAAACAAGATTTTTTTCTGTAATTAGGTGTTTGGCAACCCATTTTTACCTTTGATTGGTTCTTTCGATCCTTGAGTTATTCTATCCGATACCCAGTAAACATATTACTTCTACTCATCCCGAGATAATTTTTGATAACCCCTTTCTTTAATATGCACGTATTTATCATGGTGATTTTTCATGGGACTATTCCATGGCTGAAACAGTTCAAATCTCTGTTTTCTCTTTAAACATGTGTTTTAAACCTATGGCTTAAACTCTGCACTTTTAGCTAAAGCCATTAGAAAAATAAAATATATCTAGAAAGCACTTGATAAGTAATCCTATGAGTTTCTAAGTAGACCAAGGCATGTTAGTGAGAAGTTTTCAACCTTGGCTAAAATTAGAATCACCTGTAAAGCTTTAACTATTCTTATGTCCAGGTCTGACCTCTAGTTTTAAATAATGGGCTTTGAATAAGGCCTAGTCACCAATATTTTAGAAAATTCCCCATACTTTTTTTTTTTTTTTTTTTTGCGGTACGCAGGCCTCTCACTGTTGTAGCCTCTCCCGTTGCGGAGCACAGGCTCCGGACGTGCAGGCTCAGTGGCCATTGCTTACGGGCCCAGCCGCTCCACGGCATGTGGGATCTTCCCGGACCGGGGCACGAACCCGTGTCCCCTGCATCGGCAGGCGGACTCTCAGCCACTGCGCCACCAGGGAAGCCCTACCCCATACATTTTTAAGGTGTGATTACAATTGATAATCATTGGTGTAAACCAAATGCCTAATAGGAGAACAGATGCTTAAAGAGAATTTTATGCTAAAAACAAAGATGGAAAGGTCATCAGATGAAGAACAAAAACACATTATTAAGAAAGAAACATATGAAGATACTCGATGCTAAATGGCTTTGTTTTTGCACATGGATAGGAAAAAGGAAATTTAGGAATACGTTAGCAGAAAACAGTGTCTTCTCAGGAATTCTCCAGAGGGAGAAGTTTCCCGCTAAAGATGAAAACAAAAGCAGAATTTTAGAATGCTGGAGATGGGGAGGGCCTCAGAGGTCCTTTTGCTTGATTCACAGAACAGAGCTTGCGTGAGAAACTGAGAGTACATTTCATTTGAAGAAACTAAGGGTATAGGGAGATTAATCAGACATAATCAAGTTAATAAGTGAGTTAGGGAAAGCACAGGACCTAGAAACCCAGGTGTCCTAAGTATGACACACGACTCTTTCCATCACGTTACACTGCTCCATAAACCCAGGAATCAAGGACCAACTACGTGCTACAGAAAGGTGTAAGGAAGAAATTCAGATAGATTAAGATTAACTTTCTAAGTTTGACTGGAGTTAACTACCATGGTGAAACTTGAAATAGCAATGAAATATTAGCAAGAGCAGCGATGACTTGTACTTTGTATTTGTGTATGGGGGTGGGTGCAAAATCATTATTACTAAGCTTAAATATTAATAAAATATTTGTTTTCATTTTTACAAAAGAACTCTTGAGTGGAAAAGCATGTTAATCTTCTGAGTTATCCATTTCCATGGTGGCCTGGCTGTTTGACCCAGAAACCCCTAACTAAGGCATCGTTTTCCTAAATATAGGAAGGTACGCTGGAGAAAATAAAAAACTTCGAGAGATGACCTTGTCAGAATTAACCTTAAACATAATAATTGTCCCCAAATACTATATTGCTATTGGTGGTAACATAACAATAACTCCTTTTAGAAATACTAGGATTTATAAAATCAAATACATCTTTTTAAGATAATTAACTCGGGAGGTTTTATACTAATTCAGTCATTTAACAAACATCTCATTGCCTACAAAGTGCAGCAATGGTGCTGGATACTAACAAGACAAGATCGACAAGCAAATAAAATGTAGTGCTGTGACAGACAAACATTTTAAACTGTATAACTGGAGAATTAGAAAAACTTCGGCATGTCTGAAGTAAATGATATTGTGTGGGCAAAAGAAGCAATACTAGACAGTACCGAAATTCTGAAGGTTGCCAACGATAAACCATGAAGTTCATGCAGAAAATTCTTGATAGATTTTAGCACAATCAATCTCTATCTTAGGAAGATCGCTCTTTGCAGTGAAATTGTCCTTTACTCAAACCAGTTTTCGAACTTCCCTGTTGAAATTGCCTTTAGATTGGGAGTTTGGGATTGACGTGTACACACTGCTGTATTTAAAATAGATAACCAACAAGGACTTACTGTATAGCATACGGAACTCTAAAAAAAAAAAGGAAGAAAGAAAGAAATTGCCTTTAGAGTTTACGAACATTACGATAAATCAGTCCCATCACTGGATAGCCACACTTTGACTTAGGATGACTTTGGCTCCTTCCAAAGTTCAAATTTTTTCTCAGAGTTTCAGGGGTTTTTTTTTGTGTTTTTTTTTAACCTCTGAGGACAATAAAAAGAATATGTCAAACACTTTTGGTTTAACAGGACACCTGGCTAGCAGCACCTGATACAGCTTCTGAAACCACGCACTGAGTGAAGCAAAAAAGGATAAAAATTTAAATCAGTGCCAAAATAAGAGACTAATTATGTAGGAGACATGTCTGGGACTATTAGGAAAATAAAACTGCATTGAGAAAATAACACCAGCTCTGCTTTACCCATGAAGGCAAATTTGTGAAACATGATTTTAGGAAACTTAAAGAAACCTGAAAAAGAATAGTCCTATCAGTTTCTGTATCCTCAGTCGTTTGCCCCAAAACTCACAGCCCAAAGACAGGCCCTAACTAGTTTCCCTAGAACTGAATTTGAGAACTATATGTTATCAGTCTGTGATAAATAGAGAAATTTAGAGTGTTTAGAAAATTTCACAGAAATGTGCCATTGTGTTGGCATTCAAGCACCTGATTGGTGGGCATGTTTCATGGCACAAGACATGGACCAGGCTGCATATTGTTGAACTCATGCAGTGCATCCCATGTGGAATAAGACATATTGGTCATGCACTGTGACACCGCATTACAACACTAATGCATTAAGGTCAGTTTTACAATTGTAACCTTTAAGTGTAAAATTATTTAGAAAAAAAAATTTATTTATTCTTGTAACTTGGTATTTTAGCAATCATTTTAATTTTTAGCCAAAACTTTTTAAATTTATAGTTTAGTATTATTTACTATATTAGGAAAGTATAATTTATATTATAATATTTTTAACCCTAATTTGCAGATGGCAAACAAGCCTCATTGGAAAGTTCTTGTTAAAAAAACATTTTTTATTGCATTAATAGTGATAAACCAAATGATGGTTATGAAAGTGATTTCAAATACATGAAGACTGAAAGAGTTTGTATTAATTTTACTTGGAAGTAAAATTCAAATCTTCACATGTTGAATTCAATTTTGTAGCCATAATTGATGCCAAAGTATGAAACCCTGGTGTGTTATTTGCAGAGGTACACTAGCTATTGAAACAATGGAACTATTGTAAGGTAAGCAGTATTTACATTTTAAAAAGACATAAAGAAATAAATTTAAAATCAAAAGAAAAACGATTTCAAAGGAAAACTATTGATTTGAAAAGCCAAAAGAAACAGATGTCACTGTTTCATAGTGTATATGAGGCATCTTGTAAAGAAGGACTTTAGTTTACATAAAAGTAAAAAATCACAGATAACTGTCAAGACATTAGCAAAAGCCTGCATTAAATAGATTTGCTTGGAATTATTCAGCAAATCTGCAGCATAGAAAATAGCTGAGCTATCACTTTCCCATGTTACAATGTCTATGAATATTCAGGAATTAGCTTATGAGGTGGAAGACCAAGTCCTAGAACAAATAATGTTAGCAAAGTTGTTTTTATTGCAACTTGATGAATGCACATATATTGTCTAACATGACTTTTTTTTGTATATGAGCAATTTGAACATGATGACATTATGAAGGGAGAATTTTTTCAGCTCTATTGAAGATAAACAACAATCTTTGAAATGTATACCATTATGCAAGTTTGCATTATCAACAAATGTGGTTCAGAGTTCAAGTTATGTGTAGGAATATGTTCTATGGAACAGAACATATGGAACATATGGAGCATATCTGTTCTATGCAACAGAAATGACACAGGGAAACACTATGGAGTTATTAACCAGATGAAGGAGATTGTACCAGAAAGCAAATCAAAATCTGCTTCCATCACCTGAACTAAAGAGTTTAGTGACAGAGTAAAAATTGTAAATTACATAAAGCTAAAGTGTTTATACTTGATATGATCCCTATTGTTATAATATTGAAAATGATCGTACGTAACTGCTATTGTATTTGGAGGTAAGATGTTCATCCAGATCTATCAAAAATAGTTGAATGAATTCATATTTCTGCAAGATAATTCATTTAGTTCCAATTTTTTAAAGGTATAAATCATTCAGACTTCCTTCATTTTCTTGTATTTTTATACATTTAATATTCTTGATACATCTATGCAATGAAGTAATACAACAGAAGGTTTAGAACCCTGGTGACATAATCATATTGTGAGATTAATATAAGGAAAGTATGCATGATGGATGAGCAAGGAAGAATTTAGAGAGTAGAAGTTCACTTTTGAGATTTTCATTTCTAGTTGTATAATTTTAAAGTTATTGAAAAGGCTTCTTGCAAGAGTTGAAACTTAAAATCTAGCTCGGCATCTGGAGAATTGAAATGTATTATAGGAAATTAACCCTCTGAATTTCAGATTTCCTAATGAATTATAGCGATGACTCATAGGACTATTGTTGGGTTAAAGTATTTATTTGAAGAAATAGTGTCTAAATCACAGGGTACAATTAAAACTTCGGTGTATGGTAGTAGGAGTTAGTCTTACTCCCTGTGCTTTGGATACATCAACAACAGATCCCTAAGTTGAAAAAGAAAATCCACTATTCTTTTTTTTTAAAGCCTGGTAATAGGTACTTTGTTTTTCACCAGATACTGCCTATTATCCAGCCAGTAACTTCTTGGCTTTCTTCATGTCCTTAGAGACCAAATTCTTATTTTACATTTTCTTCTGTGAAGCATATCCAAGTGTGGGGTTCCTTTTGAAGTGAATTTTTCAAATGACTCCACTTAGATAATCTCCAGTGCTGAGAAATGCAATAAATACAACAGTAAAATACATCAACCCTTTGTACTTGGTCAGTTTCTTAACAAGAACATTACCCTCAGGCAAATACCAGACTAAAAAATAGGGTAAACACTTTGTACTAAAGGCTAACAGGAAAATTCAGCCTTCAATTCACTTAAGATCATAAAATGTTCTGGAATATTTTCTGTATGCCAGCCAATGTGCTAGGAATTGCAGAATTTAAAAGATAAGTGTCAACTACTACTTAGATGGAGTTTCTAATTTGGGGGAAAGGATAATATGCAAAAATATTGTGAATATTAAATATAAGTGTTTACATAATATAGAGGAAAGAATAGCTAATTTGCAAAGTATAACTGAAGATTAATGTAGTTAAAGAGCACAGGCTTTGTAGTTCGTTCCAGGCCTGGCCACTTACTATATGATATTGGACAAGAAAACAAGCTCATCTGAGCCTTGGTTTCATCTGAAAATGGGATAATAGTATAAAACTCAGAGGGTAGCTGTAAGGATAAAATTAAATAAGATAATAAATAAGATAATGTATGGACAGTGTCTAATATTTTTCCTAACAGAAAGTGGATGCTTAAGAGTTCTGATCTCCTCCTTTCCCCCTTCCTACCTACAAAGCTCTTCCACAAAAATCTTATAAAGTATTTGTAGTTGTATCATTATGCTGCAAGGTCTATCATTCAGTCATTCAGCAAACATTCCTGTGTACATGTTATGTGCTAGGCATTCTGCTAAAACAAGGTCCCTACTCTGAAGAAAAATACATTTTGGGCAGACAGGGTGGAAGGAAAGAGATGAAGAGCAGAAAATGAAGATTCATATTGAAATAGATGCTGTGAAGGAAATATATAGAAAACCGATAGAAGATAATGATGGGATGGGGACTAATATAGATGAATTGAAGAGGAGGGGAGAGTGAATTCATGATGAAAGATGGGACAGAGAAGAAGACATTAGGCCAGTTTTCATAGAATTTTGTAGGCCATAGTAAGAGGATTTTATATAAGGAATTAAATAATACAAATTTCATGTAATATAAATTACTATGAGTTGTGTCAGAAGAGGATTTTGGAGGAAAAGAGTAGAAAAAAAGACATCAGTTCAGAATCTTTTTATTGCAGTAATAAAGACATGCCATAATAACTTAGGATGGTAGTATTGGTGATGGAATGAAATTGCACAGATTAGAGTTGGTTTTTGTATGTAAAATCAATAACACTTTTTGAAAAATGGGATTTGGAGAATGAGGAAAAGGAAAGAATTAAGAAGAACTCTGGGTTTTAAGTAAAAAAGTAGATGAGGACTTGGAAAACACAGTTGGTGGAATTTTGGGGACAGAAGTCAAACTTGCATGAGCTAAATAAGGAAAACTAGGGGATAAAGTGGAACCAACTGGTGTAGACCGTACTTTCAAGACATTTCACTGAAAAAAAAAAAGCAAACAAAAATGGAGAAATAGCTGCTGGGAGATTTTTTTAAAAAGATGGGAGGTAGTGGTGGATTTTTCTTTTAAATGTATGAACCGGTAAGATGGACAGACAAATGATATTTTTTCTCCCAGTTTTGTTGAGATATAATTGAAATACAACACTGTATAAGTTTAAAGTATACAGTATAATGAGTTGATTTACATACATCGTGAAGTGATGACCACAAAAAGTTTAGTGAATATCCATCATCTCATATAGATAAAAAATTAAAGAAATAGAAAAAAATATTTTTCCTGTGATGAGAACTCTTAGGATTTACTCTCTTAACTTTCATATAACATACAGCAGGGTTAATTATACATATCATGTTGTCCATTACATCCCCATCACTTATTTATATTATAACTGGAAGTTTGTACATTTTGACTACCTTTGTCCATTCCCCCCGCCACCAACCCCACCTCTGGTAACCACAAATCTGATCTCATTTTCTATGAGTTTGTTTGTTTTTGAAGTATAATTGACCAACAACACCATGTTAGTTCTTGTTACACAACACAGTGATTTAATATTTCTACACATTTCAAAATGATCATCATCATAAGTCTAGTTATAAGTCTAGTCACCACACAAAGATATTACATAGTAAGTCCCACTGGCCTTCAGAGCCAAATGTTTTGGAGGTTCGTCTTCCTGGTGCAGGACCCCCAGAATGGGGAGCCCAATGTGGGGCTTGGACACTTAGATTCTTGGGGAGAACCTCTGCAATTGCAATTATACTCCCACTTGTGGGCCAGCCACCTGGGGGTATAGGTTTTAACTATACAGTGTCTCTGCCCCTCCTACCGATCTCATGGTTCCTCCTTTATATCTTTAGTTGTAGAAGATCTTTTCTGCTATTCTTCAGGTGTTCATCAATTGTTGCTCTATAAAACGTAATTTCGCTGTGCCTGTGGGAGTAGGTGAACTCAGGGTCTTCCTACTTTGCCATCTTGGCCGCTCCCAGCTGACATCAATGAAATTTTAAAGAATGGAGAGATATTCCAATAATGGGAATGAGATCTGGTGCAAAGGTCCGCCTTGAAAAGATGAAGAATGTATCATCTTTCAACAGAAGGTTGAAAATGAGTGAAAATGCAAGTTGGATTTTAGATTTGATAATAAAAAAGGAAGTTTTCTATCTGTTTCTAATTTCTTAAGGTGTAAGATGAGAGGATATCAGATAAAATGGGTGGAAGGAGGGACTTTGGAGAGCACAGGTGTTTTTAAAGATAAAGGGGAATGTATGAAATGCTCCTCATTTGAATAAGGAGGAAAAAATTGCAGAAAGTAGTAAAATTTTTTGCAAGAGTTAGGTGGCTACTTGAGGTTTGTGGTTATAAATTTAAAGGAGAATCAGTTCCTAAGTTTTAAAACATTCTCCAGCAACATTCAGCTAATTAGGTGACAAAATTAAAAAGATGGGGACTAGGTTGAGCTGGGATTGAAACTGAGGCCATACAAAATGACTGTAGGAGATTCTACAAGAAGTGATTATAATGATGGACCACAGTCTGTTATATCTAAGTTGAATAGAGAAGAAAGTAAACACAGAGAGAAAGGATTTCTACTTCTGGCCATTTGGTGTAAAGGATGTGGGAATCAACCCTCCTCCCTTAAAAACTAGAAATTAGGAAAATATCTGAAACAACTCTTTTCAGACACTTAAGAGCGGGCAGTCCAGGGCTGTAGTCACTAAGAAAAAAAAGAATGAGGTGAGTCCAACAATTGCTTTAACTTACTTGCTAGAGGCAATTTCTAGGCTGCAGAGGAGGGAGCAAAATCCAATCAAAACCCAGTAGTCTCAGTAAGTTGGAAAAAGAGAGATCAAAGTTCAAGGAGGCTGAAGTAGTTTGAATGAGTGGAGATGAAGATCAGAGAGAAGAGATGTGTACAAAGAGAGAGCTCTAGAGAGCCAGAGAGGTGGCTCTTTGAATCTTTGGGTTAATAATGACCTGTGCATACAAGAGGAAGAACTTCATGAAACTGGAGAAAGAACTACCATAAATCAATAGACCAAATAATACTCAGGGTGAGGCAGGGCTGGAATAATTGATGTTCCTACAACTTAATGTGGATACATCATATGGCAGAATATAGTCCACCATTCTTTAAAAGAATACAATAATATCTAGCACTCAGTAACATAAATTAACAATGAAAATATTAGATATGCAAAGAAGCAGAAATACATGACCTATAACCAGGAAAAAAAATCTCCTTGGTTAAAAACAGACCCAGATAAGGTAGCAGTAGGTAGAGACTTTAACACAACTATTATAATTATGCTTCACATAATAAAGAATGTAGAGGAAAGCATGATTATGTAAGGAGAAAAATGGAAGATATAAATAAGAACCAAATGGAACTTCTACAAATGAAAAATACAACATCTGTGATTAAACAACTATTATGGGGGACTTCCCTGGTGGCGCAGTGGTTGAGAATCTGCCTGCCAATGCAGGGGACATGGGTTCGAGCCCTGGTCTGGGAAGATCCCACATGTCGCGGAGCAACTAAGCCCGTGAGCCACTACTGAGCCTGCGCGTCTGGAGCCTGTGCTCAGCAACGGGAGAGCCTGTGACAGTGGAGGCCCGCGCACCACGACGAAGAGTGGCCCCCACTCTCCGCAACTGGAGAAAGCCCTCACACAGAAACAAAGACCCAACACAGCCAAAAATAAATAAATTTAAAAAAAACTATTATGGGATAGGATTAATAGCAGAGCAGACAAGGTAGGAGAAAACATAAGTGAACTTAAAGGTATAGCAGTAGAAAATATTCAAAATGAAGCACAGAGAGAAAAGAAGCCTAAAAATATCAGTATAACCAGTGACCTGAGGGACAATATCGTTCACACTCAAACAAATTAAAACACATGTATTGGGATACCAGAAAGAAAGGCTGTAATGTTATTTTCTCTAAGACACTATGTCTCAAACTTTTGCATGCCTTAGGATCATCTAGAAGGTTTGTTAGTGCCCAGATAGGCAGGTCTCAGCTCCAGAATTTCTTACTCAGTAATCTAGGGTAAGGCCTGAGAATTTTCATTTCTGACAAAATCCCAGGTGATGTTACTTCTGCTGTTCCAGGTACCACTTTGAGGAACCCTGCTTTAATACTTCAAAACCAGGACGCTTCAGCCTCCTGTGCTTTCTGAAAGCACGCAGTACTGCGGAGGTCTAGGGCAGTCACTATCTTTGGGAGCCGCGAGTGTTTGGTCATTTACATACCTTCAGTTCTTAGAAGAGTGCTTAAGGTACAGAAGTATTTAATAAGACCTTGCCAAGTGGGTGAACGAATTGTCCATTTTATGGATCAGGAAATGGAGGTTTCTGGAAAGTTAGAGGACTTGTCCAAATTATGCTAGGGGGTTCCAGTTTCCAAATCCAGTGAACTTCCCAGTGTATTATCCATGTAGAATCAGAGGTAGGAAAGAATCCTTCTCAGTTTAGGTAAGAAAGACTTCAATAAATAAGAAGCATTAGAGCTGACTATTGAAGAAAGGAGAATGAGGAAGTAGTGTGAGCTAATGTTCAGAGGTGAAACTGGGAATTCGCCTTACCATCAAGTAGACTGACAAGATTTATTTTGATATAGTTAGTCATTCTCAAAATGTGCATAGTGCATATTTTGAGAAACCCTGGGATATATAGGTCAAAAGAAGATAAAACAGGAAAACAGCTCAACCATGTTCTATAGCTTCTTAAATACTAAAGAGTTTGAGCCTCTTTCTGTAGGTGTAGAGTGCCATGGAGAGTCCTTGTCCAGTGAAATTACATGACTGGAGCTGCTCTTTAGCGTAACAATTTAGACAATAACTTTACTCAAATTCTTGCCTACGGGGTAAGAATTTAGGTTCTGGGCTTGCTATCTGGATATCCAACCTAAAGTCAGCAATTCCGTGGCTCACTGGTTTCCATATGGCAAACTGCCAACTCAGGAACACAAATTATATGTATTTAAAAACAAGAAAGTCTTGCAATGATCGCTGCCACAATGTGGTGATAAAAATGTCATCCTATAATCAAGGTATTAGATTCTTCTGTTTCTTGCTTTATCTTCATATTTTGTTCTTCAAAAAGATCATCTTCTTGGGGAAAAGGGCTATCATAGATTATAATGGTTCTCTGAAATGGCATCTTGAAATAAAAGCAGTCCGGATATGGGAAGGGTACAAACAGGATTACCTAGTATATGTGTTTTAGTTCATGGTGTTATGTAAGCACGTGTACGATGGTGAGCGAGCCAGAGATAACCTATAAGTTCATGACAGTTGGATAGCATAAAGATAGAAATTACTGTACAGAAAAACACCTCAAACTTAGCAGTCCTCTCTGAGTCTTGCAAGGGCCTTAGGGATGTCGAAGCTTGAGATAGACTTTATGCGGGAATAGGCTTTCCTAATATGTTTCCAGAAGCTTAAATCTACCATCTGGTTGAAGCAGCTGTGAGGAAAACCTTTGTTGTGTTGTTTTGCAATTTGTTTCCACTAGTGTCAGACAGAAACTCAATGCAGGAGGAAAGGAATGCAGTACAAACAAAATTAAATTATTTGAAATAAATAACTGGAATTAGGGCAACAAAAGTGCCTGGGAAATACTTGATATGCCTAAAATTTCCACTGGGGTACATAAGGGGGATATTTCTAGAAATAGTGGTCTAGAGAAATGGCCCTTTTTGGAATTTTAATTAGATAACCAGAGTTAAAATACTGTTTCTGATTTCAATTTTGGATCATGAATACAAGGTATGGCCAACATTATAAAAAAAAATTTAATACTATATATATTAACATTAAAAAGTTCTGTTGAAGTACATTTTTAATAAAAACTGATTCAGAAGTCATTTTAAAATGTGATTTTTGCATAAAAATAATATATGGTTATGGGAGAGAATTAAAATAAAAAATATTTTTGGAAACCATCCGTAATCCCACCATGCAGAAATGACTTAATATTTATTATATGTAGTATTATCTACTATATTGTATCTACTAATATGTATTACATTAAATTGAACTAAAGCTCCATTAGGACAGGGATTTGTTTTTGTCTTATTTAGTTTTGTTAGTTGCTGTTATCTTCAGTGTCTATCTCATAGTCCACTTCATAGTAGGTACTTGATAAATATTTCTGAATTAATGAATATCCATGCAATAATTATATAATTAAAATAAAAATATTCAATCTATGAAATTTAACATTACACATTGATCATTTTGCATCCCTTTTTATTTAATATTAAGTCATCTGCTGGTAAATAATTTTAATGGCTGCAATTAAATTCATTTTATGAGACTATGATAAAATTTACTTGGGAAAATGTTTCATCATTTCCTTAGGATTTATCCTTAGAAGTGGGTATGAATATTTTCATATATCTTGATGTATATTTCAAAACAATCCTACAAATGGTTATATCAACTTATATCAGTACTCCTTCTCCAAGCCTGAGAGCTTTGAGAGTTTTTATTTTAAAAAAATTATGAATTGAATACATAGAAATGATGTCTCCCTAATACTTAAAATGTTTTATTTGATTACCAGTGATTTTGGACATTTTTATTATTTGTATGAGCTATTTGTAAACAATTTTTTTCATGTACCTTACCCATTTGTAGGAGGTGTTTTCATATTAATTTTTAAGAGCTTTCTCTATATTAAAAATATTAACCCATTGGCTCTCATATATGATAGACAGTCCTTTTTATTTTTTAATTCATCGTTTTATTTATGATTTTAATATAAATACATTTTCATATTTGATTTAGCAATATCTAGCAATCTTTTCATTTCTTAGGAAACCATTTCTTTTAATTTTGTTTGTTTCTTTGTTTTTATGCTTTATAAATTTCTTTGCTATAATTAGATCCATTTATCCCTACTTTGTTATTTAACTATTATTACTCTGGGATTCATTTTTATGGCATGAGATAGCTCTAATATATATTTTGTTCCAAATACTTAATCAAGTATCTTAGATTCATTTGTCAAATAACCCACTTATTACCTGCTAACTTAAAGTGCCACTTTATTTTATATACATTTAATAGCTATTATGAACTTTTGATGGGATTTTCATGTGATTTCTGTACCCTTTTCAATTATCTGTCTTGTGTTTTATTTTTATTCTATTTTCATATTATTGTTTTAGTGTATTTTAAAATTTGGTTAAGTAAATATTGCTTCATTAGTTATCGTTTCTAAAAATATCTATATATTCTTCTGCTTATTGATAAGTGATGGAGTAATTTTAAGTTTCAAAATTTGAGAATTTCAATTGATAGATTTATTAAATATAAAGGTTAATTTTGGGAGCCTTGATATTTTATAGATTACTGAGTCTTTCTACCAGCAAAATGGTAGAACTTTCTAATAAAGTCTTTCATGATCTTTGGTAATTTCATACTGTTCTTCATATATCTGAATATTTCTTGTTGAGTTTAGTCATATATTTAGCAGTCTTGTCTTCACTGTGCACTTTAATCAATATGAAATAATCTTTGTTTCAGTATTTTCTTTGAATTAATCTTTAGGACCCGTTTCTATTTTATATTTATATGATGTCATGTTGATCTTTTAACTCTTAATCTGTTTATTCACTAAGAATAGGTGAATCTCTTATAAACCCCATGCAATATTATCTTATTTATCAAACCAATCTAACAATCATTTTTCTTTCATTAAAAATGTGGCCCATTTGTATTTATCATTATTATTGACATATTTATCTTACTTTAGTTATGCTGTCTTATACATTATATTTTAAAGGATTTTTTTGGCTATTTTTTAAAGTCTTTGTTAAATAGATTATGTTTTATCTGCACTTACTTAAAATTCTCTTATTTTAAGAAGTATAAATTGTATGTCTGTTGGTAGTTATCTTAGGTTTCTCAAAAAAAAAGTTAACTGTAATTCTCCATTCATCTGAACAGAAGCTGAAATCATAACTTTTAATTTTTCTTTAAGATACATAATTAAACATAATTATACTTTCATATAACTTAGAGTTGTGCTCTTCTTTATGTGTATGTAAACTAATATTAGAATAAGATTGTCATTTGTTAAATTTTATATATTATACTTACTGCTTTCTGAATAATTTTGACATTGTAACATTTAATTTTAAAGTCATATATAAAATAATTATTTAACATAAAACTTTGTTTAAATTGTTGCATGGGCTTAAATTTCACATTTTTTATCTTACCTTATACCTCTTTTTTCTGTCTTCAATTGCAAATTATGTAGAAGGCAGTATATCTTCCATGTTCTTGAATATCTGAGTATATATTATACATATGAAGTATATTTCACATATGAAAGAGAAATTTTCAGGCATCTTATTCTACAAAAGTTTCTCCTCAGATCTCTGTACATATAGCTACATTGCCCTTTATTAATATTCTTTAGGAAAGTCACATGACATTGTAAGACATTCACAATGCTTGAGTAGATTTTCATACTCCTCATATTTCTTTTTTTTCTTTTTTTTTTGAATTTTATTTTTTATACAGCAGGTTCTTATTAGTTATCTATTTTATACATATTAGTGCATGTATGTCAATCCCAATCTCCCAGTTAATCCCACCACCCCCCACCCCTGCTTTCCCTCCTTGGTGTCCATACGTTTGTTCTCTACTGTGTCTCTATTTCTGCCTTGCAAACTGGTTCATCTGTACCAATTTTCAAGATCCCACATACATGTGTTAACATACGATATTTGTTTTTCTCTTTCTGACTTACTTCAGTCTGTATGACAGTCTCTAGGTCCATCCATGTCTCTTCAAATGACCAAATTTCGTTTCTTTTTATGGCCGAGTAATATTCCATTGTATATATGTGCCACATCTTCTTTATCCATTCATCTGTCGATGGACATCTAGGTTGCTTCCATGTCCTGGCTATTGTAAACAGAGCTGCAATTAACATTGTGGTACATGACTCTCTGAATATGGTTTTCTCTGGGTATAAGCCCATTAGTGAGATTGCTAGGTAATATGGTAATTTACTTTTTAAGGAACCTCCATACTGTTCTCCGTAGTGCCTGTATCAATTTACATTCCCACCAACAGTGCACGAGGGTTCCCTTTCCTCCACACCCTTTCCAGTATTTGCTGTTTGTAGATTTTCTGATGATACCCATTCTAACTGTAACATTGTAGTTTTGGCTTGCATTTCTCTAATAATTAGTGATGTTGAGAACCTTCCCATACACCTCTTGGCCGTCTGTATGTCTTCTTTGGAGAAATGTCTATTTAGGTCTTCTGCCCATTTTTGGATTGGGTTGTTTGTTTTTCTAATATTGAGCTGCATGAGCTGTTTATATATTTTGGAGATTAATCCTTTGTCCGTTGATTCATTTACAAATATTTTCTCCCATTCTGAGGGTTGTCTTTTTGTCTTGTTTATAGTTTCCTTTGCTGTGAAAAGCTTTTAGTTTCATTAGGTCCATTTGTTTATTTTTGTTTTTACTTACATTTCTCTAGGAGGTGGATCAAAAAAGATCTTGTTGTGATTTATGTCAAAGAGTGTTCTGTCCATGTTTTCCTCTAAGAGTTTTATAGTGTCCGGTCTTACATTGAGGTCTTTAATCCATTTTGAGTCTATTTCTGTGTATGGTGTTAGGCAGTGTTCTAATTTCATTTTTTACATGTAGCTATCCAGTTTTCCCAGCACCACTTATTGAACAGACAGTCTTTTCTCCATTGTATATCCTTGTCTCCTTTGTCATAGATTAGTTGACCATAGGCGTGTGGGTTTATCTCTGGTCTATCCTGTTCCATTGATCTATATTTCTGTTTTTCTGCCAGTACCATATTGTCTTGATTACTGTATCTTTGTAGTATAGTCTGAAGTCAGGGAGCCTGATTCCTCTAGCTCCGTTTTTTTTTTTTCCTCAAGTTTGCTTTGGCTATTTGGGGCCTTTTGTGTCTCCATACAAATTTTTTTTTTTTTAATATTTCCACCTGCTTTTTTTTTTTTAAAAGAAGATGTTGGGGATAGGAGTTTATTAATTAATTAATTAATTTTTGCTGTGTTGGGTCTTCGTTTCTGTGCAAGGGCTTTCTCTAGTTGTGGCAAGTGGGAGCCACTCTTCATTGTGGTGCGTGGGCCTCTCACTGTCACGGCCTCTCTTGTTGTGGAGCACAGGCTCCAGATGCAGAGGCTCAGTAGTTGTGGCTCACGGGCCTAGTTGCTCCACGGCATGTGGGATCCTCCCAGACCAGGGCTCGAACCTGTATCCCCTGCATTAGAAGGCAGATTCTCAACCACTGCACCACCAGGGAAGCCCCTCCATACAAATTTTAAGATTTTTTGTTCTACGTCTGTAAAATATACCATTGGTAATTTGATAGGGATTGCATTGAATCTGTAGATTGCTTTGGGTAGTGTAGTCATTTTCACAATATTGGTTCTTCCAGTCCAAGAACATGGTCTATTTCTCCATCTGTTTGTGTCATCTTTGATTTCTTTCATCAGTTTCTTATAGTTTTCTGAGTACAGCTCTTTTACCTCCTTATGTAGGTTTATTCCTAGGTATTTTATTCTTTTTGTTGCAATGGTGAATGGCATTGTTTCCTTAAGGTCTCTTTCTGATCTTCTGTTATTAATGTATAGTAATGCAAGAATTTCTGTGCATTAATTTTGTATCCTGCTACTTTATCAAATTCATGAATTAGCTCTAGTAGTTTTCTGGTGACATCTTTAGGATGCTCTATGTATAGTGTTATGTCATCTGCAAACAATGACAGTTTTACTTCTTCTTTTTCAATTTGGATTCCTTTTATTTCTTTTTCTTCTCTGATTGCCATGGCTAGGACTTCCAAAACCATGTTGAAGAAGAGTGGTGAGAGTGGACATCCTCGTCTTGTTCCTGATCTTAGAGGAAATGCTTTCAGCTTTTCACCATTGAAAATGATGTTTGCTGTGGGTTTGTCATATAAGGCCTTTACTATATTGAGGTAGGTTCCCTCTATACCCACTTTCTGGAGAGTCTTTATCATAAACGGGTGTTGAATTTTGTCAAAAGCTTTTTCTGCATCTATTGAGATGATCATATGGTTTTTGTTCTTCAATTTGTTAATATGGTGTATCACATTGATTGATTTGCGTATATTGAAGAATCCTTGAATCCCTGGGATAAATCACACTAGATGATGGTATATGATCCTTATAATGTGTTGTTGGATTCTGTTTGCTAGTATTTTGTTGAGGATTTTTGCATCTATATTCGTCAGTGATATTGGTCTGTAATTTTCTTTTTTTGTAGTATCTTTGTCTGGTTTTGGTATCAAGGTGATGGTGGCCTCATAAAATGAGTTTGGGAGTGTTCTTTCTTCTGCAATTTTTGGAAGAGCTTGAGAAGGATGGATGTTATCTCTTCTCTAAATGTTTGATAGAATTCACCTGTGAAATCATCTGGACCTGGACTTTTGTTTGCTGGAATAATTTTAATCACAGTTTCAATTTCATTACTTGTGGTTGGTCTGTTCATATTTTCTATTTCTTCCTGGTTCTGTCTTGGAAGATTATTATACCTTTTGACGAATTTGTCCATTTCTTCCAGGTCATCCATTTTATTGGCATAGAGTTGCTTGTAGTAGTCTCTTATGATGCTTTGTATTTCTGTGGTGTCCGTTCTAAGTTCTCCTTTTACATTTCTTATTTTATTGATTTGAGTCCTCTCCCTCTTTTTCTTGATGAGTCTGGCTAAAGGTTCATCAATTTTGTTTATCTTCTCCAAGAACTTGCTTTTAGTTTTATTGATCTTTGCTATTGTTTTGTTTCTATTTCATTTATTTCTGCTCTGATATTTATGGTTTCTTTCCTTCTACTAACTTTGGGTTTTGTTTGTTCTTCTTTCCCTAGTTCCTTTAGGTGTAAGGTTAAATTGTTTGAATTTTTTCTTGATTCTTGAGGTAGGCTTGTATTGCTATAAACTTCCCTCTTAGAACTGCTTTTGTTGTATCCCATAGGTTTTGGATCATCATGTTTTCATTGTCATTTGTCTCTAAGTATTTTTTGATTTCCTCTTTGATTTCTTCAGTGATCTCTTTGTTATTTAGTAATGTATTATTTAGCCTCCATGTGTTTGTGTTTTTTATGGGTTTTTTCCCTGTAATTGATTTCTAATCTCATAGTGTTGTGGTCAGAAAAGATGTTTGCTATGATTTCAATTTTCTTTAATTTACTGAGGCTTGATTTGTGACCCAAGATTTTTTCTATCCTGGAGAATGTTCCATGTGCACATGAGAAGAAAGTGTAATCTGCTGTTTTCGGATGGAATGTCCTATAAATATCAATTAAATCTATCTGGTCTATTCTGTCATTTAAAGCTTGTGATTCCTGATTAATTTTCTGTCTGGATGATCTGTCCATTTGTGTAAGTGTGGTGTTAAAGTCCCCCACTATTATTGTGTTACTGTTGATTTCCTCTTTTATAGCTGTTAGCATTTGCCTTATGTATTGAGGTGCTCCTATGTTGTGTGCATAAATATTTACAATTTTTATATTCTTCTTGGATTGATCCCTTGATCATTATGTAGTGTCCTTCTTTGTGTCTTGTAATAGTCTTATTTTAAAGTCTATTTCATCTGATATGAGGATTGCTACTCCAGCTTTCTTTTGATTTTCATTTGCATGGAATATCTTTTTCCGTCCCCTCACTTTCAGTCTGTATGTGTCCCTAGGTCTGAAGTGAGTCTCTTGTGGACAGCGTATATATGGGTCATGTTTTTGTGTCCATTCAGTGAGCCTGTGTCTTTTGGTTGGAGCATTTAATCCATTCACATTTAAGGTAATTATCGATATGTGCACTCCTATTATCACTTTCTTAATTCTTTTGTGTTTGGTTTTGTAGTTCCTATTCTTCTCTTGTGTTCCTCACTTAGAAGAAGTTCCTTTAGCATTTGTTGTAGAGCTGGTTTGGTGGTGTTGAACTCTCTTAGCTTTTGCTTGTCTGTAAAGTTTTCAATTTCTCCGTCAAATCTGAATGAGATCCTTGCCATGCAGAGTAATCTTGGTTGTAGGTTCTTCCATTTCATCGTTTAAAATATATTGTGCCACTCCCTTCTGGCTTGTAGAGTTTCTGCTGAGAAATCAGCTGTTAACCTTATGGGAGTTTCCTTGTATGTTATTTGTCATTTTTCCTTTGTTGCTTTTAACAATTTTTCTTTGTCTTTAATTTTTGTCAATTTGATTACTATGTGTCTCTGTGTGTTTCTCCGTGGGTTAATCCTGCCTGGAGCTCTCTGTGTTTCCTGGACATGGTGGCTATTTCCTTTCCCATGTTAGGGAAGTTTTTTACTATAATCTTTGCAAATATTTTCCGGGTTCTTTCTCTGTCTCTTCTCCTTCTGGGACCCCTATATTGCAAATATTGGTGCGTTTAATGTTGTCCCAGATGTGTCTTAGGCTGTCTTCATTTCTTTTCATTCTTTTTTCTTTATGCTGTTCTGCAGCAGTGAATTCCACCATTCTGTCTTCCAGGTCACTTATCCGTTCTTCTGCCTCAGTTATTCTGCTATTGATTCCTTCTAGTGTATTTTTCACTTCAGTTATTGTATTGTTTATCTCTGTTTTTTTGTTCTTTAATTCTTCTAGGTGTTTGTTCTTTAATTCTCCTAGGTTTTTGTTAAACATTTATTGCATCTTCTAGCTCTTTGCCTCCATTCTTTTTCCAGGGTCCCAGATCATCTTCGCTATCATTATGCTGAATTCGTTTTCTGGAAGCTTGCCTATCTCCACTTCAGTAAGTTGTTTTCTGGGGTTTTATCTTCTTCCTTCATTTGGTACATAGTCCTCTGCCTTTTCACTTTGTCTGTCTTTCTGTGAATGTGGTTTTCTTTCCACAAGCTGCAGGATTGTAGTGCCTCTTGTTTCTGCTGTCTGCCCTCTGGTGGATGAGGCTATCTAAGAGGCTTGAGCAAGTTTCCTGATAGGAGGGACTGGTGGTGAGTAGAGCTGGGTGTTGCTCTGGTGGGCAGAGCTCAGTAAAACTTTAATCCACTTGTCTGCTGATGGTGGAGCTTAGCTCCCTCCCTGTTAGTTGTTTGGCCTGAGGCAACGGAGGTCTGGAGGCTACAGGCTCTTTGGTGGGGCTAATGGAGTGCTCATGGCAAGGAGTTCTTCCTGGAACTTCTGCTGCCAGTGTCCTTGACCCCGCAGTAAGCCACAGCCGCCCCCTACCCCTGCAGTAGACCCTCCAACACTAACAGGTAGGCCTGGTTCAGTCTCCTATGGGGTCACTGCTCCTTCCCCTGGGTCCCGATGTGCACACTACTTTGTGTGTGCCCTCCAAGAGTGGAGTCTCTGTTTCTCTCAGTCCTTTCAAAGTCCTGTGATCAAATCCCACTAGCCTTCAAAGTCTGATTCTGTGGGAATTCCTCCTCCCTTACCGGACCCCCAAGTTGGGAAGCCTGATGTTTGCCTCAGAACCTTAACTCCAGTGGGTGGACTTCTGTGGTATAATTGTTTTCCAGTTTGTGAGTCACCTACCCAGAAGTTATGGGATTTGATTTTATTGTGATTGCGCCCCTCCTATCGTCTCATTGTGGCTTCTCCATTGTCTTTGGATGTAGGGTATATTTTTTGGTGAGTTCCAGAGTCTTCCTTTCAATGACTGTTCAACAGTTAGTTGTGATTCCGGTGCTCTCGCAAGAGAGAGTGAGCCCACGTCCTTCTACTCTGCCACCTTGAATCAACCTCCTCCTCCTCATATTTCAAATATTTCTTCTGGAAATGTTTAGTGATGTGCCTTTTTCCCAGTAATTTAACATAAAGTGTGGGAATCCTATACATTTGCTAACATGAATTTTTTTTAGGTCAGAATGTTTTCTCCTGTTACGTCTTTGATTGCGACCAAAAGCTCTTGCTTTTTCTTAAGGTGCATTACTTATACTCACAAATTTTTATTCTTTATTGTCCAAGTCTGTCACTTTCTAGTACTTTTTTAAACATCTTTATTTTTTCACTCTAAGCTGTAAGATAATTTGTAAATCTTTACAGCAAATGACTGATTACATTTTCTTCTTCATCATTTCTGTATTTTACTACCTCTTGTTGTTTCATATTTGTTTCCTGGAAGTGTTTCCTATTTATATCCATTTATAGTCCATCCTATTGACTTTTATGTTAGATTTTGTCTCTTAACAGTGAAATAACATTATAATGGCCATATCTTAAATTTTATTGAATGTGCCAATTTGTTTTCCAAAACTTTTTTTCAGATTTTCAAAATAAGCCTATTTTTAGAGATTTCTTTTTAGGGTTTGTTACTTCATTGTTTACAATACCTTTTTCAAAAGCTATATATATATATTTTACTTTGATTTTACTCAAATGAGGCAAGATATTTCCAGACTTAATATTTACTAATGAACGTGACTGTGGGTTACCTGAAGCTGAGACATAATCAATTTTCTCCTGTTATTTTTCATAGCTGGGATTCAAGTTGCACAGCACCTAAATTTCTCTAATTTTTGCAGGCATTAGTATATTATTTAATAACCAGTGGAGCATATGAAATGCTATACCACTTAGTTGGCACTGCTTTGGGTCTCTTTTTAATCTCTACTTGACCTAATGCACTTTACTCCTAAAAACTATCCCTCTCAATCTCAAAGCAAGCGTATTGTTAATTTACTGCTCTCTTGGCTTTTGTAATTTGCTAAATCTGAGTGGATGTAGATAGCTGGGATTGAAGAAACAAGGACAGGAACAGTCTTCAGGCATGTCCCAAAAGCAGCACCTTATGAACAGACTTCAGCTGGCATAGGCTGTGTGTCTCTGAGTTAATGAAAAATACAACATATCTTAAACAATTTTTTTTTCAGGCAATATCCACTCAAAGATGAAGCATGGAAAAGCTTTTTCCAAATCAAACTTCATCTGCCTTACACTTGGTGGAATTTCTCCAAGATTCTGGCATATGTTTGTCTTTCTTTCTTTGGTATTAATATTCGTGAGTTTTGTTTTTTCTATTGTCTCTTTTCTCTATAGCTTTAACGTTGGAACTTGTGAGGATCTGCATGGAGGATTAAAGCTAAGGTCAATTTAAATATGTCCATGTTTTGATATTTTTAGAAAATATAGTGCCTATGAATTATGTATTTGAGCTATGTAAAATCACGTCTAATAAGAAATACATGACTATATTGTTGACAGTTTCTAAATCTGTGAACAAGTATGAACTAATGGTTTGCTAATAAACAATAGCAAAAATGATAAGAATTAATACCTTAAAATATCTCCAAATTCTGAATATAAGTTTATATTTCGTAACATAATATCAATGTAATACAAAGCACTCAAATAGTATCCAAAATGGCATCAATGATTGTGACCCCAGACTCAGAGATTCAGAGCCTAGAAGGATCAAATTCTGTTGAAATGTTTCCTTGTGTGCCACCTCCTGCTGATCCATATTTGACCTTCCAGCTTTAGTGCTAGCTGGGTTTAAATTCTGCTAGGGATTTCTTAATTCTAATGCTCTGATTTCTGCTAAAGCACCTGAATGAAAGCCTTAAAACTCTCACTATCTGTTTATATCTTCCTCTGAAGGGAATGTAGGTTTGGGAGAAAGGATGAAGGGGAAAGATTGAGGAGGGAGGCTGTATCACCAGGGTGAAGAGATGACATCGCTATTACGGAAAAAAAAATCAGAGAACACAGAAGACAAAGGATGAGCGTATTGAAAGCAAACTTTGCCCACGTTAGTTTTGCTTACAGTGACCCATTACCTGATTCCTGTTAGTCCACAAATGATCTCTTATCCACTAGTCATTATTAGCTTATTGATATGTGGGGGTGGAGTGTTGATCAGACAATGTTCAGGAGGTGGAATTTACTGACTTTGTTCAGTTGTTGAGCATGGTTTTGAGGTTTTGAGATGTCTTATTTGTCACAGCTTTTGGAATAGCTTTATTTCTCTGAACATGAGTGTACAAATTAAAAAAAAATCTCATTAAAAACCAAGCTCTACAAAGACAGGGAATCTGTATTTTTCCCTTCTGTATTCCTGGCATTTAAGAGGGTATTTGGTACATAATAGTTGCTCAATAAATATTTATTTATTGAATAAGTGGAAAAATGAATGAAGTCAGCAATCATCAAAGTGCAGTATCAAGGTTGTTGGATTATAGAAAAGTCTAAACTTATGGTTACCAGAGGGGAAAGATAGGAGGAGGGATAAATTGGGAATTTGGGATTAACATATACACACTACTGTATATAAAATAGATAAACAACAAGGACCTACTGTATAGGACAGGGAACTATTTTCATTATCTTGTAATAACCTATAATGGAAGAGAATCTGGAAAAGAATATCTTGAATATTCACTTTGTTGTACACCTGAAACGTTGTAAATCAACTATATTTCAATAAAAAACGAAAACAAAAGTCTCCCCTTGTCAAAAAAAAATGTTGTCTAATATAATGAATAGAGCCCTGAATGAGACATCACAATTGGATTCTCCTTCCTGTCATGGGACTAAATTTCTGTGCAACCTTTCTCCCATCTAAGTTTTCTCTTTTGTAATCTGAGTGATGAGAGAGTTTCTAATGAAGATAATCAGCATAAACTTCTCCGCAAACTCAAGTAGCAAACCACATGTGTCATATTAGCCAGAAAATATCTGCTACTTTCTTCCTATAGATCTTTTGTTAACCTCGGGGCTTATGCACTGCAAAGCAGGGAGAACGTTGCTGCTCTTGCTTTGCACTGCCACGTGGTATCACATGTGACAGATGACACCAGTCCACCCAGTGATGATGCTCCCTTGGTCCATAAAGCTGACCCTTCTACTGTGGTTCTGCAGGGAGGGAGGGTAATTAACAATCACTTGAGTCAGCCTGGGCAGCTCTTAGGTTGAAACAATTAGTTCTCAACTCTTTGAATCCTAAACCCAGCTGACTCCCAGCGTGCCCAACCAGGATGAAGACACGATTTAGTACAGTATTTGCCATCTTTCTGAACCAGAACCACCTCTTTCTTCCTTTCACAGCCTTCACACCTACAGAGAGTGGGCTGCTTTCTTTTAAATTTCAGAACATAAATTGTCTGATAATCCTATCTGTTGACTATAAGACACTCCTGTGTTTGACATATCTCAATTTAAATTGTAGTGCATTTAAGTACTGCTCTCCACTCTCCTCCAGGCTGGGTCTTTTAACACAGTATTTCATCACCCCAGGGTATTGTCAGATAGTCAAGAAGGCCACCTAGAAATCCCTTGTAGTCAAAACCTGACAGTCTCTTTTATCTGGGAAGGTGGGGAGAATAACTGAGATCAACTCTGATTAGGCATTTGGGAGCAGCTGGCAGCATATTGGTACAGAGGGGATAATTATATTTTATACTCTGGCAAATATGGTAACAAACCCTTTCCTTGGGCAATGGGGCACTTTGCCAGCCTTTTAAGAAAAATATCTCCTGATGCTTCCAGAGATTCCCAAACCTACCCTTTGGAAGGAACTCGGCTTCTTTCCAAAGATAATTTACCATTTTAGAAATTAGAATAGGAATACACCCTTGTTATCCATCCCTGGGCAGTGTGAATGGAGAAAAACAAAGCATTGTTCACAGCATTGGCAAGCTATGACATGTCTGAATTTAATTTTGAGTCTCATTGTCAAAGCCAATTTGAGGAAAAATTATGAAACAGATAGAGACCAAACATTAACACCTTGCCCTCTACCTCATCAACTCCCTTTCCCATTCAATTTATCCTATACCCTACAATTGTAATACTCAAGCCCCCAGGAAGGACCTCACGTATATATGTTCCCCTCTGTCTTTCAGTGGGTTTTCAACTAATTCCTGGTAAGGCTTTAACTAGTAACTAAGGTAATGTTCACTGGTAAATACTACGGAAAAATTCTGTACAAGGAAGAATTTGCATTGCTGCGTCTTTTTTTTTTTTTTTTTTTTTGCGGTACGCGGGCCTCTCACTGTTGCGGCCTCTCCCGTTGCAGAGCACAGGCTCCGGACGCGCAGGCTCAGCGGCCATGGCTCACGGGCCCAGCCGCTCCACGGCATGTGGGATCTTCCCAGACCGGGGCACGAACCTGTGTCCCCTGCATTGGCAGGCGGACTCTCAACCAGTGCGCTACCAGGGAAGCCCACATTGCTGAGTCTTTTGATAGATTATGGTTTTAATGTGTTTAGGGGGAGTGTTGCCTAATATTTCAAATTGACCTGGCCACAGAAGCCCTACTATAGGGGATTGGGGAAATTTAGGGTCTCCAGCTCGATCTCACAGACTTGTCAATAGGGACTCTCTGAACATCTGGTCACGGCCTGCCTGGTTTCATCAATAACATTTTCTTATACTCATTCTTCCCACAGGAAATGAAACATGATGCTGGAAGCTCACCCATAAAGCCTACTTTGGGTGTGGGATGGGGTGGAGTTGAAAAGTTTGACACTTTAGTGATCCTCTTCCCCTCCTCCTCTCTTTTTTTTAATTGAAGATTAGTTGACATACAATATAATATGTTACAGGCATACAATATAGTGAGTTACAATTTTAAAGGTTATACTCCATTTATAGTTCTTATCAAATGTTGGCTATATTCCCTATGCTGTACGATATATCCTTATAGTTTATTTTGTACATAATCGTTTGTACCTCTTAGTCCCATACCCCTATATTTTCCCTCTCCCTCTCTATATCCCCACTAGTAACCACTAGTTTGTTCTCTATATCTGTGAGTCGTAGATTCTACATATAAGTGATATCATACAGTATTTGTGTTTGTCTGACTTATTTTACTTAGCACAATGCCCTCCCAGGCCATCCATGTTGCTACAAATTGCAAAATTTCAGTCTTTTATATGGCTGCGTAGTAGTCCATTGTGTGTGGGTATATATATGTATATATATATATATATATATATATATATATATATAAAAGATATTTATAAATAAAAAAGATGTGTGTGTGTGTGTGTGTGTATATACACACACACACACACACACACACACACACACATCTTTTTTATTCATTCATCTGTTGATGGACATTGGATATTTAGGCTGTTTCCATATCTTGGCAATTGTAAACAACGCTGCTATGGACATTTTCGTGTATGTATCTTTTAGAATTAGTGTTTTTGTTTTTTTCAGATATATACGCAGGAGTGAAATTGCTGGCTCGTATGGTAGTCTTATTTTTAGTTTTTTGAGAAACCTCCATACCGTTCCACAGTGGCTGCACCAATTTACGTTTCCACCAACAGTGTAGGAGGTTTCCCTTTGCTTCACATCCTTGCCAACTTTCATTATTTGTGTTCTTTTTGACAATAGCCATTCTGGCAGGTGAGAGGTGATATCTCATTGTGGTTTTGATTTGCATTTCCCTGATGATGAGCGATGTTGAGCATCTTTTCATGGGCCTGTTGGCCATCTGCACTTCCTCTTTGGAAAAATGTCTATTCAGTTCTTCTGCCCATTTTTTAATTGGATTGTCTGGTTTTTTGATGTTGAATTGTATAAGCTGTTTATATATTTTGGATATTAACTCCTTATCAGTCATAACATTTGCAAATATTTTCTACTATTCAGTAGGTTGCCTTTTGTTTTGTCGATGGTTTCCTCTGAAGTGCAAAAGCTTTTAAATTTAATTAGGTCCCATTTGTTTAATTTTGCTTTTATTTCCTCTGCTTTAGGAGACAAATCCAAAAAAAATATTGCTATGGTTTATGTCAGAGTGTTCTGCCTATGTTTTCCTCTAAGTGTTTAACTGTCACTGCTTGCAGATGACATGATACTATACAAAGAAAATCCTAAAGATGCCACCAGAAAATTACTAGAGCTCATCAATGAATTTGGTAAATTTGTAGGATACAAAATTAATATACAGAAATCTGTTGCACTTCTATACACTAACAAACTATCAAAAAGAGAAATTGAGGTAACAATCCCGTTTACTATTGCATCAAAAAGAATAAAATACCTAGGAATAAACCTACCTCAGGAGGTAAAATGCCTGTACTCAGAAAACTACGAGACTGATGAAAGAAATTGAAGATGACACAAACAGATGGAAAGATATACCATATTCTTGGATTGGAAGAATTAATATTGTTAGAATGACCATACTACCCACGGCAATCTACAGATTCAATGCAATCCCTATCAAAATACCGATGGCATTTTTTACTGGAACTGGAGCAAATAATTTTAAAATTTGTATGGAAACACAAAAGACCCTAAACTGTCAAAACATTCTTGAGAAAGAAGAACAGAGCTGGAGGAATCATGCTCCCTTGCTTCAGACTATATTAAAAAGCTAATCAAAACAGTATGGTACTGGCACAAAAACAGACACATAGATCAATGAAACAGAATAGAGATCCCAGGAATAAATCCACACACTTCTGGTTAATTAATCTATGACAAAAGAGACAAAAATATACAATGGATAAAAGACAGTCTCTTCAATTAGTGGTGCTGGGAAAACTGGACAGCTATATGTAAAAGAATGAAATTAGAACATTCTCTAAGACAATATACAAAAGTAAACTCAAAATGGTTTAAAGACCTGAATGTAAGACCTCCCCCATTCTTCTAGAGGATCTACTCTGTCTCATCACATTAGTTTCCACAACACCATAGAGGTAGCGAGTAGAATGAAGAATTGGGAGCTTCTTCAGAAACGTTATTTCACTAAAGCAAAATATTATTATCTACGTTTTCCTGTTTTTCTTTACTAATACACATGCTTTCTTTCACTGCCTTAACCAGTATCCATTATAAAATTAAAATTATAAGCATATCCAGTTGAAACTTACATAGTCAATGCTGTGTCAATTTTTCAGACCATCAGTAGAGAGCCTCCAAGGGGTGGTAGTAAGTCTTTTATGACAGCCAGACTATGGTGACAATTGCCAGAATAGCCTAGAAATGCTATTAAATGAAAGTACTTTGAGCAGCTCTTCAAATGTAGGATGTGTGTGTGTTGGGGGCGGAGGAGTACTTTTAAATATGGTATTGCATTTTAAGAGACATTCCCACCGTTAGTAGAGATGACAAAATTTACAGAGAATGAAAGCAATGGATCCAATTTTAAGTATGATCACCCACATAATTCAAGTTCTAAATGTGTGAGTTGTCAGTTTTGAAATCATTTGCTTTACAGTCAGGTTAGATGTAAGAGCTGGGGGGGAAAAAAAGGAGATGACACTAACCTGAGCTGTAACCTGATTGTACAATGTTCCATTCTTATTTCCACTTAAACTTGTGGGATATTGGTGTAGGCTGTATTTGAAATCTGTATCTCCAGCACACATCAAAGCCCTGATTTATTTTTATTAATAATATAGAACACTTTTCTTTTTTTGGAGGGGTGAAATAATTGCATAGACTTTCTTCAATTACATTGTACCATATGTTGTAAGATAAGTTATATGAGCATATGTATTTCACTATGAACATGAGCACATCAAGAAGAGAACACAGGATATTTGGACACTTTCACTGTATGCCATCTCTTCTCCAACCTCATCAAAACCCCTGAAATCTCAGGAAATTTGGATGCTAATCACCTGTGAATCTTCTCACATAAAATTTCCAGTAGTTCCTGAAGTTAATACGACCAAAAATGCCAATAGAACAGACTTTGCTATATTACAGAACATCTGGTTCTGATCCTGGCAAGAGAAAATGAAAAGTAATGGAAACCAGTATTTTGCCAGAATATGTTTTTTTCAAGGTTCTTTTTTAGAAATGGGCAGAGATTCAATGGGCATCAATTCCAGGAATTGCTGGTTCCCTCCCCATTTTCGTTTCTATAGCTCTTTCAATTATGCACACACCCAGATTTATATGCAGCCATATCTTCTTTTATTTGTAGAGCAAATCTTCAATTCACTAGAAATTTCTGATCTATAACGTGGTACACTTGCAACAGAGTCAACATGATAAACCTTTCATGAAACAGGATTATAGCTACTAATTAGAACATGCTTTAAATTTACTATTTAAAAAACAAGTGGTGGGTGTTCACGATATGTCAGTGACACTGACCTCTTTTATTATATTCATATTTCTCAAAGCTTATAAATCCACAATAGATCTTATATTTCACAGAAACAATACTGTTCTAAAGACAAAATATGTTATTATGTTTGCTGTTAAAAAAGGAATTTTTTTAAATGCTACATTTAAACACAGAAAAATAATAGTGTAAATATATATATATACTCATATATATGTATCCACATGTAACAAATATAATTTAATTTCATATAGAAGAAAACATCACTCTCTTTTGGATCTTTTAATGAAAAGGAATAAATTTGTCCATGGATTTAATATTATAGGAACACTTATCAATAAGCTACATTCCTAGAAAAGTATGAAGAGGTGTAACAAGGCATAATAAAGTGTTTGTCTAGGGATGCTTTACATTTCATTTTATTTGAAATTAAAGCCAAAGAACAGCCAGATGTTTATGACTCTGCTGGAAAAAGGAGAACATTTTCATTTTCCCATCTCTGTATATCCCCGCCTGCCCTGTAATCAAAGTAAATTTCTTGTGAAAAGTGGAATTTTAGATACCTTGGACAGGGAAAGAGAACTCAGTGAAAACAAAGGGATGATATGAAAGAAATCCGATAGGACATATGGGGGGAACAGGGATGGAGAGAAGGCAGGAATTCAGAAAATTAGAACTAAGTACTTTAAAGCAACCTATGGCATTATGAATGTTTTATTGTTAAACTAAAAAACATATTTCTATCACATTTATATAATTTCATTGTTTTGTGGTTCACATTACTGAAGGTTCTGATAGAGAGATTCAATCTTAATAAATTCAAAAAGCATTTCTCTTTAGTATTTCTATTCAACTTCTAGTTTTAGAAGAAAAGATCTGTAAAATAATAGGAAAATAAACAATTGGGGGTCTTTCCAAGTTTTCTCACAGTATTGACATAAATCTATGAAATATGCCCTCCTCTGTGTCTTTCAGCTTCCTATTAGTAACATGGATCTATAACCCATGGTGCTGCCTTCTTCCCAAAGCTTGTGTTTGTTCAAGGACAAACACAATCCTATTTTTCTCATATCAGCAAATTCCCTAGGATTGAAGAAAAATTTGCACTAAATCCTTCAAAACATTAAATCCTGTGTAACCAAAATTAAACTTACATAAAATATTTTTCAAAGTTTTCAGCACTCCCTGTTATCCTTCCATATGTTCAGTGTTTGTTTTTCGTGCTGAACAAATAAAAAGGGGAAACTAGTGTTAAGAGAAGGATATTCGAGTTACTTTAGTGAAGTACTGCCTATCTATCAAAGCCGTTCCCAGTTTTGGTGCAAAACTGGATGCAAATTTTAATTAACCTAATTAATTTGTGTATTCAGTGAAAAATGTGTGCACCCCAAAGGTTTAGGCAGGCCATGACCTCTCAGGTAACTACATGTTTTGATATGTGTCCAAACCCCAAATAAAATTTTGAAACCATTTGGGAAGGTCTCGAGTGAATGTTCTTGATATTTAAAATATGCTCTGCCTTACCATATGTTTGTAGAATTCTGAATATTGGCCAGTTTCTCTTTGCGAACAGTTGCAGTGCTAGGACTGACTTTTAGAAATTCCTCACTACAGTAGAGTGTCTCAAGGATCTTGTGAGTTTTGTGCGTATGAACTGTATGAATTTTTAAGTTTGGAAGGGGGGCAGTGGGGCTGGTTGAAATTCGAGGAGTAGGAGGCAAAATAGGTTGCAAAGAAGGACGTTGTACCCTTTGGAAATGGTGGCAGAATACGCGATGGGTAGCAGCACAGGTCTCTTTCCTTTGTGAGCAGCTTGGCCAGGTCTTGTGTCTCTGGACCACTGGCATGTAGCTGAAAGCAAAGTGCTGTGAGTCCCATGTGGTCAGGAGGAGAGCGCTGTGGACAGAGGCCACACTGGTGGCTGAAGGCCACCAGCTCCATGTCTTAAGGAGAGTTGAGGGCACTATCCATGGAGAAATAGAACGAGAGCTTTCAGAACCAATGGACTGGTTTTCATTCCAAGTCTGTCTTTCTAACTGGTGGTTCTGGGTAAGCTGCTTAACCTCTCAGAGCTTTGGGTTCCCCATCTGTAAAACGGGGGTCATGGAATTTGTCTATACAGGGTTATACTAAGGATGAATGCTCTCCAAGTAAATGTACTAGTACCTTGCAGTCTTTCAATCAAGACTCTTCTCCCTCAGCCTGTTCTCCCTCCATGATCTTACCCATGCTTGAGGTTTAAACTGAGATATTTGCTGATAATCCCCAAATCTATGATGCAACTGTGTAATAAACCCTTCTCTTTAGTGTTTCAGACTCATAAAGCCAGGCGCCCCCTTCTCTCTCAATTGAGCTAACACAATAGTTCTCTAAACAGTCTCCCTGCCTGATGCCCTCAAATGCATCCTCCACGCATTTGGCAAAATGACCCTAAAATGCAAACCTAACAGGTCTTTCCCTTTTGAAAAGCACTCAGTCATGCCTCATCACCTATGCAAGGTCTGCAATCTATGGTCCAAGGGACACACACACACACACACAAAGAGTGTGCAACAGGCTGATTGTGGTCTGTAAAGTCTAAAATATTTACTCTCTGGACCTTGACAGAAAACATTTGCCAAGCAGGATACGCTTCAGGTTCTGACTCACACACAGCTCTCCCGGGTCTTCTCTTGCCCCTCCTTACCTTCAGCCATACTGATCACTTGTATGTTTTTAGTCATAGAGAATCTATAATTCCATGCCCCTGTGTGTGGCACAGCCTGTGATCTCTGTCACAAATGCCTTTTCTCTTATCTTCAGCTGGCTAACACCTACTCATTCATTAATTTTCACATCAGCTCTCTCCTCCTCCAGGAAGCCTTCTTTGAATACCTGCCTCAGGCATGCTGACCAAACAGAGTTCATTGTCCTTTCTTCTGTACTCCCATCATCGCTTATGAATATCCCTAATATTATAACTCACATTATATTATTTTTCTCATATGGGTCATACTTTCCAGCTTCTTTGTGTGCCTGATAATATTTGATTAGATGCCAGACATTGTAAATTTAGCCTTGTTAGATATGGATATTTTTGTATGGCTTTGCTCTGAGACACATTTAAGTTACTTGAAAAGAGTTTGACTCCTTGGGGTCATGGTTTTAAGCTTTGTTAAACTGGAAAAGAGCAGCCTTTAGTCTAGCGCTAATTTGGGCCCACTACTGAGTGATGCTCTGTGAGCTATGAGGTTTTCCACTCTGGCTGGTGGGAAAACAAATTATCCTCAGCTCTAAGTGAGCACCAAGTATTATTTCTTCAATTCATTCAGATGGTTCTTCACTTGGCCTTGGTTAGTTCCCTCGGCAACTGTGCTCTCAGTACCCTATGGAAGATTAGAGGGGTCTCCAAGGCTTGGGCCTCCAAGGCTCTCTGTGCAGTGCTCTTTTCTCCTGCAGTCTACCATCTACCATGAGCACTCCAGCTGCTTGATCTCCTAGAACTCTCAGCTCCAACTCCTCAACTCAGAGAATCCACTGAGCTCTGACTGGGTTCGTCCTCCTGGCATGGTGGCCTGGAAACTCTCTGCAGACAGCAAGCTGGGGCTGTCTTAAGGCTCACCTAATTAATTTCTCATCTCTCAGTAATCACTTCCTTTGTTGCCTGATGTTCACTGTCTTAAGAATCATTGATTTATAGATTTTGTCCTTTTTTAAGTTGTTTCAGCAGGAGGCTAAATTCTGTTACTTCATCTGGATCGGAAGCGGAAATACCACATTACTTTACCACTGTTAACTTATGACTGTATTTCCCCTTGCTAAACTGCGAGGTCCTTAATAGCAGGGCTTTCATTTCTAACACCTAGTACCATGCTGTATTTTACACATAGTACTTTCTCAACAGGTTTTTTAAAACAAATGTTCAGGGAAAAAGAAAAGTATGAAAGAGACAGAATTAAATGGATCTTCCGTTTTCTGCAGGGTTCCCCTGGACACCGTTATTGCTAGAGCTCTCTTTAAACACACGGCTGAACTCTCTGCAATACTAATCTTAAAGCAAGGCTGCTTACAAAGCCACTTCAAAAATGGTACTCAATACATAAATGGTACTCAGTACATGTACTATTTATCACTAGTCATCAGAGGCCATAAGAAACATGGTATTAGAATACAAAAATCAAACAGTATTGCTTGACTTAGTCTGATAATAATAAGTACTAAAGCTCCTTGAATTACAGAGTTTCTTTCACTGATAATGGTTTGAACTTCTCTGGTTATACTTCCATGTTGTGGGAAGACAATTATAGGATGTTTAGCTAAAGAAATGTTTCAGTAATTGCTTTCATTAAACATTTCATGTAGATTATATATCAGACATTATTACCTGACAATCTGACAAACCTGCACTCTTTAGTGGAAGAAAATGATATTGGATTGACAATTAAACATTAAATGCCTAGTTTTACAAAAAGCTGTTGCTAGTGAAGATAGCTTAGAATACTATTATGGATTGAATTATGTCCCCTCATAACTTATACATTGGCGTTCTAACCCCCAGTATCTCATAATGTAACCTTATTTGGAAATAGGGTCACTGCAGATGTAATTAGTTAAGATGAAGTCATACTGGAGTAGGGTGGGCCCCTAATCTGATATACCTGATGTCCTTTTTTTTTTTTTTTTTTTTTTTTTGTGGTATGCGGGCCTCTCACTGTTGTGGCCTCTCCCGTTGTGGAGCACAGGCTCCGGACGCGCAGGCTCAGCGGCCATGGCTCACAGGCCCAGCCTCTCCATGGCATGTGGGATCTTCCCAGACCAGGGCACGAACCCGTGTCCCCTGCATCAGCAGACAGACTCCCAACAACTGCGCCACCAGGGAAGCCCCTGATGTCCTTTTAAATAAGGGAAATTTGGATACACATAGGGAGAACTTCATCTGAAAATGAAGGCAGAGATGGGGGCGATGCTTTTACAAGCCGAAGAATGTCAAAGATTTATAGAAAAATACCAGAAGATAGGCAAGAGGCGGGCAACAGATTCTCTACACAGCCCTCAGAGGGAATCAGTTCTGCTAACAACTTGATGTTGGACTTCTAGCCTCTAGAATCGTGAGACAATACATTTCTGTTGTTTACACTACACCACTCAGTTTGTGGTACTTTATTATGTCGAACCTAGAAAACTAACACAAAATTTGAGTGAGGATGTACATCTATTATCTAGCTGTCCTTAAACATAAGGATAAGAAGTTGGAAATTAACATCTCTTGCACATCTCTGGTAATATTATCTCATTTAAATATCACATTTCTATAACATAGGTCTTCTCATCCTTAATATACACGATTGAATTGATACTCAGGTGAAATAACCTGTCCAAACTGTAAAATCAGAATTCTAAACCCTAGTTTATCTGATCCAAAGCCCATATATTTTTCTTTTATATCACCATACCCAGGATACATCAAATATGGAAGAAGCAGGAAACGTGAGTGTAGAATTTAGCTGATGAGCAATCTTAATTCCCCGTTGCCATGTAAGGTTAAAAATTCACAGGTTCTAGGGATTAGGACATACACGTCTTTTGGGGGGGGCAGATTATTCTGCCTACCACAGGGTCTAAGGCAGGTTATATGGGGCTTGTAATAAGCCCATATAAAAGAATCATAGCAGAATTCTTCAGAGTTTTGAAATGAAGCCATTTCATCTTTGTCAGATATTTTTTCTCCTTTGGGGAAATAGCTAATTGTTTGACTTGCTAGTGAACTTTGATGGAGACTGACTCTTTAACGATGGAATATCAGGTGAAAACGTGTTGGAAGACAGTTCTCCATGGGTCTTTCATGTTTCTGCACATCTCATTTTCAGGTCTGTGTGATGTGTCCCTTCAGTACGAAGTTTGGGCAGTTTTGCTAACAGCCCCTTTAAAAGCCTGGGGTTTCCTAAGTGCAGGGTTCCTCAGCTGTGACACAACGAATTATGTGTGCAGCACCCACCTGGGCCCTGTGGGATTTGGGGGACAAAGGAACTGATGCAAACATGAAGCTTTGTCTTTTTTTTACTCTGCCATGAGTAATAAAGTCCTTTGTGTCTAACCCAGGAATTGTGTATCTTCTGCCAGCAGCTCTGAAACTGTAGCAGCCTAACTTGTTAGCTTGCCAGGAGAGTAAAATCTCAGACCCTTCCAAGTTCATGAGCTTTGGTGACAAGGATGGGATGCTGACAGAGACATACAAGGCTTTCTGGAAAAGGAAAGAACAAGGGCTCTTCGTGGACTAGGTTAGGCGATCTGAGGAGCCTTCCCAGGATCCAGTAGCAAACGCTCTCACTCAAGTGGTGGGTGATATTGGAGAGTAAAGGTCTCTTCCTGTCTTACGTTTCAATGAGGCTGAGCGCCAGGATGTAGGGTAGAAACAGGCTGCCTCAGTGGTGTGTGTCTTGTTGCTCACGTTCCTCCAGGCAGGAAGAGGAAGAGTTAAGCAGGCTGTAGATCTAATATAGCGCTTTGCGTGGAACAGCATTAGAAGTTCATTTGTCTGAGTCATGATAACTCACTCAAAACCAGATGTGCCTTGCTTACTGCCCTGGAGTCTCTCTCTCTCCAACCCTGTTCCCTCATTTGCACCAGACCCCAACCTCAGCTACTTCCTCAGTATGCTGGAGAATATTGGAGAGGGAAGGATTCTGTCTTATATGGTTCTGTTAGACATGAGAGCCCAGTCTCCATCCTACAGAGACCCAGCAGAGAAGAGGTGCCTGGATCCCACTGACAGGTTTTTGATCAGGGATCAAATGGGGGAGAAAAGCTAACAAGACCTGTTGAGTGGGGTCTTTTGGTCAGTTCAAAGTATTACTTTTGATGTTTTACAAATTGATGTGTTATATGCTTGTACTTCCTTGTCATATAAGTACCCAAGGAGATTATCCCAATCTGGATAGAGAGAAGTGCTAGTGGGACAACCTCCACTGCCACTTGCCACCAGAGGGGCTTCAGGATTGAATATGAGTGTTATTCTTCCCTCTGATAGCTAAAGCTTTCATTATAGAGATGATGCTTTTTTGTTTGGTAAATTAGAAATTTCAGTCTCAGTAACCCTGACGAGCCCTGATGAGTTATCCTATAAGGATGGATTCACAATGCTCAGTCCATCCAGCAGCCAGAAAACAACTGCTGTGTCTTTACCAAAAAGGAGGTCCAGCACCTTATTTGACACATCGGGTATTGGAGATTGTACAAGTCTCTGGAACTTATGCTTTTGCCAATAGGAGCCTCTAGCAAAGGGACGCAGCCTCTACCCGGAAGCAGCCCTTGGGGTTTTAAACTTGTGTTCTCCCTGACATGCTACCAGGCATACATCTTTAGAAAATCAGCTACTAGCTTGCTACTGAGTTCTTGTCAAAACTTAATATCTGGTCCATGGAGGTCTGACTTGACATTCCATTTTTAGGTGGTCTAATTTGGATTCAATGACTAGCAGTGGGAAGGGATCAAAAAGCATTGTTTGTCAAATGGAAATGATATAGTCAAGGAAGTACCCTGCCTGACCCCAGTGGCATCTCAGTTTTATATAAAAATTGGCAGCTATATGGGGATATATGTATACATAGAGCTGATTCACTTTGTTGTACAGCAGAAACCAATACAACATTGTAAAGCAATTATATGCTAATAAAGATGTAAAAAAAAAATTGGCATCTATCCTTCTGGGGGAAACTTTATCCCTTACTCCCCCACAGGAAATTAAGCTTCAGGCTCATTGGGGACCTTGATGCTCAGAGATTCTCCCAAATGCCTGGGCCTGTTTCACCAATGTTGGCACTTTTTTGAGATACTGATCATGACTCCACACTAGCCCTTGAAACTAATCTATGTCATGCCTTTGCCTTTCCAGAACATTTGCCATCTGATAATGATGCACCTTTTATCACAAAAACTACCTCTTCTAGTTCCCCTTCCCCTAGGCCGCATACCTTAGCAATGCAATTTGGTCATTGAACGCAACAGTCTCCAGAAAGTGATAACCCTCTGTCACCTGTTCCCAGGTGATTTTCAGGATGAAAATGGTTGGGGAGGTCAAAGGGATTTATTTGAAAAATTGGGGATTCCCTTTTGAATATTATTGGGGATGATGCATCTTTCTTTTTCCTAACAGTAATCCCGGGCTAGCCTGGTCGATACATCCTCCAGGAGGGAGCCCAGCCAGAAGGGGGCCTACAGGAATCAAGTTTAATTCTGGTTAAGTTTTATAAAAGTGACCTTGATTATGTGGCACATGATCCTTCCAGGTGAAGAGACTGGGTACAAGTAAAGTATGGCTGGGAGAAAGGTGAAGTCATGCCCCAAATGGGACACACTGATTTTATTGTGGGAGAGGGGCCACCTTATACCCTGAGACATGTGGGACAAGGAAAGACATTGACAATCCTGGCATCTTCCTCCAGAAGAACTGCATCCTGATAGAGCTCCCCCAAACTGTTGTAAGTGCCTTAAAATGATCTGACTGCTGGTCTGCCATTCCTTGCCAGGTGGCTTTGACCATGATTTGATCACCATTTCCTTCAGTCTTACTGTGAAGTCTATCAGAGGCAGCAGGACGTGGCCTGAGCCCCTGTGCCACTCACACAAAACACCTATCTCCAGATGTCCCCATCCCCATGCTCTGTCATTTCATGTGGTAGATTAGCTGGTGTCACGGACAAATAGGACAGATTGGACTGACACCCCTCAGGTAGTCCCTCCAATAGGTACTGGACCCGGCTGTTCAAAATGAACTAGAATCGCAAAACCCAGTAGCCATTCAAAAGGGCGTTTGGGAGGCACTGTCTACTTGTGCCACCAACTGATGTAAGTTTCGCTGAATGCCTCAACACTTGTAAACTCTTTCCTTCAAGGATCACCACGTGTAACCTCAGGACTGTGCTTCTTCTGTGGAAGCCAGACTTTTATTTGCTTACCTCCTTGAATACAAATCCACTGTGTATGCAGCACCCATTTCAGTTGACCGCCACATCTTCCCCATGGAACCAGTACAAACTCGTGGTCACCTGCATTGCCATGAGTGATCAAGTCCTGACCCAGGAGTCTTCTGCCAGCATCTATATGAAACTGTGGCAAACTCATTTCTCATCCACAAGCAGGGTAAACCCTTAGATCCTTCATAGTTATTGACAAGCCACCATCATGAGCTGGGTACTCCTTCTGGCTATGAGGTTGAACACGTGTAGCAGCAGTCAAATGAAAATAGTGTCCATGGAAACGGGATAAGCTGACCCAGAAGGTAAAAGTTAGTTGCATAAGCCAATTACTTACACCCTTAGCTTTTCTAGTGCTATGTTGTTTCCTCTTCATTAATTGGTATGGCTTTCTGGAGCGTTTCCTATGATCTGGCTGGCTGGGAGTGAAGAAACTTCAAGCCTAGTTTGTTAGATTTTCTTGATATGTTAACACAAGTTGAAGTGGGCTGCTGTGGTATACAGCCCCATTCAGCATGATCTTGAAATCTGCCCAGTGGAGAGGACTTCTTCACTTAGAAAGGAAGGAAGGATAAATCAAGGTCAGGTTCTACAGTGATTCCTGGCTAATGACTAATAGTCTGGCTGAGTCTTCAGTCCATATGTAGAAGATGTTCTAAAAATAGGACCAGAGCATGGGAATAGTCATATGCCATGTGATTATTCAACAAAAGACCTCTATCAAAGAAGATATTCTTAATAATCAGGCATTATTATTATCAGGATGGTCTACTCTGTAAATGATTGTACTTCTATGGAAGAACTTTTCTAGTTACCTCAGGGTTTGATCAATAGGTTAATGAACAAGGGGACCATGGTGAGAGGGATAGAGGCTATTACAGAACAAACAATCTGTACTTTTTTAACCATCTTAGTTTGCCCAGGTTAGTGTAACAAAATACCATAGACTGTGTGGCTTCAACAACATTTATTTCTGACAGTTCTGGAGGCTGGAAGGCCAAGAGCAGGGTGTCAGCAAGGTCAGGTCCTGGTGAGAGCTGGCTTCCTGGCTTATAGACAGCCTCCTTCTCAGCTTATCTTCAAATAGCCGAGAGAGCAGTATGGTCTCTTCATCTCCTTGTATGAGAACCTGTTCCATCCTGGAGGCTCCACTACCATGACCTGCAAATCCAATTACCTCCCAAAAGTTCTGCCTCAAAACACAACCAAATTGCATATTAAGCCTCAACTCAAATTTTGAGAGGACACAAACACTCAGTCCATAACATTAACTAAAACTGACCTGGTAACTGCCAATACAGAATGCCTATTTTCCCAGTAGCAGGAACCATTCCATTATGGAACTGTGTTGTAAGGACCCGTTAGTTACCAGATGATAGGCTTATCAGGTTGAAAACATAATTATGGAAGGCAACATAACACAAGGAGTAGGAAGTGACTTGTATTCATTGGATTAGACAACTTATTTAAGGTTTTGTTTTTACTCTCCTTTCTTGTTTTATATCTGCTAGTAATATCTTCAGAGGACTTAATGTTTTTTTATACTTTTTACAAGGTAAACAATATAATACAGCTTCAAATCAAGTAAGACCTGATAATCATGAGGTTTAGTAATTTTACCATGGGTGCTTTCTCCAAGACAATGTTAGCCTTATAGAATATCCAGGATGACATATTTCTCAAAAATATCTCCGTGTAATTTCCCCAATTTTTTTCCTTATATATCTTAATTATACTGCCTTTAAGAATCTAACTTTTATAGATCAGTCATTATTTTCACAGCAAATTTGTGATCAAAATAGCTATTCAATATGTCTTATAGAAGCTACCAATGCCCTAAATTCTCAATAACTTTCAATATCTGATCTCATTGTGTCTAGCTTATCTTAATTTTATCTAGGTACCTTTCCAAATTTGCTTTTTTGTCACGACATACTACATTAAAAACTAACTTCTCCAATAAAAAAAGAAGACACTAATTTGAAAAGATATATGCACCAAAATGTTCATAGCAACATGTCAAGATATGGAAGCAGCCTAAGTGTCCATCAACAGATGAATGGATAAAGAAGACGTACATATCTGTACAATGGAATACAATTCAGCCACAGAAAAGAATTGTTTGCCATTTGCAACAACATGGATGGATTTGGAGGGTATTATTCTAAGTGAAATAAGTTAGAGAAAGACAACTACTGTATGTTATCACTTACATGTGGACTCTAAAAAATACAACTAGTGAATATAACAAAAAAGAAACAGACTCACAGATACAGAGAACAATTGAACAATCAACTACTGATTACCGGGGGGAAAGGAAAAAGAGGAGAGGGGCAAAATAGGGGTAGGGGATTAAGAGGTACAAACTACTATGTATGAAATAAATGATATACAAGGATATATTGTACAGCACAGGGAATATAGCCAATATTTTATAATAACTATAAATGGAATATAACCTTTAAAATTGTGAATCACGATGCCATACACCTGAAACATATAGTATAGTAGATCAACATTATCTCAATTAAAAAAACTGACTTCTCCAATTAATTTTATCTCAGTATATTTAGTTGATTGAACACGTATTTTTTGAGCTCTTACAATTTATATAGTATTTCGTTAGGATTAAGGGAATAGAAAGATGCATGAGACAAAGTCCTAGCTTTAGAGCATTGGCAGTTATACAAATTTTCATCATTCATTTAGTAAAGCCTTCTCCCATGCCTCTAAAATGTTTGAATCTGAAGGGAATGCTGAAAAGACCCATGGTTGGAATAATACTCTTTAGGGTAGCGAAAGACAATATTAGCCTAAAGATACTCCAGTGCCAATAGACTGCCTCCCCTCATAGATATTACGCTATGAAGTCATATTTAGTTTAATTTGGGGTTCTTTATGTTCCATATTGACAGCCTCATGAACTGTTCAGTTTCTGCCTGAAAAATTGAACGCTGGTGTCTCTAAGAGCTTGAAATTTTAAACTTTGTATTTCTATTTTGTTTAATAAGCGCTTTTCATAAACCATCATTTCAACTCTTTGCTCAAGAAAAGTAAGTTCTGTTATAACATTTCACCTAACTTTGGAAGACAGGTTTAAGAAACTAGTCTCCAACAGGCAAGGAAATTATCATCTACTGCAACATTAACTGAAATGAAGTTAAAAATAGTAAAACTTATTTCATAAATTGGCATTTTCTTTACAATTCTTCCCAATGTTTTTCTTTCTTTTTTTTAAAACAATTTACATTATAACTTTTTAAAATCTTCACAAAAGTGATATAACTGCTGCATAGCTCAATTATAATAACTGCACAGCAAGGACTTCCAAGCATCTTGCCCTTTGTTCAATTTTTTTTTTTTTTTTGCTTCCTGAGAGAAGGTTATTGTACAGTAATTACACACCTTGTTATACCTTATGACTTTAGTACTGTACACTCTTCTCTGTTACCTTTTTAGCAAGAGGATGGGATGTGACACAGGACTAACAGCATGTATTGACAGGAATGAATCTTTAATAATTCCTGGCTCCAAACAGAAGCACTAATTATGATTAAGATAATTAGATTAAACTAATGAAAAAAGTACAGGTAATATATCCAAGTCCCTCCAGATTTCTTTCTCCTTCTTCTCCAGGATACAGACACTTTCAATAGGAAAGAGTTAAGAAAAGAAGTGTTAAGAAGAGAGAGAGAGAGAGGAATCACGAGAAGGACTTCATTTTTACCCCATACCTAACTTTCTCACTATCCAAATTCTGGTTTTCACCCAAGCAGTTTATAAAAAGAATGTATACCGGGCTTCCCTGGTGGCGCAGTGGTTGAGAATCTGCCTGCCAATGCAGGGGACACGGGTTCGAGCCCTGGTCTGGGAAGATCCCACATGCCGCAGAGCAACTAGGCCCGTGAGCCACAACTACTGAGCCTGCGCATCTCGAGCCTGTGCTCCGCAACAAGAGAGGTTGCGATAGTGAGAGGCCCGTGCACCGCGATGAAGAGTGGCCCCCGCTTGCCACAACTAGAGAAAACCCTCGCACAGAAACGAAGACCCAACACAGCAAAATTAAATAAATAAATTAATTAAATTAAAAAAAAAAGAATGTATACCATGCATGTGGTCCCCTCCATCTCCCAATTTTCAGTTCTTCTTTCTTTCACATTTCAGTGAGTTAAAAATTAGTTGTTAAAAGATGCCATCTCATACTTCTCTATAGTAGTTCAGGAATTATTCAGTATTACTATATCAATTTCAGATGAGTCCTAGTCCTCAAATTCAGGTGATCAATAAGCAGGTAAAACCTGGTCATACAGTAACTCATTTATTCAATATTTATTGAATGCTCATTATGGGCCAGACTCTGGTCTGAGACAACACATTTATTGGTGAGAAAGAGAGATATAAATAAATCCATGCAATCATGGAGCTAATAGTCTGGGAGGAGATAGATGCTGATTAAGAAATTAAGGTGAAAATCTCATAAAGAAGACGTATAGGGTGGAAGCATGTAATGAGATCTAGACTATTCTGGAATAGGACAAACTGATTTAGATAAAGTGAAGACAGGCATCCTCGTAGAAGACAATTTTAAATTAATCACAAGGCCTTATAGAAGTTAGTACAGGGACTTCCTTGCTGGCTCAGTGGTTAAGACTCTGTGCTCCCAATGCAGGGGTCCCGGCTTTGATCCCTGGTCAGGGAACTAGATTCCACATGCATGCCACAACTAAGAGTTACCATGCCACAACTAAGGGGTTTGCATGCCTCAACAAAAGAGCTGGCGAGCTGCTACTAAGGAGCCTGCCTGCCACAACTAAGACCAAGCCTGACCAAATAAAAATAATAAATACGTAAATATTTTTTTTAAAAAAGGAGCTAGTACAGATATCTAGGCCTGAGAAAGGAGAGTTGATGGAGATTAAGAACGACAATCCCAGCAGAGAAAACATGTGCAAAGACCTGGAGGTGAGGAAAAGCATACTGCAGTCCGTGAACTAAGAGCGTTAATATGATTGGAGCATTGAGAGCAACGAGGGTGTTTCTTAAAGAGGTTCCTTACATTGCTGTCTTAAGCCCTCTTTTCATTTTACACTATGTCTATGGCTTCAATGGACCATGACTTTTATTATGATCTACAAGAAAATGGTTTACAATTTTATTTCTGTAGCTGAGACGTCTCTTCTGAACTCTACATAGTTATATACTACAGTCCACTCAAGGTCTCCAACTGACTGCCTCCAAGGCACTTCAAATTCCATATATAAAAAATCAGACTATTAACTTCCCCTGAAAATTATCCTCTTCTAATGCTCCCTGTCTTTTCATTATCTTATCTTAAAGACCAGAAATTAGGCTCCATTTTGGACAATTATCTCCATCTTCCTCCTCTACCTTACCCAATGTGTAATCAAACATGCTAATTTTACTTCTTGCCTGTCTCTTCAGTAGGTTAATTTCTCTGTACCTCCACCATCACTACTTAGTCTAAGCAATCATCAGCTTACTTCTGAACTACTAACGAGCTACTCCTTGGTTCTCTTGCATCCATTTTTGGGTCATGCCATATTTATTCTCCACACTGCAACATTAAAATTATTTCACACATTGTAGATTTCCCTTTTCTGCTTAGGAGAGAGAAAACTGGAAAGAAAATCACTCCCATCCTTACAAAAATGAAAACACTGGACAATCTACAAATTCACCTGTTTTCTTGAACTACTTATAGAGCAAAGGTCACAGGACAAGCAACACGTGAAATCCAAGGAAGACAGGTCCCTGAAAAGAGAGATGTGATTCTAACACTACATTATTTGAGGCAGATTCCACAGAGCAATGGTAAAAATGATTCAGCTAGAAATTTTTAAGAAACTGGTAAAAGCTGAGTGTGGGCTAACACGAGGAAAGAACTCCTAGGGGTGCAGGTATATGGGGAAAAAAAGAGTCCAGAGGAAACATTACTTGTAGGTAGTACTGTGGCAAGATGGAAACAGCAGGCACTATCTTCTTTATTGAATAAACTCGTTATACTGCAAGGAGGACAACAAACAATACCCCTCCGCTTAGGGCACTGTTAAAAATTCATTCCAATAATGAGTTGACTAGGTTGTATTTTTATTCTTGGTGGAAATATGAGAGACCAGATATGTGATTATAATGGATTTCTAGTTAAAATGAACTATCTATGACTTGTAGAAACGTGCTTTAAAAATACAAGCTCACAGGCTTCCCTGGTGGTGCAGTGGTTGAGAGTCTGCCTGCCGATGCAGGGGACACGGGTTCGTGCCCCAGTCTGGGAAGATCCCACGTGCCGCGGAGCGGCTGGGCCCGTGAGCCATGGCCGCTGAGCCTGTGCGTCCGGAGCCTGTGCTCCGCAATGGGAGAGGCCACAACAGTGAGAGGCCCGCGTACCGCAAAAAAAAAAAAAAGCTGACTATTCATAAGCTTTAAAAACAACTCATTGCAGCAGGTGGAGGGCAACAGGAAAAAAAAAATCCTCTACTAATGGGGTGGCAGGAATAGGTACTGTGTCAAAGCTGGGAAAAGGGCAGGGGCACCAAGAAGGCCACATAACCTAAGTCCAGCAACACAGTGGTTCCTATGACTGAGGCTTAATCAGGAAAACAGAGAAGAACTCCATACTTCCTCCTACCACCATTCTAACAGGTTTAGAGGAACAAGTAGCAGCAGTATACTGATGTAAGAGAGACAGGAGCACATAGAGAGACCCTCTCTGAATGATAAAACAAAGGAGATTACAAATGATAAAACAAAGAGACTACAACTAAGATTGGAACAGATATTGAGGGAAACTTCCTGGCAAACCAGCTCCCATCTTAAGCACAAAGTAATGATAGAGGAATTTGAAGTCAGTGGTGCACTTATAATAACCATAGCAGTAACAAATACCAAATCCTGCTCAACTCTGGAAAAACAGACTCTGAATCTCACAGTAACAGCCTAGAACAAGAAAAGGCATGCCTAATTCCAGCCATAAAATCTCAGCCTCTGCTATCCTAAATATAATGTTCAAATTTCAACAACCAAAAAAAAAAAAAAAAAAACTAAAACTGTAAGTCATAAAAAAATCAAGAAAAACAGCACAGTGGCAAAAGACAAAGCAATCTCTTTGATTTGAACCAGACTCAGACATGACACAGGTGGAAATATCAAGACAGGGAATTTTAAATAACTGTAGTTAATATTTTAAATGCTCTAGTGGAAAAGATAGAACACAAAATAAGATAAATTATTTCAGCATAGAGATAGAAACTATAAAAAAGAATCAAATGAAAATGCTATAAATGAAAAATATTTACAATAACAGAGATGAAGATTTCCTTCAATGAGCCCATAAGTAGACTCAACACAGCCAAAGAAAGAATAAGAGAAAAAGATAGCAGAATTACATTCTCTGCTGGATTGCATTTGAGGATTTCTTTATTGCAATAGTTTAATCTTCTACTATTACTAGTAAAGAAACCATTGCAATATTTAAGAAAGCTAATGACTCGCTTTAGGTAAAGGTGGTGGTGGAAATCTGAGTCTGCTTTTAAATCTGCTGAAGGCAAGGATGATGGAGCCACTTAATGAGATAAGAAATACTGGTGGAAAAAGAGGGAGAGGAGGCAAAACTTCTTCAGAGCCTCTCTTCAGAAAAATAACAATTTAACTGATAAATTTTTTTTCAAAAATCCCATTAAGAGCTTCTGAAGATTGTTGTAAGAGCATACAATGAATAGAGAAAGAATCATTCACTACACTCTACTAGCTCTCAATGAGAAAAGCAAGAGTCTGTGGCATTTGAGTCATGGCCTTTCCCTTAACAACTCTCCCCAGTTTTGTGCTAGAGAAGAACTCTGCCAAGCATTTACTCCAAACAGGAGCAGCCAAAAAGATGGGGCTCCTTGTCCTCCCATCGTCAAGTCTGGAGCCACAGTTTTACCATAGAAGGGTCAGGCCAACAGCATTCTTTGTCCCCCAACTCCCACCCCCAGTCTCATGTTGTAGGAAGTCTGTTCAAGGCAAGTGTAGTAGAAGACTTGGTCTCCTTTTCTTCACCCATTCCCCACTCATAAGATGGAAGTAATTCTCCAGGTGTGGCAGGTTGAAAATAGTCCACATTTGCCCTTACCTAATCTGTCTCCAGTTCAATGCCAGGAGGAGCAAGCCAAAAAAACTAAGGGCAAACTACCACCCCAGTGCCCATTCATAGAGTAGGAGTGTCACTCCAGTAAAAACATGATTCTTCCCCCAAGTGGCAAAGGCAGGCCATCAGACTAAGGATTCTAGAGCTCTACCTGAAAGAACCAACTGTATTTGGAACAGAGCAAGGAGATTCCATGTCTAAAGGCATTGTATAACAATGGATATCTTGGTAGAGAGCAATTAAGAGAGGCTGGTAGCTCCATGATTCTAGTAAAACAGATGAGTAGCCAAAAGTTTAATAGAAAGAACTGGAGAAAGAAACAAACAAGAGTTCTCTTGGGATCATAGTCAACTCTGGGGGTTGAGAAGGTTATGCACATACATTAGGCTATATTCACTCAGAATCAGTCAGAGCAGAATATGGAGCAGACATGAAAGTTTTTCCCAAGCCACACTCAGCCTCATCAATACAGGGTAGAAGCCTCACTGGCACAAATAGCTTAAGCACAATCTCTGACAAAACACTAACTTAACAATAAGCTACTGTGGCCAAGGGATGACTCCTAGAAATCCAGGCTTAAAAATAAAATCACACTCTCCCTGGCAGTCTGTAAGACTATGTGAACACTCAAGGCAGCACCCTCTCAAAAAAAGACCAGAGAACAAACCTCTAAGCTACTAGTCCCTAACTGAACATGGGGCAAAAAAAAAAAGTAAACTCCCTGATCTGTGCTAGGGACTTCTAAGCCATATATATTTTCACAGTAAAGAGTTAAAATCTAACTGGGGGGCTTCCCTGGTGGCGCAGTGGTTGAGAGTCCGCCTGCCGATGCAGGGGACACAGGTTCGTGCCCCGGTCTGGGAAGATCCCACATGCCGCGGAGCGGCTGGGCCCGTGAGCCATGGCCGCTGGGCCTGCGCGTCTGGAGCCTGTGCTCCGCAACGGGAGAGGCCACAGCAGTGAGAGGCCCGCGTACTGCAAAAAAAAAAAAAAAAAAAAAATCTAACTGGGAAAGGGAACTTAAGCATGAGCTTTAACATATTAGTGATTCATAATGACATGGGGGTGACCATAGATTTGAAACTAAAAAAATGTTACTAGAAATAAACAGGGCCAATTCACAAAGACAAAAGTATTAATCCATTAGGAAGATATAGCAAGTATATAAACACACATGTACTTAACAACAGAGCTACAAAATATATAAAGCAAAAACTAACAGGATTGAAGGGAAAAATAGAGAATTCAACAATAACAGGTGGGAACTTCAACATCTCACTTTCAATAATGGATAGAACAACTACACAGAAGATCAACAGGAACATTTTAGACTTGAACAACTATAAACCAACTAGATATACCAGACATCTATAGAACACTCCACCTACAAACAGCAGATCACATATTCTTCTTAATTGCATGTGGAATATTCTCCAAGATAGACCATATGGTAGGCTATAAAGCAAGTCTCAATAAATGTAAAAGGATTGAAATCATACACAGGATGCTCTTTAATCAGAATAGAATACAATTAAAATCAATAGAAGGAAATTTGGAAATTTTACAAATATGTGGAAATTAACACAATCCTAAACAACAAATGGGTCAAAGAAGAATCAAAAATAAACTAACCCCAATAAAGATGTTAAAAAAAATAAAATAAAATAAACTAGAAAATAATTTGATATGAATAAAAATGAGAACATGATATCTATTTGAAAATCTGTGGAATGCAGCTAAAGCAGTGCTTAGAAAGAAACTGAAAGCTGCAAATGTCTATAATAAAAAAAGAAAGGTATTAAATCAAGATCATACCTTAAGAAACAAATAATAAAGGGTAGAGTGAAAATAAATGAAATAGAGGATGGAAAACTAACAGTGAATATCAAAATAAAAAGTTTTTTTTTAAAAAGATCAATAAAATTGAAAATTTTTTAGCTATACTGACCAAGAAAAAAGAGAGATGATTTGAATTAGTAAACTCAAGGATTACAAAGAAGACATCACTATAATCCCAACAGAAATAATAAAGGATTATAAGAGAATACTATGAATAACTGTATACCAACAAACTAGACAACTTAGGTGAAACGGACAAATTCCTGAAAAGATACAGACTACCGAAGTAGACCAAGAAGAAACAGAAAGCCTGAATACACCTAAAACAAGTATACAGATGGAATTAGTAACTTAGAAAAAAAAATTTCCCATGAAGAAAAATCCAAGATAAGATGGTTTCAGACTTTCCTGGTGGTGCAGTGGTTAAGAATCCGCCTGCCAATGCAAGGGACATGCGTTCGAGCCCTGGTCTGGGAAGATCCCACATGTCACGGAGCAACAAAGCCTGTGCAACACAACTACTGAGCCTGCGCTCTAGACCCCACGAGCCACAACTACTGAGCCCGTGTGCCACAAGTACTGAAGCCCATGTACCTAGAGCCTGTGTTCTGCAATGAAGAGTAGCCCCCACTTGCCGCAACAAAAGAAAGCCCACGTGCAGCAATGAAGACCCAATGCAGCCAAAAATAAATTAATTAATTTTTTAAAAAGATTACAAAAAAAAAAAAAGATGGTTTCACTGGTGAATTCTACCAAACATTTAAGGAATTAACACCACAAACTCTTCCAAGGAATAGAGTGGAGGGAATACTTCTCAACTCACTCAGTGAGACCAGTATTAACCTGATGTCAAAAACAGACAAAGATATCACAAGAAAATTACAAACTAATATTACTTATGAATATAGACACAAAAATCCTCAAAAAATTCTAGCAAACCAAAATCAGTAACATGTAAAAAGAATTATATACTATGACTGAAATTTATTCCAGAATGCAAGATTGGTACAACATAAAAAAATCAATGTACTACACCATAACAATATAATAAAATATAATAACACCTAATCATCTCAATAGATGCAGAAAAAGCATTTCACAAAACCCAACACTCCTTCACAATTAAAACACTCAACAAACTAAGAATAGAAGAATCCTCCTCAACCCAATAAATGACATATTAGAAAAAAATCCCACAGCTAATATCATACTTAATGGTGAAAAACTGGAAGTTTCCCTCCTAAAACCAAGAGCAAGAAAGAAACGTCTGCTCTCAACACTTCTATTCAATATTATGCTGCAGGTTCTAGTCAAGGTTATTAAGCAAGAAAAATAAATAAATGGCACCAGATTGCAAAGGAAAAAATAAAATGATCTCTCTTTGCAAATGACATTATCTTTATATAGAAAATCACTAAAAAAAAAAAAAGTTAAAACTAATACACAACTTCAATAGGCTTACAAGAACAGCATATCAATTAAAAACAACAAAAACAAAAACCCACATTTCTATACTCTAGCAAATAACATTCCAAACAGGAAATGAAGAAAACACTTCCATTTACAATCACATAAAAATAATAAAATACTTAAGTATAAATTTAAATAAAGAAATGTAAGATTTGCACACTTTAAACTACAAGACATTATGAAAAGAAATTAAAGAAAATCTCAACGAATGGAAAGATATCACAAAATCCATCTTACAGATCCAATGCCTATCAGAATCCTAGCTAATGTTTTTGCAGAAATTGACAATATGTTCCTAAAATTCATATAGAAATGCCAGGAACCAGAATTGCCAAGACAATATTGAAAAAGAAGCACAAGTTGGAGGACTCATACTTCCTGCTTTCAAAACTTACTACAAAGCTATGGCAATCAAAACAGTATGGCACTGGCATAAGAACAGACTTATAGACAAATGGAGTACAACAGAGAATCCAGAGATAAAACCTTGCATACATAGTCCATTGATTTTTAGCAAGGGTATAAAGATCATTCAATAGGGAAAGACAGTCTTCAACAAATGATGCAGGACTGTTGGTGGGAATGTAAATTGATACAGCCACTATGGAGAACAGTATGGAGGTTCCTTAAAAAACTAAAAATAAAACTACCATATGACCCAGCAATCCCACTACTGGGCATATACTCAGAGAAAACCATGATTCAAAAAGACACATGCACCCCAATGTTCATTGCAGCACTATTTACAATAGCCAGGTAATGGAAGCAACCTAAATGCCCATTGGTAGATGAATGGATAAAGAAGATGTGGTACATATATACAATAGAATATTACTCAGCCATAAAAAGGAATGAAATTGGGTCATTTGTAGAGATATGGAAGGACCTAGAGACTGTCATACAGAGTGAAGTAAGTCAGAAAGAGAAAAACAAATATCGTATGTTAATACATATATGTGGAATCTAGAAAAATGGTACAGATGGACCAGTTTGCAAGGCAGAAATAGAGACACAGTAGAGAACAAACGTATGGACACAAAGCGGGGAAAGAGGGGGTGGGGGGATGGTGGGGGGATGAACTGGGAGATTGGGATTGACATACATACACTAATATGTATAAAATAGATAACTAATAAGGACCTGCTGTGTTAAAACCAACCAAGAAACAAACAAAACAAATGGTGTGGGAAAAAAACGGATATCCACATGCCAAAGAATGAGTTTCAACTTCTACCTCATATGATACACCATGATGAACTCAAAATAGATCATAGACTTAAATGTAAAGCTAAAACAATAAAACTCAAGGAAATAAGGTTCTTTGTGAGTTTGGTTTAGGCAATGGTCTCTTAGATAGGACACCAAAATCACAAGTGACAAAAGAAAGAAAGAAATATATGGACTACACCAAAAGTATCAAACCCTTTTTCTTCAACCTATACCATCAAACAAGTGAAAAAACGGGTTTCCCTGGTGGCGCAGTGGTTGAGAGTCCGCCTGCCGATGCAGGGGACGCAGGTTTGTGCCCCGGTCCGGGAGGATCCCACATGCCGCGAAGCGGCTAGGCCCATGAGCTTGGCTGAGCAGACAAGCCTCTCGGGCTGGTAAGCGCTGGTTGGCACCGATTCTCTGTGCGGGAATCTCTCCGCTTTCCCTCTGCAGTCCTGTTGCTGGGCTCCGCTGAGTCTACGCATCTGGAGCCTGTGCTCTGCAACGGGAGAGGCCACAACAGTGAGAGGCCCACGTACCACAAAAAAAAAAAAAAGTAAAAAAACTATCCACAAAATGAGAGAAAATATTTGCAAGTTATGTATCTGATAAGAGACTTGTATATAGAATATATAAAGAACTCTTACAACTCACCAATAAAAGACAAATAACCCAATTTTAAATGTGATTAACTATGTTTCTAACTGACATAAACTTGATGCTTTAACATCTGCCCTAAATGCATATGGTGGACATGACTTATTCTAGACAACATGATTATATGCCTAAATCACCTGCCTCTTTTATCACTACCCCACCCCCATCATCAGGAGTACTCTTCCTCCCAGGGGTGCACCTTTCAAATACATACCAATCAATCCAGATTCCACACCCTGAACTATCTTCTTTATCAAACTCTCACACTCCAGGCCACTATCTGCCTGCCCAATCGCCCTAGTACCAGACAACTAGAGACAGCCTCTGTGCCCCAAAGCCTGCTGAAATTATTCATTCTAGCCAATGCTAAGCTTGCTTGCCCTACCTCATCTTTTCCTTCGTGAGGAACCTGCAATAAAGGTTCAAAGTTCCCTATTTCTTCTCTGACTCATGACTAACACTGGTGCTTGCCCATGTGCCCCTCTCAGCATAGCATGCCCACTTCTCTTAGGAATTGGTGAGTGATAAGCTATCTTTTTAGTGACAAATATCTCCTGATCTGTGGGCCTTACTATACCTCAAAATTTTATTACTACGGTATATTTTAAAACAAAACATGGGCCAAGAATTTGAATTGATATATCTCCAAGAAGATATACAAATGGCCAGTAAACACATGAAAGGATGCTCAACATCATTAGCCATTAGAGAAATGCAAATCAAAACCACCACCTCACATTCATAGTGGCATTATTCATAATAGCCAAAAGATGGAAACAACCCAAATGGCTATCTACTGATAAATGGATGGACAAAATGTGCTATATCTTTAGAATGGAATATTATTCAGCCATAACAAGAAATAAAATACTACAATATGGATGAACCTTAAAAACATTATCCTAATTGAAAGAAGCCAGTCATAAAAGACCATATATTGTATGATTCCATTTATATGAAATGTCCAGAATAGGTACATCTGTAGAGAGACAGAAAGTAGATTAATGGTTGCCTAGGGCTTGGGTTGGGTGGTAAGTGACTGCTTTTGGGTATGGAGAAGAAAATATAAAATTGAATCATTCTGATGGTTGCACAACTCTGTGAACTTACTAAAAAACAATGAGTTGTACTCTGAAAGTGGATGAGTTATATAATATGTGAATTATATCTCAGTAAAGTTGTTAAAAATATTGAGGTAGAGATCCCTTTAACATCCAAATGAAGATGCCGAGTTCCTACCTGCAAATATTAGTTTGACAGTCATCTTCATATAAGGGAATAGATATGAACTATCAGAGAGTAGCAAGCAGGTGTCAACAAGGGCCTGGTGAATTTCATCACTTTGCTGACTCATCAAAGTGAATTTTTTTTCAAGCCTTGAATGTCTTATTCAATACTTCTAATGAGTACATTTTTATTGTATTTATAATCATTGCAGTTTCTAGCACATGTATATTGTAAATAGCTCACTTTTCTGTGGGCTTTCCTATTTCTGTTCATTTTGAAAGTGTTTTAATGGTATTATAAAGCTGGGCAAAATGGTTATCCCATTTGCAGACAATGTGCCTATTTGGGGAGTAGAGGGAAGAAAAGCAGAGAGAAGAGAAGAGAAGAGAAAAGAGAAGAGAAGAGAAGAGAAAAGAGAAGAGAAGAGAAGAGAGGAGAGGAGAGGAGAGGAGAGGGGAGAAGAGAAGAGAAGAGAAGAGAAGAGAAGAGAAGAGAAGAGAAGAGAAGAGAAGAGAAGAGAAGAGAAGAGAGAAGAGAACAAACAAGAATAGTAATAACTTAATAACTCCACTAACATTTTTATTAGGGATTTCTATGCTTTGGCAACCACCCAGTGAGTGAGATTTTTGGCAGTTGATGCTGGGGCATGGGGAAAATGGAATCAACCAAATTATTAGCAACTTCAGTGATCAAATTTCAAACATAATCATTCCTTTTTCATTTATGACCATTTACAAATGTGTCACTGTATCTAAGAGGGTAATTAGACATTAAGTAAGTTGATTTTTATAATAATGGGGAAGCTAGTATTTGACTTTTGTTTATGGTATACCGTTTCCTCAAGGACAGATTTCAAGAGCAATAGATGCATCAGAATGTCAGCTGCGTAACATGGTAGAAGGTCCTCATAGAGATGCTTCCCTCTAAGTAGAAATGCTGAAGACCTTTCTAATAGAATTTCAACTGTGCTTTAATTAATTTGCCTGAAAAATATAAAAGTATAATTCAAATGAAATCTAGCAAAGTTGTTTAGGTATGTGGTTGAATAATCAAAAAGGGGAAACCAATGAGACTGAAGACAGGTGGATTTCACTTAAGGCAGCTAAAAAGTTAATCACTAATTGCATTGTTGTGGAACATATCACTATTTCAAAGAAATCTGCATGTCTAGTTATTTGGGAATTATTTTTCATATTTTAGCTTTAAGTTTTTCTTTCCTGTCTTCACCCAGCTCCCCTGAATAGTGGGCCAAGATTATGCAAAATCACTCAAGTACAAATTTAAATTTGTGATTCAGAAAGAGATTAGACTGTAGTGGCAAATCAGAATTTTTAGAAGAGGTAGACTGATAAGGTGTAATTTTAAAAATACATGATATGTTATAATCTTATATTAAAAGAGAAAAAACACTCTTTTTGTAAGAGAAACTATATAGAATAAAGCTTAGCAATACCTTACTGAGCAGGAAGCCCACTTAGGAGATATTAAGAATCTCTCACAAAGGAAACGCTCTTAGATCAGAATACTGGGAGGTGTGTGTATGGAATTCTCTGTTGTATCTAAAGGGACAAATATCTTTAAAAGTTCAGAAACACTGATTTAAATAAGTTACTTCTTAATTTATGAATATTGTAAGCTTGAATTTCCACAGGTCCTTTTTTCCTTCAAGTGTATGTATGCATAAGATATACATGTATGCATAGACACATAATTTGATCACACTAATTGAGAGAGAATTTTTAAAATTAATTTAAAACAACTGACCTCTCCATTTTCATAAAACATTTCCTATAGTATGTTATGATATGATGATAATTTAAGAATATGGCAGACAATTTCTATCCTTTCCAGTGAGGGAACCCATCTGGTTATTAGGTGATGTTTCCAGATTAGACCATGAATCAAAGAGAAGCATGAGTACCTGTCCTGTTCAGCCACTTACATCTGGTCAGAACAACACTTTAAATAATTCAGACAGGCAAAACTGTCATTAATTAAAAACCTCTAGAGAAAACATGTATATAACCACAACTATGGCTAATAGCCTCCACTACCTAAAAATGCTCCTTACCCTTAAATGGAATCAATTGAGATACTGCATTTGCAACCCATTTCTTTTTATTCTATCTTCATAGAATATAGAGACTGGCCACCATCTTTCAAATAAGATCTGTATTACACCTCATTTTACTAAATTTTTAATTAAAATTTAAAACAATTTTAATACTTTAAAATTTTTTTATTAAAATATTAAAATTTTTAGGATTAAGCACCAAAAAATGTCCTGTTAAAACCTCATTGGTGGACTTCCCCAGTGGCACAGTGCTTAAGAATCCTCCTGCCAATACAGGGGACACAGGTTTGAGCCCTGGTCTGGGAAGATCCCACATGCCGCAGAGCAACAAAGCCCGTGTGCCACAAATATTGAGCCTGTGCTCTACAGCCCATGAGCCACAACTACTGAGCCCACACACTGCAACTACTGAAGCCCGCCACCAGAAGCCCGTGCTCTGCAACAAGGCAAGCCACCACAATGAGAAGCCCACGCACTGCAACAAAAAGTAGCACCCTGCACGTAGCAACAAAGACCCAACACAACCAAAAAAAAAAAAAAAAAACTCATTGGCTTTGGTGTTAAGTGGTTATACAAAGTTTTCATTTTCAGAAAAAAGAACTGAGAAATAAATTTGAATATCTCTTCACCACCAAAAAATAAAAACCTCATTGGTTTTGGGAAAATACGTATAGATTCAAGTCTAGGTTCTTATTGGATGTGTTAATATAACTCAACCTCTTAGTAGTAAATGGGGGAGTGGTCATATCTATCTCACGGTTAATGCAAGGATTAAGTGAGACAAAGCAAATGAAGTGTCTGGTACATCATAAACACTCAGAAATGATAGCTCTTATCAATAGCATGGATCAAAATAAGTAAGGACCCCAGAGATTTTCTCTGCCTCCTCTCTTCACATAGGTGTGAAACTGAAACTCACCAAGTTATATAATTTATCTACCGTCATCCAGTTCAATGATGGCAATCAGTACTAGAATCTTAGCCTCATGACTCCTCCCTTCCTTCCGCATTTCACTCAGGAAAAATTCCAAATGCCATAGCAAGTCATAAGGATGCTCAGTGAATGCCACTTGCCTGTCTATACTCATTTCTTAGTGTGCAGCCCATCACCCACAAACCCTAGTGTACAGAGTAGCGCTAATGTCTCATGGGATTTTGAAATCGCCCAGCCTCCCAGACCTCCTGCTCTGGGTGATCCCTCCACTAGAAGCTCTTCGTGACTGTCCTCCTTCTCCAGTGAGACTGCCCGCTCTCTCTTCCATGCTCCACTGCTTTCTTTACAGTTTTACTCTCAAGCACGATAACTGTACTGCACTGGCTTGTTTTTATGTCTGCGTCTCTCCACTAGAAAGCAGGCTCCTCTGGAAAAGCAGTACAGTTGGTAGCACTTCTGTTTCTGCTTCTGATGATTTCAATGGAAAAAGGCAGGACCATTTGGAAGTGATCACTTGTAGCGTGAATATTCAACAGCAGCTGGGAGTCTTCCAGGAAGGTCCTCTGACAAATATCTATCTCTAAACATCACGGGAGGTAGGGGCCTGTGTCAGGTATTCAAATAAACTTTGAAGTGGACTCAGATGATAAATATTTGCTCTCTTAGGAATATAATGGTTCTCTGTATATATTATGCTCAACTGGGAATTTCCTCTGCTATTTGTTTAGTTCTCATCAAATTCATACTTATTCTAATTGCTATTACTTTACTTTCATCTTTAATAAACACACTGTGTGTGTTTTTAAACCTTTCTTGTGTCTATAATTGAAAAAGTATACTTATTACTTGGCAACCTGCACAGTAGCTTGTTCTAAATGTGTAACCTATTATATGTATATATATCTCAGACCTACTTGGTAGCTGATCTACACAAGTTTTGTTTATCCTTGGCTAGGTCTCCTTTTTTTTTTTTTTTTTTTTATGGTACACAGGCCTCTCACTGTTGTGCCCTCTCCCGTTGCAGAGCACAGGCTCCGGACGCACAGGCTCAGCCGCCATGGCTCACGGGCCCAGCCGCTCCGCGGCATGTGGGATCTTCCCGGACCGGGGCACGAACCTGTGTCCCCTGCATCGGCAGGCAGACTCTCAACCACTGCGCCACCAGGGAAGCCCTAAGTCTCTTTTTGTTCTTCAGATCTCTCTCCCTCTCTCCCTCTCTCTCTCTCTCTCTCTCTCTCTCTCTCTCCCACACACACACACACACACACCAGCCTTGGTTAGTATCTTTCTCCTCACTCTTACAGAGCTTCTGAGCTGCTACAGAGTGAGTGACAGGAAAAAGAAAAAAGATTAAAAAACTAGCAGAGATCAAAAGAAAGTATGACATGGAGATAGAAAAAAGGAAAAAGAAAAACTTCAAGCAGAAGTGAAATGAGTGAGTGGCAGGACTGAATTATGAGATGTTGGCCTAGATCCAAAAAATTGTCCGAAAACAAAGACCGAAATAATATACCTGTTTCTCTGTGAATTAAAGGAGGAAGGAAAATCAAGGATATGTCAAATGTATATCAAAGGGCCCTTTCTCCCCAAAAGGCAGGTGGACAAATGCCCATAACCTCTGATCTAAATTTAGAGATTTGAGTGTGTCTGTGTGTGTCTGTGTGCACACAATCATGCTTCACTTTCTGACACAGTGGTGAACTTAGGTAATCAAAACATTCTCAAAGGTGTATCACACACACACACAAAAAGATGTATCACACTCAGATCCTTTTTTCACAGGACTTAACTTGAACAAGCTAATAATTTGGTCCCCTTTGAAAATAATCGTTAAGCAATTTTCATTTAAACTGATTTAGTGAAGACGGAGAGACACCAATTTTCTACTAACAAATATTATATTCACATATAAATTTGCTTAGTGATTTGCTTCCAGTGACTGAAGGCAAAATGTTTTCCAATTCTTAAGGTTTACATTCCACCTTCCTTTTTTTTTTCTGAACCAGGTACATTTGGGAAGCATCATAGTAAAGTGATTAAAATTTAGGTAATAAGGAAAATCACTTGTTTCCAGTAAATAGCACTATGCAATCATTTTTTGTTTCAGAATTTTAGCTGCCAAGTTCAGGTGACTGTCTACAAGCTAGCTTCAGAGTTGGCTGGCAAGGGGTAGTTTTTTAACAAATTTCCATTCAGGGCATCTCCACTTTGGTAGGAACCAATATTCATTTTGACAAAATTATAAGGAATTGCTTGTGGAAACCTGAGTTTTTTGGCACCATATATTTGATTTATTCCGCTGAAGTTTTAGCGCCCTTTACAGATTAGCACCCCTGGTGAGAACCAGCTGGCCCCTAATCCACGTGTCCCTCACTCCGAGTGTATTAGCTATTCAAAGTTTTGCTGGACTTCTTAGCACATGTACAAGAAATAGGAGGTGTAAGGACTGGAAAGGGAAAAACAAAATTGTTGGTATTCTCAGACACTACAATTAGCTATAAGAAAAAAAAATCCAAATGAATCTGTAAGAACAAATTCAAGTATAGCTAGGTTGTAGGATTAATGGTGTTTCTATATACCATCAACAAACAAAAATAAAAACTAGCAAGATAAAATGTTTCCATTCAAAAATCAGTAATATACCTATTAATAAGTTTAACAAAATATATGTAAGGACTTTATGAAGACATTTAGAAAATGTATTGAAAGACATCAAAGAAGATCCACCCAAATAAAGTGGATCATGCATGAGGATGTGAATACTCGATATTTGAACATCGAGTGTACGTTATCTCCAAGTTAATCTATAAATATCATACAAATCTAAACAAAACCCCAACTTCTTTTAATGAGGACTTACTGATTTTAAAATCCTTATGCGACAGTAAAGGGTCAAGAAGTGCTAGTAATTTAAAAGAAAAAGAATAAGAACTTAACACTAACTCTGAGTCATAAAAATATATTATAAAATTATGGTAATTAAAACTGTGGTATTGCAATAGAAATAGACAAAAAGATAATTGGAACAAATTAAAGAGCTGTGGAAGAGTCCCAAGTACAAAAGGGAACAGAATTCATGATAGGAAGGGCATTACATATCAGTAAAGGAAAGGATGAAATAATAAATGGTGAAATTGTGCAGTTATTTGTTTGTTATAATATGAAATAAAAATTACACTTCTCTCCCTTACAGTTCTCAAAAACACATTCCAGATGGATAGAAACCTAAATGTGAAGAGTAAAACTTTAAAACATTTAGAAGAAAATGTACAGACTTGACTTATGACCTCAGTTTAGAGAATAACTTTTGAAAAATGCACAAGAAGCACAAATCATAAAGAAAATCACTGATAAATTTGATGACGTTATAATAAAAGTTTCTTTTATGACAAAAAACCCACACAGACTAAAAAAAGGTATCTGTAGTGCATACAACCAATGGATGATTGATGTTCAGAATAAGTTAATAAATAAATGCCTATAAATTATAAGGAAAAGGCAACCAGCTGAAAAGAAAAATCAGCAATGGATGTGAACATTCAGTTCATAGGAGAAAAAAATTCATGGGCCCAACAAACACTTGGAAGGTCCTCAACTTCAGGATTCATCCGGCGCGGTGGGGAGTGTGGGTTCCATGCTTCCTGTCTTATTTGGAAAGTGGAGAAAACTAACAATACATTTCTAGACTCTCTAGCTGTGAGGATTCCAGATGGAAGTTAAGTCCTGTCTGTTAGGTGTACTCAAGGGAGATTCACAAGGCAAAGATAAGAGGGGGCCATTTTTCCCTGTCCCTTTCGACAGTTTTGGCAGGCACGCAGAGTGGAAGGAAATGTCTGCACCAGGCTACCAGTGTCCATTCTCTAGCTGCCTGGATTGTGAGTATTTGCAGCCCATGCAGCAGTAGAAGGGACATTCTAGTCACTGATTGGCAGCAATGGAGTGTGTGATTTCAACTCACGATTTCCAGAAGTAACCTCAGACAAGCCTAAAGGCTACTTCCCCAACTCTTCCAATAATTTTGTAAATTCCCAAATTCTCTATTAATCTCTCCATTCTCAGTATATGTAGAAAGCTTTTTTACTTTTCCTGCACCAAACGTTGCTTGATACGACAGATAAATGTTCATTAAAGGTTTACCCGTTTATTTTTGTGTATGATGTTGGGTGTGTGCATAAAGACGTAGACATAGAGAACTGACTTGAGAACAAGGGGTGGGCGAGGGAGGGGGTAGCTGGGGCGAAGTGAGAGTAGCATTGACATATATACACTACCAAATGTAAAATAGTTAGCTAATGGGAAGCAACAGCATAGCACAGGGAGATCAGCTCGGTGATTTGCTATGACTTAGAGGGGTGGGATAGGGAGGATGGGAGGGAGGCTCAAAAGGGAGGGGATATGGGGATATATGTATGCATATGGCTGATTCACTTTGCTGTACAACAGAAACTATTATACTCCAATAAAGCAATTATTGTGAAGCAATTATACTCCAAAAAGATCTATTTAAAACAGAGTCATACCCATTTCACAGCCCTCCTAAAGACAATAATTTTAAAGTCTGATTATAACCAAACATTGCTAAGGAGAGCTGGAAGTAGGGGTGAATGAGAAAGCTATCATTTGTAATTTTTAAAATCAAAAGGATAGAGAACAGGCAATATAGTTTAGTGACAGGGCAAAGGTTTCAGATCCAGGTAAATAATAGTTCAAATCATGGCTCTTCTACTCACCTTGGCAAGTCTTTTTCTAAACTCCAGTGTCCTCAGTTCTAACATGTAGAAAATAATATCTCCCTGCAGTGTGAGAATTAAATGAAATAATGAATTATTATTTACTGAGTCTGAATTTGCATAAATGGTAGACATTATCATATTATATTTCTACTAAATGAAACTGGAAAAAATACAAAATCAATGGAAAAAAGAAGAAATTCTAGAAAATAAAAAACCTTAGGATATATTAGAGTTTAGGAGGAAATGAAAAATGCCTACCTCCTGGACTTTTCAGACTGCGGCTAAAGAATGAGATTCCCCATCCTTTTAATACATAGGTTGATTATGATATACTTCCCCACTGATATATTTGTTATAACCATCACCCCCAAACTGTACCCCTCAGTTTATATCGCTGCAGGCTTATTGTCTCAATGTCACATTGTGGCCATTGCTTCTGACCTTCATGGGATGGATGCTCTGCTGGGCACCAGTCTCCTCCGTATCTGATGAAGCCACTCTGGCCATGGAGAAGGAACACTGATCTTTCAACCTGCCGTAATATAACTCAGACAACAGGGAGAAAGTAAACAAGACTTGCTGAAAGCTTGAGAAAAGAGACACACCAAAAAGCTTATATCACTTTAAGCTGTCTTGTCTTAAGACTCCCATAGTCTAAGCAAAATTCACTACCATTACCACCGGCAGACCTTTAAATGGCGGAGTTACCGCCCTCCTCCCATCAGGAGGTTATCCCCACGCAACAAAGTGCAGGCCCCCCCATATTCTCTTTTGGTCCCAGAAAATGGAAGTTCACCTCAGTTTTTGTTCCGGATGATCATGGAAATTTTTTATTTATTTCAGGGCAAATCCTATACCTCAATATATATATTTTTTTACCCCAGATCTGTTAAAAATGAATTACAATGTTTTACACTGCTAGATTTTCTGATATTGAACTTCCTTTGCATTCCAGGGATGACCAAATTTGGTTATGATGCATTGTTATTGAGATGGACTGCTGTATTAATTTAACATACATTATTTTGTATCTACCTCCATAATGAAATTATTCACCAATTGATTTTTCTGTGAAGTTTTTGCCCGGTTTTGTATTAAAAATTACCAACCTCAAAAAGTTAGTTGCATGGGCTTCCCTGGTGGCACAGTGGTTGAGAGTCCGCCTGCCGATGCAGGGGACACGGGTTCGTGTCCCGGTCCGGGAAGATCCCACATGCCGCAGAGCGGCTGGGCCCGTGAGCCATGGCTGCTGGGCCTGCGTGTCTGGAGCCTGTGCTCCACAACGGGAGAGGCCACAACAGTAAGAGGCCCGGGTACCGCAAAAAAAAAGGTAGTCGCATAATTACCATCATATTTCATATTGTAAAACAAATTATGAAAGATAGGAATATGATCTGTTCCTTGATGGTTTAGTAGATCTCTCCTATAAAATCATCTTTGTCTGATGTCTTTTGAAGAAGGATATCTTTACCACCATTTTAGTTTCTCTTACTGTAATTGGTCCATTCAAAACATTTTTCATTAATTTATAGCTCTCTAATTTTTTTCATTTTCATTTTATCTAGACTTCCAAATTTTTATTAAGTAAATTTATTTATAATAGTCGCTTATGGATTTTAATATCTCTACTTCTCTGTAGTTATTTCCTCTTTCTTATTCCTGTTATTTTTACTTTCTCTCTTAATTAATTTTCCAGGGTCTTATCTACTTTGTTAGGCTTTTAAAGAAGGATCTTTTGGACTTGTTGATTATTACCATTGGTTTTAGTATTCGATTTCATTATTTTATATTTACTTCCTTCCATTTTATTTGAATTTATTTTACTTTCCTTCTGACAGTTTCTTGAGCTGAACACTTATTTATTTTTATTCTTTCTAATTTATTAAGAAGTTTGATATATGGTGTTTTCATGGGCATTTAGTTGTAAGTGTTTATCATTTCTATTTAGGTTTTCTTTTTAATCCTGAAGTGGTTTATAAATGTGCTTTTTAGTTCCCAAATAGGGAGGCCTTGTGGTTAGTTAATGAGTTTTCTGCAAAACACACGAAGTTTTACATGTTTCTTTTTTACCTCAATAATAATATTCATTACATGGTTTGTTATAATTTGGTCATATAATATTCCATAATGCCATTGTTTTGTAATTTATATAATCATCCTCCTAGCACTAGACTTTAGCTTGCTTTGAATTTGTTGTTGTTAAAGTTAATGTTTTAATAACTTCAGATAAATTTTTTCTCTTCTGGATTGAAAGGGGAAATCTGGGAATATAGGTCTTTAGTAGGGAAAAGATTTAGGACAGTATCCTAATACAGGATTAAATGTGGGGCGGAATGCTGTCAGCACCACTAAAGGAATTATTTTCTCTCTCAAATAAGAGGAAATTAAGAGACTTAAGGAGGGATGAGCACCATTGAATTTAGTAAGTCATAATGATGATTAAAGCCATGAAGACAAATCAAGATAATCTTTTAAATACAACCCAGCAAGTTACACAAATTCATAGGATTCATGCCTATAAAAATGGCTTCCTGCTCCCTCTTGGATTTTGAATACGATGTGAGTGACCAGTTGCTTCTGCTTTCAAGATTTCAGCATTGAAGGCTATTTTTCCCAAGCATTTCACAGCCCATAAAAGAGTCTGGTCAGTGAGGCACGGATCTCACCACCTTTGAAGACCCCTTCAACGCTTGCCATTTCCTAAGGCTCGGTGTCCATGATGTCTCCTGCTCAAGGCATTTCCACGTCTTCCAACTTCCCCTCCTTGAGGGTTTTCTTCTTAAAATTTAATTAATTTGGAGTTATTTTGGTTGTTTTTGTTTCTGTTTTTAACATTCAGACCTTTACAACAAAACCATGTAGATCTCTTCTTTGGAAGAAAAGATGCTCTCTTCTTCCTCGACAGTCCATAGTACCCAAAAAATCAAAATGCATTTAGCTTTGGTTTACCCTTCATAACTCCTTGTGATAGACCCATCAAGAAGCCTCTCCAATGTCACCTTTCAGAGTGTCTTAGTGAAAATGTAAAGACAGCCTAAGTCCTTGAAGTCAAACTAGGGATATTTTGTTAATGTTTGCCTGAAAGGAATCTCTTACCTCCCTCTGTTTTGTGTGACTTTGCCCAGCTCTGACCTGGAGCTCTGCCCAATGTCTACAGTCATATACGGCAGAGACTGTGGATTTTAAATAATGTTTCCCTTCATAAGGGAACTGAGAAAACACCACCATTTGGGCAGTTCGAATGTGCTGTTAGTGCAGGTAATATTAGCATTATCCTGGGAGGAAATTTGAAACTTGGTGGTCTCTTGAGTCACTCAAGTTAAAGTTTTAGCAGATTCAACATTAAAAGGGATTTGGGAACTATTAAGGGAGCACAGAAGTGTTGCTGTTCTCAAGGCTTCCCTGTTTTTGGTGACTTTCTCTGCCTCCATGACCATGCCTCCTTCCTGACTTCTATAAAAAAGATGTAAAAACAATTTTAAAAGAGAAGTATCTAATGAAAAAGGAATAAACTCAGTAAAATAAAGAAATAAAGATGATTAAACAAAGTGGACCCCCCCCCAAGATAAAAGAAAGGTAACTTATGGAATAAAAGTAAAATAATTAGAAAAGTAGTTAACATTTTTAAAAGTTGAGGAATAAAACGAACTGAAAAAAAATAGCAAAAGTGTAAAAACATAAAATTCTCTTCCAGAGCAAAGTCAAACTATAAAATCTTGCAACAAGATATAAAAGGACACACATGAACAATAATCCAAAATTGAAATAATAATAAAAGAAAAATGAAATTACCAACTAAAAGATGGGGAATAAACAAATAAATTGAGAAGTACAGTATTTTAAAAAGCAAAAGTTTGTTTTCAGCCCTCAGAGCCCCTTTCGATAATTCCTCCTTGTTCTCCAGCCCGAGTCATAATGTTTCCCCTTGATTGACAATGCCGTGATGGGGAAAAGACCACTGTGCTCGCTCTTACCATTACGTGTATCTCCCATCCTTTCCAGAGTTCTTGTCAGACCCAGATGCACAAGGAGTTTGTCACATTGATTCTCCAGTTGGCACAGACATGTCTGGAAAAACAATGTTTCTCTTCAAATTGGGCATCCCAACATAGCCACCATGTTTGTCATCTCCCTGGACTCCCCACCAGCCTTGGGATTCCATGCAAAAGTAAAGAGGATGGAGCAGAAAAAACAACTCCTTCCTAAGGTGCCCCTCGGGAGACAAATCAGAGTGTCACTTCCAAGAAGAATTTGCTACCATCTTGAGTTTGTAGGAATGTAGTGAGTTTTGAGGAGTGAATGTTTGCAAAGGAGCCCTGAGCAATGACTTAGTGTCAGGAGCTAATCTCAAACCCTAAAAAACTGTCCCCTGGAGTTGACTGCCACCCTGAATTAGTCCTGAGACATCCCCACAGCCTCGGTCACACTCCGATGAAGGCTCCTGAGTTAGCTAATATCCATCAACGCCTTAACCTCTAAAGGTACACTAGGAAACCCAAGGTCTAAATAAATAATACAAACAAAGCCTCCGAACAAATTCTGCCAAGCTACCTCTCCCTGCCCCCCACCCAACTGCTGTGCCCACACACCTCCTACACAGAGATTCTGGAGCCATCACATGCTCCGGTAAAGCAGCGGCACTAACCATGGTGGCAATGGCATGGCCACGTCAGGGGACCTCAGAACAGTACCTCATAAAAATCTGGACAGAATGGCAGCTTTGGCACTCTGAAGTGGCCTTGTTTCTCTTGATAACAGGAACCAGCTATGGCAAGAATGGAAATATGCACATGTACTATTGATAGTGGAGAAAATGAAGAATAGCCATGTGAATTTGTTCATGAGTATACATGAGACATCTTCGTAGGACCCCAAAAATAAACGGGGAAGATACAGAGCAGGGCCTTAAAGAACTGTAGTGTTCAGCGGGTGATAAGAAAGAGACAAGGAAATACTCCTATCTACCTCATTTTTACTCCAAGTGGGCTGTGGCTAGAGGGAAATGTACAAAGACATAAAGAAAGTAACTTAAAATGACAGTAGCCTGAAGTCTACCACCAAGACGCAGTCTGACATAAATTGCACAGCCTACATTAATTTCTCAGCCCTCAATTCTCTAACTGCCCTGAAGATTTTATTCCTTGGGAATCACTCTCTGCCATGATATAATATCAACTTTTCCCTACCAGTTTGCAAAAAAAAAAACCCAAAAAGGAATGTCATACTTACGGATTACTTGGAGAGGGTCCAAAAGATCATAACAAAAATGATCAGGGCTATTAAAATGAGCAATTAGAAAACGTTAAGGGAATCAGAATGATGTGTCCTTGAGAAAAGATAAAAACTTCATAAAAAGTTCAGGCATTTCTTTTTTAGTCCTGAATGAGAGTTTTTGATAAGGTAAAAGGGGTAGAGAGAAGGGAAGTGAAAGAATGTTAATGCAGTCGGGGGTGTGCCTTGAAGGATGGTTCTTCCGGCAAACAGTGAAAGAATAATCAAAGCACCATCAGGAAAAAAAAAATGTATATGTGCTGACATTCCCTTTAAAAAAATTAAAAATCTACGTTAAATTCAAACTCAAAATTTAGAAAGCAGTTTAGATAATATTTGAAATTAGGGGTGATGGTTATACTGTTACTAGAGACATACTAATTAAGGGCATGAATTATCTCTGCCTTTTCGGACCTGGGAGTGGTGCTCTAGACGAAGATCTAGAACAAGTGCAAAAAGGCAATCCCTGGGACAAAGCAGGGAAGACCTATATTACTAAACTTATTCCAGAGAAAACCATTTGATACATGTAGAAAAATATATGAATATAATATCTGGAAAATAATCCTGAGCTGACATAAAGTTCTGAAGCCTGGGGCTTAGCAAGCCTGTCTATCTTTTTAATATGAAAGAGAAAGAATCGGTCATGGGATGTTCTTCCTTAGGCAATTATACATTTCACATGACTGTTAGGCAGCTGTCAGTGTCAGTAATGACACTATGAAAATGGAAATCTTAAAAAAGAAAAGATACTGTTTATATTGATAAAAAAACCCTCTACTAACCGAGTGAAAGAAGCACAATAATGAGAAAATATATGAGTAGTGAACCAAATACACAGTTCTTTATTATCCTTGAATTTTCCCAAGAAAATTCTGCTGAAAAGAAAGCAAATCTGAATTTGTGGTAGAAGAGGAGAGAACAATCTCAGATTTGAGTCAAAAGGAGATGACACTGACCCTTCTGATTCTTTCTAACAATGAATATGAGGTCACAAATAAAGATTTACAGCAACACCTCATCTTTTCATATCATCTTACATACGAACTAGGCAGGAAGTAACATCAAATGACAGGTTTGGAAGAGATGGTCTGAATCGAGCCCGAGGTGTCCCCAGACAGGTGAGTTTCTGCACTGGACAAGTGTGCCCATCCCAGTCTTAAAGATCACCATTGTTACAGTTCCAGAGTCTCAGTTGTGCATTCCTACTTTAAGAGTTCTTCCTTTAGTCTAACCGAAGTGTTTACATATACAAATCAACCACGTTTTCCCAATTACGTAAGGCTGGTCTTTGCTCTTTCATTTTCTCTCTCCCGGGTGACATAGTGCCAATTCCTATAACCTTTCTCCAGAGTCCCTTTAACCTTTCTTTGATTGTTCTTGTCTAGACCACTTCAACCTTCATAGGCTCTCATGGTTTGGAAACTTAGGCGTTTACAAAACCGTGACACTGGACTATGAAAAAGCTCAGGACAATATTAATAAGGCAAGTAGCTTCCCACAATTATACATTTGAGTTTTGTTTATTCAAGAGTGTTACCTTGCTGGTCAAATTGAACTAGCTTCAAATGGGCGGAATAACATTCGTGATGGTTGGTTAATAGATCACATTACCTGGGGAAGAGGATCCCCTTTAGAAAATAAAAATTCACATTAGCTCAAAGGAGGTAATGCTGCAAATAAATAGAAATGAGTTCATGAGATACTTTCTACATTCATACACAGAAACCAAGCACCAAATTAAACCCACAACTAACTCTAATAATAAAAGTGGAAGAAGAAGCAAAATGAATGAATGTTCTTTCTTTCCTCTGTGGTTTTTGTATTCTTTGCTTCTCACTCAAGATCTCTCTCTCCTCAGAGCTACCGCTGAAGTACCATCAAAGGAAGTGGTCACATTCAGTCCAGACACCCACCCGGGCTGCACTCTTCTCCCTTACCTATGCCACCTGAGGCGGAATGGCAAATAAGCAGCAGACAGCTGCCTACTTCAAGGTGAGAAGTAACGCATGTGCTATAGATGCATTCATTCATGTTATGGTATAATGAAATTCTAGAGCAAACAAAGATTGAGCTTTAATTTTGTATCAAGTGCTATCTAGTTACAATCTCTTTTCTCACCCTGGGCTTCAGTCCATGCCCTCCGCTTGGCCAGTGTCAATCTGTCTCCTGCCCTTACCCAATGCTTGACCTTGTCAGCCTATGATCCCCACCTCTGGCGCACTGTCCTCCCCCTAGTTTGCCAAATTCCTCATCTGATTTCTTTACATAAAGACCTCTTCAAGCTCCACCTCCCTGATAAGACTTTTCCTCATTAACTAAAAATGAAGCTCCCTCTCAATGGATGACATAGAGTGCCTTTTTATATCCTAATCTATTGTACATTACAGCTCAATTTTTTTCTTTCTGTTTGCTTGATGCTTTAATTTCAGTACATGATCTTACAGTGTTATCAGTTGTCTCAGCCTATTGTCATCTGTTCTCAATTGTAAACTTTAAAGAGTAGCAGGGAGCGTGTCTGTGCCCTGCTCTGTATGGTGTCTGGCACCGCAATGCGCAGAGGTCAGTGTGGACTGGATGTTCATTAATGGCAGTGTCCAGGAGGTTCTGCCCTCCCAGTTCCCTCTTTTATTGAACTGTCCACTAGTGAAACAGCATTTTGGAAAGTGCTTTTGTTAGAGTCTAATCAGAATGCCACAGGACTGTTTCACTCTTTGTGTCATGCCCTACTGTGGCCCTGGCATTTGAGTATGGGGCAAAGGAGAAAGAACAACAATGTTTCACATAAGCAATGATAGGGAAAGTTTAGGAAGTAGTGTTTTATTGGTGTGGCGTTGTGATTTCTGTTTGAATTGCACCAAACTCTCTTCTGTAAAGGGTCTCTCTTTCTTTCTCTGTCTTTCTTTCTTTTTCTTTCTTTCTTTCTTTCTTTCTTTCTTTCTTTCTTTCTTTCTTTCTTTCTTTCTTTCTCTTTCTTTCTTTCTTTTCTTTCTCTTTCTAGACTTGTTCAGCTTTCAACAATTACAATGGAGAAGATTTTATATCACCAAAGACATAATTACATGGTGAATGTACGAAATAACAGTTTGGCTTCTATAGAAAAGGTATTTTGCATTGTTATTTCAAAGCCTTTCCTCATCTTACCTTGAAAGAAGAGCTCTTTCAAAGAAGCATTTGGTTTTTTCTTGTCTATCTGTTTAGCCATCGCTCCTTGGTATATGCATACGTGAGTGAAGAGAAACAACCCTTTTTGTTTCTCTTGAAGATATCTAAGTAAAGTTTCAAGTAGCCAATTAGCTTTTTGACCTAAGCTTTGTTGGCTGCAGAAAGCCTGAATCCCAGGAACATTTGGTTCTCAAGGCATTTGGATCTCATAAGAAAGCCTCAGTGCCAGCACCAATCAGAATGGCTGCCAGCTGTTATTCTTCTTCACAACTGGCGGCCATTTCCAGCACTGTTACCGAGCCGTGATCAATCTCTGCACCTGTCTATCAGTGGATGTTCATAGAGAGAACTGTGTGGGCTGCATCTGCAGATACCACATGTAACCAAAAGGGAGAGGGGAGGAGGGAGAGTATAACCCCCTACATACGTAAAGTAAGAAAGGCTACAAGGAGAGGAAAAAATACAGGAGAATAGGCAACAGCTAGGTATAAGTCAGAGGAAAAGAATGCTCTGTAATGGGGTGTTTATGGTGGGAATGCAGTTTCCACCCCATCCATGAGCTTAGTCGTTAATTTAACCCTTGCACAGGTTATCTCAATGTTCCATGGATATGCCTTGTCTTTGCAATAATACTTCAAGTTCTTATCGAGACAGAGAATCTTGTTATATTTCTATGTCCTTTATCCTATGTTATTAGACTCCTTCTGTGCCTATAGTGACATGTTTGGTGTATACACATGTGAGTTAACAGAAACGACTTGGCATGTTGATTGTTTTCTATGTGTCTGGTTTAAGGAGAGTTTTTGTTTGTTTGTTTTGTAAGTTTGTTATCAACTTCTTTCCTACAAACCAGGAAACTGAGTAATCATTTTGGTAATTAATAGAAGATTTTGCAATATGTCTTTATGCAGGAGACCATAAAGTGGTGATTATATACACCTGTATTTTATGTTTGTGAAAGGTGTAATTTGTTCTTGAGACCTGAAACATGAAATTCTAAGTGATATATTAAGACAATTTAAAAGCATTGCTTTTTTTTCCATCTTTGCAGATGCGTATATTTATGTCTCATATGTCTAGTGCAAGCTGCAATGTATGATTTCTGAAGCCCTTTAATTTTGTGTTGAAAGCTGAGTTCACATTGCATGGAATTTCTGTTGAATTGCCCTGCAATGAACTTAGCCCCTCAGTGCTTCTCTCTGAGTGAGTTTAGAATGCTTTACATAGTCAATCAATAAAGTTAACAATTCAATGTGCCTGCTCTTATTTCATGATGCTGTTTTAAGTATTCTTCTCAACTTCTGCGTTCAGTAAAATTCCCTTGAATAAATGGATTCGTGTTAGTTTAAAAATGAAAGAGGAAAAAGCACTTGCTAAAATCTTAAACCTAGCAAGATGTTTGATATTGTTGAAAGAACAGTCTAAAAGAAAGAGTGAAAACACAGAAATATTTCAAACCTAACAAAACATTTAAAAAAATACTCCACATCTGTCCAGGGATCTCAGCCCTCTCTCAATACCAGTTAAATCAGATCAAGCAATAGACATTTTGGAAAGAAAAAGTATATATGTAGGGAAAATTATATCTATGTCTGTCTATCCATCTATATTTCTTGAGATCATGACTATATAGATCTCTAAAGGGAAGAGTACAGAAAAAGTGCTCTGGAACTCTAGCAAATAGAATACCCAGATTGTATGCAGTTAAATTAATTGATTTAATTCACAATATCTGTAGACTCTCCTATACAAATCCAAGCTCAGATATAAATATTATTCTCGAGTAATCCTACAGCTCAGTTCTTCATTTGATAAAACTTGGTCCAAAAGGAGGTAAGTTTAAAATTTTTCAAAGTTCAGCTATGATTTTCTTCTGCAATAACATTTGCTTTTATCAAGTCTACCAGAGCCTAATGAGAATGGAGGCAGAATTTTCCTTGATAAAGTCTCACCACTTCCAGAATATTCTGATTTGTTTTAATGAGGAAGAAACCAGGACTTCTAAGAATCCAAAATAAAGAAAATGAATAAAACAGTGTTGAGAATTTCAAGAATCTGAGGGTTTAAGTTGAAGATAGGGTCATCATCTTTTTTTTTTTTTAGAATATTCCTTAGGTTGTATGGAACACAACTGGGGGGAAAGCAAAAGATATTCTTAACTGAATATCATTTTAAGAGCTAGATATCCAATATTACTGTTTTGGAATTCACTCTTTTTATCTGGGTAGGAACAAAGATGAGCCATCTCTTAAGAATCCCACAATTTATTTGCTGTCTATTAAATGCTCTAAGCCTTAGTCCTGAAATGATACTGTGCCACCAGGGAGTAAGGAAAGAGAGTAGAGGAAGCCTCTGGGCACTTTACTGAGGTGAAGGTGGTCTTCAGCACCTTCCATCACTTTCTGTGTGCACACTTCCCTGTTAGCCTTATTGGAGTACCAGTACTATCAGAGGACTCTTCCTGGGCAGTCCAGTGATCAAGATTTTGCTCTTACCTTCCTCAAGGAGAGCGTCCCCCTTTGAAAGTTGCCCACTTCATGTCTAAATCCCTTAGAGTTTTACTGGAAAACAAAACTAAACTGATAAAATTAACTGGATTTAAAATTTGAGTGGCTGGAAACGATTTTTCCTGATGTTCTTCCCAGATAACCTGTCCATTACAATAAGAGGATAAGTAGCATGGAGATTTTAGGCATGATGGCAAAACAAGTGAGGGGGTATTTGGGGGGCAAGAGTTTCAGGGCCTATAAAATCAGAACAATAAAGAAGACCACCTTTGCAAGGAGTCACAGTTTTTGCACAGATGCTGGGCCTCGAGGACGAGCAAGAATGCCAGTCTTCACCTCTTCCAGCCTATTGCTTTTGCTGTAATTCTAAGTCCTTATACAACAGCAACAGCCCAGTTGACTCACCAGCTATCTTTTCCCTCTTAGAGTTTAGGGGACGAAGGTCCTCCAGGACTAACTTAATGTAAAACATGATGGGCAACATCTTACTAGCAAGTTCTCGACCTCCCCCTGGCTTTAATTCCAATCCTGTATCATGAGTCTCTGCCTCCCTGCTTTGCCCTCTGAATACTTCAGCTTCACTTTCCTCCCCTGAACTGCCTGGCTGGCAGTTGTCCCCAGAGGTTTGCTAAAAAGTGAAGGATGAACGAGCAGAAGATTTATTTTTAGACTTTTGCATGCCTTTAATGAGGAAAAGGGAGTTTTGTACCGCACCACAGGTCCACATCCTGACAGCACGGAAGCGTACCTCCATATGGCATTGAATCCCTGTTGCAAGGAGGATTCTAGAAGAGAAGATAAGGAATAGAAGAGACAGTCGCTTTTATTGTTATGTTGCCCATCATTATTTTCTTGCTGGAGTTTAGAAGTGACATGCAGAGAGAAAGTCACAGAGTACAATTTCATGAAGACAACAGAACTGCTTTGAAGCCAAGTCAACTTCTGTAATGACAGCAACATATCTGCATTTCAGTGTCAATGAAATGTGATATTAGCAAGTAGCCTTTAATTAAAAAATAAGTTCGTTTGGTAAGTGAGAAGTTAATTCTCAATCTAGAAACTGCAAAGAAGAGAGGGCCCAATTAAATTAGTCATTCATTTCACTAAACCTCAATAGAACATCTACTCTGCGCGATAAATACAGGCATACCTCAAAGATATTGTGGGTTCTGTTTCATACCCATGACAATAAAGCGCGTCACACATTTTTTTTGGTTTCCTAGTGAATACATAAGTTACATTTACACTATACTGTAGTCTATTAATTGTGCAATAGCATTATGTCTTAAAAAACAATGTACATACACCTTCATTAAAAAATACTTTACTACTAAAAAATGCTGCCCATCATCTGAGCCTTCAGTGAGTCACAGTAGTAACATCAAAGATAATTGACCACAGATCACCATAACAAATATAATAAAAATGAAAAAGTTGAAATACTGAGAGAATTACCACAATGCGACGCAAAGACATGAAGTGAGCAAATGCTTTAGTAAAAGTGGCGCCGGTAGACTTGCTCGACTCGGGGGTGCCACAAACCTTCAATTTGTAAAATACGCAGTATCTGTGAGGCACGGTAAAGCGAAGCACAGTAAAACGAGGTATGCCTGTATAATACGTGAGTGTTTATGATGAGTTTTAGATACACTAACTCATTTAATTCCCAAGATAACCCTCTGAAAAATCAACATGAGATCCAGAGAAATTAGGTAACTTGCTAGTACTCATAGCTATTGGGGATATACAGATGTATATATATGACATGTTTCTTGCCTTCAAGTATTTTCATTTCAGAAAAATCTCATTTAAAAATTATGATCATTGGAGAAGCTGCGCGAGGGCCGCCCTGGAGGCATCGGCTGCGCTCTGTCTCTTCGCGCTGCTGGGCTCGCGGCAGGGGGTCCGGCCCCTCCGTCGCACCCGTGCCTGTGACGGGCCGCTTCCCGATTCGCTGCACCCCGCAGTACCTGCGCCAGGGAGACGTGGTGTTCAAGGACTCGGTGAAGGTCATGATGGTGAACTACAACACGCACGGGGAGCTGGGCGAAGGCGCCAGGGAATTCGTGGTTTTCAACATACCTCCGATCCAGTACAAGGACCCCTGGGTGCAGATCATGATGTTTAAGCACATGACGCTGACACCCTTCCTGCGGTTCTACTGGGATTCTGGGGAGCAAGTCCTCGTGGGCGTGGAGACCAAGAGCAATAAGCAGATCGTGGAGCACATCAAAAAGATTCTGGGGAAGAATGAGGAAACCCTCAAGAAAGAGGAACAGGAGCAAACTCAGCTTTCTCACCCAGCCCACTCTGGGCCCTGAAAGTGGGAGTGCATCTGTGAGATGAAGGGGCAGGTGCCCTGCCCGGGCCTCGTGCCGTTGCCCAAGGAGATGACAGGGAAGTACAAACTCTCTCTGAAAGCCAGTGCCCGAGACTGAGGCCGGAGAAAAGCCCCTGGTTCTATTCCCTGAGAGACTGAAAATCTCTTTGCAATAAAAGGGTCCCCTTTACACAGCTGTGTAAAAGCACGTGGGGGGGAAGGGAGGAGGTGGGCTGCAGCCACGCTGCCCAGTGAACACCCTGCACCATCAGGGCAATAAATGCTTCAGAATCACACTCAGAAAGAAAAACTTATGATCGTTGAAGATGGGTTAGGCACTTCCTATCCTCCTGTCCTCACTTCCTGGCAGAGTACTTGGAAACTAATATATATTCAGAAAAATTGGGGGTAAGAGTAAAGTAATTAATATAGTAACTCATCGTGAGAGGCGTTGCAAGCGTCTGAGAAAGGCATTTGAATTGGTAAAGGGTCTCTGTGTGGAGAGTCGATGATGATGACTAGGATTCTGCAGTTTAACATATCTATTACCTTCAGACTGTTTATTAAGATCCATTTGTAAAAATCCTATATTTAAAGTAAATGGGACTAATTTCAAATGCTTTTGATGGCATTGCTTTTTAAAAGCATCATCCGGTTACTCTGACTTGCAAGTTCCAGTTTTTACTTGAGAGAGAAGTCAAAGAATCAGACATGTTCTATTACAGGATAATAAAAGATAATCTAAGTAAAAGGTAATCTAAATATCAAAAGGCTGGAGGAAATTTAAGAATAGAAAGCAATTAGAGAATAACTTAAATGTTATGAATTAAGTCGTGGGATCCTCTTATTCTCTACCTTTAAAAATCACCGGTGACGCCTTTCTTTTTCTTTTTTTTTTTTTTTTTTTACTTTTTCCAACTTGCATGTAATTTGCGGAGCAAGTCTTGTCCTTCGGGCGCTGTCATCCTTGTGGAGAGAGTGCTTGTGTTCAGAGTCTAGTCATTGCCCCAGGCCAGGTATGTCTTCCTACCATTTAACAGGTCAATATCATTTCATGTTTTATGTTCAATTTGGTAATACAGATGGAGATATTAAAGTTCCAAAGGTTAAGTCAATCCTTTCTTTTACAATAGAATAAAATCAATGTCTTAGCTTAGTATTCAAGTCTACAATCTAATTCCATCGTTCAACACCAAACTCAAAACCCACCTCTCCTATAAAATCTTCCTAGATTCTCCCAGAGAATTAATTTTCTATGCCCACTTTGGCATAGATAAATTAATTAATGTAATATGTAGCATTAAATTAATATACTTTTATACTAATATAATACACTACCTTGTATTAGAGCATTTTGTGTTGTCTCCACTTTAAAAATTTTTATGTACAGCAACTAATAAAACAAAATGACCAAGAAATGTTTGTTGAATAACAGGGACTTGGAAATGGGTAGATAGAAAGCATTTTTGAAGATATGATTATTTTTTAAAAACCTAACTATTAACTGTCTGTGTTCATGGTATATAAAGTTTGGATTACTCCAGTGAAGAGAATAAATCTTTCAACCATTCATTTTGGGAAGGCTCTATAGAAGTAGAAATTCACAAACCAAACTGGTTTCAATTCAGTGCCTTTTTGTTTTCACTTTCTGATAAAGACACTAACAAGAAAAGGAATGGTACTAGGGCATCCAAAAGCTTCAGGAAGTAATGATAATAGTGGACCAGAATAACCTACACACTGAGCCATGAGCCTCTGATTACTTAAAAATGGGGTCGGACTGTTCTACAGAGATACATCTGAATGAGGTGAAAGGAGAAAATTGTAGAAAAGACACTTGAATAGGACCAGGACAGAAAGGAAATGACAAGAAAGAAGCTCTACCATGTCATTTTTCCCCCTTATATCTTGGGAGTTCATGTTTTGAACAAGAGTGGTTTCTATAACAATCAATGAAACAGGTACTAACCTTGGAGCCCCTGCTGTGTGGCAAGTCCTGTTTGGTTTTGAAATCATTGAAAGGTTTGACTATGAGGAAGATGTCCTTTAGGTTCCATGAAAGATAACGCGGGAATAGGATTTATTGAAACCAATTCTGCGATCAGAATCACTTCTTTTATTAAGGACTACTGAGCTAAATACAGCTGAATCTGGCAAGCACCAGTATGTAATAAAGTTTCATTGATACCTCAGAGGACAAAGAGAAAAAGTGTGAGAATGAACTCTTGGCTAATTTTTAAAAGACACCTCATACCAAAACATTCTCTCCATTTTTACGCTAAGCCTCTTTTCCAATCAAAACCCTACAAAAGTATTAAAATATTTAAATTACCTGACTTCGGCCTTGGCTTTTTCCTGTTCCTCTGGCTGCTTTTCCACTTTATGCCTCCATTTTCCCTTACATAAAATGAGGAAAATCTGCCAAATTGCATTATAGTATTGTAGTGAGACCGAACAAATGTACGCGTGGGACTGATACATTTTTAAAACACACGAGCAATTATTGTCAGTTATATTGTAATGTATTATTTAACTGTACTAACGGCCCCAAAAAGGAACAATAGAGCGAAGCAAGAGATGTAATTTAGAAACTGATTGTTTCTCACTTTGTCTAGAAATAACATTATAAAGAAAGCAAAATATAACGCTGTTCGTAGTTCTTATGGACCAGAAAAATGAGCTTCATCCTGACTCTAAATTATGAACCAGGCTACTTAAATACTCATTCAGTTATTTGGAGAGGGGAGAAAAAAGCTTTTACCTTTTGGCTTTCCATTACATAGGGGAGCAAATAAGGTGAGGATTCCCATTATGTATGGGAGTTGATATGAAGTTTAGACGGCTTCCAGAAAAGCATACCCTATGCATCTTTAAAGGAAAGAACAGACATAAAATGTTGAAATTATCCGTTTGTCAGAGGAAACTAACCTTGGGCTGAGGAAAACATTGACTGTGTTTACACATCGCCAGAACAGGCTGCTGCTTTTTTTTTTTTTTTTTTTTATAAGTCAGGTAAAACAGGTACTTGGCCTTGTTGTTTAAGGGAAAACGAAAAGTTTCTTTTAGTTGGACTGATTAACTGCTTTGTTTATTTCGCTTTGTTTCTTAATCCAGCCAGTTAGTCCCAGATGCATAAGTGGAGTGAACTTGTCCTGGAAAGCATGGTTGAGGGGTACAGCTGGGTGTCTCCCCTCAACACAATCTGTGATTTCACCCTGCAGGCAACAGGGGCCAGCTGGGTCTGGGGGATATTGAAAAAGCAAGAGTATTGCAGCATAACAAAAGATAGAAAGAAAGATGAGGAATTGCCCGAGAATTGTCTTCAGTAAATTAATGTAGAAAAATAAAAGGACACCATTTAAGAAAAGCAGGAAATACCATAAAATTTAAGGGGAGGTCATGATCCTCCTTGCATAGCAATTGTTACTTTAATTATTACATTTCATGCAGTAGAAAAAAGAAATGAATGATCTATCATGAACTAAGAAATTGTTGACATTATCTCTTTTTCCACAGGGTGGGTTTTGTTTTTGTTGGTTTTTTAACGTTTGTTTCTACTTTATGAGATAATAGATGTGTGAGGATTAGACAATATCTATAAATGTCTTGAGATTCTCCAATATAATACGAATATACATAGTTACAAGATACATTATATACACCAAAAGAAATGTGTAAATAAAAGCAAATATATATACATTTTGGAGGGGAAGCGTACTTGACTTATAGTCTTGACTTTAGAATAATAGTTACCTTTTATCTAAATTTATCCTTCTTGGCCACAAGAAGGGTAATTTAGAAAAACTGAAATGAATTTTGAAGATGACACCCTCACTGATCTTGATGATTTAGGGAGGCTGGCTGATCCTTCCTTTCATGCAGGATCACCTTTAATGTTTTCCAGGGGAACCCAAGTGCATCCATGCAGGGGCTCCCTAAATCTTTTGCTTTACAAAATAACCAGCCAATGTTCTTGGGATGGGCTAGGAAAGAGGCAGAGACATTAGGATTCTCCAATGTACTAATTGATTTAGCAGCAGTTTAAAACAATGTTGAGCCTTGTCAGAGATGTTCCTTTGAAGTATTAAATCAAGTTTCCCAAGATGGATTGCATGCTAACAACACACTATCTAAAAATCTCAAGGGCTGTTTATTGTTCTGCAATTTATGATCATCTTGTTAAAGGATTGCACATCAGCTTCCCTCGAGCCCAGGAAGAAACAGAGACAAATAGCATGCAAACTATATCGAACAATTCATTATATTATATTGTAGAAACCTAAGCACAGTGTGGAGATAACCATTTTATGCATGCTGCCTTATTGAACAGTAATCACTCTGTAATGCTTTAGATATTTAAATCATATTTATAATAACACATATTAATGTAACATCCCTCATAAAGTTCTCAAGGCATTTTATGGGGTATATAAACCATGGAAAAATACAAAATTTTAGAATGCAGATATACCAACCTTGGGGTCTTACAGGCGACCTAATGAGGAGTATATACAAAATCCCAGGCTGACAGTTTAACTATTTAAGTAGCATATAGAATAACTCAAACACATTTTAAGATATTGCTGGTTACAAACTCATTCTTTAAATATTTGGCCAGGTTGTATAAGTGCTTATTTTCAGTTTTACTGTTATGGGTAGGAAGAAAGAGAGATTAAAAATGTTTAGAACATTTTCAATCAAAGCTTTCAAATTCACTTGCTGGAAAATCGATCCCTGATTTGGGTTTACGTATTCTGTAGTTACCTTATCAGAGCAGCGGGGTTAATTTTAAAACAAACGAAGGTATTTATCTTGGCATGGCTTGCCTAGATTTGGCGTAATGCTGTGCCTCTATGTGTCTGGTAGATAATACAATAATTAGTTGTTGACTGATTAATCCTCAAAGAAATGGAATGGGGTACTTTGAGGTTTCATGAGGATATTCTATCCCTTTCACAAATGGGAGGTAAGCCATAGGGGGTCTAAATTGATCTAGTCAGTTCGCCTGAATTTTTCTTTTAATTTTTTACCCTTTAGTGGGTCAACATATAACTATGGAAAAGTTTGCAATCAACCTAAGAACATACAAGGCAGTATTAGATGCTCTGGGATGGGGGAGGGGGTGGGGGAGGGTGCAGGGAGTTCAGCATTTTCTTATTTATAACATCCAAAGCAGGAATAATATGAGTTAAAGAATATTCTCATTTATAGTTATCCTGCTTTCAAATGAATGAGATATATAACATTTCATTTTCTAAAATGTAACTTGTTCGAAAATCAGATGGAGGAGAGAAAAATCACAGAAAAAGAAATTTTCTGACTGTAGGCCAGTCTCACCATTAGCGGTTATACCACCAACTGCAGCTTTTCAGTTCCCTTTATTGCACTTGGTTTGATTCTACTGTGTACATACTTCATTCAGAGGCTAGGAGCACATCAAGTGTTCCAGGAAAGGAAGAGAATAAATGCAGGATAACCAACTCCCAAGTTGTTCAGTAGTGGTTCCAGGGTCACAACCCTTTCTTGACAACATCACCTGCAACACATTAAGACAACTTCAAATGTTTCACGTGGAGGACACATGCTAGTGTGACTAAATGGTTTCCTTTTTGTTGGGAAAGAATTCAACCCAGCAGGAATCGGTTATTAGCACTGACATTCAATTGTTTAAATATAATGAAAATTTTCTCAGGGGTATCCTGCAGGCTGTCTGGTTGTGTGTTCTTAATTTTTAAGAAAGCTGTTAAATCTAGAAGTCTTCTCACTAGTATTGCCATCTTCTGTTTAAGTTGCAGTGGATCCAAACCACTTTTTATGAAAGTAGGGCTTTCTGGAAACATGACTAAGCTCAGGTCTAACTGCAAACGAAAGACTCTTTCTTTGGAATAGATGAGCGGCTGCGCTGTTTTAACAGGAACTGTCTGGACCATTTATCTCCAATTTTCTTAAATTCTGAACTCAAGACTTTGGAGTCAAAGCATAAAGCAACAGGAAAGATTTAAAATATTTCCAGAAGTTCTGTAACTTAAATCTCAGTTCACTCCTGATCATCATGTTTATGCAATTCCTGGGAATGATTACCTATTGCATTTACTGTGCTTCACTCAATGACTATTTATTTATTGAGGACCTGCTAGGTGCAAGTTTCTGTGCTGAGTACTGAGAATTCAGCAACGAACACAGAATCCCTGACTGCGTGGGATTTCCAGTCTAAGCGCTTTCAATTTCCAGATGATTAGATGATTTGGGGGAAAGAAGTTGTATATGTGTGCGATCTCCAAAGCAATTTTATGCCTATTTGTTTCAGTAAACCTGACAGAAGCCTGATGTGGGCTTTCTTATTTTAAACAACTGGTCAAACTTACTCATGCTCTGGTAATCCAGAGCACTCCAAATAATGTTACTACTTGAATTAGAGGGAGTGACACTTGGTTAAGAACTTTTCCTACATATGCATGCTAAGGATGCTGCGTGTGCTAAGGTTCCGTGGACATCTCCCTGATAGATTTCACAAGTTCCGGCTTCTTCCCACTGCCAGTGCTACTCTTACCCCTTTAAGAATTCCCCCAACAACAACTACAGATGCACATTGAAAATGTTCAATGTCAATGAAAATAAATTAAAGGGACTTCTGATATAGGTTTTCATCTGGTGCTCTGTTTGTGAACTTCATTCCAGGGAAGCTATGCATGATAGAACATTCACAGAATGATGGCTGATTAACAAATTAACTCCAAATCTGTCTCCACACTGTAACTTTTATTGACAGACCATTATTCACGTCTTTGGATCAACCCAGAGTCAGCCTCCTTCCTTTATCACATGACAGCTCTTAAAAAGTTTTAACTCAGGGCTTCCCTGGTGGCACAGTGGTTGAGAGTCCGCCTGCCGATGCAGGGGACACGGGTTCGTGCCCCGGTCCGGGAAGATCCCACATGCCGCGGAGCGGGTGGGCCCGTGAGCCATGGCCGCTGAGCCTGCGCGTCCGGAGCCTGTGCTCCGCTACGGGAGAGGGCACAACAGTGAGAGGCCCGTGTAAAAAAAAAAAAAAAGTTTTAACTCAATTATAATGTTCCTACTAATCTTCTCTCTATGAAGCTAAATCCATTGAGTCTTAAGAAAATCTGTGTCATTTGATGTGATTCGGAGATTTTCCAACATTCTAGTCATTTGCTTCTCTCTGTTTCAATGCAGGTACCTCCACACTCCTCTACTCTGGCGAGATGTTATTGATGAAAGTTCTGAGGTAGAGAATCTTCCATATTGCTTCCTTATTTTGTCTATTAATCTGTAATCTTACCATAAGTTTCCTAAAATAATTTGATCAGTAATCACAAAACGTTATATGGTAGTGGTTAAAATGTGTCTCAGGAATTAAACTTCCTATCTTCAAATCTGAGCACGGCTGATTACTAGCTTTGTAACCTTGAACCAGTTCATTAACTTCTTAAGGCACTTTCTGAGTATGTAAAATGGGGACGGTAAGAAAAATACGTAGCTCATTTGGCTGTTGTGAGAGAATTACAACAAATGAGGTAAAGTAATAAACACCCACATAGGAATGGAAACACAGAAAGCACTGTTAGAACTGTTAGCTATTTTTACTAATACCAAGAACACTTCCAGAAATGACAAATAACATGATGCTTAATTCAGGTAATCAAGTTCCTTTTTCTCTGATTATTTGAAATGTTATATTGTATCAGACGTTGATGTCTAAAATGAGTGTGAGTCTGATAAACCCTTTGTGAAATCAACTTGTGATTTATTTTGATACTTGGAAACTCCAATTCTGTTGCACTTTGAACACACTAGCTCATTCCAAAGGTTATAGCATAATTGTTTTAAAATGCCATTGTCTCAAATGTAGACAGGTTTGATTCATATATTTTAAATATATCTACTTTTTGTACAAGATTGGGAAAGTTTTAGGAACACAGTTTCATTTTTCTCAATATACTCTTTGAGTTTAAAATGAGGAAGATGGAAGTTATTCATATTTAGTAGATGGGGAAACTAAGGAATTGAAGGTTTGAGTGAGTTGTGAAAGACCACTCTGACACTTAAAAGTAGAATGAATATTATTTTTTTAACATCTTTATTGGAGTATAATTGCTTTACAGTGGTGTGTTAGTTTCTGCTGTGTAACAAAGTGAATCAGCTATACATATACATACATACTCATATCTCCACCCTCTTGCGTCTCCCTCACACCCTCCCTATCCCACCCCTCTAGGTGGACACAAAGCACCCAGTTGACCTACCTGTGCTATGCGGCTGCTTCCCACTAGCTATCTATTTTACATTTGGTACCATTCTCTCACTTCATCCCAGCTTACCCTTACCCTTCCCCGGGTCCTCAGGTCCATTCTCTATGTCTGCATCTTTATTCCTGTCCTGCTGCTAGGCTCTTCAGAACGATTTTTTTTTTTACATTCCATATATATGTGTTAGCATACAGTATTTGTTTTTCTCTTTATGACTCGCTTCACTCTGTATGACAGTCTCAAGGTCCATCCACCTCACTACAAATAACTCAATTTTGTTTCTTTCTATGGCTGAGTAATATTCCATTGTATATATGTGCCACATCTTCTTTATCCATTCATCTGTCGATGGACACTTAGATGGCTTCCATGTCCTGGCTATTGTAAATAGAGCTGCAGTGAACATTGTGGTACATGACTCATTTTGAATTATGGTCTTCTCAGGGTTTATGCCCAGTAGTGAGATTGCTGGGTTGTATAGTAGTTCTATTTTTAGTTTTTTTGAGGAACCTCCATACTGTTCTCCATAGTGCCTATATCAATCTACATTCACACCAACAGTGCAAGAGGGTTCCCTGTTCTCCACACCATCTCTAGCATTTATTGTGTGTAGATTTTTTGATGATGGCCATTCTGACCAATGTGAGGTGATACCACATTGTATTTTGATTTGCTTTTCTCTAGTGGTTAATGATGTTGTGCATCCTTTCATGTGTTTGTTGGAAGTCTGTATATCTTCTTTGGAGAAATGTCTATTTAGGTCTTCTGCCCATTTTTGGATTGGGTTGTTTTGGGTTTTTTTTTTTTTTTGATATTGAGTTGCATGAGCTGCTTGTATATTTTGGAGATTAATCCTTTGTCAGTTGCTTCATTTCTGAATATTTTCTCCCATACTGAGGGGTGTCTTTTCATCTTGCTTATGGTTTCCTTTGCTGTGCAAAAGCTTCTAAGTTTCATTAGGTCCCATCTGATTATTTTTGTTTTTATTTTCATTTCTCTAAGAGGTGGGTCAAAAAGGATCTTGCTGTGATTTATATCATGGGGTGTTCTGCCTATGTTTTCCTGTAAGAGCTGTATAGTGTATGGTCTTACATTTAGGTCTTTAATCCATTTTGAGTTTATTTTTGTGTATGGTGTTAGGGAGTGTTCTAATTTCATTCTTTTACATGTAGCTGTCCAGTTTCCCCAGCACCACTTATTGAAGAGACTGTCTTTTCTCCATTGTATATGCTTGCGTCCTTTATCAAAATAAGGTGACCATATGTGCGTGGGATTATCTCTGGGCTTTCTATCCTGTTCCATTGATCTATATTTCTGTTTTTGTGCCAGTGCCATACTGTCTTAATTACTGTAGCTTTGTAGTATAGTCTGAAGTCAGGGAGCCTGATTCCTCTGCTCCATTCTTCTTTCTCAGTAGCTTTGGCTATTCGGGGTCTATTGTGTTTCCATACAAATTGTGAAATTTTTCTTCTAGTTCTGTGAAAAATGCCATGGAATTTGATAGGGATTGCATTGAATCTGTATATTGCTTTGGGTAGCATAGTCATTTTCACAATGTTCATTCTTCCAATCCAAGAACATGGTATATCTCTCCATCTGTTTGTATCATCTTTAATTTCTTTCATCAGTCTCTTATAGTTTTCTGCATACAGGTCTTTTGTCTCCTTAGGTAGGTTTATTCCTAGGTATTTTATTCTTTTTGTTGCAGTGGTAAATGGTAGTGTTTCCTTAATTTCTCTTTCAGATTTTTCCTTGTTAGTGTATAGGAATGCAAGAGATTTCTGTGCATTAATTTTGTATTCTGAAACTTTACCAAATTCATTGATTAGCTCTAGTAGTTTTCTCGTAGCATCATTAGGATTCTCTATGTATAATATCATGTCATCTGCAAACAGTGACAATTTTATTTCTTCTTTTCTAATTTGTATTCCTTTTATTTCTTTTTCTTCTCTGATTACTGTGGCTAAAACTTCCAAAACCATGTTGAATAATAGTGGTGAGAGTGGGCAACCTTGTCTTCTTCCTGATCTTAGTGGAAATGATTTCAGTTTTTCACCACTGAGAACAATGTTGGCTGTGGGTTTGTCATATATGGGCTTTATTATGTTGATGTAACTTCCCTCTATGCCTACTTTCCAGAGGGTTTTTATCATAAATGTGTGTTGAATTTTGTCAAAAGCTTTTTCTGCGTCTATTGAGATGAGATGGTTTTTTTCCTTCAATTTGTTAATATGGTTTATCAGATTGATTGATTAGCTTATATTGAAGAATCCTTGCATCCCTTGGATACACCCCCCTTGATCATGGTGTAAGATCCTTTTAATGTGCTGTTGGATTCTGTTTGCTAGTATTTTGTTGAGGATTTTTGCATCCATGTTCATTATTGATATTGGCCTGTAGTTTTCTTTCTTTGTGGCATCCTTGTCTGGTTTTGGTATCAGAGTGTTGGTGGCCTCATAGAATGAGTTTGGGAGTGTTCCTCCCTCTGCTCTAATTTGGAAGAGTTTGAGAAACATAGGTGTTAGCTGTTCTCTAAATGTTTGATAGAATTTGCCTGTGAAGCCATCTGGTCCTGGGATTTTGTTTGTTGGAAGGATTTTAATTAAAGTTTCAATTTCAGTGCTTGTGATCCAGCTGTTTATATTTTCTATTTCTTCCTGGTTCAGTCTCGGAAGGTTGTACTTTTCTAAGAATTTGTCCATTTCTTCCAGGTTGTCCATTTTATTGGCATAGAGTTGCTTGTAGTAATCTCTCATGATCTTTTGTATTTCTGCAGTGTCAGTTGTTACTTCTTTTTCATTTCTAATTCTATTGATTTGCCTTCTCCCTTTTTTTTATTGATGACTCTGGCTAATTGTTTATCAATTTTGTTTATCTTCTCAAAGAACCAGCTTTTAGTTCATTGATCTTTGCTATCATTTCCTTCATTTCTTTTTCATTTATTTCTGATCTGATCTTTATGATTTCTTTCCTTCTGCTAACTTTGGGGTTTTTTTTGTTCTTCTTTCTCTAATTTCTTTAGGTATAAGGTTAAGTTGTTTATTTGAGATGTTTCTTGTTTCTTGAGGTAGGATTGTATTGCTATAAACTTGCCTCTTAGAACTGCTTTTGCTGCATCCCATAGGTTTTGGGTTGTTCTGTTTTCATTGTCATTTGTTTCTAAGTATTTTTTTATTTCCCCTTTGATTTCTTCAGTGATCTCTTGGTTATTTAGTGGTGTATTGTTTAGCCTCCATGTGTTTGTATGTTTTACAGATTTTTTTCCTGTAATTGATATCTAGTCTCATAGTGCTGTGGTCAGAAAAGATATTTGATATGATTTCAATTTTCTTAAATTTAACACGGCTTGATTTGTGACCCAAGATATGATCTATCCTGGAGAATGTTCCATAAGCACTTGAGAAGAAAGTGTATTCTGAAGTTTGTGGGTGGAATGTCTGATAAATATCAGTTAAGTCCATCTTTTTTAATGTATCATTTAAAGCTTGTGTCTCCTTATTTATTTTCATTTCAGATGATCTGTCCATTGGTGAAAGTGGGGTGTTAAAGTCCCCTACTATGATTGTGTTACTGTTGATGTCCCCTTTTATGGCTGTTAGCATTGCCTTATGTATTGAGGTGCTCCTATGTTGGGTGCATAAATATTTACAGTTGTTATATCTTCTTCTTGGATTGATCCCTTGATCATTATGTAGTGTCCTTCTTTGTGTGTTGTAATAGTCTTTATTTTAAAGTGTATTTCATCTGATATGAGGATTGCTACTCCAGCTTTCTTTTGATTTTCATTTGCATGGAATATCTTTTTCCATCCCTTCACTTTCAGTCTGTATGTGTCCCTAGGTCTAAAGTGGGTCTCTTGTAGACAGCATATATAGGGGTCTTGTTTTTGTATCCATTCAGCCAGTCTATGTCTTTTGGTTGGAGCTTTAATCCTTTTACATTTAAGGTAATCATAGATATGTATGTGCCTATTACCATTTTCTTAATTGTTTTGGGTTTGTTATTGTAGGTCTTTTCCTTCCCTTGTGTTTCCTGCTTAGAGAAGTTCCTTTAGTATTTGTTGTAGAGCTGGTTTGGTGGTGCTGAATTCTCTTAGCTTTTGCTTGTCTGTAAAGGTTTTAATTTCTCCACTGAATCTGATTTAGATCCTTGCTGGGTAGTGTAATCTTGGTTGCAGGTTTTTCCCTTTCATCACTTTAAATATGTCCTGCCACACCCTTCTGGCTTGCAGAATTTCTGCTGAAAGATCAGCTGTTAACCTTATGGGGATTCCCTTGTATGTTAATTGTTGCTTTCCATTATTGTTTTTAATATTTTTTCTTTATAGTTAATTTGTGATAGTTTGATTAATGTGTGTCTTGGTGTGTTTCTCCTTGGATTTATCCTGTATGGGACTCTCTGCACTTCCTGGACTTAACTATTTCCTTTCCCATATAGTTTTCAACTATAATCTCTTCAAATAATTTCTCTGTCCCTTTCTTTTTCTGTTCTTCTTCTGGGACCCCTAGAATTCGAATGTTGGTGCGTTTAATGTTGTCCCAGAGGTCTCTGAGATTGCCCTCAATTCTTTTCATTCTTTTTTCTTTATTCTGCTGTGTGGTAGTTATTTCCACTATTTTATCTTCCAGGTCACTTATCCATTCTTCTGCCTCAGTTATTCTGCTATTGATTCCTTCTAGAGAATTTTTAATTTCATTTATTGTGTTGTTCATCACTGTTTGTTTGGTCTTTAGTTCTTCTAGGTCCTTGTTAAACGTTTCTTATATTTTCTCCATTGTATTTCCAAGATTTTGGACCATCTTTACTATCATTACTCTGAATTCTTTTTCAGGTAGACTGCCTATTTCCTCTTCATTTGTTTGGTGTGGTGGGTTTTTACCTTGCTCCTTCATCTGCTGTGGCTGTGTATTTCTCCATCTTCTCATTTTGCTTAAGTTACTGCATTTTGGGTCTCCTGTTCACAGGCTGCAGGTTCATAGTTCCCATTGTTTTTGGCATCTACCTGCAGTGGGCAAGTTTGGTTCAGTGGGTTGTGTAGGTTTCCTTGTGGAAGAGACTGGTGCCTGTGTTCTGGTGGATATGGCTGGATCTTGTCTTTCTGGTGGGCAGGACCACGTCCAGTGGTGTGTTTGGGGTGTCTGTGACCTTAGTATGATTTTAGGCAGCCTCTTTGCTAATGGGCAGGTTTGTGTTCCTGTCTTGCTAGTTGTTTGGCATAGGGTGTCCAGCACTGTAGCTTGCTGTCTTTGAGTGGATCTGGGTCTTAGTGTTGAGATGGAGATCTCTGGGAGAGCTTTCGCCGTTTGATATTACGTGGGGCCAGAAGGGTGCTGGTGGACCAATGTCCTGAACTCAGCTCTCCCACCTCAGAATCTCAGGCCTGACACCTGGCCAAAGCACCAAGACCCTGTCAGCCACACTGTTCTCAAGAAAAGGGAGAAAAAGAAAGAAAGAAAGAAAAAGTAACTAAATAATATAAAATAAAGTTGTTAAAATAGAAAAAAATTATTAAAAATAAAAAATTTTAAATTAATAAAAAAAAGAGAGAAAGAAAGAAGAGAGCAGCCAATCCAAAAAAATTAAAAAAATCTACCAATGATAACAAGTGTTAAAATCTACACAAAAGACAAACAAAAAAATGGACAGTCAGAACCCTAGGATAAATGGCAAAAACAAAGCTATACAGACAAAATCACACCAAGAAGCATACACATACACACTCACAAAAACAGAAAATGGAAACAAAAAATATATATATAAAATTAAAAAAGGAAGAGAGCAACAAAATCAATAAACAAATCTACCATTGATAATAAGCTCTAAATACTAAACTAAGATAAACATAAAACCAGAAACAAATTAGATGCAGAAAGCAAGCCCCAAGTCTACAGTTGCTCCACTGCCTCTATTTTGGGATGATTTGTTGCCTCTTCAGGTATTCCACAGATGCAGGGTACATCAAGTTGATTGTGGGGATTTAATCTGCTGCTCCTGAGGCTGCTGGGAGAAATTTCCCTTTCTCTTCTTTGTTCGCACAGCTCCTGGGGCTCAGCTTTGGATTTGGCCCCGCCTCTGCATGTAGGTTGCCGGAGGGGGTCTTTTGGGAAGTCTGAGGTCTTCTGTCAGCATTCGGTGGGTGTTCTGTAGGAGTTGTTCCACATGTAGGTGTAGTGTTGTTGTATTTGTGCGGAGGAAGGTGATCTCCACATCTTACTCCTCTGCCATCTTGAAGGTGCTCCCTAGAATGAATATTATTTTAAAAAGTGTTTCCTATTTCCTGTGACATTTGTGTACTATTTCTCCTAAGACTATTTTGAATAAGAAATCCTATATCTCTCTAAATCCTGAAAGATTAGCTTAGGGAGGAAATGAGCAAAACATCAGGTAAAGAAAGAAAGTAATTGGCATTGCTTAAAGTTTAAAGGAAATGGGACACCGGTTGCCAAAAATACAAAAAATAAATGACATAAAAAGTAGTTAAACAGGGATATTAAAATATCACCAGTAAGAGCGAACACACAGTGAAAACTGAGTGTGAAATTTGTTTGACTTTGAAGTGGCCAAGATAGTCAATTCATTATTCAAAAATCTCTGTAGTATAAAAGAAGAAATTGTGCTGCCAAGTCATAAAATCTTGCAAAAATATATCTCAACCAAAAACCTGTTTGCAAAGTGCATTTTCACTTGAATGTAGATCAGCATGTTCATATGACAGGGATCCATGGGTATTAATGTAAATGGCAAGTGAATTGTCTAAGCTTCTTGCAATTATGTTAGAAATCTCATCTAGTCAGAGTATTCTAGGAACTGTCTTCTTGTTTCCCCCTCTCAATCTCTTTTAATAAGTAGGTTGAAGTAGCTATTTGGGAGTCACCTATTGATTGCCTGAATAAAAATGCTTGAAGGTTTAAGTAGCTCAGAGACTTTCATTTTCTAGATATTTTAAAAACCACACTACAGCAGTTTTGTTTATCCATAAAATGCCTTGTTAGCAGATTTAATCTTTGTTCACTTAAACCTCCAATACCACTGTTCCTTTAACTAATTTTACAATTCAATCAAAAGAACCAGTTATTTTGTATGTCACATCTAATACATGTGTGTTAAATCAGGTGCTGCTTAATTTTGAGGTTCTTGGAGAACATATTATTTGAGCCTGGATTGAAGTTGCAAGTCTAGAAGAGAAGAACCAGAAAAGCTGGTTTGTAACTTTGTTATGCCAATTTGAGCAAGTCTCTTCATTTCTCCTAGTTTTTGTTTCCTCATCTGTCAAATGCTCTATCAGTCAGGCTAGGCTAGGCTATGCTACAGTAACAAATAATCACCAAAATGTAGTGATTCTTTATGGTAGTCATTCAAAGACTCAGGCTTATGGAGGCCATATTTCTGTGCTCTCATGATTGCTACAAGAGAAGAAAAATTACTTCATCAATTGTTTTTTCATGGAAATGATATATGTTACTTCTGATTGGATTTCATTAGTTAAAGCGAGTCACGTGGCAATATCTAGTTTCAAAGAAGTGGGGAAGTGCAATCCTACCATATGCCTGAAAGGAGAAAAACTACATTACTTATAAATAAAAACTACATTACTTATAAACTACATTACTTATATATATAAATTTTATTTGTTCTCTAGAACAAATAAAATTAATTATTTGAAAATGATTGGAATACAATATGCTTAGTCAATGACTATATTTTTTTTCTCTCTGTCTTTCTTTTTAATTGAAGTAGAGTTGATTTACAATGTTGTGGCAATCTCTGCCGTACAGCAAAGTGACTCAGTTTTACACATATTTACATTCTTTTTAAAATGTTCTTTTCCATTATGGTTTATCCCAGGAGATTGGATATAGTTCCCTGTGCTAGGGACCTTTTTGTTTAGCCATTCTAAATATAATAGTTTGCATCTACCAACACCAAATTCCCAGTCCATCCCTCTCCTGCCCACCCTCCCCCCACAAGTCTGATCTCTAGGTCTGTGAGTCTGTTTCTGTTCTGTGCCGTATTTTAGATTCCACATATAAGTGATATCATATGGTTTTTGTCTTTCTCTTTCTGATTTACTTCACTTAGTATGATAACCTCTAGTTGCATCCATGTTGTTGCAAATGGCATTATTTTGTTCTTTTTATGGCTGAGTAGTATTCCATTGTGTATATGTACCACATTTCCTTTATTCATTCATCTGTCAATGGACATTTAGGTTGTTGCCATGTTTTGGCTATTGTGAATAGTGTGGCTATGAACATAGGGGCGCATGTATCTTTTTGGATTATAGTTGTATCCAGGTATATGTCCAGGAGTGGGATTGCTGGATCCTATGGCAATTCCATTTTTAGTTTTCTGAGGAACCTCCATACTGTTTTCTATAGTGGCTGCACCAATTTACATTCCCACTAAAAACTAGATTACTTATAAATAATACTATTGCTTCCTAGAATAAATAAAATTATTTATTTGAAAATGCTTGGAATACAATATGCTTAATCAATGACTATATTTTGTTCATATTTATGTTTATAGTAAAAGAAAAAGAAACTGAGTATTATAAGAATGGTACCATATGACATAGAATACCTTAATAGGCTTAATCACATGGTAACTTCAGATTTTATAATAATTTTACAAGATTCTTATGCACAAAGACTATGAGGATGCTTGAGGCTATCCAAAAGCACAAAACAGCTTCACTTTTTAAAATTAAGGTACATTTTTTAATTTATAAAGTATAAAACTTTTATTTAAAAATTAAGAATGTTAACATTAAATAAATAACTGAAAAACTTTTTTCTCAAATTTACCTGTATATGGGGACCTATTTCCTTATGAGCTGTGTTTGTATCTATGAAAAATATTAGAGAATGGAGATCATTCAAGCAAATATTACTTTTCCTTCATTTTCCTGCAGACAGAATTACCTGGATAAATTACAGCAAAAGTAATCAGAGGTGTAGTGTTTAAAAATAAAATGAGTTGCTTTCCTTAGTTTGGATGGCATCAGAGTCCTCCCATTTCTGTGCCTTCAATTTCCAGTGCAAAGAAAGCTCCAAGCATGTAGAGAGCAAAACAACAGGGCATCTCACCCAAAGAGAGCGACCCTCACGGCAGGTGAAGGAAGCCAGAGGAGCCATGGAGAAGTTCATCTCCACCCACTCATTCCTCTCCTGTCTCCATTCTGAGTTGAAGACTTGTTAATGAAGAAGAGTTCTCAGCTTAGGGTGAAGAAAGCACGCCGATGCAAATTCTGTGCTTAGTAAGTCTTGTATACATTGTTAGCAAGGTGATTCTATTTCGTGAGAAGCACATCTCTGTCGCCTACATAATGTGCAGCTTGAGCAAATGCCTAAAGCTGTCCACATCTCCATTTCCTCACCTGTGAAATGGTTAAATATCACTTGCCTGTATACTTTGCAGGGTTGAAGAGAGAATCAAAAGATATGGTGTTTAGGGCTTCCCTGATGGCGCAGTGGTTGAGAGTCCACCTGCCGATGCAGGGGATACGGGTTTGTACCCCGGTCCAGGAAGATCCCACATGCTGTGGAGCAGCTGGGCCCGTGAGCCATGGCCGCTGAGCCTGCACGTCCGGAGCCTGTGCTCCACAACGGGAGAGGCCACAACAGTGAGAGGCCCACGTACCACAAAAAAAAAAAAAAAAAAAAGATATGGTGTTTGTAAAAGTGATCTGCAGAGGGAAAAATCAAATAAATGTCTGATTATCTCTTCTCCACCAATCTGCCCTCAATGATGTTTATTTTTCTTTCTGTACAAAAGGGATGATGTTGCTTTGCGTGGCAGAATCTAAGTACAAGGCACAGTGCTCAGGGTCATAGATAGCTGCATTCCATTACATTCCATTGTCAAGGAAGCACAACATAAGTCAAGTGAAAAGGAGTGATATTATTACAGAACAAACTGAATTCCTGTAAATTCATACTAAAAACTAAGTACTTTTCAAATATATGGACTTGTAAAGCATTAGTGGCATAACACACAACAGATTACAACCCATAAAGGGATTCAGACTCTGGTAGAAATCTACATTTACATTAATTTAAGAGAAAGATGGCATGCTTACAGATCAGAGGACCATCCACCCTCTCTGTTGTGGCCTAAGGAGGTGGTATTTGGAACATCGATCATTGACTCAAGGGGTGAACAGCAGCAGAGGCCACAGTCACAACAGTGAAGGCAGCATCCCCACACACAGCTAACAGTCACTCCTAAGGTAGGCAGTGTTTACCCAAGCGTAAGAATCTGGCAGGTCTCATTACTGGTTGAATAAATTATAGTGTGTTAGAGAAGGCAAGGATGGATAACAGGCTTGTGTATGTCCAACTGTAGGTACCATTGGAGCTCTCACAAAGGGCAGCAGTCATAAGAAGAGGACAAATGACAGAGACATTCACCCATGACTTTCCACATCATTTCCCCAACCCTTTTTCACCTCCCATCAATTCCAAAGAAAACGACTATTTTAAATTCTAACCTGAATGGAGTGTTCCCCCCCCCCACATCTTGTTGTTGTACTTTTTTCCTGTCTAGCCATAATATACACCAAAAACAACATGTGAGGACAACTTTACTTAGGATATATGCTGCGGCTTGAGCACACGGTTCATTATAGAGCTGCTAGCAGTCAGAGGTTGGCAGTCTTACTTAATGGAATAACAGATAGAGAGCAAGAATAATGGCTCCCTTGTCTCTCAGTCTATTAATAGTGGAACCATTAATATTGCAAAATGACTGGTAATAAGAATATTTTAAGGGGGGAAAGATTTGGCTATAAATGAACTTTTATAGCTAAAATGCTTGTGAGAATGTAGCTCTAATTCTTAAGAAAATAGAAGCCCAGTTTACTGGATACACATATTTATTACTTGCTGTTATTGTTTGTTTACTATGTTATTCTTCCTTTCTAAAAAAGATGTTCAGTCATTTCCCTCTTAGCATCAGTGTCCAAAAAATACATGGCAACTCATGACCTAGGAATATATTTATATAACATCACAAACGTTTTCCATGGCAACAAGCCTTGTCAAGCTGTCAGATGCTGTGAGACAGACTTCTGAGCAGTTCCCAAACAAATATAATTCTAATATAGAAACGAATAGGATTCCTGCTGTTCCACTGTGTTATCTAATATTGAACCCACAAACTACAGGACTGCATGCTAAAAAAATAAAAGTAAAAGGAGAAAGTGATTTCCTTTTCTTTAAAGATGCATGCCAGATTATGTTGCCTCCTTGAGAGATGACATTATCATCTTCTAAACATCACTTACTTGGAGAGCAGTTTATTTTCAGAAGATTGTGACTATTGTCTTGAAGTTCTGATGATTTTTCTTAATCAACCATATTTTATGAAGAGTTAAAATTCAATAAAAGTTTTAAACATTCAACAGTCAAAGTCAAAACTGCCGCCATTGATATCCTCCTAATGAGAATTACAAAGACTTAAAATTGAGGTGACCAGAAAGACCAAACTTTGCCATTTTCATTCCACCTCTCCTGTATTTCCTGGTGGCTCAGAAAGCCACAGAGTAAAATAAATGTTTGATATAGTTCTAGTTCTCTGTTATAGATTAATCAAGAATAAATTGATGAATGGGTGGATGGACAGATGGACAAAAGGACTGATGGCAAGATAGATCCATCTCATGGTTAAATAACAGGTAACTTTCAGTAATCTCAGGATATATACTATGTTCTAGTCAAGAAGTTCATTATTATACACATTTCGTGCTTGAGTAAACTGGGCACAAAGAAGTAGAGTTATTCACCCTGCATTCTTTATTAAGCTTTTGGGAAAGTTAGGAAAATCTCATAGCATGAACTTCTTGCCCTAGATGACCTTAGTTCTAGAACTCTGAAGACCTAGATTCTTGTCATCCTTCTGTAGTTTTTTTGATTAGCTATTGATATGTAATATATCACCCTAAAACTTAGTGACTTAAACAATTATCTCTCTTATGATTCTATGGGTTTTCTGGACTCAGCCAAACACAGTCTTGAGTCTTGAGGGTGATCACCCGTTGCTGCATTCAGCTGGGGTTGGGGGAGAGGGGGAGGTCACCCGGGATTGGGACACTGGGTCAGCTGGACTTTCTCTCTCCCCGATGTCTTAGGTCATCTCACTCTCCATGTCACCGCTCCTACAGAATAGCCGGACTTCTCAGTGGAACTTAGGGATTCCAAGAGCACGGAAGCAGAAGTGCCCAAGTCATCTTAAGCCTTAGACTTGAAAGTAGCACAGTATCACTTTTGTCGAATTCTATTCATTATAGGGAATCATAGCTTCAAGAGGAGGGAACCGCACAAGTGTGTGACTATCAAGAGGTGCGGTTCATGAGGGACCACCAATATAACAAGCTACTTTATCACAAGTAGTGTGACCTAAAGAATTGTTTCCTCAACTGTCAGATGAAGAGGTTGCACTAGATTCAAGTGTACCTTTAATAGTCCAAAGTTCCCTGAGCCATTCAATACAGTATACTATTTCAGGAAAATGGACTCCAAAACTCATACAACCTTAGGCTTATTTTCAAAGCCACACTGACCCTTTTTCATGTCCAACAGATTTGGCAGGCAGCTCAAACTGAGTATGTCATAATCATGACTTTCCTTTTATATGTTCCCCTATCCCTAGAGTCCATATTGCAAATGATGGCACTCTGTACTCCCAGTTATCCTTGTCAGAAATCTGGAAATCATTCTTGAAACTTCTTGTCAATAATGTCTACCAATCAGTGAGTCATAACAATGCTATGATAAATATACTATGATTATCCCCATTTTTCAGAGGAGAAAAATAAGACACAACTAGGTTATAACCTGCTAGGACATATGCAGAACTAGTAAGTGGAGAAGTCCTAACTGTGACAGTATACTAGGAATAAAGACCCCTGGCTTCCACAGTATGTAAAGATCTGAAGTTAGGCAATGATTACAAAAACTTGAAGGTTTTTTGAAAGTACAATATACACCCTTGAACTGTTTGAGTGATAGATAATTTGTAAATCAGCAAATTTTTCAGTAGTAGTGTTCCTCTGGAAGGATGGCTTAGGGAAAAGGTAAGTTGGCCATCTTAAAAATAATTTGCAGCACTGTTATCTCTCACACACACACACACACACACACACACACACACACACACACACACACAGACACACACACACACACGTTGGAAAACAAAATAAAAATAATTTTTATTTTAGTTAACTCTTACAAAACAAATTATATGGATGCTGTAACAAATTCTGTTTTATGGGTGAGGAAGACTAAGATCTTCATATAAAATGACTCAACTCAGGGGAGCTGGTGCTTGAATCAAGTGTAGAAACTGCTAGCAATAAGTAGCTAATAATTAATTAGCTGAAGTAACTGGACATATGGCACAGGTTAAAATTATTCAGAAGACCATCATTCTGAGGTCAGACTCTCAGTAACAGAATTAATCTGTTACTTTGTAACTATTTTAGTTAAAACCTCTGCAGAGAAATGAGAAATGTTAGGGAAGGATCATGTGCTACAAACTTGAAGTAACTAAATAGTTTTGAAACTATTTTTAATGCAATGTTTGTGTTGGGGGTACAAGATAAGATCCCTGAGACACTTGAAGTATATATAAAGTCTTTTCTGGAAATAAGGACAACTATCCATGGAACTGTTTCTTCTCCTGAGAGTGAAATAAATCAACAAATTGCTATTTAAAGCATGTGAATAATTCCCTTCCCTCAGGCTTTTCAAATGACTTGCTATGGCTTTGGATATTTTTTTTCCACTAATTTTCATTGCAGAAAGAAAAATACCACATTGGCAAGGATAAGGAAATTTTCTTTGAAGCCACTGAATAGTTACAGTTTGGCTGGTCACACTCTCTCCCTTCTTGTCTTCTGGCTGCTGTTTGACAGTAACACGGAGGGATCATCCCTTGGGACTGGCAAGGAATTTCTTCCATCTTCGGTGTTTCCTGATGGCATACATTAAAGACAATTAAGAAAGGAATTTACACAGACCTCATATACACAGATCTGAACAGTTTCCTCAAGTTCACGTGTGCTCATTTCACTCAAGGATGGGTTAATTTGATTACTGTTCCTCAAATCTGCCCTCTTTCTGTGGTTCTCAATTTCATCCGGGCTTAATATCAACTACCATTTGGTTTATATTACCCCTTACTCCATCCTAGCCTTCTGGCAATTCATAGGTCTACTACATCAAAATTCATCTATTGATTGCTATTAAACTCCTAAAAATTGATATGTCAAAAATACACATTAGTAACCATGAAAAAGGAGGGATATGGAAACCTCAGTTCCTCCCACTGCCCCAAATTAAGTGTGGACCATTTTTTAAACTTGCAGTGTAGTCATCTAGGCCATGTCACAAGGAGAGAGCAGCAAAGGTTTATTAGGATGCTTTGGCCTCAGGTCTACACAACTTGTCCACTTTGCTACCCCATGCAAGGTGATCCAGTCAGAGCACTTTTCTCATGACATCTCTGACTCCATCCCAGGGAAACCATACTTTTGTATAATGCATAGTTCAGTTGTGTTTTCATCTAAGAGATGTAAGTTCCCTGAGTTTATTTTTGGGAAAGCAGAAACATATTTCACCCACATTCTGAGACCCAAATAGGAGTTAATATATTGGTCATAGAATTTCAAGGCTGAAAATGACTTCAGAGAGTATACAGTCCAAGTTCTAATGATTCTTCCTCCTCCAGATACCTCAAAATCCATCCTCCGCTGTCTTTCTTCACAGCCACTATCTCTGTGTCTGTGGTTTTATCTTCCACGTGGGCTACAAATTCCTAGCCCACTTCCAGGCATCACACAAACACACACACACACACACACGCACACACATACACGTCTGCTGTCAAAGTAATCTTACTGAGACATAAGCCTGACCCACTTATTCCCTGGCTTAGAAATCTGCAAAGATTTGCCATTCCCTGTTGGATGAAGTCTATAAACAAAAAACATGGGCTTTCCCGTCTGTTCCAGCACCCCTCACCAGTCTTATCTCTATCCCTTCCTTTCTGTCTCCTTCTCACAGACCAGACATTTCACTGTTGCCCCAAAAGCATCACACTCTTTCACACCTCAACCTCTACACAAACTCTACTCTCTGTCTATATGACCTTCCTCCCCTTCTCCTCCCAGTGACCTCCTACTTGTCTTTAAAGACCCAAATTAAATGCTACCTCCCTGGGAGCCTTTCCCAGTACTCACAGAGAGAGTTGGTATATAGCTGCTGCAAGCTTCAGTACCACCCTGTCCAGATATCTACTAGAGCAAACACCACACTGCTGTTCTCTCTCACCACTAGGCGCTGAGCATGGAAGTCATAGCTCATACATCATTCTGTCTATTGTGCCTAGCACAGAGAAAGCACTTCAGTCATTATTCATTCATTTGTTGAATGAACATGGTGTTATTCATGGTTTAATATTGAAAAACATATTAAACATGGTCCCTGCTATCATAGATTATAGTTTAGTCAGAGAGAGAGAGACACTAGATAAACACACAAATGAATATACAAGTCTTATCTGTGGTATGTGCTTTGATAGAGAAGAACAAAGGACAAGAAAGATAATAAGGAAGGGATGGAAGAGCTAATTTAGATGAGAGGAAGGATGGGGAAGAAATCTCTGAGCATGTGACATTTAAGTAGGGATCTGAAGGATGGGTACGAAGTAGCCAGGAAAAGAGTGAGAAAAAGAATGAGTGAAGATCTTAAAGTGGCAATGAGCTTGTGAAAGGACTTTGAAATAGGGCAGTACTGCTAAAGCAGAGCAAGGGGACTAGAATGTAGAGAGGGACTGAGGGGCAGACAATGAGTTTGAGTTTTATTGGAAGTGCATTGGGAAGCTATTGAAGACTTAATAATGTTGAAAGTAAGTTTCAGGAACAGACGGCACATTACCTTTGGAGTAACAAGAGACTTTCTTCCTCGGGGATCCAGGATGAGAGATGAATTGAGCTAACACTGGGATGGAGAGCCCAGAGGAGGGAAGAGTGTGTCACTCATCCCTTTAGAGTAGAATTATTGACAGTTCTCTTCAGGGCAAGCTGACTCTATTTGTCGCCAAGAACTACAGTTTAAACTGTTTGAAAAGTTATGAGATCATTCCCTCATGACTGAGAAATTCATGGAATATGTCCTCAAAGGAGTAATGCTCTGATGAAGGACCAGGCTACAATTGCTGTATAAAAAGTACATAACTAGCAGCAAACTATACACCTTCCCTTGGATTCTAAAACTCAACTCAAACTCAACCTGCCTAAAATCAAACCTACCCATCCCAGTTTCCCATCCTCCCATCACCACCTATGTCCACCTGGCCCGTACGTACCCATGGTCCTTACCTCAATAAGGTTCTTATCTCAATGCCTGGCCCTCCCATCAATCCCATATATCAGCACTGACACCTTCCTCTCCCCCACCACCCAGAACCAGTCCATCTCCAAGCCCTGCTTATTTTGCTTCCTAAACATTTCTTAAATCTGTCAAAATTCCTCCACCTCCACTGCCTCACACAGTTCGAGCTATTATCATCTCTTGCCTGGACCTCCGTAATAGCCTACTAATGGATATTCCCTGTCAGTTCTTCAGCCCTCAAGCTTATTCTTTAGCCAACACTCAGAGAGAGCTTTAAAACTACAAACTGGCATACCTCCACCACTGTCAGTGTTTAAGGAAAATTTGGGAGAACAAAACTCCTTACCGTGACTTTGGATGCCTCAATTAACTGGTCTGGATTCTGCCTGTGCTTGCTTCTGTATACTTCTCTAGCTGAATCCTGTGTCATGTTTCCCCTAGCCTCCATAAGCCTGCCACCCTGGCTGCCATTCAGTTTCATGAGGACATCATGGTCTACATGTAAGGCTCCACTGGTTTGAAAAGACTTATCTACTCTCTGCCCTGCTAATACATATGTGTTCTTCATAGGTCAGCTCGACCATCACTTTACTAAAGGAATCTACCCTCACCGCCTTAGCTATTGCAAATCCCCTGTAATACATTGTCATGGAGCCACGTACACATCTTGTGCAGCTTTTACAACAGAGGATGTTTTACACTTGATTAAGGCTTCTCTCTCCTGTTCTACTGTAAGCTCCAAAGAGCAAGGAATCTTATCTGCCTTAACTCTTTATTACATCCTGGATGCCAGAGGTAGGTACTCAAAAATACCTATTGAATGAGGGAATTCATGCCCCAGGGTATGAAATCTGTTGTCTGGATGAACTGAAGTGATCCTCCTTCCCCTTTTGCTCTACCAACTTCCTTTTAATCCATTAACAATTTCTACTGATTTCCTCTACCAAATATAAGGTAATTCTTCTGCCACTGCTGAGTTCAGATAACCAACTTACCTTTACTTGCAGCAACATGCAATCAACTCTCCCCATCCCCACTCTTAACTTCATTTTATTGGTTCTCTAGTTCCCTATAATGTAGCTGGAGTTATCTTCCTAAATTGCAAAACTAACTGGTTCCTCAATTTGCACTCAGGTTAAAGTCCAAAGTAATTCTGAGGCCTTTAATGAGTTGACCATATCCATTCAACCCCACTCCCTTCTACTGCCCTTCTCTAATTCATGGTGGGGATTTCAAAACACCCTTTCCTCCACCTGGGCTCTCTTCCCTGACCTGTTACCCATATCACAGGTCTTAATTTAGAAGCCACCTACCTTTGCCAGCCCTTCCCCATCCCCCAGACTTTGGGTTAGGTGATGTCAAAACGCCTATCAACTTTTTCAACAATACAGCTTCTTTCACACTATACCTTTACCACGTAGCAGTTGCTACGTGGTAAACGTAGTCTTGACTTGATTTAATTGGGTAAATCAGATGAAGTAATATCATTGGTAGCCCTGTAAGACATATTTATGCATGAGTTGAGCATGAATGATTTTCTGCTGAAGAATGAGAAAAGAAGGATGCGTGAATGCTTGAATAAAAGCAGGATATTAAGAGGAAGGTGTATTATAGCATCCAGTTCCCTATGGGATTCATGCATAAGTTCTGAGGCAGGGTTGCATTATGACTTTTGTGGGCTCTAGGCACTTTTGTCTTCATGGGCCCCTTCACACACACACACACACACACACACACACACACACACACACACACACAGAAATACATTTGAATAAGTTGGCATAAAGATGAATATATTAATATTACATAATAAAGCATTTCCTCAACCTGATAGTTCTTTATTTCTGATTTTAAAAGAAATTAAAGAATTTTCATGGACCTTGAAAATATTGTAGGCCCTATGTGCTGTGCCTTCTTGATGAGTCAGCCCTGACTGAAGGTCATGCAATGCTGGTCTGGCATCTAGAGTGTTCTGCAGCTCTCAAATGCCTCAGATGAAGGGGTGGTTACAGAAATGGTGGGACATCTACGGGAGAAAGCAGATGCTCCAAATACAGTGGACACTAGTGCTTGGAAAGGGAGCCTGTTAGGACAACAGTAACCCAAAGGGCATGAATATGTTCTTGAAGGCTTGTGACATTGTCTTTTATGAGCCCCAGAAATAGAAAAGTGTTACTTTGTGTGATCATCAAGGTCCCAACAGGAAACAGATGGCACACTCAATAGGAGAGGGCATGGAGTGTTTATTCACAGAGGTAGTATTTACAAAGGTGTGTGTGTAGGAGAAGCAGAAGGCAGAGGGCATGGAAACTGTGGATTTATTCCACCCAGGTCAACCTCAAGGGCAGAGAGCAGGGTGGATGAGGAAGGAGAGTGGGTCAGCAGGGACAATGGGAAATCTGATTTCTTAATGCTAATACAGTCATACTTGTGCTCACAGGCTGATGTTATCTGGGGTCATTCAGGTTAAGCCTATTTATTGTTTATATCCTTCACTAGATGGAAAACTCAATGACCAAGAGATGATGTAGACCATCCATGATTGTATCTTTAGCACCTTGCACATCACCAGGTACAGAGTAGATGCTTAATGAGTATTTGTTAAATAGATGGATGAATGAATGAGTGAGTGAATAAAAACAAATTTCTGAGATTTTTCTCTTCTAAAGTCAGGAATGCCAAAGGATGACTAGAAAAAAAGGATGTGTCTTCCAGAAGAAGATATGGACCCAGCTGGTCAATGGAGATCACGGCGATTGTCTGAGGGAGTAAAAGGTCTCCAAGACAAAGCTGCCTTTGCAGGGCTTCCCTGGTGGCGCAGTGGTTGGGAGTCCGCCTGCCGATGCAGGGGACACGGGTTCGTGCCCCAGTCCGGGAAGATCCCACATGCCGCGGAGCGGCTGAGCCCGTGAGCCATGGCCGCTGAGCCTGCGCATCCAGAGCCTGTGTTCCGCAACGGGAGAGGCCACAACAGTGAGAGGCCCGCATACCGCAAAAAAACAGAAAAGTTGCCTTTGCAGAGACAATCTGGGGGGTGGGGGTAGCCTGAGCATGGTGCCTTAAACTCTAGGGATCATAAAATGAAGGTGATTAATTAATATTCCAACTTGTGTATTAAGAAACTATAGTACTTGTAGTTAATGTGATAGCTGTTGATTAATTTCACTCTTGCCCACTCATTCTAGCAAACAAGTCTGTGCTAGGGGCCCTGGGTTGTCCAATAGGTTATACTTTAGAGGTTGGGTGGTTGGGGTGAAGGAGCGTGTGACAGCATCTTACCCATCCATACCCCACACTAAGCCAAGTTCTCTATGTTATCTCTATTAACCAACCTGGTTTGCCTAACCTATCAACACATCCTAGTTTTACCACTGAAAGTCCCACATCCTGGAAAATCCCTCCATTGGAGGCAGACTGGGAAAGTAAGCCCTATTACCTCAGCATAGGAGTTACTGATTATTTCTCAAAATGTGTTTGATGAATGCAATTACTGCTGCACATTTCTTTATTTTGTTCAGTAGAGTTTCCATTTTTCTTTCTTGTTTCTGTTATTGTCTTAGAGATTATATTTGATTTTAATCATTAAAAAAGTTTCTAAATAATAATATTGGTATTACTGGTATTTATTTCAATTCTCCAGTATATTATCCTTGTCAGCCAAGGTCAGGAACTTGAGAAGAGAGTGGGCATCATGTGAATTGCAATCTATTTTATTTCCCCAATTTTGTTCTTGGAGTTGAAGCAGTGTCCAAGATCTCTGAAAGCCAAAGACAATCCTTCCTCTTCTCAAGGGGCATGCTATACTTTCATTGGAATTGCTCACAATCAGATTTGCTTACAGACTGCAAGGTGGGCAAAATGACTATCTAAATTTACCCTGTAACTTTCACATGCCTCAGAGAAAGTAAGTAACAAATGACATATATGCTTTCCTTCTTCCAAAGACTACTGGTGGGTGGAATCCTCAAACTCAAAGAAAAGGAAAACCATATGGGCATAAGATGGACTTTGTGTTAAAAGTGGATTTCTTTTCCTGTAATGAATTGTTCCATACTTTTATGTAAATAAAATTTTTTAAAGTTTCTCTAGAATACAACTATTACAGCTTGCCCACTGAGTGGGTATGTTGTAAAAGAAAGTAGTGAGAACATGAGCAATTTTTAAGTTGCTTTTAGCCTATGTGAAATTAAAGATGCCACAACTGATGTGTCCACGTGTGAATTAAATTCCTAGAGTCACTTACTTTACCCAAGGGCTGAATATCACCTAGCCTGATATGGACTCCATTCCAAGAAATGCTGAACCCCTGATGTGGGCTGAAGTGAGTTGATGATATTCTCCTTGGGTAACTGTTCGGGTAAATCTAACTGAAATCTCTTGGGCCAATGTGAGTCTTTGACATAGAACATATCTAAATGCTTTTTTGAATTTCTATTCTAACTGTGAGCAATCTTCTTTATTACTATTTCTAAACTTCTGGGTGTAATACACATCAAATAATCACCCTCCTTGAAACTAACTGAGTGGCTCCAGTTCAGTGATAGAATGATCAAGAGAAATTCTTCATTAAGATAAATCAAGCTTTGTTCGAAAAGGGAGAAATCATTATGCTTAGTTCCTGCTTAATTAGAGGGTAAAAGTTGCTTAATCAATACTTGAATTGTGACAGTTACCATATTAATGTTGATAATAAATAACATTATTTGTTCCTTACTCTTAAGGCATTAAATAATCTGCAAGCATTACCTCATTTAATCCTATAAGGTGGATATAATCATCCCCATCTTATGAGTAAGTAAACTGAGCTATGGAAAGATTAAACCATGGAAGTTCACATAGCTAGTAAGAGGTAGAGACAGGAAAGGATACAAGTGTCTTTCTGACAGAACCAACTCTCTTTAATACTATGAAAATCCAGTAAAACCACACATTTTTTAAAGCTTAGCTGCTGAACCAGGGTGCCTTTCTACAGGCAAAGATGTGAAACAATCTAGGGACTTCCCTGGTGGTGCAGTGGTTAAGAATCTGCCTGCCAGTGCAGGGGAAACAAGTTTGAGCCCTGGTCTGGGAAGATCCCACATGCCGCGGAGCAACTAAGCCCATGCACAACAACTACTGAGCCTGTGCTCTAGAGCCTGCGAGCCACAACTACTGAGCCCACGTGCCACAACTACTGAAGCCCATGCCCCTAGAACCCGTGCTCCACAATAAGAGAAGCCACCACAACAAGAAGCCCGTGCACCTCAACAAAGAGTAGTCCCCACTCGCCGCAACTAGAGAAAGCCCAGGCACAGCAACGAAGACCCAGCACAGCTAAAAATTAATTTTTTTTAAAAAAAGAAACAATCTAAAAAAGAATACTTTTGAATAATTGAGGGCAGTTTTCTAGGCAGCCCTCAGGCCATAAGCTATGCATTTCTCATATGAAGTGAGTCCTTTCTCAACAGAACTTCTACTTCATTCTTGTAGGGAGTTTGCAGGTATTTAATAGCCAACTATTTTACAAAGGCTATTTGGTGATCATACTCAGATTGGAGAAAATGCCTTTCTCCACACTGCTTTGTTCAGGCTCAAATAAAACCTATTTAAGTTCGAAATAATGTTGAAGTTTATATGGTACAAGGCAGAGGGTCTCTGCATTTAAAGTTTTTCATTATATCTCTTCATGTTTTCTTTCCTTCTTGAACTGGTCAACCCTAAAGCCACTGGGTGTGTCAGAACAAGGTAGATGACCTGGGTTAATAGAGGTGTGCAGCCATGGTAGCCCAAAGTGGAATGTTGGAGCTCAAATGAAGTGAAGAGGGCTTCCATGCAGTGGAAAGTGGACTGAGCACAAAGAAACATTTATGCCTGGGAGTGGCCTAGCATGGTATTTCAGAGACCAAGTAAGATGAGGAGGGTGTCCACACACCCTGGTTTGGCACAAGATAAGGAGGGCATGCATACTGGATGCAGACTAGCGGCAGAGAGGGGAGATTGGTTACCTACAGGGTCTTGACCCAAAAAAAAAAAAAGATGTAAATGACAATGGAATTAAGTTTCTCATTGTTGAAAAAAGATGTTACAAGTATTGAAAGTAAAATACTACAATAAACCTTGTAGTTGGGATTATAATTTATAAATTTATAAATTTATTCTCATTGTTGAAAAAAGATGTTACAAGTATTGAAAGTAAAATACTACAATAAACCTTGTAGTTGGGATTATAATTGGAAGTATCTGCGTGAATATATAGAATGGGGAGATAGATGGATAGAGATGATAGATAGATAAAGTGTATGTATACCCACAAACACATATACTCACATATATTCTCTAGGTTTGTCTGCTGAGAGGATCTGGGAGTAGCACATCTCAATAGCAGAAAACACACTTATATCCCAGATCTTGGCTTCTAAAAACCATTCTCCACTAAAAGGACAAAGGATCTTTGGAGAAATGGTTTATTCCAGGGCTGTGGTAAAAGAAACACAAGATAAGTCTGGAATACCTTGTTGCACCAGAAATCAAAGAAGTACAGGTCTCCATCATTCTTTGAGACCTGTTAAAAGGACATGGAGCACAGCTTGAAGGGCTGCTATTGATCAAATCTGCGACAGTTTGTCATCAAAATAAATAATGCTTGTAGGGACTTCCCTGGTGGCACAGTGGTTGAGAATCCACCTGCCAATGCAGGGAACACAGGTTCGATCCCTTGTCCGGGAAGATTCCACATGCCACGGAGCAACTAAGCCCGTGTGCCACAACTACTGGGCCTGTGCTCTAGAGCCCACGAATCACACCTGCTGAAGCTCACGTGCCTAGAGCCCATGCTGCACAACAAGAGAAGCCACAGCAATGAGAAGCCTGTGCACCGCGACAAAGAGTAGCCCCTGCTCACTGCAACTAGAGAAAGGCTGCACGCAGCAATGAAGACCCAACACAGCCAAAAATAAATAAATAAATAAATTTATAAAAAAGTAATGCTTGTAAATAATCATAGTTCATTGAATAAAATTGGAAATCATGAATCCAAGCAGGTATAAAAGAGTGGATAAATTAAAATGATATAAATGAACAAATTTAAAGTTCAGTGAAAAATAAGCTATTTGCACAGCTTCAAAGTACCTAGCCACAGAAGTACTTATTAAGTAGAAAAGGAGCAAGTAACTTTAAGGTAGAGAAACCTGGGCAGGCACTGCCTTAAACAAGTGGCCTAAATGAACAACATCAATAGTGGACCCATCAGATTTATGTGCTACTTTATAAGATGCAGTAAAAACATAGCACCGTTTTTGTGATTTTTCTTGTCAAAAATACAATAATCCATTTCTAATCATGAGGAACATCAGACAAACTCAATTTAAGAGATATTCTATCTGGCCTTTTATCTTCTAAAGTATCAAGGGCATTAAAGTTAAGACTAAGAAACTGTGCCAGAATGAAGGAGCTAATGACAAATAAATGCAACCCGAGATTCTGGATTGAATCTTTCATTATAAATATGTTATTGGGATAACTGACAAATCTTGAATGAGGTCTGAGGATTAAATGGCAACAATGCATCAGTGTTAACTTCCTGATTTTGATGGTTGTATTGTGGTTATTTAGGAGAATGCCCTTATTTGGGGGGAAATAACACACTAAAGCATTTAAAAGAAATGAGGCTTAGGTCAACAACTTACTCTTCAGTGGTTTTGGGGAAAAAAGATGATCTTTGCACTATATTTGAAACTTTTTGTAAGTTTGAGAGCCTTTCAAAATTCAATAAAATATTTTAAACTAGGGTTTCCCTGGTGGCGCAGTGGTTGAGAGTCCGCCTGCCGATGCAGGGGACGCGGGTTCATGCCCCGGTCCGGGAAGATCCCACATGCCGCAGAGCGGCTGCCCCCGTGAGCCATGGCCGCTGAGCCTGTGCGTCCGGAGCCTGTGCTCCGCAACGGGAGAGGCCACAACAGTGAGAGGCCCGCGTATCGCAAAAAAAAAAAAAATATATATATATATATATATATATATATATATATATTTATTTATTTATTTATTTTTATATATATATATATATTTTAAAAGTAAATCTTTTATTACAATCACCTCTGCAATTTGCTAATTTGTAAATTGTGTCAGCTCTGACACAGGGTTATCATTAGATTAGGATGTCCGTATCATAGGACACAGAAACATATCAGAGAATGAGGATAAACAAAGCAAAGAAAGGAAAAGGGCCTACATCAGAATCCCAGCAGCACTCAGAACTGAGGGTTTCTCTAACACCCTAATGGATAGGGATTTATAGTTACTGTATACTTATAAGTTACTATGAGAATACAGTTAAATAAACTTCCAAATTTATTTAATAGTGAAGTTCATTCTTCTCAATTTATCCTTTTGGTGAAAGTTTGAAGTCTTGTGTTTAGAAGATGTCAAATTGCAGGGATTCAGTGGTCCTTGCTCTTATGGTTAACAACAGGTAAAACACGCCTTCACAGGGTGATCTCTGAATAGGGAAAACTATTGTCAGGGGTTTGAGCCATTGATTTTGATGGAAGCCCAGTCTGCCTCATTTACAAAGCCTATGGGGCAAACTCTAGGATTTTAAGTGAAGTGCAATTCATTTTGGGAGAAAAATCAGCTAACTTCTAATTCAGTCTACTTTTAATCAGTGGAAAAATCACAATGCACTCACTTATATATGCATACTATCTATATTTAGAAGAAAAATAGAGTTGAGAGATTCTTGAGTTACCAAAGTCTGTCAAATTTCAGTCAAAAAATGTCAATAGAAATTTCTCAATTTTCAATTTACCAATATTTACAAATTTAAAGTAATTTTATACAATTTTATTTCAATGTAGAAAATTCAAATGCCTTAGAAATTTATTATTCTTTATTCCCTATTTTTAAACCTTTCCTTTAAGCTGATGTGCCTTCATTTCTTTTTTATTTTCAAATTCCTTCTCAATAAAAATAGGGTTCTTTTGGTGTTTCTCTTTAAAGGGATAAATATCAATATGAGTTTTCAGGAATATGATAACTAAACATTTAGATATATGAAGTAACTGACATCCACACCCACAGTTTAATTTATTGTTTTTTACACCAAAAGAAAAAAAAATATGAGGTCCAATGTTATTTAATTTTCAATATAGAGTAAATGAAATACCTGTTTTTTTAAAATTTTATATTATTGATTAATAAGGATAAGTGAACATTTCCCTTTAAAATAAATTACACTTTAAAGGAGAAAAATAATTTTTTCCACATGGAACTCAACTACAGAATACTAATTTCATCAAAGGTACTAGCTAGTTGTAGTTTTCCCCCCATTTTTAACCTGTAAGTGGCTTTCCTTGGCATTAATCACATAGTTCCATGTATCTATATTTATAATTTTAACAGATACTTCATAAATATGGAATCAGGCTATTATCTTGATAATGTGCCACTTTTCTATAAATACAGAGATAGGGTAATTACCACTAGAACTATTTGATAAAATTCAAAAATAGATAAATAATGAATAAGTCTTCCATTCAGTCATTAAAATTCAGAAAACAAAACAAAATATATTTAGCCATTATCCTTTTGATGAATTTGGCTCTCTGCCTTCAAACCACTACCAATTTCAGCTGGCATATAAGGAGCATTTTATGAATACTGCCCAGTGTGCAATGAACTGAACTGGAGACACTAGTCAATAACAGCCCATTAGCATTATCCAAATGAAGAAGCAAATTAAGCATAAAGAAAAATTTTTAAACAATATAAAAGTTGACATGCAAAATAGGAAAATCTAAGAAATTGTGAGTGAAGTTCAACCCGTCCTATAATCCGACTTATGCTTTGAAACTGGGAGGCAAGTTTATTCATGAATATAGGTCAGTTACTATAAATTCTAGGATCAGTAAGTAGTACAGGATGGTTATGTGATTTTTTTCCTGTTTATGACGTTATCACTACTGTGTGACATGGCCACTAAGAAAAGATAGTATATTCGTAGGTTGCATTAGTGTTAAAGTATCCAGTTAGGTGAATGAATTCTCAGACCTGTATATAGCATACTGTGTTCAGCCACTCATTTTAGAAATATTAGTTTTATTCTTGTTATGTTATGATCCTTCAATATTCAATACATTTCTCAGCAAACATTTATTTGGTACCCACCTACTATAGAATAGGACCTGTGATAATGGCTGCAATACAGTAATGAAGAAGGCATTGTTTCTATTTGCCCAAATAGACAATTTAAAAACCACAATAAGCTTATGATGGTGCTAAACAGTGTGTGTTAACAAGAACATACAGAAGAGCATCCAACTAGCTTTTGAGGAGTCAGGGAAGAATTTCCCCTGAAGGGATCGCTTCCTCTGAGAAGCTTTTCTAGACTGCCTGGTGCATGTCAGATTCTGGCAGGCACTCTTTACCTTTCCTTGAGGCCAGATCTCGCAGTTTGAAGTTTCATGTCTATTTGGGAGATTTTTTTCTGTTTGGTTTCTTCCATTAGATTTGAAGCACTAGGACCACACCAAGTTTGTATACCATTGTCTCCCCATTCCTGGAACCTAGCACAAGTTTAATAGCTGATAGAGTGAAGGGGATATTTAAGTTTAAACTCCAAGGACAAGTAGAAGTGTGTTCAGTAAGGAAGGAAAGGGATTCATTTCCACAGGTGGTCCAAAGGCTCTAAGGTGAGAAAAATCATCAACAGATTTAGGAACTAAAGTGAACCTAATGTGGCTGAAAATGGCAAATGAAGGTGGCTTGATAGGAGGTGGAGGGACATAAAAGAGAGAAGAGTTACAAGAGTTGAGGCTGAAGAAGTAAGCAGGAGTAAGAGGCTGGATCCACGAAAGCCTTGAGGAATGATTAAGATAATATATGTAAAATGATTAGCAAAATATCTGACACATGTAGGCATTCAATAAAAATGTTCTTTTATCATTAAGAATGTATTCTTTCACTTTTAATCACTTTTACATTGCAGATTAATTTTTAAAAATCTGATTCATCTTTATATATATATATATAAATTTACTTATTTATTTGTTTGTTTGTTTATTTTTGTCTGTGTTGGTCTTCATTGCTGCACGCGGGTTTTCTCTAGTTGCAGCGAGCAGGGGCTACTGTTTGTTGCGGTGCTCGGGCTTCTCATTGCAGTGGCTTCTCTTGTTGCGGAGCACGGGCTCTAGGCGCACGGGCTTCAGTAGTTGCGGCACATGGGCTCAGTAGTTGTGGCTCACAGGCTCTAAAGCACAGGCTCAGTAGTTGTGGCGCACGGACTTAGTTGCTCCGCAGCATGTGGGATCTTCCTGGACCAGGGATCAAACCCATGTCCCCTACATTGGCAGGCAGATACTTTACTACTGCACCACCAGGGAAATCCCCAGATTCAATTTTAATCAGGAGTTTTTCGAGATAAAGGAAAGTGGCATTTAACAAGATACAATCATTCATGGAGTTTACATTCTGGTAGGTGAGGGTGGGAAGAGAGATAAGCAATAAATAACCAAACTAAAAATTACCAGGTGGTGATAAAGACTAAGATGAAAATAAAACTGGGAGATGTGATGTGATAACTGGAAGGGTACATAAGATGGTTAAGAAAGAACTGTAGGAAGATGACTCTTAAGTTGAGATCTAAGTGACAAGAGTAAGGCAGTAGTATGGAGACGTGGGGATGAGCATTCTAGGAGCAGTTGGCACAGTTGTGTTTTCTGGGGGAAAAACAATTCAAGCTTAGAATTAAGGACTAGAAAAAAGACCAGTCTGGTGGGAGTGTAGTGAGCTAGGAGGAGAGTCACCAGCAGAAATGCTTTTGAAGAGCTAGGGAGGGGCCATATACATTTTTGTGGTCTATGGTTGGGAGTTTGAGTTTTATTTATAGTGCAATGGGGAAATTGGGTTGAAAGGAGGGGAGTTATTTAAATAGAATTATGTTTTAGAAATATCACTTTGGAGTGAAATGAATAGATTTCGTACTGAAGGAAATATTAAAAGATAAGTTAGCCATAGTACTTGCTCATTGGGGAAAAAGATAGGTAATGATGATATAATACTCTTTGGTGGGCATGTATTCACAAGGGAAGAGAAACATTTACCCCTCTGGATAGAAGGCTTATCAGAGATGGTCCAGGCCATCATCATCTTTCACATGAGCTGGTACGATAGAAGTACTTTCCTCACCACTTCCACTATTGCCCCTCTTCAGTCACTCCTACAACAACAACCAGAGTGATTCTTTAAAGCACAGTCACACTTTCTCATTCTGCTGCTCGTAATCATCCCGTGTCTTTCAACTCGCTCAGAGTGACAACCAAGGTCTTCATTAACCACCAGTGAGAACATGTGTGAGCTGGCTCTTCTTCTGTTTATCTTTATACATCACCTGATACTCTCCTTCTCACTCCCTTTACTTCAGTCATTCCAGCCTTCCTGAGGTTCCTCTAACAAGCCTGACAAACAGGTCCTTACCTCAGGGCCTTTGCATTGACTGTTTCTTCTGCCCTGGCTGCTCTTCTCAAAAACATTTTCCTGGCTCAATTCCTCTATTCATTCTAGTCTCTAAAAACATCACCTTTACCAGTAGTTCTAACACTCATAACTTGGATAAAATATGCATATTGTGGTAGGCTGATCATGGCCTCCAAATATACAGGCACATCTTAATCTCTGGAACTTGTAAATGTTACTATGTTTGGAAAAAGGTCTTTGCAGCTGTGGTTAAGTTAAGGATCTTGAATGGAAGAGATTATCCTGGATTGTCCCTGTGGGCCTTAAACACTATCACAAGTGTCCTTATACAAGAGAGACAGAGTTAGATTAAACACACACACAGGAGATGATGTAAGATGTAGGCAAAGATTAGAGTGATGTGGCCTCAAACCAAGGAATGCCAGCAGCCACCAGAGCCTGGAAGAGGAGAGGAACAGATTTTCCTCCTAAAGCTTTTGGTATGAGAGCAGCTTTGCTGACACCTTGATATTGGAATTGTAGCCTCCAGAACTTCAAGAGAATAAAACTTCTATTGTTTTAGATACCAAATTTATGTATTTTGGTATAGCAGCAATAGGAAACAAATACATGTTTCAAATACTTATCCCTTTTAACTTGTTTTATTTTTCTTCCATAGCATTTATTATCTGCCATAATATGCAATTATTTGTTTGTGCGTGCCTGTCAGTCATGTTCTACCAGAATGTAAGCGCCGTAATGACAGGAACTTTTTGTGTTGTATCCCCATCTTAGAACGATGCCTGGGACATAGTTCTCAATAATTATTTGTGAGATGGAGGAAAGGAAGGAAGGCAGAGAGAGAAAAAGAGAGGGATGGAAATTGGGAGGGAGGGAAAGAGAAGGATAAAATTAAGAGAGAGCTAATAGTGATAATGAATAATAGTGATAAAGAATTTTCCTGACATAACTTTCTTTTTGGAATTAAAATACTATTCAAAAAAAGCTTGAAGTGATTTGAAAGATATTAAAAGCTTTGTAATTATTTAAAAGAAATCAAGAAATGTGGTTTTTGTTCATTTGTTGGTTTTTAGCATCAGGTAAGAAAGAAAGGGAGAGGAGGGAAAAAAGAAAATAACTTATTCAAAACTATTTCAAGATAGATAAACCTGGATAGTCTTACAAATATTAAATCAAATGGATCAAAATAAAATATTTTCCCACAAAAAAAAAGAGAAAAATAACAGGTCTAGATTTTTTGCAAGGGTGAGTTCTACTAAACAGTCAAACTATTCTGATCTTTACTATAAACTATACTAGTGTATAGAACAAAAGCATAATCCTCATCTAATCTGAGAAACCTAACGTAACCGTGATGACAAATCCAGACTAAGACAATTTGAGAAAGAAAAAGTACAACCTCAACTGGCATATAATTAAAGATGAAAAGAAAATTGCTAAAACTACATTAGCAAATCAAATACAGCAATGTATAAAAAAAGATAATATCTCGTGATCAAACTGGTCATATCCTTGGAATGCAACATTGATTTAACATTAGAAATTCACCAGATCAAAGGAGAAAAGTCATATGATATTCTCAAGAGATGCAGAGAAAAATTAGATATAATTCAACATCTATTAAGTAGTATTTTTTAATCTCAGCAAACAAGAAATAGTAAATAATTCTTTAATCGGGAAAAGAATATCTACAAAAACATATAGTAATCATCACATTTCATTGCAAAAGGGTGAAATTATTCTTTTGAACTTAGAAACAGGAGTTCTTGCTTTCCTCAATTCTATTAACATTGTACTAGAGGTCTAAGCAGTGCAATAAGGCAAGAACAGTAAAAAAAAAAAAAATAAACCAGATGTGGAAAAAAAGAAATAAAACTGTCATTATATAGAGATAATATGAGTTTGTACATAAAAATCCAAAAGAATCAAAAGATACATTAGGATAATTCATAGAGAGTTTACCAACTTTGTTGGATATAAAATTTAATTCATATTTCTATACATCAGCAGCAACCAACCACTAGAAAATGTAACCTTTAAAAAAAAGACACCTGGCTTCCCTGGTGGCGCAGTGGTTGAGAATCTGCCTGCTAATGCAGGGGACACGGGTTCGAGCCCTGGTCTGGGAGGATCCCACATGCCGCGGAGCAACTAGGCCCATGAGCCACAGCTACTGAGACTGCCTGTCCGGAGCCTGTGCTCAGCAACAAGAGAGGCTGCGATAGTGAGAGGCCCGTGTACCGTGATGAAGAGTGGCGCTCGCTTGCCACAACTAGAGGAAGCCCTCGCACAGAAACGAAGACCCAACACAGCAAAAATAAATTAATAAACTCCTAACCCCAACATCTTCTTTAAAAAAAAAAAAAGACACCATTTGCAATAGTATTAAAAAATAGAACGCTTCTCATAATCAATCTCACAAAAGTTGTACAGTTTTAAAACATAATCCCAAAATTCTTTGACAACTCTCCCATCACACAGTGGGATTTATGCCTGTCCCCTTGAACCTGAGTTCTGTAACTGCTTGACCAATAGAATCTAGTAGAAATGACACTGTACCATTTTCTAAACATAGGTCTTAAAGAAATTGACACTTCCATTTCCTATCTCTTAGAATGCTACCTGTTAGGACTTAGTCACCTTGCTGTGATGTGCTCCACCAGCTAGTCCTTGGGGAGGGACCACATGCAAAGGCCCTGAGACCACATGATGAAAGACACAGGGCTATCTCTATCTATAGCAGCTGCTCAAATCCTCCCTTCCCTAATCTTCCCAGAACCCTGACCACAGAAACCATTAGTGGCAAGAACAAGATTTTTGTTGTTTTTAAGAACGTAAGTTTTGGAATCGTGTATTACATCATCAATAGATAATCAGAATAATCTGCATGGAGAACTTTCTAAATTTTGCTGAATAACATTTTAAAAGATGGATGGAGTTACAGATTCAGTGCAATTCCATCAAAATCCCAACAATCCTTTTGGTGGCACTCCTTAAGAATAAGATGGACTCTTTCCTTTTCATATACCAAAACTTATTTTGAAGTAATAAATAGTTAGGTCAGTGTGGTATTGGAGCATAGATTAACAAGTTCACCAAGAAACAACACAGAGTTTGAAAACAGAACCACACAGTAATGAACAATTTTAATATAACACTGTAGACTGAGAAAGAATGGCATTTTCAATATACATTGTTGGGTGGTTCTCTATTTACAATGGAAAAGAACTTAAAGTGGACCCATACTTCACACCATATACACCCATCCATTCCAAATGGAGTAGAATTAAATGTGAAAGACAAAACTAAAAACTTTTACAAAAACTTAGAGGAGACCCTCTTTAAGACAGTCTACTAAAAATTTCAAAATTTAATAAGAACTGTAAAATTTAAGAAAAAGACAACTCAATAGGGGAAAAGGGCAAAAGTTATGGCCATGCACATTATAAAAGAGAAAACCCAAATCACCATTAAAATCATAAGAAACCTGAAAAGAGTGTATTTTACCATATTGTAAATTATACCTCGACAAACAAACCAAAATAAAAACGTGAAAAATACCTAACCTTATGACTAATCTTAGAAATACAATTTAAAATCACAACCAGAAAACATTTCTTACCTACCAAATTAACCAAAAAATAAAAATTCTGATAAAGGAAAGTTTTGGCAAAGATTTGAAGCAACTGGAATATCTATATGCTGTTGGTAGGAATACAAATTAGTACAATTTTGGAAACAATTCATTATTAATAAGGCAAGTTAAGAATGGCAGAGAATTCCACTCTTGATTTTATATCTTAGAGAAACTCTTACAAATGGGCACCAGGAAAACGGACAAGAATGCGGCACTGTGTGAAATTGCAAAAATTCTAGAAACAACTCAAATCCACCAACAGTAGAATGATTAAATATACTGTGGAAATCAAATATTGGAAAATATACACCAGTAGAAAATTCAAGGAACTAAATGTACAACAGAGTATATGCAGTATGAGACAATTTATATAAAAATTTAAATCATGAAAAACAACTTCATGCATTATTTAGGCATAGGAGAGACATAAAATAATAGGAGTGACTGAATTAAATCCTAATAATACAAAATCCAGAATTGTGGTTTCCTTGGAGGTGTGGCATTGAATGACATTATGGAGGGCACCCCAGTACTACACCTCTAGGTCTGGTGTCAAGCTTAATGTCCACAAAGTTGTTTACTATGTTATTTATTGTATCTTTATTTTAACTGAAATCATCCATAAATAGGTTTAAATTTTTAGGTCAGATGTTGGCTGCCTGAAAAATTTACAATCCCCTGTAAATGTGGTGGGTCATTATGACAAGTTAGGGTATAGAATATGTATTTCAAAGTATGAATGTTGGTTTTATGAGGAAGTTCGACCATTATTTCAAGGAATATGTTCTGAGTTTTAGAGAGAGTTCAGAGGTTGACATTCTAATCTTAACTGAAAGCAGACCTCTTAGCCTATGCTTCTACTTCAAAAGTGTCCTTTCCAGATAGCAGCAATGAAAAATATCTGAATCTTGAATAAGGGGGAATTAATTTTCAATAATCTCTTATAGATAACTAAGATTAAGGCAATACAGCAAGGTTAAAAGATCAGGATCTTTGCCTTCATTCTCAACTCTGCAACTGTGATAGTAATTGAAAAATATAACTGAAAACAACCTCAAGGTCAAAATGATGTATCTGTTTGCTTTTCTGAGATTCAAGATTCATTTCGACTAAATCCCTTTGAACTCTCTGTACCTGGTTTATCTGCCTAAGATGAGATACAGGGATCCATGTCACATAGAATTGTCTTCACGAGCTTTCTAGTCTTAGTTGGGGTTTTTTGTTTTTTAACTTCAGTAAAGGAATTTAAAATATTAAAAGCTGGGACACATGTTGATTATTTATGTAATTGGGCAGAATGAGATTAGATGAAGGCCAATCTAAGGAGCAGAGTCATCAACTGGGAAGAAATTTATAAATTAAAAATAAAGTAAATTTGAGAGTTAATTCCTTTTGCTGATGCCCTGGATACCTTGGGGAGTTGACATGTGACTGCTTTAAGAACAGTGAGGTGGAATTGTCCATGTCATGGCCTACATGAAGGGCCAGTTTGCATGGCAAATATTGTCACCCTTTATTCTGTACCTTAATTGACAGAGCTCAGGGTTGGAGAAAGAGACAAGTCACATTCATCAGGGAAAAGATTAAGTGCAGAAAAGTCATGAAATCCCTACCCTGTTAAACTCCCATCTCTTCAGTCAAATAATATTCTGTCTACAACATTCTATGGCTTACATTAACAATTTTTTGTCTGACTTATAAATTCTCAAGGTAATATTGTCTTTTTGTGTCCATATAGCATTTTCCTTTTCTGGAATCATAGCATCAGTGACAGAATTTTGTTGACATGTTGGGCCTTGATTTTGCCTACTTCTTGATGATAATATCTCTCTGTGACATTGTTTGGCATTTGCTCATGTGCTAATCTTCCATATGATTTTTAATTATTTTATCCAGATCTCTAAATGTTTTGACAAGTTAAGCTGCTCTGAATCATTTTCAACAACCTCAGCTCTGCGAAAGAATGCCTTCAATTAAAATAATAACAAGCGAACAGTTCAAGGAAAATTTTACAGAAAAAACAAGAAAGGAAGGCATAATTCCATTGTCTGTGCCTCACAGTTGAACACAAGCTTTTTCCCATAGAGACATAACTTTTGGTTTCCACTTTGCTGTTATTAAAGGCTCAAGGGTCTTCATCAAGTCCTGTGCTCTAACTGCTTTTTCAAAAAAAAAAAATTGTCCATTTGTGAGTAAAGTTCCAGCAAAGAAAAAAAAAAATGTATCTTGTTGCTAAGAACCTATAAATGCAAGATTTCAAGATGAGGAATGACCATGTTTTAATAAATTGTATGACGGGGGTTGGCTGTCCCATTCCACAGGCTGTAGAATCAAAAACATTCCACTCACACAGATATGCATGTTCCCATAAAATGAAACACAGTTTGAGGCAATGTGATCAACTGCAGCAGAATGAAATCTTGTCATTTACGTGACTAGTGATATGAGCACCCCAAGAGGGGTTGGTTATTAGCTATTGAAATATGGTTCTATGGGAAAGCATCATCACTGAGCAGTAAGATTAGAAAATTTCAACTGAGAAATTTTTTAGGAACATGTAAATCCTCAATTGTTATACATAACCCCTTTCTTAGGTTTTTTTTTCCTTCTAACAAAAACATACAAGATTTTTTAATATATAATTTAAAATAATGGTGAAACATGTAGATAAGTAAAAAGTGTTATAAAACCTGAAGTTTTCTCCCCCAATTATTCATGTTATCGAATTGGGTCCCAATGTTCAACACTTACAGAATCAATACTCACAGATGTTGGTAAAAAGGAAAGGTACCTTTAATCAGAATGCTGGCAATCTGGGGAGGTGGTGGACTCAACGTCCCCCAAAAACCACCTCCAAAGAGTCTGCTCAGCCATGAAAGCTTTTAAAGCCAAAAGGGAAGTAATCTCAGTTAATCATTGAGGTAGGGGGTCAGAGTCATCACCATCCACCACTGTGTGCAAGCTTGTCAACTCCTCATGACCTTTCTTTAGATGCTATCTTGTTCACACAGTTTGTTTGTGAGATTACTGAAGGGGAAGCTAGGGAAGAGATCTGGTCATCTGTTAATTACTTATTCTTCATTTCTACTTCCTTGATCTACAGAAAGAACCAACAAGTTAGGCAAAGTATTGTGTGACCAAAAGATTTGAAAGGTGTGGTAGGGCCCGAGATGAGTAGAGCATGGGGGTGCCTGGTTTAAGTTTAGCGACAAGACAAAGGGGTGTCTCCTGCAGAGAATTCTTTCCTGCAAAAAGCTTTTTTCCTACCAAAAGCTGTTTACATTCATGCACAGAAAGAACTTCAGAGAAAAAGAGTTACAATTTACTTTAAATGGAAAATTGAAGTTCATAAGAACACAAGAAACACATTGGATCAAACCCATGCTCTAGCAAGACCAATAGTCTATCTATTATCTATCTACCTATTATCACACCAAAAGATGCCTAATGATTGCCACCAAGGATGTTATTCTTAAAAAATCCGGACTTTCATTTCACATAATTAAATCAATGGTGTGTATATCAATGATTATTTACACGCCTCTTTATGCTCTTTAAAAATGTACAGATGGTCTCTTACTTTCCACTGCTTACTCCTATTTTAGGAAACGTTGGGGCTATGCTCATATAGCCTCATGCATATTGTAGAAATATGATACAATTTGTTCTATTTGAATATAAAGGGGTTTGCAGACTGAATTGTTTAACAGCCTTGTCCCCCATCTTGGATTGCCTTTACTCTGTTTAGTTTAAACAATATAGACACAAAAGGTATGCCAGCTCTAGTCAGAGGGATATTTGATCACGTGATATGAGAAGTTTCCAAAAGCTGATAAGGTTTGGTTTTCTTGTTGTACTCAGACTGAAAGTAATATTTTTCCAATGAAAGAGTCAGAAGAATCTGAAAAATCATAATCTGGAAAAGAGAAAGATACACAAAAAAGGGAAAGAACAGAAACAAGTTTGTTATACCAGAAAAAGCAAAGCAAAAGAGAGAAGAAAGTAATTCAAAGGGAAATAGAGTTAGCCAGCAATGTTTAAAGATGAAGGGTGGCTAATGAAGATGAAGGCCAAGGAAAAGGGTTGCCTTTAAATATTAAATGACATAATCATAAGGGCAGGAGGTTATGCCTCCAGTTTTTTGTTTTCTGGTTTTTTTTTTTTTTAGGAAAACAATCTATTGGGAAATAATAGAACTTTAACTTTGAAATCAGCAATGTAGCCAGTTATGATTTCTTCCTTGGTAATTGTGATTACTGAAAACTATATAAAACCTTTTCTTGTTCCCCTGAGAGTCTCTGTGCTGGAAATGCATCTCTGATAGCTCCTGTCTATTGGCTATTCCTTCTCCATTTCTCTCACCTAGTTGGATGTACCTAATTAGCATTTCCTCCACCTGGTTAAGAGTTCGTGAAAGAGGCTAGATGGGAATTCTCAGGACGTAGTATCTAGGAAGTCTGGCAAGGATAAACCATTGACCAGGGAAATATTGCCATCCTCCTTCTTCTTGCCCCCATCAGAACCCCAAAAGTATTTACCTATAATTAGGTGGTCATAAGTAAACTTAAGAAGAACAGTAAATAAAATTTAAATGTCACTGGACTGAGAAGGAATTAGATGGTGAGTAAATAGAGGCATTAACTCTAAGAATGTTTCTGAGAAATGTATTGCTAAAGAGGGAGGCAAGGCAGTAGTTCTGAGGGTTTTGCAAAAGGACATGCTACCTAGATGTTGGCATGGAGGAGATGCCCACCAGAGAATTTTGTGTATGGCTTGTGTATTATCAGTAGATGATTCCTTTCTACTTTATTGATTAATTAATGCTTCTGGTAAAAATAATTCTGGTTATGCTCAAGAAGTAGCCAACCATTGGTTCAAATGTTTTTCTATGATCCGTAATCTATGAGAATCACTGAGATATGCATGATAGTCTAAGCAAACAAACCTTTGAAACCTTCCATACTCTGTTTACAGACATTAAAAATCCATTACTCACAAAGTAAAAATTGTAATGTTTCAGTTAGATTTACCAACTTTGATCCTATTACCAACACAAGATTATTTCCCTTGCTTAATAGAAGTACATTGACTATTAGATTTCAGAAATTGTCATTTGGTGTCACTCTACTCTCAACCCCAAAATTTTTAGCCTGGAAAATCATAGATATGGCATTATTACTTTGAGTGAGATTTTTTTTCACCTTGGTGTGATAATGCCTTTGTTAAATGAAAGAGCTGGCATAGTTGTAGGGGTGGTAAAAATTCAGATGAGGAATACTTAAAGTAAAAATATTAAATGCATCCTTTGACAGGTTTTCCTATAGCAAGGATGAGAGAGAGACTTTAGAAGCATAGCCAGGACTCTCCAATGAGGCTTCGAATGGCCTTGTTTGGTCTGCATTGAGCTAATTACCTGGCTATCTGCCAAAAAGCCCCTTTACCTTGTGCTATGTAGACTCTAATGTTAGATAATATCTCATTTTTAATGCTAAGGAGTGGCATTTGATGTTGTTACTAGTATTTGGTGGAAAGCAAGGGACAGGAGGTCAGAAACCGTTTCCTGGGAAGTGCTCTTAAACTGCTTCCTCTGCAGCAGAAAAGGTGAACAAAGAGAAAGCCTGTAGCCAGCATCTCCTTATCCTTCATAAGAATAAAGACAAAGGAAAAGATTTAACATAACCTGCTCAGTGGTAACCTCAACTTTACAGTTTCAGAACAGCATAATTTGGGTATCTTATATGAGTCTGTCATATCCAAGCGTTTCAAAAATAAAACAGGAACAGCTTTTAATGCAATCTGTGTTTACTAATATGAGCTAATAAAATCTCATAATATTATTTTGTATTGCATTAATGGGTCCTGCATTATAAGATATTAGTTAAATCACCCATTATTTCAGTATTCGATGGGTTATTCATAGCAGAGTATGAGAGATCTGGTGGGAAGAAATAGGGTGCAGAAGTACAAATGGACTTTTTAAAATAGGTTTTTATAAGAGCTTGGTGAAGAAAGGAGAGAAAGGGAGCAATAATACAAAGAGGGCATGTGGTTATGGAAGACCTAAACCTTGTAGGAGGGGAAGGAGAGCTTCTAGAATTGCTGTGATGACTTGCAGGCTGCTCCAGTAAGTAGACATATTCAGAGATGACGGTGGTTTGATTGATAAGAGTGCTGTACCCTGAACTTGACCCTCGTTAAGCCTGCTGCCTTCCCTTATCTCCTCAAGTCTAAACACATGCACTTAAGGACTGAGACTGTGTCAGATGGACAGTAAGTATGTAATGGGGACTTTCCTCCAGGCTATCTGACCAAGAGCCTGTACATTACACTGCCTCCTTATCATAGTGTTTTGAAAAAGACCAAAACATATAACTCTGTGGTAAAGCAGATACTATTACTTACTAGAAGGGACTATGGACAGATGGAAGCAGAGATCAAATATTTATGAAAAACACCACGTGTTCTTGTACACCAAGAATGAGTATTAAGGCTAGACAAAGTGGATGGTCTGAAGTCTGGAGGTTGTCATCTACTTCGTGCATCAGTGTAATGAGAGAGTATGGATTCTTGTGAGTGAGGTAAGCATATAGAATATTTGTGAAGAGTATGATCTTGAAAAACCATTATTCTATGGTTTTAAATAGTGACTTCTCAAATCTATTGTTCCTTCAACAAGTATTAGTTGACTTTCTGTCATAAAATCTTTTCCAGTCATCCTTCTCCCTCCTTCTTACCTTTATTAGATTTTTAAAAAATTCAGTGTGTAATAATCTAGTACTGACTTTATTCATTTTGCTACTCAAACCAACCCAGGTTTGGCCCTTGGCAAAGTAATGGAACCTCCCAAGGGGATCATGGGGACTCCCGATTTACAGCTAATCAGTCAGAAGCTCAGGTACCAATCTGAACAAGTGATTGGCATCTGAAGCTGGTAGCGGAGAGTCTTGTGGGACTGAGCATTTAACCTATGGGAGCTGACTAGACAGTGTCAGAATTGAGTTAAATTGTAGGACATCCAGCTGGTGTCCCGGAATTTCTTGGTGTTGGGGAAGAAAAACCCACATGTGGTGTCAGAAGTGTTGTGAGGACGGTAGTAGTATTGTGAGAGTAAAAAAGAAACACAGGGGAAGTTAGTTTTTCATACACAGAACTGTTTCTGAAATTTTGCAATTAAATATAAGGCAATGTTGCTACAATGATGCAATGAATACCTTGCACATTTTTTTCATATTAATGGAGATGTATTAATACCTAGGTGAATACCTAGGGTTTGATGGACAAAAGTAAGTGCAAATGTAGTTCTATTAGATATTAGATATTACCAAATTCCATTCTGTAGGAATTTCCACGAGTAATATACTAGAGTGTCTGTTTCTCCACAACCTTAACACAGTAATATGTGCTCAACATTCAAATTTTTGCCAAAGCGATAGGTAAAACTGGCATCTTAGTGGTTTTAATTTGAATTTCTTTTATTGTGAGTAAAGTTGGAAATATTTCCATATGTTTACAGGCTATTTTTATATCATTTTTTGTTAATTTCCTGTTTTCTCAATTTGTAAAAAGTTCTTTATATATTAGGAATATTAGCCTTCGATGTGTGACATACATTGTAAGTGTTTTCTCCCAGTTTGCCATTTGTATTTTGCCTCTGATGATTTTTGCCATGCCCCCAATTTTTTTTTAGATATTTAAATTTAGCAATATTGAACTGGATTTTGAGTTATAGTTAGAAAGCTTTTTCTTTCTCATCAGGTTCTAAAGAAATTCACCTACTTTTTCTACACGTATGGTTTTATTTTTATACTTAGACCTTCTATGCTTTCAGAGTTTATTTTTGTGTATGGTGTGAGGCATAAATCCAATTTTATCTTTATACAAATGGCTGTCCATTTGTCACAACAGCATTTATTAAAACATCCATCTTTGTCCCTGATGATCTGATAATTTTTAATATAGTACTACATATATAAAAAAGTCACATTTCATTATCAATAGCTCCTTTATGCCAGCTGCTATTGCTATATTAATATTCCCAAACACAGTTGTTATTATATAACATTTACCCTATCCTAAATAAGAGCACCCAAGCAACCAATATGTGACAGTTTTTAAATTAAGTATGAAAGTTTAAGCTTACTGCCGCTTCTTGCAATATGGCAGACAAGGTATTCTGAAAAAGCTCTATTTAAGACATGTAGAAATTCTGGATAAGAGTCAATAACCAACACTGATAATGCATTTCTAGGCTTAAAAGAAAATAAGTTAAACCAAAATGAAGAGAAAACTGAAATCTGATCAGGAAACAGGATGGGAAGCAGGAGTTGAGTTATTTGTCAATATCAGGAAATAAACTGCTATGACCTTTAGCCCATATAAGGCAGGAAAACTAAACTACGATCCCAGAAAAAGCCAGATCTCTTAATAGTATTCCCTTAAAGAAAGGGTAGAATTTTTAAAAATCTATCTTGTGGCTCACAGGGAAATCTTGGGCCAGCCAATCCCACTTCTTACAATATAGTCTCAAGAAATGCTTGTAGTGCATACATGTGCCAGGAGACATGTACAAACATAAAAATAAGTCAAATATCTAAGACTTTTAAAAAATTGTGATGAACTCATTTAATAGAAAAATACAGCATTAGAAATGAATACTCCACCCCAATATCAACACAGATGAAACTCACAAACAATGTTGAGCAAAAGAGTAAGTAAGATACATGTTTTCAATTTAAAATACGTGTAAAGTAAAGGATGCATCTTATCTAGGCATGTCTACATAAGTGGTATACTATGAAGATGTTCAAAGAAATGATAAATACAAAACTCTGCTTGTGTTCAAACTCTGGAAGTGGAGAAGAAAGTGAGTGTAATGAGTGCATGGAGGGCTTCAAAGTGTTAATAATGTTTTATTTCTCAAGCCGGGTGTTATTTTATTAACATCTGTTTATATCTTATATTCAGTTCATTTATTTACCTTACAAAGATTTGTCAATCACCTACTATGTGGCAGATGTCATTCAAGGCAGCTGGCGAACAAAACAGATGAAAAATCGTGGCTTTGGTGGAGTTTGTGTTCTAGAAGAGGAATACAAAAATAAATTTTAAAATACTATAAGTAAAAAACTATACAGTATGTAAGAGGAAAACGAATAGCAACATAGGTGGTGTTGGTAGTACAGGTGGTAGAAGGAAGTTTTATTCGGCATAATGTAGGGTGGGAGGTCTCACTGAGGTGGCATTTGAGCAAAGACCTAAAGAAAATGAGGGAGGATAAGATATTTTGAAAGAAGAGCATTTTAGCAGGTACAACAGCTAGTGCAAAGCCCTAAGGCTGGAGCATGCCTAGAGTGTTCATGGATTAGCAAAGATGCCAACATTGTTGGAGCAGAGTGAATAGAAGAGAAAGTAGCAGAAAATGAGGTCAGAATTGTAAAGGGTGGTGGTTACAGATATTCTAGGGCCTTGACGGCAAGTGTAAAGGTTTTGACTTTTGCTCTGAGTGAAAATGGGGAGTTAATACAAAACTATGAGCAGAGAAATGACTATTTTTTCTTCTAGTCTTATTGAGATATAATTGACATACAACACTGTATAAGTTTAAGGTATATAATGATTTGACTTACATACATCATGGAATGATTACTACAATAGATTTAGTGAACATCCATAATCTCATATAGGTACAACATTAAAGAAATAAAAAAAATTTTTCCTTGTGATGAGACCCCTTAGGATTTGCTCTCTTAACAACTTTCACATATACCACACAGCCGTGTTAGTTATTTTTATCATGTTGTACATTATATCCCTAGTACTTATTTATCTTTTAATTGGAAGTTTGCACCTTTTGACTACCTTCATCCAATTCCTCTTGCCCCAATTCCAAGCTGACATTTTTTTTTAAATTTCCTTTTTAAAATATCAGTTCCCTGAGGTGTGAAGAATAGACTGCAAGGGAACAAGGATATAAGTGAGATAACCAGTTAAAAGGCCACTGCAATAATCAAAGCAAGAGATGATGGTGATCTGAACCAAGATAGTAGTACAAGAGCTAGTGAGAAGTAGGCAGATTCTGCTCTGAATTTAGAGACAACAGGATTTCCGGATGGACAGAACATAAAATTAGAGAGGGACAAAAAAGAGTCTAGGAAAACTCCAAAGTGTTGGCCCTGGGCAAAAAGAATAGAGTTATCATTATCAAGTTAGCACTTCTTTTTCCTTGTAGTATTCTTTTGTAACTTACATATTTTTTAATAAATAGTATTATCCATACATATTATACTAGAAATTAATTTTCCCTTCAATATATGTCTTGGAGATCTTTCCGACTCATTACGTATAGGTCTAACATGTTCTTTTTGGTGACTGAAAAACATTCTTGGAGATTCTAGTATTCACATAGGTGATCCTTCCAACACCCTGGTCTCTCTATCCTACCACTTATTCCCATGGTCATACTTTAGACCTGTGCTGCCCAATATAGTAGTTATAAAAAAAAAAAAGAATAGAGTTATTATGAACTGACTTAGGAAAGACTGTGAATTTGAACAATAGAAATGTATATTCTCACAGTTCTGGTGGATGGAAGTCTGAGATCCAGGTGTCAGCAGGTTTGGTTTCTTCTGAGGCATCTCAGGCTTGCTCTATTCTCTTTGTGTGTTCACATGGTCCTTCTTCTTTGCACACATGTCTGGTGTCTCTCTGTGTATCCTAATCTCCTCTTCTTATAAGGACAACAGTCAGATTGGATTAGGGCCAACTCATAGGACCTCATTTTACCTTAATAATGTTTTTAAAAGCCCTATCTTCAAATACAATCACATTCAGAAGTATCACATTCAGAATGTGAACAATCACATTCAGGTTAAGACTTCCACATCTGAATTGGGGTTGGGAGTCAGAGGGTCTGGGACACAACTGAGCCCATAACAGTGGGTAAGTAGGTTTGGGATGGAAGATTAAGTAGTTTAAGTAAGTACATGTTAATTTAAGATATTTTGGACATCTACATTAGAGGTGTTGAGTAGGCAGTGTGACACATGGGTCTAGAATTCAGAGAAGAGATAATAGCTAAAGATATAAGTTTTAGTGCCAGCAGTGAAGTTTAAAGCCATGAGACTTGATGAGATCATCAAGGGAGTAAGTTTAAGCAGAGAAGAAAAAGAGGACCAAGGTTGGAGCCACTGGGCTCCCTAAAAGTAAGTAATTGACAATAAGCAAGAGCTATCAAAGGAAACTGACAAAAAACTCTAAGAAGAAGATTCAATAAGCCATGAAAAACAAGGCAAAAGTAGCAAGAAACAGGGAATGATGCAGTAAATATTACTGAGGGGTCAAATAAGATAAGGTCTAAGAATTGGTCAATGAATTTGTCAGTATGAAGGTCATTGGTGAAATTGTTAAGTGTTACATTGGTGAAGGACAGAAACCTGAGTGGAATGGGCTTAAGAGAGAATAAAACCAGAGAACCTGAAGTCAGAGTAAAGATAATTGTTTCAAGAAATTTTGTCTTAAAGCGAACAGAGGAAAAGGGGAATGGCTGATGAGGAATACGGGGTCAAGGGAAACTTATTTTTAAGATGGAAGAATAATGGTGATGAGAAAGATCCCATAGACAGGAGAAAATTGATGATGGAGAGAATTGATAGAGCAATTTCCTCAAGAGAATGAGCAAAACTGTGATCTGCTAGAGGGATTATCTTTAGATGGAAGGAGTAAAAACAATAACAGGCTTATATACATTATGTATAAATTATATATACCATGTATATAATGTACTGTATAACATATATATAATGCACTTATATATCATATATTATTTGCATATATATAAAGTATTTCAGGCTTAAGTCTCACTTAACTTTAAGAGTTAATATTTTGCCTGCCTCTCCCCCTGTTCCATTCTTCTGGAAAATGCCCACTCATACTAGGTGGGTGCTTCTGTAGAGGAATGTGGGCTGCTCATTGCTCAGTGGGACGAATATATGATTCACAACAGTTTATAGTAAATGGTTTAGGTATAGTCATGTGACCACTCAGTGTCCTTCCCTGAATTCTTCAAATAAGAGCTGAGGAAATGTTCTTCTTTCCCCTTTGATCTCAGTATTGCAAGGCTGTGAGCTTGAAACTTCCTGCCATATGGATAAGCTGTCCTAGAGAATAAAGCCCATAAAGAGACAAACAAAGAGAGGATGCAGAGAATAATTTATTCCTGACATCGTTTGTGTCCAGGGTTCTGGTTGTCTTTAAGGTCATCTCTACAGAGTCCTTCCCAGTAAACTGAATTGTGAATATCTTTTTTAGGTGAAGCTAAAAGAGGATAGTCAAGGTATTCAGGGACCTCCAGAGCTGATACAAATCATGCTTCTGGTCTTTTCTTTCTACCATAACATTTGTTCTTTGGGTTTCATCTGCACTAAATTGTAATTGCAATCAAACTTAACTTTTCCTCATCTCTCACACCTCACATCTTAATAATCAGCTAATTCTTCAGCCTCCACAATCAGTCTTTCCTGAGTCAGAGCCTCACCTCTGCCATTTTAATCCAAGCCACTTCCATGTCTCACCTTGTTGAATGAACAAATAATTCTTGATTCCTGACTTTTTTCTAGGTTTGCTCATTCTGTTTCCTCTACCAGGGGTTCGCCATCTACTCAGCCAATACTGTCCCCTGTACTATGTAGGGTCCTGATCCCTCCAACCTAAAGTGACTTTTCCCTCATTAAAACTCCTTATCTCTCTTATGTGACTCCTTTCATTTTTGCTTTGCCTATAGTTATTTGGGACCTCTTATAAGATGATAATCACATTGAGAGCAGTTTGAGTCAACACTGTTTATCTACAACCCCTTGTATATACTATGTTCTCAACAAGTATATATTATGCTAAGTTATTAAAAATTAACCTAGTATGTTTTTGCCATTTAAGAAAACTGTATTTGACTGGGGGAAATATTAAGCAATATAGGTTATGATATACTCTACTACTACTTACAAAGTGAATTTTGATAAATTTTAAGATTAGTAACAATGGGTGGTGAAAAGATGAGACTTTACGCCTCTTGGTATCCTTTGTTTCCATTATTTTATGTTCCCTTTTTCACTCTAAACTTTGTTTAAGACTGAGAAAATTGATCTGCAGACTGGGAGACCGGAGCACTGTGCCTGGCGAGAGGACGGTCGTCCGCGTGTTCACCGCCTCCTCCTCGGGCTTCGTGGCGATAAAGAAGAAGCAGCAGGATGTGGTTAGATTTCTGGAAGCCAACAAGATAAAGTCTGAGGAGGTGGACGTCACGATGTCAGAAGAGCAGAGGCAGCGGATGTACAAAAACATCCCCCCGGAGAAGGAGCCTGTTCAGGGCAACCCTCTGTCACCTCAGATATTTAATGGGGACCGATACTGTGCAGATTATGACAGTTTATTTGAATCCAAGGAAAGCAACACAGTCTTTTCATTCTTAGGCCTGAAATCACAGTTGGCATCAAAGGAAGAACCTTAGTGAAGACAAGTGGAAGAGGACGGAGATGCATTTTGCAGCACCCCTGGTACTCAGCACACACCTGCTTACCTAATGCATCAGTGTGACAGAAGCCACATGCATTATCAGTAACTTTGCTTGCCATGGAAAAGGTGTTTGGGGAACATCAGACATGGGTCTGATGGGATTGCATGAGTGCTTTAAACCAAATCAGGACCATGGTGGGTTTTTTTTCTTGTTTTCAGAATTGCCTGCAGTTGCCTCACTCACCCGGAGGTACTGTCACCTGTTACAGGTGTGCTTCCTGAATAACTGAGTGATAAGCAGGTGGCACCATCAGAGAGAAAGTACTGGATCTGTCCTGGGTTGTAGTTGATGCCAGGATTGCTGAGACCTTGCTTCTCTTCAGGCTACCAAGGTGGTATCCTTGAAATTAGTCTGCCAGGCTATTAGAATATTTTGATCAGAAAGAAAAAAAGCAATGTTGGTTGACAAAGGGCTAAAGATCTTTGCTGCAGATTCACGAACATCACTATTCCAGTGCTTGTCATAACTGAAGAAAAAGTTAGATGTTCTAGCCTCCTTTTGGTAATGGAAATTCTTACCCCCATAAATCCTCCAAGCCTCTACAGATGTTTCCAGAAATCACTGTTGCAGCAGTGTGTGATCAGAACCGAGTGACAGGGATGAAAAGAATTGCTCTTTTAAAAAATACATGCTTCTTTATCACTTACAAAGGAAAAGTTTCACCTAATGTGTAAGATTGCTTAAAAGATATATTTAAAGATGTGCACTGACAATTAATTTATAGAGACATAATCTGACTCGTACCTGAAAGCATTTCAGCTTTAGCAACTTTAGCAACTTATTTATGCGTAAGTGCACATATATTTTTAAACGCAGCTCCCCTAACTAATAGCTGCTTATATATTTTGCAAAGGGATCATATTTTTCGAGAAAGGAAGATCTCGGTTAAATATATTTTGTGAACCCTTGATGAGGCAAATTAAAAGATACTAATATTGCTGCACAATTTAATTTTTTTCCTGTGTTACTTTTCATTGGTCCTCTGACTCTGCCAGCTCATATCTCTGGCCAATGCACAGTCCCGGATTTTCAGAGTAACATAGATACGTGTTTTCATTCCATATATGAACACCAGTGATATTTCAGAACAGAGTACATACCAGAAAGGGGCTGTCAGAGACTCACTCTGAAATGTACTTGGCATGTGAAAATCTCTCCTTCCTTTGGAGTGGTTGCTGATAAACACTGAACCTGTTGACTTCATTAGGGCAAAGGCTCCTTTTCTGCATCCTTGTCCCTGCTCACAGTTTTAGAGTTTCTAGTTGCCAAACTTGGGAATAGTCTTGAATAGAATAAATTCAGAGGGTTGCCTAAGATATTCTGCTATTCCCAGCATCCTGATGGTGAACCTGCCCTTTAGATTCTGAGCAGGAAGTTTGTAAGAAATGGAGAGAACAGAAGAATTTAGGCCCTGTCACCTGTGTTCTCTCTCCCTCCTATTCTAAAGAACTTGTTGAATGCTAAAGCTGACATCCCAGCCTGAGATTTGCATCCCAGGACTACAGCCAGAAGAAAAGCATATAGGACTGTTCCAGTCCTATATGACTGGAACAGATACATAATCCACAATTTTCTCTCCCAGGAAAGCTGCTGTAAAATCATGGTTAAACTGCTTAGTTGGCATTAAATACGATCCAGGTCAAATTCCACTTGATAAATCCCAGGGACTATCCAGGAAATTGTTTTTGAACTGGATATTGTGTTAAAGTCTAAGAAGACTTAGAATTTCTTAAGATACAGCAATTTTTAAAAAGTTAATGTTGCAACGGTCTAACTTACATTTTGTCTACTCTTGCCAGTGAGTACCAAGAAGCAACTTGGTAAGATTGAGTCTTGGGGTTGTAGGATCAATACAATACTTGCTAGACCAAGAAAACTACTCTTGTTTGTCTCAAAACTTCTGAATTACTCTGGTTGTAGTAGGCCCAGTATGGCTGTCCTAAAGAGACTAGATGAATAGGAGTGCTAAATTATTTACCACAGTTACAGATCATCTACCCCACCCCACATTTTCTTTCTTTCTTTTCTTTTTTTTTTTTGGAGCAACAAAGAAATAGGAGAGATCAGCTTCAACTGGTATTGTACTTGTTATGAGCGAGCTAGAAGCACATTGTGTGGCATTTCCCTCAGTACCCAGGCTCTGCAGAGTCCTAAGGTATTGCCCTCTGGGACCACACCATGTTCAGAGAATACTGTGTCCTTACTTGTGTTTTACCAGCTGAATTCCAAACATGTAATGGTTTTCTTCATCCCTTCTTTAACTAGCTACCTTTAGATCTGGAGAATCACAGTCTTAAAAATCTAGGAAAGAAGTGGATGGGAATTGCAGACATAGATGTAATATCAAGAGCATTTTAAGACAGAATTTTTATTTCCTATACTAGGCTTGTTGGGGCAAAGAAAATGTGCTGCTAAAAATCAAATTATGCCATTTTAAAATGAAATAAAATACAGAATGCCATCCTGCTAGGTATATGCAGACCAGAAGAAAATTTAGTTGAGGAAGTACTTGTTTTTCCAGATTCTGGTATTCTATTAAAATCAAAGAGGAGAAAAGGAAGATTTTCTTTTTCTCTCAGGCTCTAATATATTTTATATTTGTTTCTGTTTTATAGATTTATTCAACACTCCCACATAGATGTTTTTATATTACATGAATTTAATAATGAACTAAACTTACTTTTGTCCTCTGTTGTTGAAAGGTACAAAAGCCTCTTTCTGGTTTGTTTTGTTTTGTTTTTTAATTTGATTTTGCTGTATAGGGTTTTGCCTTTTCTAGAAATGCTTTTCATGTAACATCTTTTCTAAAGTGTCAGAGCCCATTTTGATCTGCAAAATTATTGTTTTTAGATTTCGGTTTGTATGCATTTGTCTCTAAAGGCATTGGTGAAATCTCAGATTTTATATTCAGCATTAAAGAGGAATAAATTCCAGGAAAAAAAAAAAAGACTGAGAAAATTGAGCAATAATGAAGGAAAAGAATGTGGAAATGTGGCATTTCAGAAAACAACATGGATATGCCATTATTCTTGGACTGCAATATTTTGTTCCATGGAAAAATATCCTGACCTCAGTTCAAGATAGCCTTCATGAACAGAAACACATCAGTTGATACCTCCATATAATTGTTGACTTAGCAGCTGCCGTCCTTGCTTTATAAATATTGTCTCATTTTCGAAACTTATTTGCTTAAATAAAAGCTGCTGCTATGAGGCTTATAGGCTAATTATGCCTATTCACAAAATAATGTTTTAAATTTGTTGCTAAAAATTTCTGGATCTAGTAGCAAAATTATTGTAACATTAAAAATGCTATTTACCATTTGTAGTTAAGAGCTGATAGAGACCTGATTCACTGTGGGATGGACCACGCAAGGGTATGAATACCAGGAGGCAAGGGTGATTGGGGGTCATCTTAGAGGCGGCTGTCGCAGTATATTATGCAAATTAGAGAAACAATACTGTTTGTGAATAGTTTTGGGAGTCTTCAGGGCCCCTAGTATTCTCCATGGCCCCTGCATACCCTGAAGACAATGAAGAACAATTTGTCATTCTTGTGGGAAACATGGAATTAGTAGGCTGTGATCCTTGTGGCTCCTGAGCAAATGTCCCCAAGATCTGTGCGTCCTTTTCCCAGAATGTTTACATATTGCAATAAGGAAGGAGGATACGTAATGTCTACATATTCCCTGTTAGAAGTTCTTCTTTGTTTAGAAACTATGCTCAACTGCTTTCTACATTTCAAGTAAAGAAATTGTCAAGAAAGTAAAAAAAAAAAAAAAGGAGCAGATAGAGATAGCCCACGGCCTCATCAATACTCTTACACATTGAACAACTTACATCTCTTCTTTTAATACCACATTTTGTCAAACACATTAACATGAAATGACAGAGATTAAACATCTTATGACTGTGTAAGTAAAACCATCATGTTAGCATTAACATTCATACCAAACATTAGAACATCCTAAACTGAAGAGAATTCTAGCCCATGATCACCCATTCTAAAAATTTGAGTTTACAGATGGTGAACCTAAATAATAAAATGTATTATCCTATTAACCTATGCTAAGAAACCCCCATTGCATGCAAAAGCTAATAGTTTGTCACAGCTACAAAAATGAAAAAGCAGCACCATCAGACTAATAATGCCATATGATCTGCCATGTAATGAAAATACCAAATGTTATATTCCTGAAAAAAATGGGAATTTTTTTCTCTGGCTACGGAATGTTATGTTCCCTTTGGATTATCTTCTGTGGGCCCATTTTTACCCTGAGATAATAAAAGCTTTGTATGAGTAACCTAGGATAGACTACGGTCTTTTGAAACTAACTTTTTCTTACTGCCAAATAAATCTCTTTTAAATATGTTCTCTGTGAGGCAATCATGACATCCATTGGCCAACTGGATCTGGGGTTATGCCTGGATACTTTCCACATTGCACGTGGTTGTCAATTTGAATTGTGTATCAACTACCCATCATATCTGGCACATCTGTACTTAACATTGGCATTAATTTTACCCTATTGTTCTAATTGCAGTACTTTGATGTAATGACACCATTCAATTCACAGATGGTACTGGTGGGGGGTTTTCCCAAAAAAATATAATGTAATTTTAATTTGGAATGTGAGAATGCCAAAAATAAGAGCTTCATTGATTAAGTTATCCGAGCCTGCTAAACATTTGAACATTTGAAGTACATCGGAAAAACTGGGAGAGAGAACAGCAGGTTTCAGTACCAACCTACTGCAAATGTTTTGTTTTTTGATTATAGTCTCTGGGGCTCATAAGACTTATCTGTCCACAAACTAACTTTGACATACTTAGGAAAAGCAAAAAAATAAAGTCTATATTTTCAAAAAAATAAACTCCTTTTTTTAAAGGTGGAATCATTTGGTGAATTGAGAGGTCTGAAATTTGAAAAGTAATCATTTAATTTAAATGAATAAATTTTAAAACTACTTAAAGGATCATCACAGATCTGATGCCCATATATATATATATATATATATATATATATATATATATACACATATATACATATATATACATATATGGATATTCCTGTGACATCATGAAATAAAGCCTATTACAATTTGTATTTTATAGAATCAAATCAGGGGAAAATTGAGCAACTTTCCAAAGGTCACAGCATCCCTCATTGATGGAGGAATGACTAGAATACAGATCTCTACTTCTCATTTAAAACTATTTTATGACACATTACCCATTTTGTTGAGTCAAAAACTGCTGCCATGTTGTTTCAACAGGAAATTGACTACGGGGCGGCAAAGTGTGCAAAGGCAGGACTATTATACTTGGCTTTGGACGGGGTGGGAAGTGGGAGGGACGTTAACTGTATGAACAACTCATTTGAGTAATTTACCTAGAAATAAAAACAGAACCTGGAGGAAGTCATGAAGGGAATGAGAAGCATCTGACGGCAGTGTGAGTGAACATCCAAAAGGCCTACGCCACTAATCATCCATGTACTTTAGTAAAAGCAGGAAGTCAGGAGCTGAGAAAATTCTAACATTGCTGGGTGTGTCTGATGAAGTGATAGGATGGACTCATTGATTTTTTTTTTCAGTAGACTTTTATGGGACCAAAGGATTCCCAAGGAAGAGCTCCAAAGTTCTCCCCACTTCTGTGTGAAAGACAGAGTGACTTCAGTTCAGTGATCAGCTAGGAAGTGCTGTTATTTGGCCCCATAAATATTGACGGTATTGGAAGCCCCATAGCTTGAAGTTTGAGTTTTACTTCATTATAAAATTCATGGGCTGGTATGTCTTTGGGATACTTGTTTTAAATACGCAACATTCTTAGGGCAGTGGTATCCCTACACCCTGGCCCCTGCCAGTGGTCAGAGGAAGCCCCAGCCCGTTAAAAGTGCCAACTTTTGTTACTTAGCATAAAGGATGTGTGAACACTGTATTAGGTCATGATAGGAGGCTGGCCTGGGAGGCCGTAGATTCATTAAATAGTAACGGCTCACTTTGAACATACTTTTGGAATTTTCACCTGCATCTCTCACCATCCTCTTTCCTCCAAGGCCCTCCCATTGTTGACATAAGCTGTAGTTATTTAGTTAAATGGCATCTACCATGTAAAAAGTTGTACTAAGTTCTGTTTCCATCTCTGTGTTCATTGTGGAATTTCAACATCTCCAAATTTATATCACCCTTATCTGCAGTGATCAGTATTAAAATGTTAGACTACACATGATTTTTCTGAATTACCAGTAAATTAGGTATCATGAAGTCAATTAGAAGCCTCACTTGGGAAAGCACAAATCCTACTTCATGGTGGCTTTTCAAATCTTTAAGCATTCTTATATGCACTGGGGTCCATGGAGAGCTAATTCTGGAAAGTGTGTGTGTACCAAGAACCTTGGAACTCAGCCTCCAAGGTTGTGACTCCCAGCTGTGAAAGGTTGTGACTCCCAGCTCAGTGCTTTGATATACTGCACAGAATCATGGGAAGAAGGCCATGAAAGAAGTCCTGATAGCATAAAGCTCACTCTCCTCTTAGCCAATAAAGAGGCATCTTCAATTTAGACATGCAACCTTTCTGAGTAAGTAAACAGTATTACGGAGCCACTTCACACTTCTATTTTTCACCACTTTTTCTTTTAATCATCATCTAGAAGTGATTTCTCTTCCACGGATTCCCTACCATCCCTCCATTCCATTTTGGTTTATCTGTTTCTATATCCCTATTACCATAATTTTCTAAAAAGTTTTTCTCTCCAGGTATATATTTTTATTTTACATATATGCCTGTATGTGTGTGTATATACAAACTTCCTCATGTATTGCCAAAAGTAATTGTGTTCTAATTAATTTTTGAGGCTCGTGCAGCTGTTGATTGAAGTGGCCATTACAAGATGATTTAGCATGTAATTTTAGAATCACATACTGCAAGTTTGAAAAGATCTACACCTGTGTTTACCTGTGTACTAGAACTGGTTCTAGGGAAATCCAGATGAGACCCAGGTGCCCAACCCACTTTGTTGCAATATTTACATTTTTCAGTAAATATGTTTATGCCTCACATTTCTTGTTACACAGCCCTAATTATGATGAACAGCATTTCTATACCTCTCTCTGGGAAGTGGAATTCCTTTTCTTCGAGAAGTAGAAGTACAAAACTGACTTAGAGTCGTGCCAATTTTTCAAGCTTATTGGAATGAAGATTCCAGAGCATTGCTCTTCAGTGAGTCTCATCTTTTTTTTTTTTGTGGTACGCGGGCCTCTCACTGTTGTGGCCTCTCCCGTTGTGGAGCACAGGCTCCGCACGCGCACGGTCAGCAGGCATGGCTCACGGGCCCAGTCGCTCCGCGACATGTGGGATCTTCCCAGACCGGGGCACGAACCCGTGTCCCCTGCATCGGCAGGCGGACTCTCAACCACTGTGCCACCAGGGAAGCCCCAGTGAGTCTCATCTTAAGGCTGGTCTTTAGGTAACTAAAAGAGTAAAGCATCTTTCGCATAAAATCTGGGTGTAAGAGTAAAACAAATTATTAAGAGATTGGAGTGCAGAAGTTCAATGTATGATCAGATGAACTCAGAAACATTGTTACAGAGTGCACATGGCTTTTAAATTGACAATATGAAATATTTGCACTAAGTAACACTAATTTTTTTTTCTTGCAGCACTGAGGGTTTTAAATATGCTGCCTGCTGCCTTTCTTTTCACTTTATTCATTTGATATTCATTGTGATCAGAACTGAGAAATTCTGAAATGTGATCTTCCAGCTGAAAAGTTCTGGTTGTTAGGTTATTGGGTTTTAAAAATTCAGGCATGTTTTAATTAATTTTCTGAAATAAGGTCTAGACCATGACACTCAGAATATTCAAATTTTAAATGACCTAGGAATTTTCCAAGTAGCCTAAAATATGATTGCCAAACTAATATAAGTTTGATCTCATTGTCTTAATCATCCCGCTGACTCTTCTGTTGCTAAACCAAGAAATACTTTTTTCAGCTCTTCATATGTCCAGTTGTTCATTTTCACTGAACTTGGGGTTCCTTTGATCAAAATAAGTAGCAAGATGTGAATGTATTTTTAATAAGTCTGTGGAGTTGTTGATTAGCCTCAGCATTTTCTGGTAAATGTGAACTGAAAATTCTTTTAATTTTTTTTCTAAGTTTCTTTTCCTGAGTTTTTTTCTGAGTTCATAGTATTGACTTCTTAGCTTGTCTATACAGTAAGGATTTTTTCACACACAAGAGTACCTGTAAAACCACTTGATTCAGCATGCAATATTTTGAATGATCTGAAATCATCCACTGGGCTGATAATAAGATCATGTATCATTTCTCTGCCATCATTTGTAAGTGGTATTCATGTGCTGAGATTTAAGAAAATATTTCAACAATTTTACAGCCTCTACCATGTGCGTGTGTGCTAATAATAACTGAACCTTGTCTATGGCCAATAAACTTCTTCATAGGAAACATATTTAACTACGTTAATAATAGTAGAAATGAATTAAGGCTACTCAAATAACTTCCTTTAACTTTCTTAATACACTAGAACAGTGGTGTTTCTCTAATAATGGTTAGCACAACATGAATGCAAAATATTCATTGTTTATTTTATTCCTTGCAAAATGAAACAAAACACAGTTTCCTGAAGTCACATCTTTTATGTTACTATTTCTTTATTTAAAAGATGTTATGACATATAAATATGCAAAAAATTTGATTAGATTCCTGTTTTGTCATTGTCCTACATTTTGATATTTGGATTTCCATCAATCAAATATTCTGAAAAATACAAAGAGTGGTTCTTTCATATTTGGAATGCAATGTATGATATAAATCAATTAGAAAAAGATAAATACGTTTTAAATGAGACTCAACTGGCTTTAATTAGTGTCCTGAAGAAACAGAGAAAGAAACTACAATTTTTTGAGTGATTACTATGTTCTAGGGACTAAGCTAAGCATCTTACATCTTTCTACTCATTTGATCCTCATAACAGATCATATAATAATTCCTATTTTATAATTAGTGAAAATAAACTTTAGAGTATTTGGGAAAATTCTCACACATTTTCAAGTACATCCTTATAGAATTCCTGGAATATATGTATCTGTCTTTCAATTTTGAAATCACACTTAACTTTTGGGCAAAAATCACCTGCAAAATGTATAACAAATTTCCCATATACCTGATTTTAAGCTTCTCACACAAACATCAGTTACATCTATATGTCAAGGAACATCAAGCTAAATTAAAAATGAGTCAGCGTTTTTAGCATAATCACTAAGAGACTTCTTAATTAACCTGCCAATTCTTTCGAAAATAGCGTTCACTTTTGCTTTATAAGTGAGAGTAGATTAAGCAATTTTTCTTCCACTGATTTTTTTACTGACTGTAGCTATTACAGTTTCACACTATCTGTGACTACTGCATCATGTACGCAAGCAAGGACTTGAAAAGTACTTCTTTGTATAAGTTCATCACTTCCATATGCAGTTGAGGTATGACCCAGATAATGCAAGCTTTTTTACAAATTGCATGGATCACCCATGTTAAGCCACTCTTCTGTGTATTGGGTTTGATCTACTGTCAAAGACTCTGAGTGTGGAAATAGACCACAGGAATAAATTGAAAATGGGAGGAAAGACCTAGATAATTTCTAATGTCCTTCACCAATTTTAATTTATGGTAATTATTTAATGCCACCTTGAGAATAATTCCCTATGCAGACTCATAATTAAGACTATGTAACTAGAAATATCACAATATACAATATAAGAGGAAAATAAAAGCTACCAAGTATGGAACATCTACTATAAGACAGGCACTATCCTATTTGCCAGGGGTCAGCAAGCTTTTTCTGAAAAGAGCCAAATAGTAAATATTTTAAGCACTGCAAGCTGCATGGCCTCTGTAACAACTACTCAACCCTGCCATTGTAGCATGAAAGCAGTGTTAGAATAAAAGCAAACGAAGGAGAATGGCTGTGTTCCAATAACGTTTTATTTATAAAAACCAGCAGTGGCTTGCATATGGCTGGGAAGCCATAGTTTGCTGACCCCTGTTTTATGCCATTGTCTGTAATCATTAGGATAAACATCAGAGTTAAACAAGGTCCTACTGTATAGCACAGGGAACTATATTCAATATCCTGTAATAAACCATAATGGAAAAGAATATGAAAAAAGAATATATATGTATAACTGAATCACTTTGCTGTACACCGGAAACTAACACAACATTGTAAATCAGGTATACTTCAATAAAATAAACTTTTTAAAAAAGAATAAACATCAGGTAGGAACCAAGATGGCAGAGTAGAAGGACGTGCTCTCACTCCCTCTTGTGAGAACACCAGAATCACAAATAGATGCTGTACAATCATCAACAGGAAGACACTGGAACTCACCAAAAAAGATACACCATATCCAAAGACAAAGGAGGAACCACAATGAGATGGTGGGGGGGGGGTGCACAATCACAGTAAAATCAAATCTCATAACTGCTGGGTGAGTGACTCACAGACTGGAGAACACTTATAACACAGAAGTCCACCCACTGGAGTGAAGGTTCTGAGCCCCACGTCAGACTTCCCAACCTGGGGTTCCGGCAATGGGAGGAGGAACTCCTAGAGAATCAGACTTTGAAGCCTAGTGGGATTTGATTGCAGGACTCTGACAGGACTGGGGGAAACAAAGACTCCACTCTTGGAGGGCACACACAAAATAGTGTGTGCATTGGGACCCAGGTAAAGGAGCACTGACACCAGGGAAGACTGAACCAGACCTACCTACTAGTGCTGGAGGGTCTCCTGCAGAGGCGGGGGGTGGCTCTGTCTCACCATGGGGACAAGGAGACTGGGAGCAGAAGTTCTGGGAAGTACTCCTTGGCATGAGGCCTCCCAGAGTCTGCCATTAGCCCCACCAAAGAGCCCAGGTAGGCTCAAGTGTTGGGTTGCCTCAGGCCAAACAACCAGCAGGGAGGGAACCCAGCTCCACCCATCAGCAGTCAAGCAAATTAAAGTTTACTGAGCTCTGCCCACCAGAGTAACAGCCAGCTCTATCCACCACCAGTCCCTCCCATCAGGAAACTTGCACAAGCCTCTTAGGTAGCCTCTTGCACCAGAGGGCAGACAGCAGAAGCAAGAAGAACTACAATCCTGCAGCCTGTGGAACAAAAACCACATTCACAAAAACATAGACAAGATGAAAAGGCAGAGGACTATGTACCAGATGAAGGAACACAATAAAACCCCAGAAAAACAACTAAATGAAGTGGAGATAGACACCCTTCCAGAAAAAGAATTCAGAATAATGATACTGAAGATGATCCAGGACCTCGGAAAAAGAATGGAGGCAAAGATCGAGAAGATGCAAGAAATGTTTAACAAACACCTAGAAGAATTAAAGAACAGACAAACAGAGATGAACAATACAGTAACTGAAATGAAAACTACACTAGAAGGAATCAATAGCAGAATAACTGAGGCCGAAGAATGGAAGAGTGACCTGGAAGACAGAATGCTGGAATTCACTGCTGCGGAACAGAATACAGAAAAAAAGAATAAAAAACAATGAAGACAGCCTAAGAGACCTCTGAGATAACATTAATTGCAACAACATTCGCATTATATGGGTCCCAGAAGGAGAAGAAACAGAGAAAGGACCAGAGAAAATATTTGAAGAGATTATAGTCGAAAACTTCCCTAACATGGGAAAGGAAATAGCCACCTAAGTCCAGAGAGTCCCATACAGGATAAACCCAAGGAGAAACATGCCGAGACACATAGTAATCAAATTGACAAAAATTAAAGACAAAGAAAAATTATTTAAAGCAGCAACGGAAAAATGGAAAATAACATACAAGGAAACTCCCATAAGGTTAACAGCTGCTTTCTCAGCAGAAATTCTACAAGCCAGAAAGGAGTGACATGATATACTTAAAGTGATGAAAGGGAAGAACCTACAACCAACGTTACTCTACCCGGCAAGGATCTCATTCAGATTCGATGGAGAAATCAAAAGCTTTACAGACAAGCAAAAGCTAAGAGAATTCAGCACCACCAAACCAGCTTTTCAAAAATGCTAAAGGAACTTCTCGAGGCAGGAAACACAAGAGAAGGAAAAGACCTACAATAACAAACCCCAAACAATTAAGAAAATGGTAATAGGAACATATATATCGATAATTACCTTAAATGTAAATGGATTAAATGCTCCATCCAAAAGACACAGACTGGCTGAATGGATACAAAAACAAGATCCGTATACATAATGTCTACAAGAGACCTACTTCAGACCTATGGACACATACAGACTGAAAGTGAGGGGATGGAGAAAGATATTCCATGCAAATGGAAATCAAAAGAAAGCTGGAGTAGCTATACTCATATCAGATAAAATAGACTTTAAAATAAAGAATGTTACAAGAGACAAGGATGGACATTACATAATGATAAAGGGATCAATCCAAGAAGAAGATATAACAATTGTAAATATATATGCACCTAACATAGGAGCACCTCAATACATAAGGCAACTGCTAACAGCTATAAAAGAGGAAATCGACAGTAACGCAATAATGGTGGGGGACTTTAACACCCACTTACACCAATGTCCAGATCATCCAAAATGAAAATAAATAAGGAAAGAGAAACTTTAAATGACGCAATAGACCAGATAGATTTAATTGATATTTATAGGACATTCCACCCAAAAACAGCAGAATACACTTTCTTCTCAAGTGCGCACAGAACATTCTCCAGGATAGATCACATCTTGGGTCACAAATCAAGCCTCAGTAAATTTAAGAAAATTGAAATCATATCAAGCATCTTTTCTGTCCACAATGCTTTGAGATTACAAATCAATTACTGGGGAAAAAAAGATAAAAACAGAAACACATGAGGCTAAACAATATGTTACTACATAACCAAGGGATCACTGAAGAAATCAAAATATACCTAGAGACAAATGACAATGAAAACACAATGATCCAAAACCTATGGGGTGCAGCAAAAGTATTTCTAAGAGGGAAGTTTATAGCTATACAAGCCTACCTCAAGAAACAAGAAAAATCTCAAATAAACAATCTAACCTTACACCTAAAGGAACTAGAGGAAGAAGAACAAACCAAACCTAAATTTAGAAGAAGGAAAGAAATGATAAAGATCAGAGCAGAAATAAATGAAATAGAAAACAATAGCAAAGATCGAAGATCAGACCCAAAAGCTGGTTCTTTGAGAAGATAAACAAAATTGATAAACCATTACCCAGACTGGTCAAGAAAAAGAGGGAGAGGACTCAAATCAATAAAATTAGAAATGAAAAAGGAGAAGTTACAACATACACTGCAGAAATACAAAGCATCCTAAGAGACTGCTACAAGCAACACTATGCCAATAAAATGGAGAACCTGGAAGAAATGGAAAAATTCTTAGAAAGGTATAACCTTCCAAGACTGAACCAGGAAGAAATAGAAAATATGAACAGACCAATCACAAGCACTGAAATTGAAACTGTGATTAAAAATCTTCCAACAAACAAAAGTTCAGGACCAGATGGCCTCACAGGTGAATTCTATCAAACATTTGTAGAAGAGCTAACACCCATCCTTCTCAAACTCTTCCAAAAAATTGCAGAGGAAGGAATACTCCCATACTTATTCTATGAGGCCACCATCACCTGATACCAAAACCAGACAATGATACTCCAAAAAAAGAAAATTACAGACCAATATCACTGATGGATATAGTTGCAAAAATCCTCAACAAAATACTAGCAAACAGAATCCAACAACACATTAAAAGGATCATACACCATGATCAAGTGGGATCTATCCCAGAGATGCAAGGATTCTTCAATATACACAAATCAAACAATGTGATACATCATATCAACAAATCGATGAATAAAAACCATATGATCATCTTACTAGATACAGAAAACGCTTTTGACAAAATTCAACACCTATTTATGAAAAAACTCTCCAGAAAGCAGGCATAGAGGGAACCTACCTCAACATAATAAAGGCCATATACGACAAACCCACAGTAAACATCATTCTCAATAGTGAAAAACTGAAAGCATTTCGTCTAAGATCAGGAACAAGACGAGGATGTCCACTTTCACCACTATTATTCAACATGTTTTTGGAAGTCCTAGCCACATCAATCAGAGAAGAAAACTAAATAAAAGGAATACAAATTGGAAAAGAAGAAGTAAAACTGTCACTCCTTGCAGATGACATGATACTATACATAGATTATCCTAAAGATGCCACCAGAAAACTACTAGAGCTAATCAATGAATTTGGTAAAGTTGCAAGATACAAAATTAATGCACAGAAATTTCTTGCATTCCTATACACTAATGATGAAAAAACTGAAAGAGAAATTAAGAAAACGCTTCTATTTACCATTGCGACAAAAAGAATAAAATATCTAGGAATAAACCTACCTAGGGAGACAAAAGACCTGTATGCAGAAAACTATAAGACACTGATGAACAGAATTAAATATGATACCAACAGATGGAGAGATATACCATGTTCTTGGATTAGAAGAATCAATATTGTGAAAATGACCATACTACCCAAGCAATCAACAGATTCAATGCAATCCCTATCAAATTACCAATGGTATTTTTTACAGAACTAGAACAAAAAATCTTAAAATTTTTATGGAGACACAAAAGACCCTGAATAGCCAAAGCAGTCTTGAGGGAAAAAAACGGAGCTGGAGGAATCATGCTGCCTAGCTTCAGACTATACAAAAAAGCTACAGTAATCAAGACAATATGGTACTGGCACAAAAACAGAAACATAGATCAATGGAGCAAGATAGAAAGCTCAGAGATAAACCCACGCACCTATGGTCAACTAATCTATGACAAAGGAGGCAAGGATATACAATAGAGAAAAGACAGTCTCTTCAATAAGTGGTGCTGGGAAAACTGGACAGCTACATGTAAAAGAATGAAATTAGAACACTGCCTAACACCATACACAAAAATAAAGTCAAAATGGATTTGAGACCTAAATGTAAAACTGGACACTATAAAACTCTTAGAGGAAAACATAGGAAGAACACTCCTTGACATAAATCACAGCAAGATCTTTTTTGATCCACCTCCTAGAGTAATGGAAATAAAAACAAAAATAAACAAATGGGACCTAATGGAACTTCAAAGCTTTTGCACAGCAAAGGAAACCATAAACAAGATGAAAAGACCACCCTCAGAATGGGAGAAAATATTTGCAAATGAGTCCACGGAAAAAGGATTAATCTCCAAATTATATAAACAGCTCATGCAGCTCAATATTAAAGAAACAAATAACCCAATCAAAAAATGGGCAGAAGACCTAAATAGACATTTCTCCAAAGAAGACATACAGATGACCAAGAAGCCCATGAAAAGCTGCTCAATATCAATAATTGTTAGAGAAATGCAAATCAAAACTACAATGAGGTATAACCTCACATCAGTTAGAATGGGCATCATCAGAAAATCTACAAGCAACAAATGCTGGAGAGGGTGTGGAGAAAAGGGAACCCTCTTGCACTGTTGGTGGGAATGTAAATTGATACAGCCACTATGGAGAACAGTATGGAGGTTCCTTAAAAAACTAAAAATAGAATACCGTATGATCCAGCAATTCCACTACTGGTCATATACCCAGAGAAAACCATAATTCAAAAAGACACATGCACCCCAATGTTCATTGCAGCACTACTTACAATAGCCAGGTCATGGAAACAACCTAAATGCCCATCGACAGATGAATGGATAAAGGAGTTGTGGTACATATATACAATGGAATATTACTCAGCCATAAAAAGGAACGAAATTGAGTCATTTGTTGAGACGTGGATGGATCTAGAGACTGTCATACAGAGTGAAGTAAGTCAGAAATAGAAAAACAAATATCGTATATTAACGCATGTATGTGGAACCTAGAAAAATTGAACAGGTTTGCAGGAGAGAAGTTGAGACACAGATGTAGAGAACAAACGTATGGACACCAAGGGGGGAAAACCGCGGTGGGGTGGGGATGGTGGTGTGATGAATTGGGCGATTGGGATTGACATGTATACACTGACGTGTATAAAATGGATGACTAATAAGAACCTACAGTATAAAAAATAAATTAAATTAAATTTAAAAAGAAAAACATTAATACTAAACTTTCTTTGGTTTTTTTTTTGGAAATATGTTAATATAAATGTTTCAGACATTACATAAATTCCTAAAAATCTTATATGTTCTGGTATAATGTTATAAGTCATAATTCTAGTTATTTTTTTAAATGTATATCTCAGAAATAACTAAATTTCCTTGTCAATTACAGTATTATGAACTTTCATCAAATCTTTAACTGTGGTCATTTTTAAGTCTTTTGTCATTTACAGACAGTTCTGGGTGTACTCTGATGCTTTTGCAAAAATGTTCCTGTAAAAGGGTTTCATCTTCAAGGAATTCATGGAAAAGACTGACGAGTACAGGTTTCTGGTAACTGACTATACTGCAGAACTGAATGAATAAGCATTTTCAGAACTCTAATGGAAAACTGATGAATTCATAAAAGTGCTAACAAAAGATCAAGATGAAAAAAAAATTAATTACATGGGACTGAGTGAACTGATGAGGATGATTATACTTTTTTTGACTTTCTGTTTGAATTTAAAAAAAAAGAACAAACATCAAAGAAAGGTATTGTTGAATTTATTCTCTAGATGAAGAAAATTGGATTCAAACAGATTTAGTATACATAAGATCTCATTGGAAAAACAGAGCTGATCTCTAATAATTTAATAAAATATATTTGATACAAAGAACTACTGAACAGTGTCAAAAGTACTAAGAAGCAAGCCATGGCACAGAGATACAACCCCAAGATTAGCAACAGAAGGAACTTGCTACCAACCAAAAGGAGGTCGTGCATTATCAGAACCCAGGAGCAGAACATCAGGGATCTCATTGGAAAGGGATGTCCAGATAGATCTGGGAAGAGATGTCACCACTTTGATGAGCCTGCAGCAGGAAGGTGAAGAGCTACTCTGGCATCCTTCTTCCTGTCCCCTAACCCCACCAGATTGGTTGTTCTCAGCTGGATTAGAGTTTTCATATTATCAGCCTTTTGTGGTACAGAGCAAAGCAGGGAATTGATCTCAGATCACACAAAAAGTTATAGGAACAAATAATAGTAACATTGTTAACAATGAGAATCTAAATCTGTCTCCTCCAACTTCTGTACACTTCCATGGACTCCAGTATAAACAGAGCTTGCCTCTTGTGTTTTCCTCTTTCCTTTTACATATGTAATGTTTCTTAGTACCTCAAAATATAACTCTTGAGATCTTTAGCTTCATTCTACAACACTCAATATAAAAAAGATCCTATTTCTGTGAAGAACTGAAACAGTGATGTTCATAGCCACAGTAAAGGTATTTCTGTTAATTTGCCAATGCTTTATTTCACAATGTTGAAAAGAACTTGCTTACCAAAACAATTAGCTGATTTTCTTTAAATTGTGTATTTAAAGATTCATATAAGATGCCTACTAGGATTGTCCCATTTTCATTTGATTATTTATTTGGTAAATTTTCATTCCTCCTAAATCTAGGCTCACAAGATTATTTGGGGGGTCAATAGTAAAATAGGCCTCACTAGATTGACTTAAAATAGAAGTCCATCACTTCGATTTAGGTATAATTAAAAATATGGAGTCAGAACTTAAAGTTTGAACTGTGAGCAATTACAGATGGAGAGACTGAGGTTCTCTGCGACTGGAATTCTGATTCCTTCAAGAAAAATGAGGTCATTGCTGCACAAGCTGACTTGGGAAGCAAAGAGGAGGCCCAGAGAACAATGTCTTACCTGCACCCGGAGAGAAGACACTTTCTGTAGCTGCTCTCACACTTCCTAGGAAGGAGAAATTAAACAGAACTGCACTATTTGTTATTTACACTCACATGCATATTAATGTCTTTTTAAATGTCCTGGATAGTAGCCAGATTGTAGTTCTCATTTCAGACCCAGCTACCTCTGTTCTCAGTGTATACTCTCAAATTTTCCCTAAGTCCTGAATCAAAGGAAGAAATTTAAGTGCTATTGAAGGATAATATTTGGGCAAATCCAACTACAAATTGCTGTTGAGCTTCTTGTGCCCACTGTGAGCTGATCAAGGGAACTGAATAGTGTAGTTGGTAAAGGCATGAGCTCTGGATCCGTGAGTTTGAATCCTGCTCTGCCACTAACTGCAGACTTCATTTATCTTCTCTGTGCCTCAGTTCTCTCATCTATAAAATGGGGATAATAATGGTATCTTTCCCATATCATTGCGGTGAGGATTACCCAAGTAAAACTTCTCAAACTGTAAATGAATGTGCATGAGAACCACCTGGGAATCTTATTAAGATGTCAACTCTGTTAGGACAGAAATTCTCCATTTCTAAAAGCTCTAGATAATGCTTAAGTTGTTGTTCTGTGAACCATACTTAGAGTAACCAAGATTCATAAAAGTGACTGGCATGTAGTAAGGGTTAAACAAATGCTATGTATGATTATTACACAGCATCCATTGGAGAATGATGACTTAATGTATCTCATCCTTATCTGGCTACCACATATTACATACATTATACTGCAGACGGTATCTTCAAGAGCAGTCTCTTTGCCTGTTTTACTTGTCCCAAGCTGAGGTTTCCCCCACCCAATACCTTCCTTTTCCTCAACACTTCTACTTGAAGGGATCTTTCTCTATCTTCTCAATTATTGTACATATTTTCTGTAACACTGTTGTGAAATGACTATGTACCATCCCTTTTCTATGATTGCATTTTTTTGTGTGTGTGTGTGGTACGCGGGCCTCTCACTGTTGTGGCCTCTCCCGTTGCGGAGCACAGGCTCCGGACGCGCCGGCTCAGCGGCCATGGCTCACGGGCCCAGCCACTCCGCGGCATGTGGGATCTTCCCGGACCAGGGCATGAACCCATGTTCCTGCATCGGCAGGCGGACTCCCAACCACTGCGCCACCAGGGAAGCCCCCCATCCCTTTTCTACTGTGTAAGTATCTTTCCCTTCAAGCAGAATTCATGTTCTAATGTCCCATCAGCCTTCGCTATCAACTACTTTTCCTAACCTATTGCACTGCATATGTTAAGTGCTCACTAAGTGGGTTTGATTTATTTTAGTTGGAGAAGACATTGCTTTTCCATACTTCCTTTCTGAGATGAGCTGACACAAAGTTGAGGCATGGGGTCTTCTCCCTTTGGACAATTCTTACCACAATTCTAAACAGCTTGAGACAGAGGTGCACAACACATTCATTTCCACTAGAAGGGGGTGAAAATAGATTCCTTCCAAATATCTATTTTTTAAATAAATATTTAAATGTTTAAAACCACCTGTAAAAGATTTGAGGATAAAAAATTTTTTTTCAAATAGTTTGATGTAACTCATGTTTTCTGATAAACTTTTCTGATATTTCTTGTCTGTTAAAAATGCTAAGTTGCTTTATATATGGATCTGTGCTGGTGGTTGGATGATTTTACTAGAAATTCTTTTTATTTGAACTGACTCTTTCTGCTATTTTTTCAATTTTATAGGTCTAAGCAGTTTTGGAAGACCTAGGATAGATCCCATCTCCAACACTTACTGATTCTGTGATTTAACAAGATGCCTAGGTTTTCTGTTTCATAGGATCCTCTGTGATTAAATGAGAGTAAGTAATCATTTTTGTGTATATGTACAGTGACTGGCACAACAAAAGTGATCCATAAATCTGATCCATTCTTGTTGAAGAGTTTTTTTTGCATATTTAGGAAAGCCAACTTGAAGTTCATGATCATAATGGTCTTCCATAAAAACTATCAGATATAGTCATTCCTCTCTACTTTATAATTTTTATTCTCATTACAAATCAAAGCTTCATTCCAAACACATCATTTATTGATCAACAGGGACTTCTTCTTCTTTTTTTTTAACTTTTTATTTTATATTGGAGTATAGCTGATTAACAATGTTGTGATAGTTTCAGGTGCACAGCAAAGCGACTCAGCCATACGTATACATATATCCATTCTTCCCCAGACTCCCCTCCCATCAAGGCTGCCAAATAGCATTGAGCAGAGTTCCCTGTGCTATACAGTATGTCCTTGTTGGTTATCCTTTTTAAATATAGCAGTGTGTACATGTCAATCCCAAACTCAATAGGGACTTCTTGAGCACCAAATAAATTGAGCACAACATAGGCACCATGAATTGAATCAAAGGAAGGATGAGAAAGATTCATGCCCTAATTTTTATAATAATCCCATAAGATAGAGTTATTAAATTGATTTATTCTAAAGAGTTTTATTTTGTTTTCCTTCTTAAAGACTCAAGGGTATTATGACCCTTTGTCTTGAATTTTTGATTTTGGTCTATCAAAAGAATGAAAATGAGAGAGAAAGAAAGAAAGAAAGAGTGAGAGAGAGAGAGAGGAAGGAAGGAAGGAAGGAAGAAAGAAAGAAAGAAAGAAAGAAAGAGAAAGGGAGAAATAAAAAGAAAGGAAGGAAGGAAGAAAGGAAGAAAGAAAGAAGAAAGAGAGAGGGAGGGAGGGAGGAAGAAAGGAAAGAGAGAGAGAGGATGGCAGCCGCAGAAGGCAGGAAAGGAGGTTAAAAAAAAGAAGGAAGGAAGGGAGAGAGGGACAGAAGGGAGTAAGAAATTTCAGAAGCCAATTATGTTAAAGAGAAACTGATAAATAAGCAGTCAGGTGAAATCTCTCTGGAAGGAGGATAAATGAGCACAACTTGACTTTCATATAACCCTTAATATATTTAGAGAAGGAAGAATCAGGACATGAAGTACTTCTCAGCGGTAGTTAAGTCAAGAACTAAAACTAATTTACTTGACTTTCAAGCTATGAGACTTGTTTATACTTTGTAGAAGTATAAACTACTTTCTACAAAGCTTCTAAACTTTGTAGAAACCACACCTTCACACTCCCAGATTCTAGTACAATGTTGACAAAACAACTTCCTTGTAAAATCAAAGTACTCACCACCAACTATATTGCATCAAAGATGTCTTTATCATATGAGATGGTAACTCTTCTGCCCACTGAATGAATCAATGAGTAGAATCAAGCAAAGAATATTTTTTTTAATGATGGGCATTGTTACCAGTGGGTCTTAAAGTAAGAGTTGTCAATGCTTTATAATGATTGAAACAGTAAAACTGTAAGGACTCTATCAACATCATCCAGTAGTCATATTGACCCAATATAGTAAAAAATGTCAATGATGTAAAAATTTTGGGTTTAAAAATATACTTTTAAAGCAAGGATATACTTTTAATTTGAAACCTTATGATGCTGAATGGATATTGGTGTCATTTAATTCAAAGATAAAATTATTGTGAACAACCGTAGCCAAGATTTTCACTCTGAAGAACTGACCTCAAGAAAAAATTAAATTTGAAAAACATTATATTCCAGATAATTTTCTGCAATATTTGTATTAATAAATTTATTTAAAATCATTTTATGTATAATTAAAATAATACATAAATAATAATCCAAAAGAGTTGGATCATGAGTTGTTACAATATCTCTATGTATTTACTGCTGTATCAGCTAGTTATTGCCACAGTTAGACTGCATAATATACAAACACACTATAATAAATATTTAGTTAATACGTTTGTGGGTGGGTGGGAATCTTGCCACTCTAGGCTAGGCTCAGGTAGATACCTCTGCTTCAAGTTGGGCTCAGCTTCTTGTATGGGTTTGCACTTAGATGTATTACTTCTTGTGTGTTTATTCTTGGACCCATATTGACAGGGCAGCAGCTAACTGGAAGAGGCTACACTCATGGCAATGGCAGACAGCACAAGAGGACAAGTAGAAATAGTCCTCTTAAGGCCCAGTCTCAGAGCAGGTAAACCCTCACTGCCACCTCATTCTATTAGCCATGGCAAGAAAACGTGATATGTCATATGGCAAATAGCATGCATATAGGAAGATCCTTGAATTTGGGTCTTTTATGTAACCCATTACAACCATCTTCACATAAAACAATGTCGGAGTTAACAACAGGAAAGACTACAAAGGACAATTCTGGAACTACTAAACTTGCCAAGTAGATAACTGACTAGAAGTTAATCGGATTGGAAGCAGATCCAGTTACAGAAATCCATTGGCATACATTGGTGAAGTCTTAACTCAAATCACTGAAGAATGCTTCAGTCAATACCTACTAGAAATCTCAGTATTTAAAAAGCAAAAGTCGGGACTTCCCTGGTTGCACAGTGGTTAAGAATCCACCTGCCATTGCAGGGGACACAAGTTCGATCCCTGGTCTGGGAAGATCCCACATGCCGCGAAGCAAATAAGCCCGTGTACCACAACTACTGAGCCCGTGCTCTAGAGCCCACAAGCAACAACTATTGAGCCTGCATGCCACAACTACTGAAACCCACGTGCCTAGAGCCTGTGCTCTGCAACAAGAGAAGCCACCAAATGAGAAGACCGTGCACCGTAAGGAAGAGTAGCCCTGCTCACCACAACTACAGAAAGCCCAGGCGCAGCAATGAAGACCCAACACAGCCAAAAGTAAATAAATAAATTTATGAGAAAAAAAAAGCAAGAGTAATAAAAACTGAATTTAGAAAAGGGTCTATTCTGTCAGTAAATTTTTAAAATCCAGCTTTGCCCTGTTCTCTTTATCTCTCAAACAAGAAGGGAAAAATAACACAATGCTAAAACTGTGCTTCCTGCATTCATGTGTTATATTTTTCAAATGAGTTTATCAAGGATTCAATTAAGGAAAAGCAATGAGGTGATTATCTACTATTGAATGTTGTATTGATATAATTATTATAGTTGAAAGGTGCTGAATGTCTGGGTGAGGTTTTGATGGCAACATGGTGGGACAAAGCCAGGGAATGAGGCACGTGTGAATTCTGCCCTGTCAATTACCCCTCTTCACTTTGAGATTTTGAGCTGAGAAAGCCGGACTCAGCTAACATTTAGCTACCTGAAGAAGCTTTCAAATCAAGGCTTAAATCCACAGTTCACAAAATCTGGCCGCATGTTAAAATCCCTTGGTGGAACTTTTAAAAAATCCTGTACCCCTGGTCTCACCCCACAGATTCTCATTTAATTGGTCCAGATGGTCTCAGACTTGGTAATATCTTAGAAAGCGCACCAGATGGCTTCAGGTGCAGTCAGCTCAAGCACCACTGGCCTGAACAGCCTTCCCATCTCACCAGTCCCTCTCTCACCCACCCCTCCCTGGATATGAATCCTGGAACCACGTGGCCAGGTTTGCTTATGGAAGAAGAGTGTGGGGAGAGAAATAGAAGGGAAGGGAAAAGAGAACAGATCCCAAGAGGCACCATGCACTTGCCTGCCTATGGTAGGGAACAAGGATGGAAGCTCTACCCCCATATTTTATGATTTAAAGATTCTTTTGATGGCGGGACATAGCAGGCGGAGGCTCCGATAGATGAAAAGCAGAACTCTGTTACTTACAGCTCCAAACAAGAGAACATTGCCAGGCAGGGCCACCTGGGGGCTGAACCCAGGGCCAGGCTAAAGGCAAGCTGGAGCCGTAGGGGCAGCTTAGATGTGGTAAGTGGTGTGGGGGGAGCTAAGTTTGACAGGCTTCCTGTGAATTGGCTAATATGAATAATTTCGCAGTCTCTGGGGCATAGGACCTGTCCCTACTTGCCCTGTACCTGGCCCTGGGGCAGTTAAGGCAAGTATAGAGTGGCCCCAGAGTGTGAGAGCCAATAGGGAACTGGTGTGGACTTAGCTGCTCAAAAGGGGGAACTGACCAGCCTCTAGCAAGGGCCTCAAAACTGGGTCAAGACAACCTTTTTTAAAAAGAACGTTATATGATACCCTAAGAGCCATCAAAGTGATGCCTAGTTCAATAGGAACAAAAATCTCCCCACTATTAAAATGTGGCTCCCGATGTCCAAAGTTCTGACTGACCTGATTCATAGCTCCTCTATTCTTAGGAAAGGGGAGGTAGGGAGTACAGGAGTGCGCTGAACGGTCAAAGCATGGAGAGGGGCACAAAAGTTTAGGTCCCCAACAGAAAGCACAGGTCATGCTCCCTTAGCCAAAATAGACTGGTGCATAAGGGAATTCACAAATGTTGTGGTAACATTCCTGATGGAGTCTGGGGCAGCAACCCAAAATACACGACTCTTTCTGCAGGGAAGTGTATTAGTATTTATTTTAAGTATGATAAATAAAGATTACAAGTAGCCTCATGTCACTTCAGATCACGTTTGTAGCCAAATGAATTCAGGTCGGGTCAGATATTACTGCCAAGTGAGTTATAAACACAACTTCTGTTTCCAGAGCTTTATAGATTTCAGAACTTCAGATAAGAGGTTATAGATCTATATCTTACATATTATCTGAATCTATACTGTCACATTACAGATAATAAAGTGACTCTTATAAAGGTTAAGGACCCCAAGATAACTGATTCCATAATTATTTACTAAGCACCACTGTCGAGTACTATCAGGGAGTACTGCGTATATAAAGATGGCCATGACAGAGTGTCTGCTCTCAGGGCCATACCTTTTGGTAATGAGTGTCAGTGTGTAAAAATAATGCACAATAAAGCATCTGCAGTGCTATGCTGTGGGTATGATGTTTGGTTAAGGACCAAAGATCACAGAGCCAGATAGAACAGGAGCCAAGACCAAAAAGCTAAATCTCCTGATTCCTCAACATGAGAACATTTTTTAAAAATAACTTTGAGTCATTTGTACAAAAGCAATTCATGTTTAGTGGTGAAATGTCACAAGGTACAAATAACTACACAAAAGAGAGCAAAAATTACTTGGCATTTCCCCACCCAGTATCAACCAGCATCTGTATAGTTTAGGGGGTAAGGGCAGATATTTTGGACTTTTGCTACCTTGGATTTCATGTCCTCTCCCCACTTCCCAGCTGTGTGACCTTGAACATGTTACTACATTTTTCTGTGCCCCATTTCTTTATCCGTAAAATGTCATCAGCTATAATACTACTTACAACATAAGGTTGTCCTGAAGATTAAATGGGTTAATAGATGTAGAAGTCTTAGAGTACTGCCAGTCACACAGTCAATACTCTGTCAATGTTCGTTGTCCATTAACCTCCGAGCACATGCTGGACGGTCAGATGTCAGCCTTGTATATACCACCACCCACTTCTAAGGACATCTCTTCTTTGCAGAGAGGAAGCCATGTTTGGGGTTAGAATTTGCCTACGAGAGGAACCCATTAAGGTTTGGAGGGCAAAGTGTTGTGATACATTACTTTGAGGAGGTTTAAGGGGCCAGAGGTAAAGGCAGCTGTGAAGTCCTCATCAGCCTCTCGGGGTTCTCAGTAGTTTCTGTTTCACAGCTGCAGACAGACATTTCCAAAGACTCAAGAATTTGTGATTTGGAAGATACAGTAGCTGCTGCAGTAAAACATTATAGGTAAGTCAGGTATAGCGTCATGACTAAGGATGGACTGGCTGCTTCTAATTATGCTAGACAACTTGAGGAAAAAATAAAGGATGACATTACTCAAGATCCAGATAAGAAGTTAGAAATCAACTATGAACTGATTGTCCTATTTCTTAGAGCCACGAGGTCAAAATTTCTTAAAAAATAAAATAAAAAATCTAAAATCTGTGCTAGAGTACCAGGATTATTATACAAACTGAATCTGTAATCATGCCATTTCTTATGATAAAGTAAGGGAATTGATTAGAGGAAAAAAATCAAGACCCTAAAAATTGGGATGGGGACTTTTGGACAGTTTTCAATGAAATCGAAAAACCTGAACTCACAAATTCCTCTGAGTCTCCCTTCCTGGCAGAAGTAACCGTTATTCCACTTCTGAATTTAACTTTCTCTTTCCTGAAGAACCTGAGATGACTTCTTATAAAATCATAGCCTTGTAAGAAAACTGTTGATCCTCCCCATGACCCACATCTACTTCTTCTCATTGTTTCTAGTCTCACATCTTAGCAGATCACAGGTACAAAGTGTGACAAGGAGGAAATACTGCACACACCAAAAGAATTTCAGGACTTTGCCAATTATTTCTGAAGACTATTGTGTGCAGCCATATATATATACATACATACATATATATATGTATATATATATATATTCTAAAGAAGATAGACTAGATTAAAAAGAATGTGAGATTTGAACTGTTGAACTTATTGATATAAATACATCCACCAGAGATTTGTAGTTCAAGGAGGATGGTAGTGACTCTATCAGTTTGCTTGAGTGATTGAAAAAAACCTGGGCCTAACACAGCCTTGCAGTAAATAGAGTCAAAATTCCAAAACTTCTTTGGTATACTGTAGAAAAAGATCAACAAGCAATGGCCCATGGGCCAAATACAGCCTGCAAAATGTTTTTGTAATTAAAGTTTGACCGGAACATAGCCATGCTCATTATTTTATATATTGCCTACAGCTCCTTTTATACCAGAACAGAGTTGAGTAGTTGTGACAGAGACCATATTACCCACAAAACCTAAAATTTTACTAGCTGGCCCTTTAATGAAAACATTTGTTGACCCTTGCTCTAAGAAGAAAAATCCGAAGGGTGAGGGAGGGGCTGGAGTGAAATTTATTGTGTGATCTGCTTACCCATCCCCTTATCTATTTCCTCTGGAAGAGCCAGAGACCTCCCTCTTCACCAAGCCCATGAGAAATACATGGGTGAAAGTGAAGGATGTTTGAGAAACTTTGAAATTCAGTGGAAAATGTTACCATTGAAGAGGGTTCCCTGATTTCAACTAGAATGATGGAATCCTGGAATAGCAAAGGTCAAATGGAATACTTAATTGCTAGTGACAAGGTTCGGGTAATTACTGTAGTGTGCAGCAGGCCAAGAGTAATCATCAGAATGGTTTGACCTATGGATATTTTTGCCAGTGATTAACTGATCAGGGTGGCCCTGGGATTAGACCTACCATGTATAGTATAAATGGATGTTCTACTAAAGCCTTACCTGATCCCTAAAAGCAAAGTAAGTGAGTCACAGCCCCTAACACTATTCCCAGCCAGAGTCAATCCACAGACTGGATGAGGAAGGACCCTGCTACAGGCAAAAACTTACATATAAACACTTCTCCCAGCCTAACACAAAGGGACCTATGGTTATTTACTTGGGCAACTATGCACTGGGTTAAAAGAAGGAAATGTCTAAACATTTCAAGGATTACTGCCACTGAATCTGAACTGATGCTAAATCCTTGGGATTCCAAATCCCACTGTAGTCCACCAGCCCAGCAGAGTGGGAAATTATGGAGGTCAAATGATAAATGGAGTATGGTCCCAGATTCATCCCATAGTAGACCCAGTGGATTCCTGAAACCATCCTCTAGCAAGGTCATGACCTCTGTAATAGAGAACTATTAACCATTCAAAAAGCATCTTCTGGATGCTACTGGCTGCTATAAACACTAAGAACATTACCATGAAACATGAAATGACTAGGCAACCAGAAACACTCATCATGATATGGGCATTAAACTTACAAAATCATAATTTTGGATTTGACATAGAAACAGGGTACATGAATATTAGACACAGGTAGATTATTTTGATACTTACTCTTATTCATTCAACAAATTCAAATCTTCAGATTCAGTATCTCCAGAACAGGACATTCATAGATTTTCAGGTCATACTGCTTTTTCTCTGTAAAAGTCTTTTTAGCAACTTGAGCTTTCTTTAATCTTTCTTTTAGAATATTTGTTTTGTGTCACTCAATCAGGTACCTGATAGATTTTTTTTCAGAACTATTTTAAGTCCTTACATATAAGTTCTTTGCTATTGTTATGGATTGAGTTGCATCTTCCCAAAACTCATATGTTGAAGGCTTAACCCCTCTATGTGACTTTTTGGAGATAGGTCTTTTAAGATAATAAAAGTTAAATGAGGTCATATGGGTGGGGCCCCAATCCAATAGGACTGGGGTCCTTATAAGAAAGAACAACAGTGACCTCTCTCTACACATGCACAGAGAGAAGGCCATACGGAAGATACAGTGAGAAAGGGGCTACCTGTAAGCCATGGCATCCTGTCATGGTAGCCCTAGCAGACTAATACGGTGATACACAGCATATATTTGGACACATGGTAATTATTAAATAAAGTTTTATTAAACTAGTTAGAGTTGAAAAATAAAGATTAAAGCATCTAAACAGTTATGAAAAAGAAGAAGCATGTGCAATGAAGAACAAAATAGGATATTCTGGCTGTGTGTAAGCAAGAAGTTTTTACATCCAAATATTCTCTATGTGTTAATTGCTTGTAACCTTGAAGATATTTCCCTTTAGGAATAATATGATACTTGCTAGTTAAATTTAGCTAGGTCAGATATTTTCATAGTCCATTCTCTGCTCCCACCTCCCTTGACCATGATTATTTTATCATTGAAATTTCAGTATAAATTCTAGTCCTCATAGAGATTTTTTTCTCTCATCACAATGTCTAAAATTGCCCCAGGCACTATCCCATTACCCTATTTTATTTTCCTCATAACGTTTATCTAGCTTGAAATTATCTTAAATGTTTGTTTTCTTTTTGTTTTTGTATCTTCCAGTAAAATATAAATTCCTTGTTACCTTGTTTTTGTGCTCACTGCAGTATCCCCAGCACCTAAAAAACATCATAGGGACTCAATAAATATTATATGAGACAAATATTTTTGGACCTGACTGCAAGAAATCTTTGAACCAAAGATTTATGGCCTACAATGTGGCCTACATTTTGTATATTAACTTCAATTCTTCCAACATTTATCCCTTCATTTTTCTTTTTATTATCTGATTTCATCTCAATATGTTATATATATCTATGTGAAGCATCCAAACTATTTTTGGAGTAAGGCAGCATATAAAAAAGCAAACAAAAATCAAGGTAGGTTTAGGTTTCAGGAGATTCCCCCTAAATGTGTTTACTCTGAAATGAACATGAGGTATACCACAAAATAAGTATTTAAATATATATATTATATATATTATATATTGTATTATATATTATATTATATATCTATATATTATATATGATACTATATATAGTTAGATACTTGTTTTGTGGTATATGTCAGGTTTATTACAGAGTACATATATAATATAGTACATAATTATGTAACAATTTAACACATAATAGTGTGTTATAATATTTTATATAATAATATATAATATTTTATATTATATAATTTATACTACCTAGTATTCTTAGATACATAAGAAAGAACGAATATATACAATATACTTTCTAATGGCTTACATATACTACTTTGATTTTTCTTGTTCTCTGTCACCCCCTCCTCCTTCCACGATCCATTATCTGTATTTTTCTGCCTGGCTTTCTGTCCCTCAGGGGTGGCCTCCAGAGCAGCATTGCTCAGGTTCTCTTGCCATCTGGCTCCCAGTTGGATTCAGCCAATGGCAGGCACCCACAGGAGCCTGGAGGATGGGAAAAGATGAAGATTGGGTATTTATCACCCTGAGCCCATACCCGCAGTCCCTTCCTGCCTTGGCACTGGTCTGACAACAATTGTGCTCCCCTGTGACCTCAGATCCCATCAGACCACCTTTCTTCCACAACCCCAACTTCCATCATGTGTCAGGACATCCTTCCCTCCTCCTACTCCCTCAGACTTAAGGGTGGCAATGGCTCCCCACTGCTGCTGATTTCAAGGGGCTTTACCTTTTGGGATGCCTTAACCCTGCCCCACTACTGTAATTAGTTCCTTCAGCTGTCTCTCTCTAGTTAAAACCTTTGAATATGCCATTTCATTCCTCCCAGGAACCAGGCTGAATTTAATAATGAAGAGATCTTTGGCTGTGTTTAGGAAAAATAGGGAAGTGGTAAAACTACTCCTAAGCATATAATCATGCAGTAAATATATTAAAAATGTAATATATGTAAGGCACCGTGATCTTTTCTATAATAGCTATAATGTTGTATAAGACATGATTCCTTTCCTCAAGGGAACATTTAAACAAAGGGAAAAATAAATTACTCTGTATATCCTGATGTTAAAAGGAACAATTCCTGTTGTCTCCATTTTGGCTAAGGTCCCCAAATCTGAGAACAAAGGATATTAATATCTTTTCACAGTAATAAAGATATGTTAGATCATCCTTTCTAAGAGATGACTCACAATATATCAGGCAACTCTTGGTCATCACTCACCTTGAAAGCACATAGGGATGGGGAGGGAAGGGATGTCAAGAGAACTTTATTGGGACACATTCCTGTGTCTTCTCAAATGTGAGAGATTTTCAGGAACCAGTATCTGACTCATGTCTGAAAAGTAGTCTAAATGTAAAAAGCTGGCTGAATCTTTGTTGGAATATTAAAAAGAATGTACCGTATTCTTACCAATGATGGTTTGTTTCCTGAAGCCACATGTGGTCTCTGATGATGAAGGAACATGATCCTGAATTGCCTTAAAACTCTATGCAATTTTTAAACAAGGAAAAATGGACTTGGGGAATCCAGGGATTGTGTGGGAGGTATAGGGAAAGTGATCTGAGGACGGAAGCCAGAGTTCCCATTGGGGAATCTCTAAAGAGCTCTTCTGAGAAAGGTTCAGCATCTGGATAGCTGCTCCCATGCCTGATTGCACGTTTACCAGTCAAGCTACACCCTTGTACACTTTGCCTCTACCTTCTCTTTCATTCCTCCCTCAAAAGGAGCCCTGAGACCACAGTGAATGGAGGAGGGAGAGTGGAAGAGCAAGGTGGGGGACATAATAAGATTTCTGAGCTGTGGGAGAAAAAAAATATTTCAATTGGATGAGAGATTTAACATTTAATTATTAGATTGGACTGGACCTTTTACTAGAACTAGAAAATGAAATAACTAGTTCACTTTGAAAATAATGAGGAAGGATTTGGGATCAACCCAAAATATCTCAAGGAGTGAGAAAAGGAGATTCAACAGCACACGGAGAAAATAGAGTGATGAAAGAATAGAGTTGCTTTTTGATTGGCTGGCCTCTACTTAATCCAGTTTATTCAGTAATAAAGGGGTCAACACTTTGATTGAAGGAGGAATAAATGTGATCCTAGAAGACCTCAAAATTACAATTTGGCTTGAATAAAAAATACTATATCTTCTCAAGCAGGAGGTATAACCATGTTAATTAAATTGACCAATTCCTACTAACCTATTGGTCAAAACCATATTCAAGATGAAAATTTTATTTAGTTTGGCTGAGAAAAATTTTCACCAAATTGCCCAAGGAATTTCAAGATTCTATTTAAACTCATAGCAAAGTTTGTAGCATATTTTTAAAAATCATTGCTGCAAACCCTCTACTTTGGCATTTTTTTGTATACCAACATTGTCATATGATTTTAATTCTTCTGCATCCAGGATCCAGGAAATTCGGGCATTAGACATGAAACCTAAATATAGTAGTAGTAGTAGTAGTAATAGAAGTAGTAGTGGCAGAATTATGATAATAATAATTTTTAAAGTGTTTAGTACTTATGATACACAAGGCAAAGTGCTAGGTGCTTTGCATGTGACATTTTTTTAAATTTTAATAATCCTAGATGACATTAAATAATAGTGTTTGAATTTCTAATATGTCCTTAAAATGCCATCAGATCTAAGTAAAGGAAAAAAGAACAGGTCGAAGCCATAGAAGATCATTAGTTTATAGTCAAAGCAGATTTCAATGAAACAATGAAACTGAATTTTCCCTTTCCTAGCACCTAACACAGTACATGAAGTAGCTGATATGGAGTAGACCATTTGATACATATTTTTTAAATGAATTGATGTTAAGTAAATGTTGAATGAATATCTACAAGACTGAATTTTTTATATCTTTGTAACAGAGGTTATGTAATAAAAATAGAATTCAAATTCTTAAAATTACGCATATTTCAAGTAAATATAAATTCATATCCAGCTATTTCATCCCCATTCATTTTAACGCTATTTATTCACTGCTGAAAGTGAAAAACATTCAACTCAACAATTAAGGATATTAAACTCTTGACAATGATAATGCCCTAACTGAGGTTAATTTGGGATCTATTAAAATCTGATTGAATTTTTAACTCTGTGAGAAGGATATTAATATTCAACAAGATGTTTTTTTTCTCAACTAAAAGACACAAGGCAATCTAACAATAAGGACCTGATCTAAATGAATGAAAGCTGTGAAACGGAAACTGTGGCTTTTAGCAACAGTTATTAAGCAATAATGATCTGCTTAATTAGAATTAAGTAAAGGAAGTTGTCCTTTTGCACCATTCCAGAAGCATAGCTTGAGGTATTTGGCTGTCTGTCCATTCTATAGATGAAGCAAACAAACGTCCTCAAATTCAAAATTCAGTTCTAATTGTTACCTCCTCCATAAAGATTTTACTGACCTTCCCAGACCAAGACATTGGTTCTGTCCTCTGGTTTATACCTTTAAATTAGTAAGGAGTTTGACTACAAAAATAAAAATAAATTGAAATTGAAGGAGGACACAGGGCAACAACATACAGTAGGTTTTGGTCATCTATGGAGTAGTGTCATAAGTTCATCCCCCAATTTCATTTTAGAGCAGAATCATGCATACAACATACAGATTTCCATGAGAAAGAGGAAGAGAGAAATGGCCAGCTGTTGACTTAACATCCTTTCCAAGAAACTTACAGCTTGCATCTTGTTCTTGGTAGCTGTAAAAACGAATCCAAATATTAAAGGACTGTGGTGGTATTTGGGATATGCACAACTGCTAAGGATTCTTAGATGACATGTTCTTGAGAAGATGGCGTATTTTTGAGGAAAGGTCAGAGTTTGAATTGTAATGTCTGTTGTTTGTATTCAGCGGAATATGGAAGACAAGTGGATCTACAGACTCTGGGGCCACTTCCCCATCATCTCAGCAAATGGTCTCCCTCCCCTAGCCCCATACACTCTACCTTCCTTCAGTATTCGACGGGGGTGCAAACAAAGAAAGTTTTATGTGAACACATATACATATTTATTGAATTATCCAAAAGACCTAAAAGTGGGGGAAATTACTGACAAAGCTAACACTGGGAAATAGAAGACAGCCTAAATGAAGAATGATCCTGAAATCTCAAAGCTATACATTAGACCGGGTGGAAGGAGGGCTGAAAGTAAGGAAATGATCTTGTGCATTACACTAGACTTTTCTAATGGGGATAATAAAACCAAATGGCCAATTGTACTTTAGAAATAGCAGTGATTTTGTGGGAAACATTTAAAATAATCTTATACTTATGGCACACAACTATTTTTATAATAAAGTGCCAACTCTGTTTTGCAAAGAGAGAAGCTGAGGGAAAAAACACAGTATCATCAGCTGGCTCCAATAAGAATTATTGAGAATTAACTCCAATAAGAGTTATTCTAAATTTTCCAATTTTTCCAATTATTCCATATGTCCGTGGCTTATCATGTAACTGAGTCCTATGTAAAAATCTGTGAGTGCTATGAAAGATAGTTAAGTTTGGACCCAAGATTTTGCACTGAAGCTTTGAAACTTTAGACTGGGTCTTTTCTACTCTCTTTTAGTCATGGTTTTTCCCTCCTGCATTTGGGGACAATACCTTACAGAAATTGAGAGATAATTTACAACACTATATGTAAATACTTGGCTACAGTGCCAGATAGCTGGTATGACTTAACAAATTAGGGCAGTATTTATTGTGGCTGTCTGGATTGACACTGGAAAACAATCACATCTTTTAGTCACATATGATTCAACAAAAGAGTCTGGAGAAACAGTGCCTAAGGGATGCACTGTTAGATAAGATGTGAATTCAGTAGTTCTCTAGGCTCCAGTTTTGATAGAGACATGCCCTTAGGTTGCCTCCATGGAATAGTCTTAGCTATTACACTGATCCTAATAAATAATAAAGTGTGGCTGATACAAAAGTAATTTATATTCATGGATTAGCTGGGTGCATAGGTTTAATAATATTGACATTACAGTAACATTCTTAATAGCACATTGTCACAGCATCATCTGTTAAGTATTTCTTCCCAATGCATTTCATACTCTGCCTAATAATAATTTGTTAAAGGCAATGTAGCTGCACATATTAATTCTTTCGTAAATGTGAACATCACATTCTTGAATGGCACATGACTTAATTCATGATAACTTGGGTTGTGATTATATGAATAGAAACTCATCCTCATCTGAATGGGAAGAGTGCACATTTGTAGCCTTATTACAGTTGGGAAATTGAAATGTGAAAGGAGTGACAACTGCTAAGATCTGCAATAGAAAACATTTGACTAAATGCAGTGTAACTGTTCTATGTCACCCTTGCCTCTCATCCCTTCGTATTTCATCCTCTGACTCTGAAATGTACAGCAAGATAGTTGAGAATGAAATGAAGCTATGATCCTCTTCCTCAGTTACCTAGATTATATTTAGCTGTCCATTTCACCTGGGCTAGTTCAAAATAAAATTTTGGGGTTTTTTTTTAAAAATGAATGATATAGAACATGCATGGAGAAATCTAATGACATTGGAGATGGTGATGGTGTCGTAAAGAGGTAGGTAAATTGATGTATAAGGTAGTGGGAGGGTATAGAAGTTCTCTTCTGGCTGCCTCTGGGTTTTTTTGTTGTTACTTTCCATCTTGTAGGAGTTTTAAAAGATTTTTTTTTAGAGCAGTTTTAGGTTCACAGCAAAATTGACTGGAAGGTGCAGAGAGTTTCTGCACATGCACAGCCTCCCCCATTATCAACATCCCCTCAGAGTGGTACATTTGTTACAATTGATGAGCCTACATTGAGCTGCTTCTGTTTTTATCAACGGAATATGAAACAAGCTTCTGAGCTGTGAGTGAGGAGGAGGAAGGCAGATTGAAAGTTTTAGATGTGAAATATTCTCCTGGACAATGAGAGAGTGAACCAAATGGGAAAATGACTGAGAAAACTTAATGGAATTGACACTATCAAAGGCCCATTGGCCAGGTCATAAATTCAATTTGAGGCCAGACATTGTAGTTGGTGGATTGTGATTGCCTCATTCCTTTCTTTGAAAGGAAGCACATAGCAGGAGAAGAGTTGGAGTTTAACAAAATTGGATTTTTACCAGTTGTATATGACAAAGGGGGAGACACAAGACAGTGAGCGTTTATACAAGAGAATAGGATAATGATGGACCACCCAATCTGAGCTTCCTTGGTTGAATCTTTGGATGCAGAACCTGTGGATAAGGAGGGCTGACCATACAGAGCTTATAAAGAAGTACAGTCTGCATGGCTCACTCAAGTTTACAAGCTGTGTTTATAATCACAGATGTGGCTGGCCCTCCACACTTCCTACAATAATTTGGAAAACTTAAGACAACATGAGTACATGAAACATCACTTGCCATCAAAAAGGAAGAATTTGAAGGTTTAACCAGTTCATCTAATTTTTTATTGGTGCAAGGAGGTAAATCAGAACACCTGATCATGTTGTGCTGTGAGATACTGTATTCATTAGCATTATTTCCATTTCCTTTGATTATAGCCAAGAGCTTTATCCCCCCATGCAGAATACATAAGGCCTGCGTATCCACTTGCCAATGGACCACTGGATGGGATGAAGACAGCTCATTCTTTATTCCACTTCAATCCCTGGCCTGTATGATGGTACTGTCCACAAGGGGGTGACACAATGCCAAGTATCCTTGTGATTTTTATGACCTGGACATCTGTCTAGTATATATTAGACTAGGACCACAGGTTCTGCCACAGAGGTCATGGAAAAACTGCCAGATGGTAATGAATTTTAGCCACTGAGGACTTCAGCTGGATACAAACAAATGACCTAAGGGGATGAGATTCCATATCTTACTTCAAATCCTTTCAAGCTAACCTCTCCTTCCAAGATATGATTACAAATGCAACATTAATGCAGAAATAGACTTGAAGCCATGGAGTAGCATTAAGACAAATAATTTGGATAACATGGCCAAAATTAAACACTTAGATACGGAACCAAATAATTCATGTTTTTTGCTAGCCTCTATACTTCTTTCTTTCATCTGAGACAGAAACAAAAATAATAAAAATCTGCCACATTTGTTGTCCTCTTTTGTTAACCCCAAAATAGAAAATGTTATTATAATTATTGTATCACTCACAACAGTCACAGAATAATGTATAATAAAAATGACACTGGAATTATAGCCAAAGGATAGAGTGTTTTGTTAAGAAAAATTTAATTTTCTAATAAACAGAATCGTTTTTATTTGTTTTGGTTTTGTTTTTATTTTTGCTTTACTTTCAACTCTTACTAACTTTTCCATGTTTATAAGTAATTACCTCAATAATATAGTAAATGTAAATGAGTTTTTTATAGTGTCTTATGAACATAATAATAAATCTTTATTTGGAGGGTGGAAGGAACTCTTTATACATGAGCTTTTTTTTTTGCTCACTTTAATATGTGATCGAATTTCTATATATTAATATTAATTCTATATTAATATTATAATTAATTATTATGATCATATAATTATTATAATTATATTAATATAATTATATATTAATTATAGAATGTTAATATTCTATAATTAATATATAGAATATATAATTATATATTCTATATATTAATATAAAAATATTCTATATTTTTTGTCTTTCTCCCAAAAATGAGAAGAGAAAAATATTAATTCACTTATGGTCATGATTAGTAGGTATCCAACTAATTCATTTCAGCTAATTAATTGGTGAATTGAGTGTTATTGTAATGGTAATTTTATGATCTCTGAGCTCACTTGCTGCATATAAATCCATATGGCAAACTGCATGAGATCTTGGTAGGAACTGTACAGAAAGAATATGGTAGACAAAGTATCAAATTCCCACTTTCTAGGTACTTTTATTTAAACATATTGTCCAAATATGAGGACCCCATGCCATTTCTTCCACACACAAGGCGGGCCATAATGGAAAATCTCTTTCTTGAGAAATTATGGAGCGTCTCTGGCAAACAGTCCTTTCTCAGTGTTCAGCTGTTAGCAGTCTGGATGAAGGCTCAGTCTGAAATGTTGGTTTGAAGGCTCCATATTTGTAGGGCTAATAAGGAAATAAAATTTAAAAAATAATATCAAAAACAGTTTTGGGAGGACCTTCAAGATGGCAAAGGAGTAAGATGTGGAGATCACCTTCCTCCCCACAAATACATCAGAAATACATCTACATGTGAAACAACTCCTACAGAACACCTACTGAATGCTGGCAGAAGACCTCAGACTTCTCAAAAGGCAAGAAACTCCCCATGTACCTGGGTAGAGCAAAAGAAAAAACAGAGACAAAAGAATAGGGGTGGGACCTGCATCTCTGGGAGGGAGCTGTGAAGGAGGAAATGTTTCCACACACTAGGAAGCCCCTTCACTGGCGGAGATGGCAGGTGGCGGGGGGGCGGGGGGAAGCTTCAGAGCCACAGAGGAGAGTGTAGCAACAGGGGTGCAGAGGGCAAAGCGGAGAGATTCCTGCACAGAGGATCAGGGCCGACTGGCACTCACCAGCCCGAGAGGCTTGTCTGCTCACCCGCCGGGGCGGGCGGGGCTGGGAACTGAGGCTCGGGCTTCCGAGGTCAGATCCCAGGGAGAGCACTGGGGCTGGCTGTGTGAACACAGCCTGAAGGGGGCTAGTGCACCACAGCTAGCCGGGAGGGAGTATGGGAAAATGTCTGGACCTGCCTAAGAGGCAAGACACCATTGTTTCGGGGGGTGTGAGGGGAGAGGGTTCAGAGCACAGCCTAAACGAGCTCCAGAGATGGGCGCAAGCCGGGTTATCACTGCGGACACCACAGACGGGCATGAGACGCTACGGCTGCTGCTGCAGCCACCAAGAAGCCTGTGTGCAAGCACAGGTCACTATCCACACCTCCCTCCCAGGAGCCTGTGCAGCACGCCACTGCCAGGGTCCCGTGATCCAGGGACAACTTCCCTGGGAGAACACACAGCAGACCTCAGGCTCTTGCAACGTCACGTCGACCTCTGCCGCTGCAGGCTTGCCCCGCATTCCGTACCCCTCCCTCCCACCGCCTGAGTGAGCCAGAGACCCCTAATCAGCTGCTACTTTAACCCTGTCCTGTCTGGGTGGGAAACAGATACCCACAGGTGACCTACATGCAGAGGCGGGGCCAAATCCAAGGCTGAACCCCAGGAGCTATTCCAACAAAGAAGGGAAATTTCTCCCAGCAGCATCAGGACCAGCAGATTAAATCTCCACAATCAACTTGATGTACCCTGCATCTGTGGAATACCTGAATACACAGTGAATCATCCCAAAATTGAGGAGGTGGACTTTAGGAGCAACTGTAGACTTGGGGTTTATTCTCTGCGTCTGATTTGTTTCTGGTTTTATGTTTATCTTAGTTTAGTATTTAGAGCTTCTTATCACTGGTAGATTTGTTTATTGATTTGGTTGCTCTCTTCCTTTAATTTATATATATATATATATATTTTTTTCCTTTTTCACTTTTTGTGTGTATGTGTATGCTTCTTTGTGTGATTTTGTCTGTATAGCTTTGTTTTTACCATTTGTCCTTTTTTTTTTAGTATAGTTTTTAGTGCTTGTTATCATTAGTGGATTTGTTTATTGGTTTGGTTGCTGTCTTCTTTCTTTTTATTTTTTTTATTTTTAATTTTTTATTCTTAATAATTTCTTTTTATTTTAATGACTTTCTTTTTTTTTCTTTCTTTTTTTTTCTCCCTTTTCTTCCAAGCCATGTGGCTGACATGGTCTTGGTTCTCCAGTTGGCTGTCAGGCCTGAGACTCTTAGGTGGGAGAGCCAAGTTCAGGACATTGGACCACCAGAGACTTCCTGGCCCCAAGTAAGATCAAATGGCAAAAGCTGTCCCACAGATCTCCACCTCAATGTTAAGACCCAGCTCCAGTCAACGACCAGCAAGCTACAGGCTCTGATTTCACTCTTAGGTGAAATCAACAAATCTTTGAATAATCATTAAGTATTAGTTGGAAATTGCTTAACTACCCAAATGTAGGAATATTCTTGGGGAAACCAAAAAATAAAAAAGGAGGGTCCAATCTGAAGGGCTAACATCCTGGAAGGATAAATAAGGATTATACAAAGAAACCAAAATAAATAACAAGCACTGTGTAAGAGAACACAAAGTAGAGAGCATGGACTCAAGTGCTGTGGAGAATGGTTATCAAAATAATTAAGGAACCCAAAGAGTTTTCTTTAAATGTAAGCTTATCTGTTGACTTTTGTCACTTTTAATAAGTTAAAGCAAGATTTTAAAGAATTCATTAATTCTGTTTTAAAATAATGATAAAAATTCATTTTATGTTAATCACAATATTTATTTTGAGGAAAAATAATTTTATCAGAATGAAAAAAATAAATAAGAAGAGACATTTTTTCAAATCTCTTTAATGTTGGGCTTAATAGAAGTCAGGTGGATTCTCCTATCTGTTTCTGCATTCATTCTGTCAAGATTCCACATGTCAAGTAACCTCTGGAAAATTCCACACTATAACCCTGAGAAGACAGAGAGAAAGGCTAATAACATCTAAGTCTGATTATGAAAATAGTTTTGATTTCCTCAATGATCCCCTGTAGGATGTAAGAACCCCGGGGTCACTGGTCCACACTTTGGGAATCTCTCACATAGGAAATCTGAGAAATAGAGAGTGATAAGATTGAAAGAGTAGGAGAAACTTTAATGGGACATATTTTGTAGTGTGTATATGGAAGAAATTCAAGTTTAAAGACTTGGATTTGAGACTTCATGAGTCATTTAAACCTTTCTGCCTTTCAATTTCATTGTCTCCTCTATGCAAAGCTGCTATAAGAATGTAATTAGCCAGCTTATATATAAAGGCTTTGTGAACTATAAAGCCTTTTATACCCACTATTATTTTTGTTTAGCATAACCTTGAATTGGGATTCAAAGGATGGATAATTAGCATGTGGATGTCTAGATCAGAGAGAGTGGAAATATTCTATTTTAGTACTATGTCTAATGATCACTTTAGTCCTCATTTCATTGCCCTACTGAAATATTTGACACTGTTTATTTGTTTCTCTCTGTTTAAACACTTTCTTTATTGGGCCATCCATCAGAATTCTGCTCCCCATTTTCTTACCTGGTCACTCCTCCTCAGTCATCTTTGCTGGCTCCACCTGTTCTCTCTGAGCAATACCATTTACCTTCCCCAGGGCACTGGCCTTACCCTCCTTTCCACTCTGTCTATACTCCTCCCTAAGCAACCTCATCCCATCTCATGGCCTTAAATAGCATCTCTGTGCTGATGAATCCCAAAGTTGCATCCCTAACTTGACAAACCAGCTGCCAATTTTGCATATCTACTTAGATGTCCAGTAAGAAGCTCATACTTCATAGGTCTAAAAGCAAACCCTACATCCACCTTACTGAGCAATCTCCTATTCCTGTTGCCCTTCCTGTTCCCATAGTTTACAGGACTCCTTGACCTTCTAACACACCCTGCAGGCTCTGCCTCAAGTCCATTTTACAGCCTTTCTCTCTACCTACAGTTCTCCCTCCAAACACACCGGTGGCTCCCTTTTTATTTAATCTTTGCTCTAATGTCACTTCCTCAGTCAGATCTGTTTAAAAACTGCAAGTTCATTAAAATTTGCAAATCTTTGCTCCCCACTCTTTCCTGACATGTTCTATCCTATGTATTATCTATACTATAACATAAATTATATATTTATTATATATTTATTTACTTTTTATTTCATTTTTTCTTCCCTTGGGCACCAATTTTGCTTATTTTCTTTCTACACAAGCTCCATAAGGACAAGAATTCTTGCTTTATTCACTGATCTCTGTATTCCCAGGTTTGAGAATACATAGTGCAGCCAGTAGGCTCTCAAATGTCTGTTTAATGTATAAATGTCTAGATCAAAATCTGAGGGGCTAGCATTAAGGAGCAGAAAATGTCCCTGGTGAGGCTAGAAAGGCAAATAGGGAAAAGTGGGAGGAGGCAAACATGGTAAGTGTAAACTGAGCCTGACCGGAAGAGGGTTCCTGCTGTAGAGCAGTAGATGGAAATGTGTTCTTAACAACGATCAAAGGTAACCTCAAAAAAAGCTTTCATAGTATGTTGTGGGGTCTTCTTCCATGGAGACTGCTCGAAATTGAGAGGCTTTTCTCAGGCATTGTTAGGTTAATAATTAAGCTATCTGAAGGCAGAGGCTGAATGAAACGACTTCTTGGTTCTATGTCCTGTGATACATGAATATGAATTCCAGCTTGAAAACAAATCCCTCATGAGTCAGTATGCACCCAGTCTATTACTAACATATACAAATATATATATAATTTACATTAGATAAGCCTATTTTTGACGGACTGTTAATAATAGAGTGAGAGGGACTGAGTGAGAATACAGATTGAGGAGGATTTGAATGATCTTCTATGATGGTTAGTAAGTTATTTTTTAAGTTATATTTTAGTTTTACCAACTTGCCATAAATAATGTCAGCAACTAGATTTCAATTTTTTTTTAATATCTTGATGGTTACCACACTATTACAAAGCATTTCCCAGTTCTCAATAAAGCTAAAATTTTCAACAAGGGAAAACTTGTAGGGCCAAGTTTAGAGGTTAAAAACTCAGTAATGAATGTTCTTGTTCTTGTGGGTTATCTCAGATCCTTAGAATTATTTTAATGTCATTTTTAATGTGAATTTCCATGCTATTTTAATTCATTAGTCATGGGCTATCATTTTTCGAAGTAATTACTGTAATTTCATCAAATGACATAATTATAGTAAATACTTTGATGTAATTACCATAAATATGGAAAAAGACACACAAAGGTGTAATAATGTCACAAACTAAGATATTAATGATGTGTAAAGACAAATTATGATGACATTTATGACATGTAATAACATCACAGAGTTCTATGTTTATGTTGTATAAAGAATAATGATATAAATAGAATGTAAAATTACATCATGTAGACTAATTTATTTTATAAATAGTATAGAAACTTGAGAGCTCTATAAGGCTTCAGGTTCAGATGAATAGATCATTGCCACTTTTAGGCATTCCTCCCTTTGAACCCTAATAAATGACTCTGTTATTTTATTAAGGGTGAAAACTTTCCCTCTTAAAAGCATGGACATAGACATAAAGCAGAAACACAAAATTGAGAAACCTTGTTTAGTGCTTGAAAAAATTATTCATTTGAAGAGTCAGAGAAAGTAGCTGTTTGGAAGAAAAGTCAATGTTTGGTCCATATTGTCCATGGAGACTAACAGGTCATATCAGTATTTTCTTAAAAAGGAGACAGCTTGACCACTTAGCACTTACCAAAGCAGACACCTATTTAATTAAAAGATTTCTTCTCTTGTCACATTATTAAGTTTTATGTCCATGAAGAAATAACTTTGCATGTCTGCATTCTGACTATTGGAATAATGTGAAACTAGGCTTCAAAGAAAAAGGAAAGAAAACCACAAGCTTGAAGCAAAGTCTAATTTTGTGAACTTAATTAGTTCTTTTGTTAGACTGAGGCAGAAATGTATCTTAAAAATAATTCCTCCTGCAAAGTTGTAGCTTAGAGAGAAAAGTATTATGAACATCAATTAGTTTAGTTATGATATCATTAGTGATCAGCGTCTTTATGATATCAAGAGAAACCCAATGTCAGAAGATAGCCTTTTCCTAATGGATTAGTTGAAGGATTTTTTTGGAGCATTCCCTTGGTCTGATCACATCCTGAGGCTGGAATTTAGTAGTCTGAGATAGTCATTCTCTTTCCTTCTATTCTCTCGTGCAGTTTAAAGACTCTTTCCACTCTGCAGCCTTAGTGTTCTTCGTGGTCTTGATAAGGTTTTAGGGTAAGGTATTTTTCCTTCCACAGACACATAATTCCAGGTGACTATAGTAATAATTTTCTCAGCTGTTTTGCCACTTTTCACTGTGGGCTGCCAAAGCTCCGTTCACTAATAACAAGTGGATTATTCTTGTTTTTTTGTTTGCAAAACGAATCAGACCCAACAGTAAATGTACAGATTCCTATTTCCTTGAAGGTCTATTGCTTACCATCACTTCTGATCCCAATTTCTGCCTTGGTAAGGGTTCTTAATTGCAAACAACAGAGTCTACTCCAGCTAGTTTGAGCACTAAACAAATTTGTCATACTCTGGAGTTCATTAATCTGCATAAGGTCCAATAAATTAGACTCAGAAGCTACACCATCAGGAAAAAATCCAAATATGCCACTGGAACGCTTGCAGGCATAATACCACTTCCACAGACACGGTGTACCCCTTCCCTGGGAAGATGAGCATAGAAACTTGGGAAGCTACTTCTAGGACCTCTGTCCCTGCTACATCTGATAGCTCAATGCCCCTGTGCCACATTCCTTGACACAGGTCAGCAAAATAAGGAAGGTCTCTTTCCTCACTACAGGGTGCTCTCTGCTGCAGGGAAGTCATCATCTTGTTCCATATGATTGTTGGGACCTAGATTGCATGACTGTGTCTCACCTGCAAAGGAAACAAGGAGGTGAAGTCCTGGCCTCGAACTTGGAGAAGAGAGAATCATAATGCAGAAAGCTACCTTAAAATATAGAAATGGTTTTCAGAAGTTTCGGGGCTGACTTAAACTTCACTCATGACTGCTATATCTGGGAAATAGTCCATGGGACCTCAGGTTTAGAAAACATGTGGAGATCCTTTAAAATGTCCCAAACCATCTCATTCAAGCTTTATCATTCGATTAAATGTAAAAAGCACTTGGATGCTTTGGAGTGCCTCCCAGTATGTCTCAGTGACTCTGCTGTTTAGAATCAGGGTGTGGTGCTTGCTTCGGCAGCACAGATACTAAAATTGGAACGATACAGAGAAGATTAGCATGGCCCCTGTGCAAGGATGACATGCAAGTTCGTGAAGCGTGCCATATTTTTTAAAGCAATTATACTCCAATAAAGGTGTTAAAAAAAAAAATCAGGGTGTGGTGATGGAGATGAATATACAAATAGACCCGGGTCTGAATGGGTCTGAGTTGCTAAAGTAAATCATTGTTCTAAACTAAATGCCATTATACTTTATGAAGTTTCATCTGTCATCAGGCTCCCAATATCAATCTAAAATGCTACCATAGGACTGAGCAATTCCACTCCAAGGTATATATCCAAAAAAACCAAAAACACTAATTCAGAGAGAGGCATACACCCCAATGTTCATAGAAGCATTATTTACAATTGCCAGAGTAAGGAAGCAACCTAAGTGCCCATCAACAGATGAATGGATAAAGAGGATGTGAGATATATATATATATATATATATATATATATATATATATATATATATATAAAACGGGATACTACTCAGCAAGAAAAAAACAACAAAATTTTGCCATTTGCAGCAACATGGATGGACTTGGAAGGCATTACGCTAAGTGAAATAAGTCAGACAGAGAAAGGCAAATACTGTATGATATCACTTATATGTGGAATCTAAAAAAATATGACAAACTATTAAATAGAACAAAAAAGAAGCAGACTCACAGCTATAGAGAACAAACTAGTGGTTGGGGAGGGGTGGGGGGAGAGGGAGGAGCCGTATGGGGAGGGGGAGGGGGAGGTATAAACTACTGGGTGTAAGATAGGCTCAGGGATGTGTTGTACAGCACGGGGAATATAGCGAATATTTTGTAATAACTGTAAGTGGAAAGTAACCTTTAAAAATTGTATAACAAAATTTTAAAAATTAGAAATAAGTACATACATAAGATATCTTTGATTTCTACTAAATTACTAGGGTTCACCACAACATATCTGCCACATACTGACTGATTTTTCTGTAACATGAGTTCAGCCACAGTTTCTCAAAACGGTATGTCAGGTAGGGTAGTCAGTACCAGTCCATCACTGTGGTAGCCCTGAACATTAGAATAAGTCTCTTTCAGTCAATGATTTTCATTTTGGAGAAGATGGTCACAGTGATTCAGTATCACAGTTAAAATATGTTAAGTGTCCACACTTAGCTGAAGACCCTGTTTCCAGGCGAAGTTGCTCTCTGGTCTAGCTCAAATTTTGAGTAGTTTTCCCAAAACAGAAGCTCACCTCACCGTCCTTCATACTGAGCATTCTGACAGGTTGAAACACAAACAAAAATAGAAAGAAAAAATAATCCCCCCCCAAATTTACAGGATTTTCCAGATGTTTGGGGGTGAGGTAAATCATTAAAATCTATGAGAAATTTAGTCTCCTGTTGTGAAAAACACAAGGTCTACTTTGATAAAACCTAGCTAAGAAACTGAGAGCAGTTTCTTTCTTTCCAAAGCATTGAGAAGCTAATAGGTGAATGTTTCAGAATGTAGATATTTAGCAAAAGGATGACATATACAGAACTTGCTGGTAACATTGGAGAGTACAAAAAATTATATTTTTAGTGATTGTTAGTTTTCTACAGCAGAATATGCTCTTAGGTCTACTATCAGTGTTCCCAGGACAGATGGGAAAAATGATCCAATCCCAATTTCAACTCCATTTTGCTCTATGTTTTTTTTTTTTTAAAAACCACATTACATCAATAGTTTCCTAATCACTAGAATTACTTGCCATTCGAAGCTTAAGTAGTGTAATTGTAACCAGCTCTTTTGTTTTCCACTTTATGCCATTTTAAATTAGTTTTATAGCAACGAACTGTTTTGGAGTTTTGATTGAAAGCTCCACTTTCTTTAGACCATCTTTAATTAAATGACATCTGAATGGGAAGACTTTCTGAATAGGTTAGTTAGAACAATGGGTGCTGCCAGATCTCCGCATCAAATATTAGGGGTGCTCCAAGGAGGCATTAAACAGCCCAGAATGGTCAGTGTATTTAGAACCTGTGAATTCTGAACCTGACTCAATTCCTGCCTTCCTGTGTGCTGCCCTTGACAGATAATCTAACCTCTCTCGCTTCTGTTTTTATCATCTGTTGAATTAAGGATGGTGGAACAGTATGCTTGTCAAATTGCCATGCTATGACAAGGGATATGTTTGAAACTCACGGAAAGTGTTTTGTCCATCTCCTCATCAAAATGAAACAAGCCCCTATTGTGTTTTAAGGGTGAACTCAATTGTCTGATTTATGCTGTCACATGTTTGCGAAGAGTGTAAATTGATTTTCACTCAAAACAGACTGAAAAGCCCAAGTGCTTGCCAAACTCGAAATCGCTAACCTGTCTGGAAAAGCTCACCCAAGCCCATGGAATCTGAGGGACTATAAATGTTTAACTCAGATGCTTGGAGAAAGAGACTCCAGCCAGAATCATTCCACAGAGGCAGGCTAACTGTAAGCTACACAAACAAACAAACAATCCTCCCAAGAGTGCAACAGTCAGTTTTTCTCCAAATTGATTAAATTTCAGTACAACTAGACTGAAGAATTTTCACAGATATTTGTTCTGAGAAAACTAATTTCTCAAGGCAGATCTGCAGAGTTTACACAGGCTAATTTTTTTTAGCGGGGGGAGTACTTAATAAGTGTAGTTGACTTGGGGTAGACTTGGAAATTCCTGAGAGTTGGGAAAAACTCAGTAACATCATGACTTGCTATTTCATTGCATTTGAACATCATGGCCAAGAACTTAATCTCAGCTCTGGACAAACCTGGGTTTGGAATCCAGTTCCACATCTTAATAATCTGTGCTTACTTTCATCACAGGGCTGCTGTGAGGGTTATCAAGGAGAGGTCCACAATGAGATGCACATCATAAATGATGAGTGTTGTTCAAATCCACTGAATCACTGTATTCTTATAGTTATTTTTAATAAGAAAGATGTAAATATGCTCTACAATTTTCGATAGTGACCCACAACTCAGGTTTGTCCTGGACTGGGATTTTTCAAGGATGTGAGACGTTCAAAGCTAAGAGGAGGAGAGTCCTTGGCAATCTGGGATGGTTGTCACCACAGCTTTTACTAAGCAGCTACTTAGACACAGTGAGTCAAAATTGTGCCAAAAGTTAGTGCAACCCTGGAAAAGAATCAAAACCCACTGTACGCTCTTTACTTGACCATTTAGCCCTCAGTGTCATAAACATGACAGCTGTGAGTGCAGTCCTCTCCTGCATTTAATTATTCAACAAATGAGATGAACAAAAAAGGAATCAGATGTTTCCACAAACTTTTATTGAAGATATATTATGCGCACAATGTGGTTGAAATGATAAATACATGACTCCATAAGTGAGAAAGTGTGATAGATGCTACAATAAAGGTAAGTATAAAGTACAGTTGGGAACAAATTTTGGTTTATTTCAAAGATCATAGTGTGAATATTTGCTAATATCTGCTTCCCTCAAGAGATTATAAACTCCTTGACAACAGGGCATGTGCGTGTCTTCTTCACATATAAGTCTACAGTATCTACAACTGTGCCATGTAATAACCACCCTGTAATCATTTATTAAGTAAATTGTTATATGACATTGAAAGTATGCTCCTACAGCACACTGTCATAGCATTATCAACTGAGTATTTCTTACAAGAAATATGTTGAAATCTGAAAGATGTACAGATCAAGACATTTGTCAGGCAATGTATACACACATGCATGCATGAATATATAATACATATATTTGTGTGTGTGTGTGTGTGTGTGTGTGTAGGTCAAGGAAGAATATGAACTAAAAGTAATGATTTGAGAATTGTCAGCATAGAGGAGCAGCATCTACACTTGTCCATTCAGACATCGTCAGTGGATAAGTATAGATAAATAATAGAGTGATTGAAATGTCTTGTTTTAAAAATGTTTTAATTTTTAGAACATTTTTATATTTACAGAAAAATAGTCCATTAACTTTGTTCACATTCCCTTAGTTTTTTTCCTAATGTCCTTTTTCTGTTCCAGGACCCCATCCAGGATAGCACATTTTAGATGTCATGTCTCCCTAGCTTCCTCTTGGCTCTGAGAGTTTCTCAGACTTTCTTTGTTTTAGATGATCTTGACAGTTCTGAGAAATTCTGATCAGGTATTTTGTAGCATGTCCCTTTATTGGGATTTGCCTGTTTTTTTCATGATGAAACTAGGGCTGTGGGTTTTGGGGAGAATGACCATAGATGTAAAGTGTTATTTTCATCACATCACACTAAGGTACATACTACCAGCATGATTTATCACTGTTGGTATTGATTCCAGTCACCCACTGAGAGTATTTGTCAGATTCCTCACTATAAATACGTTTTTGTTTTGTTTTTATTTTATTTATTTATTTATTCATTTATTGGCTGCGTTGGATCTACGTTGCTGCGCGCGGGCTTTCCCTAGTTGCTGCGAGCGGGGGCTACTCTTTGCTGTGGTGCGCGGGCTTCTCATTGCCGTGGCTTCTCTTGTTGCAGAGCATGGGTTCTAGGCGCACAGGCTTCAGTAGTTGCAGCACGTGGGCTCAGTAGTTGTGGCTCGCAGGGTCTAGAGCACAGGCTCAGTAGTTGGGGCACACAGGCTTAGCTGCTCCGCGGCATGTGTGATCTTCCCGGACCAGGGCTCGAACCCATGTTCCCTGCAGGCCAATTCTTAACCACTGTGCCACCAGGGAAGTCCTAAATACGTTTTTAAAATGAGACCTTACAACATATAAAAATTTTCCTTAAAATTATTTAATTTCTTCAAGAAAATTCATTGAAGTGAAACTGAAAGATTTGCTGAACAGAGAAGAATTTTTTATATGAGGCATTTGCTTATAAAAACGTTTCCTGCTATAGCCATAGACTTTTACTCTTTAAGTCCCCCCTTTTGTTGGCATTGTAAATTGGAGAACAATCTAGCCCCAGTGCATACACTCTGGTTAGGACCGTCAATCAAGATGCCCTGACAAATCTTGGCTAAGAGATAAATGCTTATTTTGCAGACAAAAATCATTACATTTTCCCAGATATTTAAATCTTGAGTGGAGTAATGCTGAAATAGGAAATATTGAAAGCTGATTCAATGAGTGTGGTGCTCCCAGGAAATTGTTCATTAATTCTAGCTATCTAGTTCCCCAAAGCTTTTCCAATTACTGGCCTTCTGATTCCAGTTCTTTTTTTCTCTTGGATTTTTGATCTACTCTATTATCTTTTCTTTTCCTTAAGCTTTAATAGAGTTTGTTTCTGCTGCTTACTGTGAAAAATCAATAACTGATAGAGTTATTTTAAAATAATGAGGAAAAACTTAAAAACTGGTGGCATTATTTTCAACTACAATTTCATCTTTAAACAAATTCTATTTCTTCCTTTCTCAGCTTGTGAAAATTCCCGCCCACTTCTTCTCCTCCCTTCATTTTTGTTAGTTGAGTTATTGTTTTTACGGTTTATAAAAACCATACACCATAAACTGTGGTTTATGACCACAGTGATCAGGAGGACTTAGTTAAGTTGCATAACAAGCAACCATAAATCTTAATGGCTCAACAGAAAGTTTTCCCCTTACTCATGCTGTCTGTTCATCACAGGTCAACTGGAAGCTCTGCTCCCTCTCTTTACTTAAGGATAAGATGTACATATTCCTGACAGACACGAATCTTCAGGATTTGAGAAAAAAATCAGAGTTCCTGTGGATTCTTGGGAATTCCCCTAAATCATAAGGTATTCTGTGTGTTTTATCATACTCTACATATTTTAAAATCACAAGTGACCATGTCAATAAAAAGTAAATCATTTTTTGTGATGTGGTTATACTAAAACTTTCAGAGGTTTTCTCTGAAAAGAAAAAAGATTCTGATGATGGGTATAAAGTTCATTTTTGGTGGGATGATCATGTTAAAAAATTAGTGGTATTGTTTACACAACTCTGTGACTATAGTAAAAAACCACTGAACTGTATATTTTAAAGGGGTGGATTTTATGGTCTATAAATTACATCTCTTTAAAGCTGTTATAAAAAAGAGAGAACAGGTAATATTAAAAGGATAGTTTATTATTATTATGAACCAATATATTGTAAAAAGATTTTATTTCTCTATTTATATTTATATATATATATATATTACATATTCTAATATACAGGCAAACCTTAAAGATATTGCAGGTTTAGTTCCAGGCCACCACAACAAAGCAAATATCTCAATAAAATGAGTTACATGAATACTGAATAAAATGAGTCCCAGTCCATACTGAAGTTATTTTATACTATACTATAGTCTATTAAGTGAGCAATAGCATTATATCTAAAAGAAGTACATACCTTAATTTAAAAATATTTTATAGTTAAAAAATGCTAACCATCATCTGAGCCTTCCACGAGTCCTAATCTTTTTGCTGGAGGAGGGTTTGAAATATTATAAGAATTACCAAAATGTGGCACAAAAACATGAAGTGTGCAAATGCTCTTAGAAAAATTATACCTATAGACTTGCTCAATGCAGGGTTACCACAAGCCTTAAATTTGTAAAAAAAAAAAAAAAAAAAAAATGCTATATCTGCAAAGTGCAATAAAAGGAAGTGCAATAGAATGAGGTTTTGTCTGTATATTTAATATAGTCTATATAATATATAACATATAGATTAATATATATAATATTTTCACAGTATATTGGTTCATAATATTAATAAGCTATACTTTATTATAAATGATAATATATACTTATAAACATATTTATTATAAGTCGTATGTAGTGTATAATAAATATATATACACACATACAGAAATGACATGTGAAAACTATACTTACCTGATATTGACATTTGGTAACATTAAGCATTTAAAAAAGAATCATTAATACAATATAAGTACCAAATAAAAATCATTTAAATAATTGACCATAAGTTAGACAGATAAGACCCCTAACAAAATTATTATTTTGGGGTATTGGATTGAGACCTGCTACTTTTGGATGAATGTGAGCCTACTTATCTGTGAATCCTAGCACATATTAAGGAAGTGATCATTTATGACTATTGATACACATTAGTCCCTCGAAGTACCTTTAAGGTTTCCAATATCTCCAGTTCCCTTTGAGTCTCTCTAGTTTCTCTAGTTTCCCTCAGTACTCTGAAATTCTGAGAGCATATTTTTTTCTAGCATCATTCAATATCAGATGTTCTTTTTCTTACTTGGTGCAAATAGGCTATTTACATTTAATGTAATTCCCTACATTATTAGGTTTTTGTCTACCACCTTATTATTTTTAAGCTATATTTATGGTCCATCTCTATATATTATTTCCTCTCCCTTTGTATTAATTAACAGAAAACTTGTAATCATTATTTCCATCTATTAATTTGTTAGTTATACATTCCAGTTAGTTATCTAACTGGATATTTCTTGTTATTTATACTTTCTTTTTCCTGGCTACCTAGAGATTACAACATGCAGACATGGCCTGTTACAATGTAATATAAATTAATACTTTTACTACTTTACTATACTTCCTGAAACTTATGGCTTTTTAGTCAGTTTATCCCCTCCTATCTTCTGCATTATCATTCTCTTGCATTTTGCTGTGCATACATTTAAAATATCATAACACATTATTATTGTTGTTTTGAACAGTCAATATTTATTTCAACTGTTCACATACTTATCTCTTCTATTGCTCATTCATTCCCTTCTGCATCTCAGTGTATCTGGGATCATTTTTATTTGTTCTGAAGGATTCTAATTTTTGTTTGTTTTGTAATGTTTTTTGTTTGTTTTAGCATAGGCCCACTGTTGAAAATTCTGTTTTGTTTGTCTGAAAATGTTTTTACTTTACTTTCATTTTTGAAATAGATATTCAAAAGCTTTTCTCTCAGCACTTAAAATGCCATTCCACTTTCCTCTGGTGTTATTGTTTCCATTGAAAAGTCAGTTGTCAGTTTTACTGTTGCTACTTTGAAGGTAATGTGTCTTTTTCCCAATGGCTATTTAGATTTTCTTCCAGTCTTTGGTCTTCAGAAGTTTACTCCAATGTGACTAGGTGATTTTTTGTGTGTTTACTTGAATTGGCCTTTTCTTAGCTTTTTGAATCTGTCAGTTGTATTTTTTTTTTATTCCCAAGGGTTATGGTTCTTCTTTTTCTGAATCTCCAATTATATGTAAGTTAGAACTTTTAAGGGTGTCCAACATATCTCTTACACACATTTTTTTAATAAAAGATTTATTGAGATACAATCCATGTACCATAAAATTCACCCTTGAAGACATTAAATTAAGTGCAATAAGCTAGTCACAAAAAGATAAATACTGTATGATTCAATTTATATGAGGACTATAGTAGTCAAATTCATAGAGACAGAAAGTAGAGTGGTAGTTTACAGAAGGTAGGAGGAAGGAGGAATGAGAAATTATTGTTTAATGGGTATAGAATTGCAGTTTTGCAAGATGAAGAAAGTTATGGTGATGGTTGTACAGTAACGTGAAAGCACTTACTATGATTGTACAGTGTTCAGGTGTACACTGAACAATATACCTACAATGGCTAAAATGGTAAACTTTATGTTATGCATATTTTAACACAATTTAAAAATCACCTTTTTATAGTATGTTATTCATTGTTTCACTCCATTCTAAGAGCAACCATCACCACCATCTAAGTTCAGAACATTTTCATCATCCAGAAAAGAAACCCTGTACTCATTAGCATTTTCTCCTCATTGTCCTGTCAAGCAGGCACTGGCAACAACTAATCTAATTTTTCTTTCTGTGAATTTGCCTACTTTAGACATTTCCAATAAATGACATCATACAATATGTGGTCTTTGGTGACAGACTTCTTTCACTTAGCATAATGTTTTTAAGGTTCACCCGTGTTGTAGCATGTATAAGTACTTCATCCCTTTTTATGGTCAAATAATATTCCATTGTATGGATCTACCATATTTTGTTTATGCATTCATCAGTTAATGAAAATTTGTGTTGTTTCCACTTTTTGGTTATTCTGAATAAAGCTACTATTAATATCTGTGTTCAAGGTCTAGTGGGGACATACATACCCACTTTTCTTGGGTATGTATCTAGGAGTGAAATTACTGGGATGTATGGTAATTCTATGTTTAACTCTTGAGAAAATGCCAAACTCTTTTCCAAAGAAGCTGTACAATTTTACCTTTCTACCAGCAATGTAAATTTTCCATATCCTTCCAAGACTTATTATTTTAGCCATATTTATGGGTATAAATTGTTATGTCATTCATTGTAGTTTTGATTTGTACTTTCCTGATGGCTAATAATATCTTTTCATGTCCTTATTGATCATTTGTATATTTTCTTTAAAGAAATGTCTATTCAGATTTTTGTCCATTTTTAAAGCTGGGTTATTTGTCTTTTTACTATTGAATTGTAAAGATTCTGTATATTTTCTGAATACAAGTTGCTTACCAAATATATGATTTGCAAATATTTTTACCATTCTGTAGGTCATTTCACTTTTTTGATGGAACCCTTTGAAACAGAAATTTTTTTTAATTTTAGTAAAACCCAAGTTATTTTTCTTTTTGTCACTTGTGCTTTTGATATCATACCTAAGAAACCATTTCCTAATACATGATCACAAAGATTTATTCCTATGTTTTCTTCTAAGACTTTTATAGTTTTAGATCTTATATTTAGATCACTGATCAATTGTATATGTTGTGAGATGGGGGTACAACTGCATTCTTTTGCATAGCTATCTAGTTGTTTTAGCTAGCTTTTTGATAAGACCATTCTTTCCCATTTAATCATCTTGGCACCCTTGTTGAAATTAATTCACCAGAAATGTAAGGGCTAGTACTATGATTTTTTCATTCTTTTTTTCTTTTTGATTTAATTTTTGTGCATTACCTACTTTTCTGCTTCCTAGTTTTCTGACCCTATGTTCTGATCATTCCAATCTGTTACTAAATACATTCACTAGATTTTTAACGTCAGATATTTAGTTCTAGAGTGTCCATTGAATTTTTATAAATGCCAAAGTTCTCCACTCTCATAAATTTGTTCTTTTTTCCCTTTTGTGAACATATTAATTGTAGTTATTTTTAAATCCTGTGTTCATTCCAAGAACTGAAGCATTTGTTTTCTGGTTTTTTTCTCTAGTTCATTGTTTTGTTATTATTGTTGCTTTCTCTATCCATATTTAATAATATTTTATGCAATTATAGAATTACATATAAAAGAAACATAGAGATACAATGTAATATTATTTTATCCCAGAGACGTTTTCCTTTTTTTTTTTTAAATTGAAGGCCTGCTTATGTCAATCAGGAATTCAGCTGGATCTGGAAGGATCCCAATTTTAGTAAGACTCAATCTACCTCTGGTTTTCCCTATTTCTAGGGCATGGATTTCTGGGCCTTTGATTTAGAGGCTGTTGGGTCTTTGTCCCATTCATTGTATAATACTTCAGGAAAGGCTGTTTTTCCTTAAGAGTTTCCCAGATCAAATTTCTAGCATACCACTTCTGATAACTCCAAAGTCTAACACATAATTTGAGGATAAAAAGGCCGTGGCTTGACATAGGTGTTTTCCCTCTGCAGGACTTTGTTTCCTAAGCACAGTGAGACTGCTTTACATTCAGTTAAAACCCGAAAAGCAGTGGTCCAGCTGCTCATCCTCACAGTACTCTTTGAAACGAACAGGTAACAAGTGAGGGTTTAATTGCTCTCAACTAATCCTTGTGTTTTTTCAATACATTTCTTAGTTAACAAAACTAATTCTGAGAAATGCTGTATTCTGTGTCACTGAGTGTATATAATTCATGATGACACATAGAGGTTCATAGGAAAAAAACTGATTTTGTTTAATCAGATATTTTCCCAACTTTTTTAAAATTTGGAGCTCTATTTTTAGGTGATAGATATTAACATTTTGCCAAACACATTTTGAAAAATATTATGAGAAGAAGGGTAATATCTGGACCTAAGCATATCTATCTATGACTAATATGGTAATTGAGAATGTAGGCATATAGGTTTGTTTACCCGGGAATAATTTTAAATGTTTTGCAAGGATATTCATAATTCGATATGATAGTGAAAATTAAAAGTGCAATGATTGAAGGGGAAAAGAGGGGGTGGGAATGTTAAGCCAGGAATGAGTCATAAAGTGCATACTAAAATGAAGAGCACATTTTTTTACGGGCAAGCAATAAATTTCACTCAAGATTCTGATACCTAGAGTGGAAAAAAAATGAGGGGATGCACTACCAGAATGTTGTTTTTACTCTCCTTAATTGTTGAGATGCAAAATTACTTCTATTTTCACATATCTTAATAGATTCTTCACAATGATTTATTAAGGCAGAATCTGTCAATATTGTTTTCATGTATGAGAACATTAACACTTAGGAAAATAAGAAACTTGACCAAGTTTGCACAGGTAAAAATGGCATTCAACTAATAGTTATTGACTCCATACAATGTGCCATGCACATTACTGAATAAATTACAAGCTTATAGCATCTCTGAAGGACAGGTATTATGATCTACACTTTTTTGAAAATAAATAGGTCTCAAACATACAACTGGTTTCACCATAGAAGATTGGTTAATAATCCCATCTTCATCCTCAAAGGTATGAGTAGTCAAATTAATTTCAACACTATAGTTACTTGTGGGTAAAAAGGAAGGAGCAGGAAATTTTCTCCAAACTCAAGTTCCCAAACAATATTTCTAGAGCCAAACTAAATATAGTCCTTTGTTATGAATCTCATGTTTGTGTGCCTGTTCCCCCTCCCCAGATTCACATGTTGAAACTCTAACTTCCAGTGGTATGATATTAGGAGGTGGGGCCTTTGGGAGCTAGTTAGGTTTAGATGAGGTCATGAGGGTAGAGCCCCCATCAGGATTAATGTCCTCATAAAAAGAGAAATAATCTAAAGCTCACCCTCTCAGTCATGTGAGGATACAATGAGAAGACAGCCCCTGGAAGTCAGGAAGAAGATCCTTGCCAGACCTAAATCCGCAAGCACATTGATCTTAGACTTCCCAGCCTCCAGAACTGTGAGAAATAAAAGTTTGTTATTTAAGCCACCCAGTCTATGGTATTTTTGTTATAGCATCCTGAATTGACTGAGACAGCCCTATAAGTTTTGGAAGAGTGGATCAAGGTGGAAAAAAAAATATATTAGGACAGGCATGTGATTTTGTTTCTAGCTTTCAATTGTTTCCAAAATTTAATAGAAAAGAAAACATTAAGTAGGCTGCTGGTGACAGATGGGCCACCATCCTTAGCTTCTATTGATACTTTGGTCTTGCCTTAATATCATACTGCTTTTGGGCTTTTGGTGTTGCCTGTGAAGTCTGGGGTCAGCAAGGTCATCTTCCCTCTCTTTGTTAAAGGAAACTTATTTAACTATGCAGCAGTAGCTGTTAAAAAACAAAGAACAAACACCAAAGGGCACTTGAGTGTCCCAAGTAATCCATTCAACCAAAGTTGCATCCGAAGTTCATTAAACCTTTGATCAATACTGTCTGGGCATGTTCCCAAGTGAAGCAACTCAAAAAAAGAAAACAAAAAAACCTCATTCCCATTTAAGTCCTAAGTTCTTTGTCTTGACAAATAATTTGTATATGGCAGAATTGTATCTGTTCCTGGTAAATGCTTACTGACTCAGGTTTCTTTTGAGATGAAGAATATCCTCCACAAAACTGGTGCCAAATATTCTTGCTTAACTCCTTCAGGTGAGAATATAGGAGGTGTATAGAATTTTTCTTAGTGCACTACTTTTGTGTTGGTGTTTCTCCTTTTTTTTAATTAATAGATCTTTATTGGAGTATAATTGCTTCACAATACTGTATTAGTTTCTGTTGTACAAGTGAATCAGCCATATGCATACATATATCCCCTCCCTCTTGAGCCTGTCCCTCATCCTACCCCTCTAGGTCATCACAAAGCACCGAGCTGATCTCCCTGTGCTATGCTGCTTCTTCCCACTAGCTAACTATTTTACATTCGGTAGTGTATATATGTCGATGCTACTCTCATTTCGCCCCAGCTTCCCCCTCCACCCCTGTGTCCCCAAGTCCATTCTCAATGTCTAAGTCTTTATTCCTGGCCTGCCACTAGGTTCATCAGTACCTTTTTTTTTTTTTGATTCCATATATATGTGTTAGCATATGGTATTTGTTTTTCTCTTTCTGACTTACTTCACTCTGTATGACAGACTCTAGGTCCATCCACCTCACTACGAATAACTCAATTTCCTTTCTTTTTATGGATGAGTAATATTCGATTGTATATATGTGCTACATCTTCTTAATCCATTCATCTGTCGATGGACATCTAAGTTGGGTCCATGTCCTGGCTATTGTAAATAGTACTGCAATGAACATTAGGGTGCATGTGTCTTTTTGAATTATGGTTTTCTCAGGGTATAAGCCAGTAATTGGATTGCTCGGTCATATGGTAATTCTATTTTTAGTTTATTAAGGAACCTCCATACTGTTCTCCATAGTAGTTGTATCAATTATATTACCACCAAAAGTGAAGGAGGGTGCCCTTTCACCACACCCTCTCCAGCATTTATTGTTTCTAGATTTTTTGATAATGGCCATTCTGACTACTATGAGGTGATAACTCATTGTAGTTTTGATTTTCATTTCTCTAATAATTAGTGATATTGAGTATCTTTTCATGTGCCTCTTGACCATCTGCATGTCTTCTTTGGTGAAATGTCTATTTACGTCTTCTGCCCGTTTTTTAATTTAATTGTTTGTTTTCTTGATATTGAGCTCCCTGAGCTGTTTGTATATTTTGGAGATTAATCCTTTGTCTGTTGTTTCATTTACAAATATTTTCTGCCATTCAAAGGGTTGTCCTTTCATCTTGTTGATAGTTTCCTTTGCTGTGCAAAAGCTTTTAAGTTTAATTAGGTCCCATTAGTTTATTTTTGCTTTTACTTTTATTACTCTAGGAGGTGGGTCAAAAAAGATCTTGCTGTGGTTTATGTCAAAAAGTGTTTTTCCTGTTTTCCTCTAACAGTTTTATAGTGTCTTGTCTTACATTTAGGTCTTTAATCCATTTTGAGTTTATTTTTGTGTATGGTGTTAGGTAGTCTTCTAATTTCATTATTTTACATGTAGCTGTCCAGTTTTCCCAGCACCACTTATTGAAGAGGCTGTCTTTTCTCCATTGTATGTTTTGCCTCCTTTGTCATAAATTAGGTGACCATATGTGCATGGGTTTATCTCTGGGCTTTCTAACCTGCACCATTGATCTATATTTCTGTTTTTGTGCCAGTGTCATACTGTCTTGATTACTGTAGCTTTGTAGTATATTTTGAAGTCGGTGAGCCTGATTCCTCCAGCTCTGTTTTTCTTTCTCAAGATTGCTTTGGTTATTCAGGGTCTTTTGTATTTCCATACAAACTGTAAAAATTTTTGTTCTAATTCTGTGCAGAATGCCATTGGTAGTTTGATAGAGATTGCATTGAATCTGTAGATTGTTTGGGGTAGTATAATCATTTTCACAATGTTGATTCTTCCAATCCAAGAACATGGGATATCTCTCCATCTGCTTATGTCATCTTTGATATCTTTCACCAGTGTTTTATAGTTTTCTGAGTACAAGTCTTTCACCTCCTTAGGTAGGTTTATTCCTTGGTATTTTATATCAGTGTTGCAGTGGTAAATGGTATTGTTTCCTTAATTTCTATTTCTGATTTTTCATTGTTAGTGTATAGGAATGCCAGAGGTTTCTGTGCATTGATTTTGTATCCTGCAACCTTACCAAATTCATTGATGAGCTCTAGTAGTTTTCTGGTAGCATCTTTAGGACTTTCTATGTATAGTATCATGTCATCTGCAAACAGTGACAGTTTTACTTCTTCTCTTCTGATTTGTGTTCATTTTATTTTTTTCTTTTCTTCTCTGATTGCCATGTCTAGGACTTCCAAAACTATGTTGAATAAGAGTGGAGAGAGTGGACATCATTTTCATGTTACTGATCTTAGAGGAAATGCTTTCAGTTTTTCACCATTGAGTATGATATTTTCTGTGGGTTTGTCATATATGACCTTTATTATTTTGAGGTAGGTTCCCTCTATGCCCATTTTCTAGAGAGTTTCTATCATAAATTGGTGTTGAATTTTGTCAAAAGCTTTTTCTGCATCTATTGAGTTGATCATATGGTTTTTATTCCTTAATTTGTTGGTATAGTGCATCACATTGATTGATTTGCGTATATTGAAGAATCCTTGCATCTCTGGGATAAATCCCACTTGATCATGGTGTATGATCCTTTTAATATGTTGCTAGTATTTTGTTAAGGATTTTTGCATCTATGTTCATCAGTGATATTGGTCTATCATTTTCTTTTTTTGTGATAACTTTTTTTGGTTTTGGTATCAGGGTGATGGTGGTTTTGTAGAATGAATTTGGGAGTGTTCCTCCCTCTGCAATTTTTTGGAAGATTTTGAGAAGGATCAGTGTTAGCTCTTCTCTAAATGTTTGATAGAATTTGCCTGTGAAGCCATCCGGTCCTGGACTTTTGTTTGTCGGAAGATTTTTTTTTTTTTTTTTTTTTTTGCGATACGCAGACCTCTCACTGTTGTGGCCTCTCCCGTTGCGGAGCACAGGCTCCATCGCGCAGGCTCAACGGCCATGGCTCATGGGCCCAGCCGCTCTGCGGCATGTGAGATCTTCCCGGACTGGGGCACAAACCCGTGTCCCCTGCATCAGCAGGCAGACTCCCAACCACTGTGCCACCAGGGAAGCCCCAGCGTTTTTTTTTTTAACTCTAATAAGTGTGAACAATTCTGCAGTAATTATTCTTGTACATATTTCCATACACTTCGATGCTTTTAATTCTTTAGAATAGACACCCAAGAGAGGAATTACTAGGTCAAAGTATCAGTTACTATAGACTGGACAGTGTGACGCAGGCTCTGTCATCTTCTTGGATCCCCAGTTCATGGTCCTAATCAGCTGGAAGGAGATAAGAGCTAGAGAACATACTCAACATGGGAGGTTCATACAGGTCTGGCCCTGCAGGGGTACTGTTATGCATTGAATGCTTGTATCCCACCCCCAACATTCCTATGTTGAAATCCTAACTTCCAAGCAATGGTATTTCAAAGTGGAGCCTCTGGGAGGTAGTTAGGTTTAGATGAGACCATCAGAGTGGGACCTCCAGGATGGGATTAGTGTCCTTATAAAAAGAGAAAGAGAGACCAGACAACATACCAGTCCTGCTCAGTCACTGGCCAGAATTCAGTCAAGTGAGATGGGAAAAGATAATCTAACTACATTCCAAGGAAATAGAGAAAAATCAATTTTGGAGAGCAGTGGGCATTCCCTATCAATACATGTGTGTGTGTGTGTGTGTGTGTGTGTGTGTGTGTGTGTGTGTGTGTGTGTTTCACTAAATAGCAGTAGTTTGTTTTTCAAAAAGTCTCTAATTTCACATTTCTTCCTGGCTTAGTATAGGTGTTATAGATCTTTTTAGCTTTGACACTATGATGATTGTAAAGTGATCTATTTTAAAATTTTAATTTGCATTTGTTTTTCTGACAACAAGTAAATTTGAACATCTTTTCAAATGTTTGTGGGCCACTTGGATTTACTTCTCTGTGAATTGCTAATTCATGTGCTTTGCCCAATTTTTAATTGAGGTTTCTGTTGATTTCTCATCAATTTGTAAGAGCTTTGTTATAGGTATTAACCTCTAACTCACAAATATCTTTTCCAAATCATTTTGTCTTTATGGCACTAGTGGTGTCTTTTCCTGTAAAAATGTTACATTTTTAAATGATAATTTTTTTTTTTCTCTGACAGTTTCTAGTATACCACCTTGGTTAAAAAATTCTCCTCCATATACATTATGCATATTGTCTCCCACATTTTTATGAGTAATTTTACTGTACTTCTAAAGTTTAAATATTTAATCTATCAGGATATTATTCATGTTGAAGGAAGTAATAAACCGTGGGTATGGGTAGAGAGGCAAATTCTGAATAGTAATACGGATTATTTCAAACAAAGTTTTGGGTGGAGCACTGACCTGTACAGATAGAGTTTAATTTTAATTTCTTACAAATATATAAGGGTACAACTCTAAGTTTTTGGTTTCTCAGTAATATTATATTTCAGCCAATAGTAAAAATTTTCTTGTCATTTTTTTCCCATTGTTCATCTCTTCGAGCATGTGAAAACAGGTCAATGAAATCACCATAAAATCCTCTTGAGATTTTATAAGGAAATGAACATTCACTATCCCATTGTAAAGAAGAGAAGCCTTATCCAGGCTTATCCAGGAACTGATCAAATTCTGTGAAATTCATCACTTCATCTCATAGGAAAAAATGTAACTATAAAAAGTAACTGCAGACTTAAAACCATGATAAAAGTAATAATAAAAATCTATGCCATTAAGGAAACTGGGAGATGGATGTGATGTCCCACACACAGACACATTTTTCTCTTCATTCCTTTCGCCTTTATGTTCAGGAAGTAATTGTGACCCATTGATTCTTTCCTTTCATTGTCAAAGAAAAATGTCAAGGTTAGAAACCACTTCCAGTCACATGACTCCAGAGCTATACTTTCCTTTCACTTTATTCTTTGAAAAGCCCTTTGCTTGGGCTTAGTAAGGCAAGTTGAGTGTCTGAGATCTAAAATGTCATAAAGAAATGCTCTTGTTAAAAAAATCACATTTCCATGAACAGAAATATTCAGAACACAAGGAGAGGATAGCACATTTTAAAATACCAGAGTAAACCATGGTATTCTTTCCCCAATCAGCTGTACACAGCTTCTGTTAGATTGTATGCTAACGGAGCCCTCACACACAGAATGTCACTGACATGAAGAAATTCTAAGAAAAATTTTTAAATGAAGTTTGATTTTCCTGGCAGACATTGCTAAAGCTATTCCAGTTTAGATGTTCTGAGCACAGCCTTGAATTTCAGCACTTCTCCAGTTTCAATCACTTCCACAGGCATATCTTTATTTAATCATTTCAGTTTGAAAGCATATTTGTTGTCCATTTTAAGCACATTTCTTTCATTATCACTTTGTCACCCCAAAATAGTATTTTCTTGAGGGCTCATTTTTATTTAGCAAAAATGACCATAATGCCCTTTAAAAGTTGTGAAATCTTCTTTTGAATATTTTCAAATACCTAGAGCTTCAGACTCAAAGATTTTCAGTGATTTAACTTGTATTCAAGTATCAGGCTAAAATATGTTAGAAGAAAGAAAATAGTGTGTAGGCTAAGGTGGTGATTTCTTAATTGTAAGAATTGGAACTACTCAAACAAACTAGTTTGGTAGGAACCTTTCCTGGGACTACTCTATTTTATTGAAAGCATTTTCTAGTGTAATAATTATTGCCTCTTGAAGAGAGCCACCATGATTCTGCTGGTTTCTCCCTCTTCTTTGTGTTGTGCTTTATGTTTGGGAGTGGCTTGACTCAGTAACTTCTCTGATAATTATTAAATATCATTGCAGCCAACCTAGAGGTTATCATACTCAGTAAGTCAGAGAAAGACAAACATTGTATGAGATCACTTATATGTGGAATCTAAAAAATGATGCAAATGAACTTATTTACAAAACAGAAACAGACTCAGAGACATAGGGAACAAACTTATGGTTACCAAAGGAGAAAGAGTGGGGGCAGGGATAAATTAGGAGTTTAGGATTAACAGATACGCACTACTAAAATAGAGAATCTAAAATAGAGAATCAGGGACTTCCCTGGTGACTCAGTGGTTGAGAATCCACCTGCCAATGCAGGGGACACAGGTTTGATCCCTGGTCGGGGAAGATCCCACATGCCACAGAGCAACTAAGCCTGTGCACCACAACTACTGAGCCTGTGCTCTAGAGCCCACGACCCACAACTACTGAGCTCATGTGCCACAACTACTGAGCCTGTACCCCACAACTACTGAAGCCCACGTGCTTAGACCCCGTGCTCCACAATAAGAGAAGCCACCTCAATGAGAAGCTCGTGCGCCGCAACGAAGGGTATCCCCTACTAGCTTCAAGTAGAGAAAGCCCGCGCAGCCAAAAATTTAAAAATAAATAAAATAAAATAGATAATCAACCAAGACCTACTGTATAGCACCGGGAACTATATTCAATAGCTTATAATAACCTATAATGGAAAAGAATCTGAAAAAGAATATATGTGTATATATACATATGTGTATATATATGAATCACTTTGCTGTTCACCAGAAACTAACACAACATTTTTAACCAACTATAATGCAATAAATTTTTTTTTTTAAATATCACTGCATCCAGATGTCATGAAAAATGTAATCATTCTGAGTTATATATAACTATCAATTACCCACTTGGGTTCTGGAGATTTCTGAGAAACTGAGGAAAATTAAGGTTGCTCTTCCATGAAGAATGAATTGGTGGGTTGGTGAGGTGTTTCTTCAGCCCACGAATGGACCTCACTCCAAGGATCAATTTCTCCTTTTAGTGGTTATCTATTGTCGTGTAACAATACTGCCACGAACACAGCCCTTAAAAGTATGCACGTTCATTCTCTCACAGTTTCTATTTGTAGGAGTCTGAGTGGAGCTTGGTTAGGTTCTCTGCTTCAAGGTCTCACAAAGTTTGAAGTCAAGGTGTTGGTTGGACCTGTGGTCTCATCTGAGGCTGGATTAGGATCTACTTCCAAACTGTGGTTGTTGGTAGAATTCAGTTCTTTGCAGGGTCTTAAAGCCCTACTTTCTTGCCAGCTGTTGGCCAGGGGCTGCCCTGCGTGCCTTGCCACTTGGCTCCCTATGTGGGCAGCTCATGATATGACTTCATAGCTGGTTTCTTTAAAGCCAGTAAGAGAGGCACTTCCCTGGTGGTGCAATGGTTAAGAATCCACACGCCAATGCAGGGGACACAGTTTCAAGCCCTGGTCCAGGAAGATCCCACATGCCATGGAGCAACTAAACCCATGCGCCACAACTACTGAGCCTGCGTGCCACAACTACTGAAGCCCGCACACCTAGAGCCTGTGCTCTGCAGCAAGAGAAGCCACCACAGTGAGAAGCCCATGCACCACAATGAATAGTAACCCCTGCTTGCAACTAGAGAAAGCCCACACCCAACAACGAAGACACAACACAGCCAAAAAAAGTAAATAAGTAAATAAAGAAAAATAAAGCCAGTGAGAGAATCTTCTAGCAAGACCAGCCTACATTTTTTTCAGCTTTATTGATGTATAATTAACAAATAAAATTTTATATATTTAAGGTATACAACTTGATATTTGAATATACAGATATCAATATATTGTGAAATGATCACAGTCAAGCTAATTAACATTCTATCACCTCAAATATTTACTTCTTTCTCTTTCTTTTTTTTGTGGTAAAAATCCTTAAGACCTACCCTCAGAAAATTTCAAGTATACAATACAATTTTGTTAACGATAGTCACCGTGCTGTACATTAGATCTCCAGATCTTATTCATCTTGCATAACTGAAACTTTGCACTCTTTGACCAACATCTTCCTGTTTTTCCCTTCTCCAGTTCCTGGCAACCACCATTCTACTCTCTGCATGTATGAATTTGACTATTTTAGATTTCTCACTTAAGTGGGATTATGCAGTATTTGTCTTTCTGCATCTGGCTTATTTCACTTAGCATAATGTCCTCCAGGTTCATCCATGTTGTAACAAATGACAGGATTTTCTTCTTTTTAAAGGAATGTATATGTATATACATTCTCTTTTTCTATTCATCTGTTGATGGACATTTAAGTAGCTTCCATTACTTAGCAATTATGAATAATGCTGCAATGAACATGGGAGTACAGATATTTCTTCAAGATCTTGATTTCAATTCGTTTGAATATACACCCACCCAGAAGTGGGACTGCAAGATCATATGGCAGTTCCATTTTTAATGCCTTGAGGAATCTCCATACTGTTTTCCATAGTGGCTGCACCAATTTACATTCCCACCACCAGTGTACAAGTGTTCTCTTTTTTCCACATTTTTGCCAACACTTATCTTTTGTCTTTTTGATAACTGCCATTGTAACTTTTGTGAGGTTTTAATTAAAGTAACTATTATTTTGAATTTCTCACTATAACATGAAGTAAAAAATTAGTAGTTCTAACAATTCTTAAACAGTACGAGATTACCTAAAGCTGTGTTATATATTCAGAACAGATAAGTAAATTTTATAAAAATGATGAGGTACTACATATCACCTCACAACGTTTTCCTTTTAAAGAAGAGATTTGGGCTTATTTAGGTATTTTCAAAATGAAAAGATCTATTATTTGCAGCCAGATGATCTGGTTATTTCATGGATATGATGATATTTATTAAATGGTTTAAAATTCACATGAATGTACTAATTTGGGAATTGTTTTCCCCAGTACCTATGCTGAGCAAGACACTTGGATAGTAAACAAGTTATCCTTGGAGGTGAGAAGAGGGAGAACTTGATTCTGAATGAGGTGATCACAGAGGGCTTCAAGAAGTGATATTTTTGCTTTTTTTAAAATTCATTTTCAGATTCTTTTCCATTATAAGTTATTATAAAATATTAAGTATAGTTCCCTGTGCTATACAGTAGGTCCTTGTTGTTTATTTATTTTATATGTAGTGGTGTATATATTACTTCCAAAGAAGGTGATTCTTAAAAATTCTTTGCAACTGGGAAAAAAACTCTAAAAGATCATCCAGTCCAATGACATTCTTTTTTTTTTTTTGGTTTAAGAAAGAAATGGAAAATTTTATTCGAGCCAACCTAAGGATTATAACCTGGGAGACAGTCTTTCAGAAAGCTCTGAGGACTATTCCACCCCTTAGAGGTCAAAGCACAATTATATACGGTTTTGAGACAAAGGGTTGAGTCAAATAACATCTTATTGACAGTTTACACAATCGAGATCTCACATATAAAGCGCTGAGTGGTAGGCCATGGGTCATCAGGACCCTTTACAAGATTAAGAAGGAAGGTTATCTCCTAAGGAGGTCTGGTTAGTGCAGATGCACAATATACACTAAAGGAGAGGACCCTCAAAAAAGCATGTTTAAATTTTTCTTGCAATGACATTCTTTTACAGGGGTAAAGACTGGCCTGCACACCCTGGGCCATATATATACAGCTGGTAATAAAGCTGGGCATTCAATCCTAGTATGTGGATACTCCGCATTTCCCCCTTCTTTATGCTATTTCTATCTTTAAGGATTTCCCAGGCAGAAGTGAGGGGTTTGATATGACTCATGATATTGGCATTTGGTGAAAAAGTCCTTTATCATAAATGGAGCTCATTTATCCCTTCCATGAATATTCTAGGCTCCTTACTTTGAAAATAAGAAAAATCTTTTCTTAAGCAAAATGAACAGAGATTTGGAATGGAGATCCAATTGTCCCAAAGTGGGGATGGTACAAAATGGACTAGAAGCAAAAGAGACATTTTCTGGAAAAAAGTTTGGTCAGAAACATTTCAAACATTCTGACTTGCTAATATCTGTAAGGAAAAAAAAGTAACAATGAAGATTTATATATATAAATGCTCACAAGAACATTATTTATAAAACAAAATTTCAAAACTGTGTTTAATTAATATGTTAAGATTTTAAACAATAAAGGATAAAAATGTTATATTCATTATACAGATGGTCCCTGACTTATGATGGTTCGATTTACGATTTTTTTATTCTATGATGGTGTGAAAGCAATATGCATTCAGCAGAAACTGTACTTTGAATTTTGAACTTTGATCTTTTCTAGGTCTAGTTATATGTATATCATGTTCTCTCCTCTCTCCTGATGCTAGGCAGCCACGCAATCACAAGGATAAACAAGGGATTCACTTACATCCATTCTGCTTTTCACTTTTAGTACAATCTTCAATAAGTTACATGAGATATTCAACACTTTTTTATAAAATAGGCTTTGTGTTAGATGATTTTTGCCCAGCTGTCAGTTGATGTAAGTGTTCTGAGCATGTTTAGGGTAGGCTAGGCTATGATATTTGTTGGGTTACATGTATTAAATGCATTTTTTTAATTAATTAATTTTAATTTTGGCTGCATTGGGTCTTCATTGCTGTGCACAGGCTTTCTCTAGTTGCAACGAGTGGGGGCTACTCTTCGTTGCGGTGCACGGACTTCCAATTGTGATGGCTTCTTTTGTTGTGGAGCACGGGCTCTAGATGTGCAGGCTTCAGTAGTTGTGGCGCGCAGGCTCAGTAGTTGTGGCTCGCGGGCTTAGTTGTTCCGCAGCATGTAGGATCTTCCTGGTTCAGGGCTCGAACCCATGTCCCCTGCATTGGCAGATGGATTCTTAACCACTGTGCCACCAGGAAGTCCAAATGCATTTGACTTAAGGTAGTCTCACTTCTGTGGGTTTATCTGGGACATAGTCCCATCAAAAGTGGAGGAAAATGTGTAGTCTCAGTTTTGTAACATATTATCTGTAGAGGTAAGTCTCCAGAGGTTAAAAACTTCAAAACGACTGTTTCTTAAATTTTTTTCCTATTTTATACTTCCTACATTTTCAATGCATTACTTTCAATAGCAAAAAGAAATACTTTTTTTTCAAATGATGCGCCTCCATACTGTTCTATTGGATTATTAAATTATAAGATCATGATATCTTAAATTGATATTCCTTTGTATTGTGAATCTCTATTTTGGGTTAAGTCCACTATATCTATCTGATATAATAGAACTATCAATAGAATGGTAACTTATCAGGTGGAGCCATGCTAGTCAAAATCAAGACCAGCCCAATGTTACTGTCATTTTGGTGGTTTGCAGAATTACCGCAAGTTATAAAAATGGATTCCTAAGTTGCCCTAAAGTATACTGGCTCAAATGAAGGCAGTTTCAATTTGGTTAAACTCTTCAAGAGGTTAGTCATTAACATTTTGAAAACCTCCATCATTTGTTGTTCCTGAAAAGTCCATGAAATGGAAACTCTATTTAAAAATTCCTATATTAACATAAAGTAAGAAGTCTTCTTTTTCTTTTTCTCAGTTGTTTTTATGGCACTAGATGCTTGGAGACAAAGCTAACACTAGAAATTTTGAAAACATGGCTTCAAAGAACAGCTCCACTGTTTTATTGATAAGCTCATATATTATCATTAAAACCATTTGAATTCTGTCTTCAGAATGTAATAGTTCTTTAAGAAAAACTGGGAGACACTTCAAGAATAATGCATTTTGTCCATCATCTACATTTATCTGTCATTTCAATACTGATTTTTTTTCCCTGTGGGGAGAAAAGAAAGTTTTACCACTGTTTTCAACAGCTGTCAAGGACGTCTTTATTGTCATTCCGGGAGTTGTCTATGCAATTTCTTCCTCCCTGATAGGAGAATATTTTGACCCTCCTTATTCAGGCAGAATAAAGTAGGTCATGATGGCACTACCCACCTCCTACATAGAACTTCTCTTTCTCTCAGGAAAGAGACAAAAGAACCTTTGAGAATCAAAATCACTTCTACTTCATTTCCTCAGTGTTCTTTTCAGGTGGAATTTGGAAACTAACTGAGGTTGAACATTAATTAAGGTCTAAAGATTCACAAACTTCCCTTCAAAATCAACCCATTCTTAAGTTGTCCTGCTTACTGATGAAAGAGAGAAAGGAGAAAGCCAGAAAAATAAGATTTCCCGAAAACTCAGCGACAGAATGTGTTCAACAGAGAAGCCCAGGAAAAGTGGCAGTTCCAATACGCTTCTTTTATTCTTCTTTAAGTAAGAAAATATGGACATTATGGAATGCTGTAAAAGACATGGTTTCTGAGAGCAGGGTTTTTTTGTGTGTTTTATTGCTAAAATGATTAAAATTATGTTTTACTAGTTCAATTTAGTTTTTCAGAAAGTTAAGGATTAGAGCACACTCCCAAAACTAGGAGGAAAGAGTAACAAATATATAATGAATTATTTACTTAGATTAGGTTAATACATTTAATGAGAACAACCTCTGAGACATTAATTGGTTCAATGCCTAATGGCTAAGATATAGTTTGACCAGCCTTGGGGACAAGTTATCAAGTGTCAATGAGTGTCATTCTTCAAAATTTAGTAACAATCCCAGTGATGTAATTAACATCCTTTACTTATTTTGAGTTAATTTTTCAGGCAATTTTAAATTTTTTGCTTTTGCAGATATGAATAGAAGATTTGTTATTATGAAATTATGTACAAGACCCATTAGTGAAGCCCCCATGTCCATCATCCATCCATCCATTATTTTATTATCTTATTCATTCTGCAAAATTTATTGTCATGTGTCATGCACCATCCTAGACACTGTGAATATACAACCAAAAAAGAAACACTCCCTTCCCTCAAGGAGTTCACAGTCTAACTAGCAAAACAGATTTGCAAGATAATAAATACAATATTGTATTTTAAATAATATTTTAAACATATATGCAGCTCACAGGGAGACACACAAAAGAGAATTGTAAATTCTACTACAAATAAGGAATATTAGAAAAGATTTCACAGAATATATTTAAGCAGAGAACCATGCTAAAGTCTTATTAAAATGATACAGATTAATCTTACCTTGAATCCTTACCAAAAAAAAACAAAATTAAGTTATCATTTCTTATTAGATTTGGAGCTCAAGGAGATCAATTAATTTGCCTGACGTTGCTTAGTGACTAGAAGTCCTGTCAGATTCTGAACCCAAGCCATTATCTCTCCAAAACCCACAGGCTTTCTACTACACAGCCTTGCTCATTCCTATGCCTCTTTGTGAGCCCTCTGTAAAAATTTCTCTCATCCCTCTGCTTACTTTTTTCAAGACTATTGGTATTCAAGACATTTCTTCCTTTATTGACCCTTCATTGTGAAACAGGAGGGAAGAGGGCAGGGCACTACCTTTAAAAGAATGACACAGGCATGGAGGATACAACATAAACTGGCTAGAACCAACTAGGCCCAAGATGGCAGAAGATTCGCCTTCCAGTAGACCTTGAGCCTCATTATACACTCACTGTAATACTTTAGCATATGCTAAATGACACACCCACAGGTGCCATGACCTGAGGTGGACCATAAAAGGCCAAAAAGTGGGCAGTGGCCCAATTCCTGGAAATCCCCGCCTTTTCCCCCCAAAACAGTTGGAATAATCCTCCCACTTGTTAGCCTATGAAATTGCCCAGCCCATAACAACTAACCACCCCATATTTCAGGGCAGCTCTCCCCTTTTGAGATGGACCGTATTCTATCTATGGAATGTCTGTCTCTCTAAACAAATCCACTTCTTACCTATCACCTTGCCTCTTGCTGAATTCCTTCTGCACTGAGACATAAAGAACCTGAGCTTCATTAAATCCTGAGACCAGGTGTGCAATCTCAATTAAAAGACAGTGGTGTTGCAGGAAAGAAAGTGGGGCACGAGAGGATGGTCATGTCCTGGGTCTCAGGCAAGTCCCTGGGACGGCTGCCTTGTGTGGGTTCTTGGCTTCTCACAGGAAAGAATTCAAGAGCAAGCCATAGTAAAGTGAAAGAAGGTTTATTCAGGAAGATACACACTCGACAGACAGAGTGTGGGTCATCTCAGAAGGCGAGAGGCCCCAAGGTATGGGGTTGTCAGTTTTCATAGTGGTGGGTAATTTCATACGCTAATGAGTGGTAGGATTATTCCAACTTTTGGGGGGAAGGGGTGGGTATTTCCAGGAATTGGACCAGCACCCACTTTTTGGCCTTTTATGGTCAGCCTCAGAACTGTCATGGCACCTGTGGGTGTGTCATTTAGCTTGCTGATGTATTACAATGAGCGTATACTGTGACTCAAGGTCTACTGGAACTCAATCATCCGCCATCTTGGACTTAGTTGGTTCTAACCAGTTTATGTTGTATCCTCCATGGCTATGTCATTCTCTTAAAGGTTGTGCCCTGCTTCCTTCCTGTCTCAATAGGTTTGAGTCCCAGCCCGTGGGTTCAAGTCCCAGTCTGAGTTTTGGCTGAGGTGCGCAGTTTCAATTGTATTTAGATTCAAGGAACTATGGAATCTTACGACTGAAAGAGATATTTGAAGCCATTCATTCAACATTGTTCCTTCACAACAGGACAAAAAAAAAAATACTAAAGGTTCCAGATAAATTAAGTGACTTGAGTAAGATCATAAAGCTGGTTAGTTGCAGAGTAGCCCCAGAAGCACCTAGGGCAGGCATCTTCCCTTATGCCTAAATTATCTCTTCTCTGGGTGGTCATAATACCCAGTGCCCATCTCCAATTGAAAATTTGTTTTAGAGAAGAACTGGCTTTCTTTTTTTGTGCTCAAAAAATATGCCAAGTATATAGGGGTGGAAATCCCAGAGGTCATGAATAAAATGTAAGAACAAAATAAATAACTTGGTTCAGGATAAGAAATGCAAAGGGACTGGGGTGTGAAAGAATAAGAGGAGAATCAAGAAAGCAAAACATTCAAGCTGGAGCCCTAAATTGTCAAGGTCCAAGAGCATGAGGGGAAGCATAATCAGCATTTGAATTTAGTTGTCTGGCTGCAAGTTGAATCGTCTTTGTCTTCTTCAGCTTTCAGGAAAACCTACCATAGGCATCAACACCTTGTAGTATGGAAACAAAGGAAAAGGAATTACATCCCACTTTGGGGTTTATGTTGCCAAATAAAAAACAAATCCTGATTTAGTAAGGAGAGACTAATATCGGAAAGGATCATTGTAAGCAGATAGAGTGGGGGGCCTCAGGAGAAAGAGAACCAGGCATGGCTTTCTTAATATAAGAGAAGACTTCTTTGGCCTAAGCCATTTTGCGATAAGCCTGGCCACAATGCTTTTCCTTGAACAGGTCTCAGCAATTAATGATCTTAAGGGAACAAAAGAATACAGACTGTTATCAGACAAGAGAAGTAACAATAACAAAGATAATAGGTCAGTTGTAAAGACTCCCAGTTCTGTTTCAGCGGCAAAGATTAGCCTGAAGCACTCAGCCAGCAGATGAACTGGAACCTAAAGGATGATGATGTTCACCTTTTCTGACCCTCGGGACTTCAATCCACTAAAGATGGAACTCTCAACCACCCAAGCCCCTTCATGAATATGCATGTACCTTTAGCTTAAATCTGACCCAATTTTACTGTGCAGGGAGACGCTGCTTCGGGGAGGATCCCTGTTGTTTTCCTTACTTGCTGCAGGTAATAAATCCTTCCTTCTCCCGATATTTGGTTTGGTTGTGTATTTTGGCTCAAAGAAGTGAACCCAGTTTTCAGGTAACATCATAACAAGAGGATGAAGGGGGAAGGACTATTGCAGTGTGGGGAGGGAGACTATTACAACATCGAGAACTCTGACCAGAACATCGGCAAGCATCTTAAGGGTTAAGCACAAAGGCTTTTCATGGGGGGGAATGAACAAGTCTAGAAAGAACCAGGTGTGGGGACGTGGGCATGATGGGAGAGAAGAGCAGAGAATGTTTGGCCCGGAGGCCAGGGTGTTCTCAGAAGGGGCTGTGTGCTGCCTGGCTAAAACTGAGGATAGGTCAAGTTTGATCAACTGGGGGAAGGAGAGAAACTTACTCAAAGTTTGATTAAGGAATTCCCTGGAGGTCCAGTGGTTAGGACTCTGTGCTTTCATTGCCCAGGTCCCGGGGTTCAATCCCTAGTCAGGGAACTAAGATCCTGCAAGCTGCATGGCACAGCCAAAAAAAAGATAAATACTAAAATCAATCAAAAAAAAAAAAAGAATACTGAGAATTTTTTTTTTTTTTTAAATAAGACACGGGACTTCTCTGGTGGTCCAGTGGTAAAGAATCTGCCTTCCAATGCAGGGGACATGGGTTCGATCCCTGGTTAGGGAAGTAAGATCTCACATGCCGCTAGGCAACTAAGCCCACGCACCACAACTACTGAGTCCACCCACCTCAACTAGAGCCTGCATGCTGCAAACTACAGAGTCCACGCGCTCTGGAGCCTGTGTGTCACAACTAGAAAGAGAAAACCTGCACGCCACAGCTAAGAGAAAGAGAAGCCCGCACGCAGCAACGAAAAGCCCGCAGGCCACAACGAAAGATCCCACGTACCGCATCTAAGACCCAATGCAGCCAAAGAAATAAAGGAAAAAAAGAAACAAGTAAAAATTAAAAAAAAAAAAACAGGAAAAGAAGTTTGATTACTAAGCATTTTACTCCCACTGATCAGGAAGCACAAGCAGTTCAGCTAATCTTTATGGGGCAAGGAATAAGAACTTAGATGGATTTTATCTGGTCTTATTGCAGGCAAATGGGGGAGGGGAGGGTGGGCACCCATGAGTCTTAGATCAGTTCTTAAGGGCGGAGTGGTTTCTTGCAGTAAGTCCTTTTCCAGAACAAAAAGGTTGGGGGGGAGATCTTAAGCTTTGATGTTTTTAGGAGCACAGGGATCAGGGAAAATTCAACATTGTCACCTTGGAGCAGAAAGAAGGAAATAGCTGTGAGAGGTGAGGTGGGAGTCTGGTAAGGGTCCTGTGGAAATAGAAATTTGAAGTCAACAAAATGATACCTGAAGTCTCCTGATACACAAAGAAATCTTGTGCAAGCTCTGTGGATTCAATCATCATAGCAGGTCCATCATAACAGAATACTTGTCTGCCCTCATGCCAACACGGGACGATAAACTTCTTGAGAACAGACCATTTGCCTTTCTTCTCTCTGTCCCTGGCACCTGACAACAAAAAAGTGCCCAAATAAACCTGCGCTTTCAGCTACAGGAGGGTCTGCTGCAGGAGCTACTGGAACGGCCATGGGGGAACTCAGCAGGAGTCATCAGTGGTGGAGAAAAGAAGAGATTCTGAAGCTTGCAGTGGAAATAAGCCATGATGAGATTAAGACATAAGAGACACAGTTGTAGGACAGAACACGTTAATTCTGGACAGGCACAGTTTGTGTTTTGTAAGCTGATTGTTCAGTAAGAAGGACTGCAGATGGCTCCCTGATATTGTTGCTGGAATTCTTGTCAAAGTCTCTCCTTCCAAAGAACTGAGGAAAATAATTTCTTCTGAAATGGGAGCAATCATTAATGAACAACGACATGGGTGGGGGGTGGGGGCAGATTGGGTAGGGGGTCCCCAGAGAAAGAGAACCAGGCATGGCTTTCTTGACATAAGAGAAGTCATTTTTGACCTAAGCCATTTTGTGATCCAAGCCTGGTCACAGTGCTTGCCCTTGAACAGGTCTTAGTAGTCAATAATCTTAAGGGGAGTAAGAGAATTCAGGAACAAAGAAAAAGCAGTCAAGGAACAATAGTTCAGCAATAAAACAGAGTTCTGGTTCCTCCTCAAGAATATACACAACAATTTGATACAGTCTTTGAGTTCTGTAGGAGCTAAGGCCCCCGCTCTAGTGGAGGATGGAATGATGACGTTGACCCTCCTGACTTCAGTCAACTAACGCTTGGACTCTGTCAACCTTTGCCCCAGTTCTGTGCTGAATTCTCCTCTGCACAAGCCCCTTCATGAATATGCATATACCTTCAGCTTAAAACTTCCCCGATTTTGCTGTTTGGGGAGACATTGTTTTGGGAGAGATCCCCAGTGTTCACCTTACTACCTGCAAGTAAGAAATCCTTCCCCCGCTCAAACTTTGGCTTGGTTTTGTCTTTTGGTTCAACACCCGCCAAGAGGCAAATGCAGTCTTCAGGTAACATGAGGAGCATCCACCTTTGAATCATCAACCAGATCTCAGTTCCACAGGGAGGGCCCACAGTCGGGATACAGCCCGGGCACCGGGTCTTAAACACACATTTACACACTTGGTGGATATTTGTTGGGAAGAGATGAAAAAGAAGCTTTGTGCATCATTACCCAGGAAAGAAAGGGAGTGTGCCTTACGAGGGGATGGTAGTCTGACCTGGCGTATTCTTGTGTTCAATAGCCCTAGTCAGGTTTTTAGCAGATTACACTAGTGCGAACTCAGACCTCTTGGTGCCACGATCCAAGTCAAGGGACAGTTGGAGATGCCCAATGTCCTGTCTTTCCTGTCGTACCCCTACTATTTGGGGGAGGGGAGAAGTTCAAAGAGATATTCGAATTGACGAGTAAAATCTGCAAAGGAAATGTGGTGAAGCAGCAAAAGCTACATGACATACAAGAAAAAAAAGGTAAAAACAAGTAAAATAAGTATAAAGAGGAAAATAAGTAAAAGCAGAGAAACCAGGGGCAGTTAGAGGCAGTACAGGAATAGAAGGAAGGGGAGGACAAAAACGCCAATGGCGACTTGGGCAATTTCTTTTTTCTGAAGTTTTGTAACCAGATAAGGAAGGGGACCTGGAAAAGAGAACTAAGCATGGATTTCTTGACTTAAGAGAAGCTACTTTTGATCTAACCATTTTGTGATCTAAGCTTGACCACAATGCTTGCCCTCGAACAGTTCTTGGTAATTAATGACTTTAAGGGAACAAAAAATGCAGAAACAAAGGACCGTTATCAGGCAAGAGAAGTAACAATAGAAAAGATATCAGTTGTAAAGGCTCCTTACTCTGTGTCAGTGGCAAAGATTAGCCCAAGAGCTCAACCACCAGATCAACTGGAACTTAAGTGATGATGATGTTGACCTTTCTGACCCTCCTGCCTTCAATCAGCTAAAGCTTGGACTCTCAACCACCCAAGCACCTTTATGAATATGCATGTATAAAACTTCCCTAATTCTGCTGTTTGAGGAGACACTGCTTTGGGAAAGATCCCTGGTGTTCTCCTTATTTGCTGCAGGTAATAAATCCTCCCTTCTCCCAATCTTTGGCTTGGTTGTATCTTCTGGCTCGACACCCACCAAGAGGAAAACCCAGTTTTGGGGTAACAGCTTGTTATGGGTACAGAAGGATTCTCAGGGACTCAGTTCAGGATCTGAAGATGTTGGAGAGAAGCAAACATAGAGCTAGCCTGGGGTGGGGCTTGGGGGAGGCGGGCTAGGAAACCATGTTTGAGGAAAAACAGAGCAGTAGAGGGACCCACTGCAAAGGAAGGATGCAGGGATAGGTCCATCTCATTGCAGCCAGAGATTTTTCTGGAAAGAAGAGGAAGCCCTGACATACCAACAAGTGGTCCAAAGGCAGTTACTAGGACAGTAAGTAGAACTCACTAACATTCTGTTGCCTGTATGTAGAAACAAATGGAGACACAAATCAGCAAAGTGGAAATGAGGTAATAGAAATAAAGTATATTCTAACAACTAGAAATGTGTCCAAAAAGAGTCAATGGCAAGTTTATAAACAAGCCAGTAAAAGCTGGGTAGTTATATTACCCACTGGTAATTTTTCGAGGGCTGCCATGGCTTTGGGGAACCAGAAGTGCTTATTTTTTCTTAGTTCCTATCTGTTGCATGGTGCCTATGTTTTTGTTGGTGTCTCAGATACCTTTTGGAAGTAGCAATAGTATAAAGGTTTCAATTACAATTGTCATGGTCATTCACAAATTGGCAAAAGTAAATCTTTGAGAAGGTTTTTCTTTTTTACAAACACACTTGTATTAAGGAAATGGAACAAGTGATTTGCTGTTAGAACTTATTTTACAATGCTTTGTTAAATAAAACTTGCAAAATAAATATTTTATTTACAAAATACTAATTATGATTCATTGTTACTAATTGTATTATTAATATTATTCTATACTGTATTTCATGAAGGATTCTAAGATACACTTTCCCCCCCACATTTTTGGCATCTCTAAAATCAGGATGCATCTTACAGTCCATGCAATAAGAAACAAATAACACCTTAGATTAATTGGCACTTTTACTTTCTTAGTGATATATGAATTAATAGTGTATTTTATAGTGCGTAGGGTCTTAGAGTTGATGCGATGGGTGCTCCTTTTAGTTGAGTCTTTACCTGTGAACCACAGATTTGGATTTGTGAATAAGGGAAGGGCGCATTCACATAACAACCAGATCTTTCTCTTTAGATATCTTGTATTCCATGAGCTTCCATATGGATCTGCCATAGTTCTACTCATTATTGCTCATCTGGACTATCTCTTCAGCCTCCTGACTGGTCCCTTGTCCTTTAGTGAAACCAAGAATTTGACCATACAATTCTGCTGCTTAAAAGTACTCGTGCTCGGATGGCTGCGAGGGCTGAGGAGTTGGGAGAAAAGGAGAGTGGCTGTTAATGCGGACAGTTTCTTTTGGGGGTGATAAAAATGCTCTAAAATGGACTGTGAACATGATTTCACAACTCCGTAAACACTGTAAAAACCATTGAATTGTACCTTTAAATGGATGGATTGTGTGGTATGTGAACTATATATCGATAAAGCAGCTTGAAATTGTTAGCTATGATAATAATGAAAATAATAATAAAATAAGATACTATGAGTAATATGGTTTTAAAAAATGATTTTGCAAGGATCTTTTTTTTTTGTGGTACACGGGCCTCTCAGTGTTGTGGCCTCTCCCGTTGTGGAGCACAGGCTCTGTACGCACAGGCTCAGCAGCCATGGCTCACGGGCCCAGCTGCTCCATGGTATGTGGGATCTGGGATCTTCCCAGACCAGGGCACGAACCCATGTTCCCTGCATCGGCAGGCAGACTCTCAACCACTGCGCCACCAGGGAAGCCCTTGCAAGGATCTTATTGGCCAGGTTCTGATTTCTCTCCCCAGCCTGATATCGTGACAGTTTCTTCCACACTTTATGCACTAGGAGGTCACTTTTTTGAAAATGCCACACACTTTCAAAACCCCATCTATTATATTTGTTCACATTGTTTCCCATCAGGGAAACATCATTCTCTTGTTCTCTACTCAATAAACTTACTCTTTAAGGCCCAACTCAAGTTTCATTTCTGGGAAATGCTTGCAGACTCGTATCAGAACCCTATCAGTGAGTGGCAAGTGAAAATAAGCTCAGGTCTCCCACTGATTCTGCATTATGGTGAGTTGTATAATTATATCATTATATATTACAATGTAATAATAATAGAAATAAAGTGCACAATAAATGTAATAAGCTTGAATCATCCTAAAACCATCCCTCCAACCCTGGGTCCGTGGAAAAATTGTCTTCCACAAAACAGGTCCCTGCTGCCAAAAAGGTTCAGGACCACTGCCCTGGAGGAATCAGTCCTGGGTTTCACCAGGGAAATCATTCAGGTTTCAATTCAAAGAGGATTCGCTGAAATGCTAGTTTATTGTTTACAATTATCTTGAGGCAGCTGTTACGGACTAAAGCGTGTCTGCTCCAAACTCATATGTTGAAGCCCTAACCACCCTACCCCACTCCCAGTACCTCAGAATGTGACTATATTTGGTGGTAAGGCCTTTAAAGAAGTAATTAAATTAAAATGAGGGCATGAGGGTGGGCCCTAAACCAGTCTGAACGGTGTCTTTATAAGGAGAGGAGATTAGGACACACAGAGAGACAAGAGGGATGCTGGTACACAAAGACCATGTGAGGATGTGAGGAGTCGACAGCCTTCTAAAAACCAAGGAGGGAGACCTTGGAAGAAACCCAGCTGTGAACAGCTTCATCTTGGTCCTCCAGCCTCCAGAACAGTTGAGAAAATAAAGTTTAAGCCACTCAGTCTGTGGTTTTTTGTTACGGCAGCCCTAGCAAACTAATATAGCAACTATTGCAGTAAGTGGAAACTAAACTAAAACTAAAGTGTGGAACTGAAAATTGAAGTTTTTTTTCCCAGAATGTTATAATGATGTCCCTATACAAACAATTCCTAAATGACTTTTAATTATTACATTAAAAAACACGATTATGGGCTTCCCTGGTGGCGCAGTGGTTGAAAGTCCGCCTGCTGATGCAGGAGACGAGGGTTCGTGTCCCGGTCTGGGAGGATCCCACGTGCCATGGAGCGGCTGGGCCCATGAGCCATGGCCGCTGAGCCTGCGCGTCCGGAGCCTGTGCTCCGCAATGGGAGAGGCCACAACAGTGAGAGGCCTGCGTACCGCAAAAAAACCCCAAAAAAAACAAACAAAAAAAACACGATTATAAATTTTATAAAATTGATCATTTACTGTACTCAATTCATTCATATAAAGTGATAAATAGTAATAGGATATTCCAGATTTATACCTTTTAAAGAAGGATCCAAATATAAATTTGGCATTTTAAATTTTAATCATTTCCTTCAAGCCTTTCTTCTTTTCTGGTTTTCTTCTTTTTTTCTTCAACACCTAAATTGTAGCTTATGTATTATTTTCATAAATCACTTATGTTAGATATTTTTGTCTCCCCCTATGAAGATTCCTTGATGTCCTCAGGGTTTGATAATGTGCTCCCAAATCCATGGTTGTGGAGTATAAATCAGATTATTTGTATACCAGAGAAGTTTTGTTGTGTTCCCAGCCCCATTCAAGAAGATGCAATTATAAAAGAAAGTTACTTTGTTGATTATTGAAATGTTACAAACACTAATCCCAAAACAATGCCACAGGAACATTTAAAAATTCAATGAAACTCACCTCCCAAAATGAAATGCTTAGGTATTATCTAACAAAATATATACAAGATCTATATGAGGAAAACTATAAATCTCTGATGAATAAAATCAAGGAAGAACTAAGTAAACAGAGAGATTATTCCATGTTCATGGATAGGGAGACAATATTGTCAAGATGCCGGTTCTTCTCAACTTGATCTATAGATTCAACACAATTTCAATAAAATCCTAGCAAGTTATTTTGTGATATTCACAAACTGATATGTGTGGGGACAAGGCCTATCTGGGAAATATCTGTACTTTCCCTTCAGTTTTGCTGTGAACCTAAAACTGCTAAATATTTAAAAATAAATGTTAAAAAGCATACTCCAACAATGAATTAATAATAATTTTGGTTTATATTTCTTGTGGTAGCATGTAATCTAGTCCTCTTTTAGATTAAATTGCTTTATTGTTCCATTTTTTCCTTCAGTCAAAAAGTTGGTTATTCATTCTTTCACCATTCTATTTTTGGTCACCCTAGAGACCACATTATTAACTTCCTGATACTGCTAGACATTTAGAATCTTTTAAATTTATTTATCCCCTTCCATTTTCCCATTATTATTGTTATGCATTTACTTGCACATTTATTCAAAACTTGACAAAGCACTGTGTACAGACCCAACTTATTTATATATCACACATACTTTATCATTTCCAGTACTTTTTATTTATAACTATAGTCCCGTTTTTTCCATGTAGAATCATTTTCCTTCAACCTGAAAACATCCCTTTAATATTTCTTGTAGTCAGATCCATTGGTGATGGGTCCTCCAAGCTTTAGTTTGTCTCAAAATAGTTTTATTGCAACTTCATTGTGGTAAGATTGTTTTTGGGGTATGTAGCATTCTAGTTTGGCAAGTTCTTCTTGCAGCACTATAAAAATGCAATTTCACTGTTTCTAGATTCCACTGTTTGTTTCTGTTGAGAAGTCAGCTGTTAGTCTTATTGCCATTTTCTGGACAATAATGTGTTCTTTTCTCTGGCTGTTTTTAAAAATTTGTCTTTGGTTTTCAATGGTTTCATTAGAGAATTTATATATGTGGTTTTCTTTTTATTTGTCCTGCTTGGATTAACTAAGTTTCTTGAATCTGTTCAGTACCTTTTATGTGAAAATTTCTCAGTGATTATCTCTTTATTTTTTTGTTTTGTTTTTGTTTTTGTTTTATAGTGCTCACAGATTTTATTACAGGGACAGAGGTGGCAGTGGCAGCCTCCGCCCAGCCTCTCACCTGCTGTTTCTGGCCCAGAAGGGGGATGGGGAAGGCTCATGACCCAGAAGAACTGATGGGGGTGGGCTTGGGGACACCAGGACAGGGATCTAGGGACACAAACTATGTACAGCGGCTAGAGACTACTGCCCAAGGCCCTCCTGAGCCAGGGTACCGGGCAAGGCGTGTGAGTGGCTCACACACCAACCCTGCCTCAGTAGTCCTCCACCCAGCCATTCTCGGAGATGAACGCATCAATGACCTCTTTCATAGCCAGGTTGAGGATGAGCTGTTCCTGGGTCAGGGGGCTCTGAGTCACAGGGTGAACTTATGATACATCTGTATATTTTTATTAAACTGTTTTTATTTTCACTAACTCTGTGCTCTTCTTTGCCTAATTGATTATTATTTGTAGATCTCATCTCTTTATTTTGTCTATTTTCATCTATTTTCCTGAATATATTAAGCTCTACTTGTGTTAAAGTCTTTGCTAACTTCAATATCAGTATCATCTGTAGATAAACATCTACTGTTTTTCTCTTGATTGTAAATTTTGCCTTTGCCTGTGTTTAGATTTTTTTCCCTAAACTTTTCAAATAAAAGAACCCATATGATTTAACCTTCCACCAGAGTGGAGCTTCATATTCTCATGCTAGGCAGATGGGTGATCATTTTACCCTTACCAGTGATTTAGCTGTGTCAAGGTTGCTTGGCAGTTTTAGTGGTACTCAGGCTGCCTCTATTTTGTCTCAGAGTGTAATTCTCCCAAGCTTTGCTTGTGAGCATGGTGGATATTTGTCTCCTCAGCCATGAAAAACTACAGGGGAGTCAGGTCTGCCCTTAGAAGGTTCTCAGCTCAACTCTCCAGCATCTTCCCCTTGAAGATAAAATGTGGCAATTATCTTGAGAGTGTGATTAGCTGTACGCTTGAGTCAGGTCCCATATCTATGGTTGGTCTTTGTTTCCTAAGGGCTAAATGACACAGGAGATTTCAATCTTTCTTTTGGAAGCTTGCCATGAATCCCCAACATCCCATACAGCTCTAGAACCCAGCAAATATGCCATTAGTAAAACCAGTCTTGCATTTGAGGTCCTTCAAGTTTCCACTTAGGCACTTTGGATCCACACAGCTACTTTGCTGGTTTCTCTTTCACCCATAAGTTGCCAAGTCTTTTATAGCAAAACCCAGAATTTGATAATGTTTTCACCAAATAGGAATGGTTAGTAATCATCAGCTTCACCTTAGATGAATTTTTGCTTTTCTGAAATTATGGTTCATCTAGCCCTCATTTCTTCCATAGATTTCTAATTCCCTAAAATATAATTTTGGGGGTATTTTTCCAGCTTTTTCTAGTTGTTCCAGTGGGAGGTTGGCCATTCACCACCTACTACATTCATCTAGAAGCTGAAGTCTCAGTGAATATGAAAATGATTCTTGTTCTGATTTGAAATCCTGTGTCACTTACAGTCTGTTTCATTAATCATATTCTTGTATTGTTTTTTTTGCTTAACATGTGCTAGTCTTCTTTGCTTTATATCTTGTATGGACCTATCATAATACTGAACATAGCATAAAAGCCAATTTGAAACATCTGATTGTTGAAAAAGCTAGTCTATGGGACATGATAAATATGCATCCCAATCACAATTCTTCCAGCTTTATCCTTTGTAAATCCTTGTTTAATCCATATATCCAGTTATCTATTCATACGTATACTATCTTTCTCTCTGACCCCCTGCAGATTGTCTTTATAAAACTGCTTAAGGACTGATAGGTAAGCATATACGAAACAAATCTACAGCTTTTGTAAATCTGCTTACATAAAGTGGCACTTTGCATTGTTCCTTATCCCTTAAGTGTGAAATCCATCTGAGAATTTAGGGCAATGAAGGTTTATTTCTCATGATAAACTTGCATGCTTCCTTCAATTAAGCAATGAGAATTCTCTAATCCACATAGTTTCTTTGCCCTGGTTGCTATGAAAATGAATTGTTTTTTAATGATTAGAGTTGTCCTCCTCGGACAGTGTATACACACACACACACACACACACACACACACACATCTCTTCTGTAAAGAGACAAAAGGTAAAGAGTACGAAAAAAGGAATATGTGTGTGTGTTTCTATAATGTGTAAGTATATGTGTGATTTCTTTTTATTTCTTACTCTTTACTTATTGTCTAATTGCTATGTGCTAACTGTGCTGGCATTTCTGTACTTGTGTATTTATTGTAAGCCACTCCACATTTTTTTTTTTCTTTGCGGTACGCGGGCCTCTCACTGTTGTGGCCTCTCCCGTTGCGGAGCACAGGCTCCGGACGTGCAGGCTCAGCGGCCATGGCTCACGGGCCCAGCCGCTCCGCGGCACGTGGGATCCTCCCGGACCGGGGCACGAACCCCTGTCCCCTGCATCGGCAGGCGGACTCCCAACCACTGTGCCACCAGGGAAGCCCGCCATTCCAAATTTTGAAAGAGAGAGAAAGGGCCTATGAATTGACATATAGTCAACATGATGCACTAGGGAGCAGAGACTCATCAACTTTGACAGGAGTTTGGCTTTTTATTGCCAGAAGGACCAGGTTAGCATTATTAATTTAATATTTGCCAAATACTGAGTCATTAAGACAAGGAAAGACAAACCATTCTACCTCCTATGATTTTTATCATTTTCCCTGATTTGGATTTTTCACTCATAAAAATGTCTAAATATTTTTTCATGATACAAACTCAGATTTTGTGTATTTAAAATTTACATGAAAAGTGTAAAACTCATAAAACTTTATCACAGTTTGTCAACATAAACTTTGGGGGATCTTGAAGTATCTGAAAAATTAAGTGACCTTTTAAAGTGTTTACTGTAACAATAGGAGACAAAGATAAAGCTACACCAGAGGATTTTATAAGCAAGAGTCTAAGATATAGGTGATATAATAGTCTATAATATCAAAGCTTATAGATCTGTAAAATCAGTGGGTTACAGGGAAATGGATAACTCTTTAATGAGGACAATCTAAAATTCTCTCTTCAATATCTTTAGTTAGCATTTGTGCCCAGTGTTATACCACTGGCGATTTAATTCATCTTCCAGATGTCAAATAAGCCCTGACCATAAGAAAGCAGATTAACCCCTCTTGTGCATGTTAACCCAGTAGAGGACAATCATGCTCAAAGATCATTCCCAAATAAAAAAGACAACTTGTGTAATTATTTGGGGCCTACTAGTAATAATTGTAGTCCTGAATCAAACTTAAGTTCATGCAACCACAATTTATAAACTTGTAGTCAATTGTAGGTTTGAAATATAAGGCAAAATGAATGCTTACCGAAGGCCAACGTTTGAACAAAGCCAGTCTCCCATGTAAGTAATTACTTACTTCCATGTAAGTAATTATCTAAATATTTTCTATGGTTCCTCCAACTTTCTACCAGGACCACATGAATTTATTAAAAAAGTTATCACAACAGTGATTTTAAAAGTTATCACAGCAGTGATTTTTATAAACAAGACTTTATTTCAAATATATTTTACAGTTTGTGTGTAATTAGGATTGCTTTCCAGAATCTGAAATTTGATACTAAATTGAACAGGCAATGTACAAAATGATGGTGTTTACTTAGGCCTACTGGATTCCTACAGTTGTTCTCGTAATTTTTCTTTTCGCTTTTAAATTGAATCAGTGGAGACATTAATGATAAAACAACTTTCATTCTCTTGGTTATATTTTGAATACCAACAAAGTACCATTCCATACCATATTCACTTGTATCTTTAGAAAATGGTAATAATAGGGAGAGTAAAATCTCACGTATCTGGACCTAGTTGCAAAACGATGAAATACTGTGACCAGAGCTGAACTGGTTCATTCTTGGTGGTGAAAATATTGGGTTGGCCAAAAACTTCGTTCGGGTTTTTCTGTAACACCCAAACGGACTTTCTGGCCAACCCAATAGTTTTGCTAAGCAAATTGGTAGAACAAACTAAATTGCAGAACAGATGTTTAGCCTGTTTAATAAAATGTAACTATTTTTAAGAACTTTTAGCAATACTATTGCATATGCTTTACATACTAATTACAATGCTTACTTATAAAACAGTTCGTCTCAGCTAGTTACTAGGTTGCTTTAGAAACTCAAGAAAAATAAATTGGATATTTTTCATAAATATTCTTTAACTTAGATATTGAACTAATTCATGCTTACCTTCACCCCCATAGTTATAATTGAGGTTTCCATGATGATGTCAAGTTATAAGTAGGGATAACTTCTGAACTTTAAAATTCGGTAAGAATGACAGTATCTTGATTTTTTTTTTTTTTTTTAGTATCTTGATTTTTTTTTTTCAGTAGCTTGATTTTTTAAAAAACACATATGTGAACTTCCTCAAACACCAATTTCTAAAACTGTCAGAATTGAGATTAAAAAAAAAAAAGAATGGATTTCTTTTCACTATTGCCAGAATTTTTCTGGTTGTTCAAGGCATTGTCAGTAAGAAAACAATCTACTATTGCATGCTAGTCCTAAATATTCTGTAAGAAACTAAAAAACACAGAGGCCAAGAAAAGAATGTTTCTAAAATACAGTGTGACAGGACAAAACAAAGAACTTTGTTTGGTAAGAAGGAGACCAAAGGTGGGATTTTGCACCTTGGGTGAGCCAAGCTTTCGTAAGCAGACAAGATTTCCCCATCTACATATACTTAACATACTCCGACTATGCTGCTTCCTGAAGAAACAGGATGAGACTGTGACCACTGTAGCTGTAGGTGGTCTACTAAAAACACTACATGGAATGATCATTTCTCCACTTCTACAATGGATATTTTCCTTTCAAAAGCACCTCAATTTTTTGGCAAATATTAAGTGGGTATAGTTTTGTGTGTTTCAGTTGTATTTTCAGTGTCCGACTGGTCTGGAGTCTCTGAAGCCTACTGCTTTGCCATGATTAACAAAAGGAGAAGCAGACAAACAAGGATAACATGTGCACATGTTCTGGTGGATCAAATGCCCTCAAAAACAATCTAATCTATGAAGGGACAGATTGAGGACTCTTTCTAGCCTCAAACTCTTGATGAATCACTGACCCTCAGCTTCACAGAGGTTTTTATAGAGGCCTAAGGTTAAAGTATGGTAGGCAATAGGATCTGCAGAATGTGACATGCACAAAAGGTAGATAAAAGTGGAAAATAGCCCCATCTCTTGGTTGTTTTGAAACACTAGGGCATGCAGAATAATTATTTGGAGCTGGTTAATAGCAACACGTTTATCCCTATCCCTAGAGATTCTGATTCACTACATATGGAGTCTGACCTAAGAATCTACATTTTTACCAGTTAATTCTAAAGCAGGTAGCCCACGGACCAGACATTGTAAACTACTGATACTTCTGTGAAGGGTTACAATGGGAAAAGTGTTAGTAGAACATACCTTCTTTATATACTTACTTCATATTCATTTGAACCAGATGTTATGTAACCCAGTTTCTTGATACTTATTTAAAAACCACCCAATTAAACAACCAACCAACGAAAACCTTTATGGGAAATGATTACACACAAAACTATCAAGATAGAAATACATATTATGGTGGAAGAGACAAGCAAAAATGGCCACTGGAAGAAAAGGAGCCTTCTTGTTTTAACATTTGCTTAAAAAGCTGAAGGTAGCGTCCCGAGGGTAAATGTCAGAATGTTAAACAATTTAGAAATATCCATTATTGTAAATTAGATACCAGTAAAAATTATTTATAGTTCTTACTTTCATAATCTGAAATCTAGAATTTCTATACCAACAATAGACTGAAATTCAATTCTAAAGTGTAGAAACCCTGCCCCAATGATAGTGTCAAGCTTGGGAAAAATGACATTAAGCGTGCTTCAGGCTGCAGGATTTTTAAGTGTTATTAGCTTCAATTACATACAAGAAGGATAACTTTTGACATTACAGTGAAGCTCTCTCATGAGATGCATTATAAAGAGGCCTTCTTGAATGTCCACCTCTAAGATCTAAACCCTTAGTTCTCAGTTCAAAGTCAACTTCAGGAAGTGAGGTTATCTATATCAGAAACAAAATTAAATTATTTGTCATACTTTTGCTCTTTTTATAAGAAGACTAATGATTAAACCGCCATAACAAGAATTGTGAAAAGAAACACAGTATAATAGGTAAAGAACACATTTGCTGTTTTTATTGGTGCCTTGCATGGCAGTAATACTGAAAAAAGAGAATGCAAAAACAAAAAACAAAAACAAAAACAAACAGGTTGGTGGCAACCCACATCTTTTTTTTTAAGAGTACATAAACTCCTGTTTTATTTTTATTGTGGCATGAATGATAACATAAAACCAAAAACATGAAAATATACAACTTATATTACACTATGTGTTATGAACAAAATATAAATCTATAACTCTATGTTATATTTACATAATTATTTATTTTATTAAATTTCAAGTGAGATGGTAGGTTGCACATACTTTGTTTTAAGCTCCAGGCATTTGATTGTCTCTTTTCTACATTTTCCCATTTTTACTCATAAAATCCAAAACATTAGGACTAAGAGCTTTAGAGCCAGTGGAGCTGTATAAATACTGTTTTAATGAACCAGTGACAGAAACACTGGGGAGGACAGGAATCAATCAGTAGAAAACCCAACATCATCTTCAACCTGGGAAATTGATAGTTATAGGAAACTTTAAAATTAAATACTGTAAAAGCCTGTCTAAAAGAAAACCTATGCCCTATAAGACAAAAGAGATCTCTGAACCACTTTAAGTGGGCTTCATATCTTTCCTTGCAGACCCCATAATTTTTATTTTACTATTAACTTGATAGACAAATATTTTATAAACCTGTTTGTAAATATACAGTTGTTTATTACAATTCAAATAATTTACCCATTAGAATGAATGAAAACATAATGATTTTTGATGTTTTAAATGTGATATAAGAAGTTTCTTCTGGGAACAGTAACATCTTCTGGATTAAGAAAATATCTGAAATTGGACCATAAAATATTTAAAGATAATTTTCTTTAAATGAATTAAGGTAAAAAGTCTACTCCAAAATCAAACCTATGAAATAACTTCATCAAAGAAATTCTTTTATATTTGTTCCTTATAAGAGGATTTGGTTTCAATAATGATTATGTTCTTTGGGAGGGATTTTATACATGGTTAACTCTTAACTGTAGATGCCAAATAAATGTTAAAAATCGACTTAACTAATTTAGGTATAAGTGGACTGAAGAACAGTTTTGTTATTTTATACAATTGTGACTAGACAAATTCTTAGTAACTTATATATGAACTTTAACCTATTTTCTCCAGTGATGCTCTTAGATTCATATTAAAACATGACTGTTTTTAGAAGAACTGATTACAACAGCCATAAAAAACAGAATTCTGGCAAGATTATCCCTCAGTACTAGGGTTAGCATATGTGCCTGTGGTTTGTGTGTGTGTGTGTGTGTGTGTGTGTGTGTGTGTGTGTGTGTGTGTGTGAGAGAGAGAGAGAGAGAGAGAGAGAGAGAGAGAGAGAGCAAGTAATGTGAAATGTGAACAGGTAGGTAGGAAAGGGGAGAGAAGGGAGACTTTATGTTCATTTGAGTTTGATCTTACTCTCATTTCCTCTCCCTTATCTTTTTTGGTCATCATGGGGCACAGAAAAAGAATACAAGGTTTTAGGATCCTTTACAAAAATGATAAACCAATCAAATGCCAGAAGGCAATGTGCTAACCCAGTAGGCTGCCATTCATAGCACCTGTTATCAAATGACTTCAAAGCGCTTTAAACATTAATAGGATTTTTTGTTTGTTTTCTTTTGGGGAAAATTAAGGCAAAACAATTGTGACCCCCAGTGAATCAGACATCAGAACAAGAGAACATAATGCAAGGCTATGGACTCGCTTTTGTTTCAATCCATGCACAGTTTTGTCTCTCTGACATAAATCTAACTAAATAAAATTAACTTCTGAATTTCAGCCGTTAAAGGTCACCATTAACAATTTCATTTTCCCCTTCAAATAAAACAAGTAAAAAACAAACAAAAAGACCAAACAGAAGTGTTTTGTCAATTCACTGGTAAGTGTGTTAGAATTTGTGTCAGCCATGAATGCCCTCAGTGGCATCTACCTGGAGCTAAAACAAAGTATTCTTGTAGCCCAAAGTCATGAAATGAAAACAAAGCATCTTTATAACATGGTGGAAAATAAGTGTCCAGCAAACGTGAGAGGTGAACCCACATAAGTCAGAAAGAATTTGTTAACAAAGACAGAACAAATTTTTAAAACTCTGTTTTCACATTGTACATAACAACGATATAAAAACAAGTGTCCATTTTTTTATCCAGAGTGCTTAAAAACAAAACGAACAAAAACAAAAGAGAAATTGGCTGTAGATGACTGTGGCAATTAAATAACTAAAATGAGTGATGAGAGCCTAAGTTAACTGAGATTGAATACGACCCTCCCATTAATTCACTTGTAGGTATTAAACACCGGAACGTGACATTTGTTGGGGCCAAACTTTTAAAAAGGAGAAAACTTATGGAAGGATAAATGAAACTGTGTGAGTGAATGTGTTTGTGTGTGTGTGTGTATGCATATATATATGTATGTATACATATATATATATACATGTTGGAGATGGAAATTTGTTTTAAATATCTAACAACTTATTGGCTGTACTTCCAAATCAGAGGAGAATAAAATAGAAAGGGAGAAATAAATTATGCATAACTTACTAATCTGGGAACAGCTGACCATTATTATTATTATTACTATTATTATTATTATTTTATCATCATCATCATCATTATTACAACACTAGCAAAAAGAGGCAGTTCAAATGAAAATACAGTCATCAAAAACAAACAGAAAAACAAACAAAGCAAAGTCTCTGACATGCAGGATATGATTAGCTCCTCCAAGCAAAACCCCAGAGCAAGTCTTTTGAGAGAGAGAAAAATAAAAAGGATTTTTTTCTTATGTATATGTAAAAATCAAACTTTAGGGTCAGGTTTGGGGAGGGTGGGATAGGAAAATGATGACTGGAGTGAAAACCATAGCACATCCAAGCTACTGGTTGGAGTATTTACCGTCTGATGGTTCAGCACAAACAACACTAATTCAGTTTAAATGACTTCCCATTTATTTGGACAAGCCCTACGACTGCCTTGGCACTTGGCTGGCAAAGTCTAAGCAGCCCCGTCACCATCAGTTGTTGCTCTATGCACACACTCTGCTGGAATCAGAAATTGGACTTCAGTGGATTCATCTTACAGCAAGAGTAGAGCAGCGGCAAGGGTTGCTGGGCTCAGCCAGGCTCCCTCTTGTTGGGCTGTGACAAGTTTTAATCAAGTCCTGCCTTTTACGGCATGAAATGCACATGGCCCACAATTCTGAAATGCAAATGGCCTCCACCTCATTTCATGGAGGGATGAAAAATACCTTATAAAATCATCAGTTCCATTTCCTGATCAGGAAAGGATGGAATGTTGAAGAAATAAGCTAATTCTATATTTCTAGAATATGGGCAAATATATTCAAGGGAAACAGTGATTGTTTTGCTTGAAGTTATCAACAGGAAAAACAAACAGAAATCATTAGGTAGGAAATGTTAGTGGAACCATCTGACCAGGGAGAAGGAACATCTGGGAACAGTTTGCTTCCCTGTTACACACGCACCCCTCTATTACACAGGGCCACCTGATCCATCCAATAATAATCATATTAGAAGTTTAAAAATATAATTTCTGAGCCCTATATTGGTTGTCATTTGAAGTGCAAAGTCAAGGTCATGGCTGCTTCCAGACCAGTCACTTAGAAGGATGTGGGATTTCATCCCCAGATGTGGGTTTAACTCACAATGGTCCAACATTATTCCAATTAGTACCATAATCACACACATACATACACACAAAAATCCAAGATCAGAAAATATTTTTTTCTCTAAGTTTCTTATGTCTCTCTCTCTCTCTTTTCACCTGAGAACAGCACCTACAGTTTCCATTAAAAAAAAAAAGTCAAATCTCACCAGCTGCTGGTATTTCAGGTTTTTCAAGGGATTGTCTAAGATATAACACTGTCCTAATTTAAGAAGGAACAGGAAAAAGGAAAGGGAAACAAATCAACTGGGTCAATACTTCAGTACAAATTTGGCACTTGTTCAAAGATGTAGTGTGGTGTGCAACAGATAAGAAAGTCCTCTAAAGAAAATGATTGCTTATTTTGTGGTGGATAGCAAGGAAGTTAAAAACAGGCTCTTTTTCCCTCTCCCCCCCCCATGCACAGACTCCCATCTTTAAAGTATAGAGATGGAGAAGGTGGAGAGAAGTAAAGAGAAATTCATCTTTCTTTTTTTTTTTTTTCTGTCAGGTGCATTACCGAAAACAAAAACAAAAACAAAAACAAAAACAACGAAAGGAAAGAAAGAAAAGGAAAAAAACCCAGAAACCCCAAAAAACAAAACTTATTTCTTTTTAAAAACTGTAGCACAAAACAACAAAACACATTCACAAGCCACTTGTTGGCACTGTGTACCTGAGTGAGAATTTCTAGAACATTGTAGAACAAACAGCCATAAAGTTTATTAAAAAAAAAAGTTGACGGGTAAGACTTCAGTGCTTGGATGTAGCAGCTGAATTACTGGCATTATTTTACCCATAGCTTATTTCAATCTCTTGTTGTTGATATTGTTGTTTGCTTGTTGTATTTTTATTTCCTTTCCAAGCCTTTTGAGGCTGAGGTCTATTAGTCAGCTGATGTCCCAACTATTTAAGACTAACAGTTAAAGTAACAGTCAGTGTATGAGAAAGTTAATGTGCTTGGCCACTGGTAAGGATGAACCAGCTAGGGCTTCTTTAAGTCCTAAGGTCACAACAATCTTTTGACCCTTATCAGTTGGCTTGTCCTGCAATATGGTTTTCACTGTCACTCCCATAATCTACATCTGGATCATCCTCTTCCTCCTCGTACTCATCATAAATTTCTCCGTTGATGTCCTCAGCCTGGATCTCTTCTTTGATATGTGGCTCCTCTCCTTTCACGCCGTAAGTGCTCTGGATAACAGGCATCCCAGGCTCCGGGCTGCTGGACACGCTTGAGTGCTCTGAGGGCAGATGAGGGGAGGGCATTCCAGCCATGGCGATGGCTCCAGGGTACACGACACCAGCAGTGGCGATGGGGATCTGTGCTTGTTGCCTGTTGGAGAGGAATTCCCAAAAAGAGACCGTGGGTGAGTGGACGGTTGGATGCAGGCCTTACTTACTCTATAATTAATTTGCTCAAGTTGTCCAACTCGAAGGTCATGATTTTCACCCTGCTGCCCGACATTTTGGAAACTGTATCCTACTTTGATCCCAATACCTTACTTCTATGTAGTGCTTTATAGATTACAAGGCATTTGCACGTGTTACCCATTTGATTCTTAAAGTGATTGCTACTTTTCTACTTTATGAAAAGAAACTGAGGGACAGAAAGATTAAGCAGAAGAACTCAAGTCCCTGAGCCCGAGTTAATTTTTCCTTCATTACAACATGTCGAAACAGTTTTTAAAAGAATTAAACCTAAAGATAATTCAATTTTAATGGAAAAACCCTAAAGTCTTAGCGCTCTCAAAATAAAACTTTACTGCCCAGAGCTCACCAGAACTGAACAGGGTCCACCTCATCCCTGAAATAGTTTTCAGTGGGGGTAGGAAGTAGGGCTGGCCTCATGGGTGGACCACCTCTGCAGCTGTACAGGACCCGGGGCTTAGACAGATCCTACACTTGGTTTAAAGTTCTGTTGTCACAATCGTGAAATTCTTAAAAAACCTTTCAACAGGGACCCCGCATTTTCATTTTACACTGGGCTCCACAGATATATTCTACAGCTGGTCCGAGTACGAAGGGATTAATAGATGATGTTCATTTACGCCTTCTTTCATTCATTTGTCTGTTTACGATTTCCCCAAGGAGCGCTGGGTCTCGTGCTCAGTGTGGAGAAGAGTACTGCACTGGGATATAAATCACAGGCCCTTTGGACGAAGCAAGCAGCTGCTTTCAGGGGGGTGGAGGGGATAGGGCAGATTAGAAAAGTTTTGTGGGTTTTTTTGTAAAGTATCCTCTGGCCATTTTCAGAACAGTACTTATTATTCTAAGAAGCTCTCAGGATCTTATTTACTGTTCCATATATGAACAACTTTATTTCTGTGCTTTTTGATAAAATTATGCAGAAACAATGTGGTTGCAGGCCTTTGCCATAGGAAGCAGGGTAAGACATACTGAGAGAAGCATCCTTAATTCAGAAGGAAGCTTTCCCATTCACAACTTGTTCTACCCTGAAGAGAATCCCTACTTTATGTGATCTTGTAAGGCCACACGTGTGCCTTGAGAGCCCAGAGGCTCTGCTATATTCAGAAACAAGTCTTTCTTTTGGAATCGGTTTTATGTTGTATTATCTCAGCTAAGTTGTTAGCTGCTGTGGAATTTACACTGTGAGGCCTTGGAATTAATGAAAACCAGCAAGAAAAAGAACCAGGAAGACTTCTATGTTTTTAATAGCAAACTTCAAAATTCTTTACTCTCAGATATTTTATTTTCAAACCAGCTATTGACAAAGCTCTCGCATCAGAGCCATTGTTCTAGGAGCCTGGAATGAATCCACATGAAGTGTTCTTTCTCAGGATTATAAGGGGACAGTTTAGTCTCTGAAAATACACTGTGCTCAGGTGCTTTCTCAAAATGCTGCTTTGCAACTAAACAAATACATCGCACATCCCATTAAGTGTAACGGGAAATGTTCTCTATGGGAAAATGACCGCAAGGTCCTTACCCAACGTTGAAGTATTGCCGCATTTCCTGCCGCCTGTTCCGCATGATTGCCTTGTATTCCCCGATGCGCAGCTTTTTGCCATCCACCAGGCAGGTGCGCTTCGGCCTGGGCTTGTATTTGTAGTCAGGGTACTTCTCCAGGTGCTGCTTGCTGAGACGGGCTTGCTCCTCATAATATGGCTGTTTCTCTAGGTTTGTCATAGCTTTCCAGCGAGATCCTATGAGGAAAAAAGGTCACAATTCCCATTTGCACAGCGACTGAGGATCCTAAAAAGGTATAACTGAGAACACGAAAATCTAAAGTAAAAATGTTGGCCAAATCCCAGAAATACATAAAAGGTTATGATTAGTGAGCTCTGACTCAAGAGGTGAGATGCCACAAGAACAGAGGTGTTGGTGGCAGTGTCCTCAAAGACTGTGCACCCAGAGATACAAACACTAAGCAATATTTTTCTTCTGGCTTGAATGAACAATTTAGCCAAACTTGTACCTTATGTACTTAAAAGCTCATAGATGATTTAATGGAAATATCTTTCATTTCTACATTAGACCATGATGTAATTCAACTGTGAACTGAAAAGTTATTCAAAAATGCATTACATATTTTGAATCTGAGGGTAATTATCTAGTTACTGAGTATTGTTATGCAGGGTACATTACTTACTAAAAAGGTTTCTAACGTATGGTACGTGTAATTCTCATCCTCCCCCAAATGTTTAAATATGCTTATGTGATTAGTTAAAAATGTATTTCATTAAAATTCTAATTCTAAAAAATACATTAATGAACATGCACTGGGTAACTACTGTGAGCTAGATACCGTACTAAAACCTTTACATAAGTTGTTTCATTTTTACCTTTCACCATAATCTCGTAAGCAGACAACATTTATACCTATTTCTAAAGATTAAAAAATTGAAGTTCAAATAGATGAAGTAACTTACCCAAGGTCACACAACTATTAACTTGTGGATCACTGACTCAAACTTAGAATTGAAATTGAAATTGTGGTACAACACGTATCCTTACATACCTATACCCATCTACTATATAGGATCTAGCAGAAATCAAAACTCACAATAATAAGTATGTGTTCAGTAACATTTTTCTCTTAATAAATCACTTTCAATAATATATAAAAATGTCACTTCCTGTGACAGAGTATGCATTAGTAATGTTAGCCCAAACTGGTTTTCCCTTTCTTTTCACTTTTAATTTTGGTTTGGATTCAAGGAGGATTGCAAAAAAACAACTATTGGAAGCTTAATTAAAAATAGTTTATGCTTATTCTCAATATAGATGTGATTTAAAGCTTTGATTCTATCAGTATGGCTATGTGCAGTAGTAACAGAAGTAGCAGTAGTAGTAATGTTTATTTTTTATTAAGAATGTGAGAAAAATCTATTTGCAGATGTTTATCTGCAAGTACTCAGCTCAACTCTTCCCAAATGCACAAAGACCAAAATAACTGGAATTAGGAGATGCCTAGCAAATATGTACTGGCACTGCTGCCTTTACCTACGCAAGATCGTAAACCTTTTGAATGAATTCATTACTTAACCATAACTCCACATCTCAAATGCAAATAGCTCACTAATAAATAGTACTTTCCTACAAACGTACAGAATTCCTCAATATGGGCTGTTATATTTATTAAACGAATGCAGAGAAAGGGACAACATCTCCTCCCTTAGAATTCTTTCCTATTGGAACAGATGTTGCTTGGGTGGGTATATCCACGTAGGTGTTACAAAGATTTATAAACAGATTTTTTCCAATCTAGACAGCCAATATGATTTCATTATATTTACAACAGAAACTCAGGTTACAGTTCAAATAATAACAATTTTTCTACTCCTTTCTCAAACTTGTATTTAAATACAGTGTCCAACATTTAGTTAGCTGGTCAGGCCGTATCATTTGTAGGTACAATCTCAAATTCTTTATTATTCAACATTATTTTCTAGTGGAACTTGAAAATCATTATGTCGTTCTCAGGGTAAATATAAACACAAGTAAACCTATAATACTATTGAACTAGATCAATTCTTCTTGTGGAGTTTCTTATATGTATGTATACCAGAATTTTGACCCTCAGAACAGGAAGTGGAAAAGTGAACTTATCAGAATAACTTACTGAATAATTAAAGAAATCAAACAGTGGATCAAGGATGGTTGACTTGAAATTCACTAACTATGTTTACCACCAAATAAAACAAAGAAACTAGCATTCTCAGTTAGAATAGGAATTGCCGAAGATTCTTCCCTAAGTCTAAATGTTCTATCAGCTCAAAAAAGAATATTTTTCACTAAGGAAAGGGAATGTTTATGCCTCATAGTAACATGCCTTGGAATGTAAGAGCTATGTTTAGATTTCCTACTATGTGCGTGATGCTGTATTCATCACTAGATATGCAGCAGTGAGTTGTTACGGTTCCTATCTTCTTGGAGCTTAGATTCCAGCTGAGGAGAAATACATTAAATACGTAATTGCAAAATGTATAATTTTAATTGTGGAAAGTACAGGAAGCTATGAGAACATATGATAAGGAGGTGAGATCAATCTTCTGTAGGTCAGGAAGGCATCGCTGCAAAAATGACTCCTAGAGGGATTGAAAAAACAAGAGCAGCCTATGGAGGAAGAATAGAATGGTCAAGGCTTTGGAGTGGGAAGGGGGAGCAGAGGAACCTAAAGTTGTTCTGGCTAAAACGCAGAGAAAAAAAGGATAATAAAAGATGTGTAAATTCTCAAATAAGTTGGCCTCTAACTGTGGTATGAACTGGAATCAAAATATTTTGAAACTTGATAATATAATTTCTCTGGAAGTATCACTGAATTCTAAGCTATATTGAAAAATACGGCCATATCACTGTTACATGTCTTTTCAAAATTAAGAATTAAGGGCCAATTTGACCCAGTTAATGCTTAAGCTAACTACTCCATTATACGACCGAAGAGAACAGTGGTTCAGTTTGGTGGCAAAGGCAGCTATCATTTTTTAATAATAGCTTTCGAATGGGGATAACCAAATGACAGTTTGGTTTTGGTTTCAATGGCTTTGCAGGTACACCAACCACTGTTTGTAGCTGCAATGTAACCCCCTGAAACTCACTAGATGAGGACGGGAGGGCAGAATTTTAGATACCTTCAAAAGAGATGAAAACATCTCCTTGATTTGGGTGTGGCTGGCTGCTCACCCTGGACCATGTACAGGGAGTAAAAGTTCCCTGCTGTTTCCAAAAGATGAGCCTTCAACGATGAAAAAAGAATTAAGTACATTCAGATATTCCTCCTGATGACAAAAAAGAAGATTCATTCTAAAATATTTGATGTTCAAGATGAGAAAAAAAATATCAGTCTTGAAAGTACTCTTTTCCTTTCTAAGTCTGGCAACACACTAAAAATGAAGAGTTTGAGCTGGGCAACAGTGTCATCTCCATGGGGTCTGTAATGAGTTTGCACATTTTACTCTAACTACTGTATACCTAATCAGAAAAAGATGTCCCCCGTCCCCTGATCTAGCGCCAAACGGTAAAAGGTGATTCCTTATGTTAACAATTTCAGCAGAATGGCTTATTAAAACCAGATTTTAGGGTATTATAAGATGCTTAGAAGCCCTTTAAAATGTCAACTAGGATCTCCGGAGACTACGTAAAATGTCAACCCAGCTCAAGCGCCTGTTTTAAGCAGAATGAATTAGTGGCATGCTGTCAGAGGCTGTTATCCAAAACAATTAGTAAAAGGGAAAACATCAAGCTTTCTTTGTACTTTTATATGAAATGAGCCATTTAGAATGATCTTGTGGGTATTTGAAGATCACTTATTTATTTGACGCTATGACTAAATATTGAGGCCCAAGACACCTCGGTGGGTTTTTTTTTTTCCTGCTATATCTTTAATTAATGTAATTTCATTGAAAAATCTTAAGCTAGGCAGCATTCTCTTTCATGCAGCCTATTATGATATAATCATATAGTCATTCTAATATTCTCTCCTTCAAACCAGAAAGGAATTCTTTTAGCCAGTCATCTCTTTCCCATGAAGGCTTTTGCTCTATTTCCTAAAATATTTCACTGGTATTTCTCTCATACTTAGAGTAAGGTTTTAATCAGTGATTATTATTTTTTTAATATTCAGACACATAAATGAATGATATAAAGACACGTTAAACAATCTTAGTTTTTAGTGTTTTTTTGACATTTGGGGATTTCTAATTTGATAATAACTGATATATTAAAATATGAAATAAGCTTACATCAAGTATTTTATTCTTTTCTTGAGTTTTTCCAAATGAAACAGATATGGTATTTTTTTAAGCGAAAAATTCATATGGAAGGTAGAATGTTTTCAAAAAAAGAAAAATAGATCAGAGATGGTAGAGATGCAAAAAATATGCATTTTCTTTTGATCAGTTTCAGTTTTTTATTATATTTGGATATATATTTATACCTAAATATTCATACATATTTGTGCATAAATATTCATGTTTTCTATATACATATAAAGCTTCACATGTTCATATCTTTTGAGGTAACCTTCATCTAAAGAGCTCAAAATCATTTAGATGAAAATTGAGACACAAGTTTAAGTAGTTAATGGTTTTTGTTTGTTTTTGTTTCATTACAAATGTACACTGTGGACTGGGAGGCACCCTATTACCATTGTTGAAAATATGGGATCATAAAAACGCATGTACATGTTTAGTAACCACTTTCAGATGATCGGTTCCTTAATGTAAAGAATCAAAAGGCAAACTACATTAGCTACGTGTAATTCCAAGTGCACTATGGATTTTAACAAAGCTTTAATAACTTCAACAAATTTTGTTACTTATTTGTCAAAGACAAAATGTGCTGATAGAGTTAAGTGTTCTTCTTCTAATTTTTTTATTTAGCTCTTAGAAGTCAGAGAAAATAAAAACTTGCTTAGGTTGTCAAGAACCTGGACACCATGCTCTTGAAGGTAAAGATGATGGTGAGGATGACATTGATGATGGTAATGATGTCAAGAGAACAGCACCAAAGAAATGGCCTCTTCCCTTCCTTCTTTCTGGGACTTAAATTGGTGTATAATAGGTCTCTTTATAATCAGTACTCTTTCCTTTCAACCATCTTTGCTGTGTGCTTCAGTGTCTATGTATGTTGGGTAAATATGTACTTTTGTCATCTGTTAAGCTGAAAGCTGCAATAGCAGGGAAAGTCCCTTTTTATATGATACTGAAAATACGTGTAAGGATACTAAAAGTAAAAATTAAAAAATGTACACCCAAACGTCTTCTTGTGTCCTGACAATCTAAACTGATTTTCAATTATAGTATTAGAACAGACATCATCTCCACCTCCACCCTCACCCCCGTGACATGACGAATTCTATAGTGTTTACAAAGGAAAATAACAAATAAGGTCAATACCAATACTGAGTGGCTTGTGTGAAAAGAGCTTTTTATCCTAGTCTTAATACAAATATTTTAAATTTTTGAAGAAGAGGAAATATTACAACAACTAGTGTAGGAACACACATCTAAATCAGAATCTGGGCACAATTTCTTGATAAATGTGGAATGCTTCATGGTCAGAAGAAAAGGCTCAATAAGATGTACCTAATTTTTAGATAAGTAGAAAACATGAGCTGCCTGGCTTCCAAACCCAGTCTCTTTCAACAAATGCAGAAAACAAAACTGTACCTGTAGTTCATACATCACTTAACCCTTAATACTTTTCTTACCCAGTATCTTGCTGATGTTGGAATTGTGCATGTCAGGAAAGGCCTGAAGGATTTTCCTTCGTTCGTCTTTAGCCCACACCATGAAGGCATTCATTGGACGCTTTATGTGGGGTTCATTGCTACCACGCCCCCTGGATTCTCTATAAATTCTTGATTCTGAGACTCCAGCACTTCCTAAAAACAGGGAACATTGCTTCACGTTAGTGTTAAAACTTATGGCAATTCCCTTCCTTGCATTATTGTTTTTCAGCCTATTAAAATATCTGAAGATCAAAAGCACATCAAATAATGGTACTTCTAGTTCTTGAGCCAGATGCTTGTTTATGAAGGTTTTGTGATAAGCCTTGAGGTGTCAAATGTTGTTATTTGTATTTTTAAGTCCATTTCTAATATATTTTTCCTTTCTTTCAATGGACTATGGACTGTTTCACCATTTACTTTCAAGAGCACACAAGAAACTTGAATATGTGATCTTTGATACAAATTGGAAACAGAATAGTTGGGTTAGGTCAACAGGCAGGCCGGTACTGTAGAAATATTAGATAGGTCAAAAAGCTTACAAAATTGTGAAACACCAAACTGTTCAGCAGAATGGATGACTACAGGTAAGGATGTGTCTCTGCTACCTGAAGACTGACAGAACATAGCATACTTTTTCTCTCTCTGAGGCTATATAAAAACACTGCTAAATAAATGTTTAAGGTTAAAATACAATATAGATATCTCCTATAATGTGTTTGGCTTTTCTTTGAAATTATGTGCTAATACATGCATGAAATATGCTGATGCAGCAATCATAGTCTGGTTCCCAAAACATACTTGAAAATGGTAGGAAAAGAACAAACAAATGGTTACATTCTATGGTTTCTTACGAAGTCTACAGTCACGTATTTAAGGTGAAAAAAAAATGTTCATTTCCCTGAATTTTCCCACTAACATCTAAGTTATCCAAAGAGATCCATTGATAATTACATTCCAAACAGCAAGACTCAGGATGATAAAACATGACCAAGTGTCACACTGGAACCTTGGGGAGCTTCAGGCACTCCTCTAGGCTTTATCTGACTTTGTAGAGTGGCTTCAGCAGATTAAACTGCTTCCAGAGATACTTGAATTTAGGCAAAGAAAATAAGGAGAAGCAAAACATATAACTCTGGCACTATGTTTTCCAGGATTGTCATTACAAAAGATGAAAGAGATATATTCTGTTAGCATGTAAAAATTTCAAATATTTTGGGATTTTTCTAGAGCACTGCTCTTCTTTTCTTCCTTCATCCTCCTTTTCCTTTCTTAATTTGAAGGAACAGGAATCAAACAAAATTACCCAGACTTGAAGACCTCTGTAGCAGCAAACAAAAAACACAGCTTATTTGGAATTTCTTATTATTTCTCTTTCATAGTATGCTCTTTGGTCTGATGAAGATTGGAAAATATTTTGCATATGAGCATGACTGAATATAACAAATAACAGCAACAACAATTTTGATGTTTTAATGCTGATTACCGTGGGTATATTTTATCACACTGATACAACTTAAAATTTATGAAATGTGTTATTACCAGTAATTGTCCTTTTATTGACAAAAATGAGTGCTAATATATGGTGACATCTTCCATTTTAAAATGGGTTTGTAGCTGGCAAATGATCATTTGCACGGCTGCTTCTTCTTGTTCTTACACCTTACAGCAACATAAGCAATAAAATGAACATTATGTGATTTCATCAAAGCTAAGCAAGCTCTCTGTATGTACTTAGGCCAGGTTTACCTTAGCCAAGCGAAGCAGAAAAGAGAAGGAAACATCTGGATACAATAGGCTAGAAAAACACAGACTTTTCTTGGATATCCAATTCAATAAAATTTGGTCTCGACAGAATTATCTGGTTAAATGCTCAAGTTTGGCTAGCCCCTTGGCTGCTCACTGGTTTGTGCTGGTTCAGTCTTTTTCTGTATGCAGGGAGCTTCTGCCATGGTAACAAAGTTGAGGACCATGCTCTTGAAATGCATGTATGTCACCTGACACTGGAGAGAGGGTCCCAGTCGGGGCTCAGTGTAAGAGGAAAAGCACTTTCTTCTTTTTCCCTCTTTGCTGTGCTATTAGAATTAGAGCATCAATTTATTTGGTTGTCCCTGTGGATGTTTAGAACGTTCAAAGATGACGCAGACAACAGAAGTCTCAAGGCATGTGAGGGAAGCATGAGACTGTACCGCTGGAGCTCTAGTTGGGTTACAGAGGGTAGGCAGGGCACCTGACTGTATGGTAGATAGTATAAGAGGGAAAGGGTCCCAGATGCAAGAAACTATCCTGAAAATGTCCTCTGAGCCATGTATTCTGGTCAGGGCTTGACAAATGAAAACCTCAAAATGTGCTTATAGAAAAACATTTTTGAAAAGTTTGTTTCAGGTGTAAGAAATAGGGAAGTGAGAGACAGGGACGATGATGATTGAGAGCATTTGCTTTAGAATCATGCCATCTTGAATCCAAGACCTGCCTTTGGTGCTTACAGTCCTGTAGTCTTGGAAAATATAACTCAAAATTCCTAAGGGCTAATCTCTATATCTGTAAGAGTTCTTATCTCACAGGTTGTGCTGGGGAGTAATGAGATGATTTATGCATAGCACTCAGCAGAGCGTTGGGCAGGTGGGAACCACTCAGTACATGTGAACTCTTACTGTAATGATCAGGTATGAGGTGGCTGTCTTGTATATTTTTTAGTAGTTTTAATTGGTATTAAACAGACACTTCTGCACACTACTGGAATATATACGAAAAATTTCACAAACCATCAGAATCTCCACTCATATTGAAATCCATCATGGCATGGCTAAATTTTCCTTCTTCATTCTGTTTAACTGCCAGTTGCTGAGTCAGACTCTCCAGTGTTGTTTTTTCCTTTAAAAAAGAAATTTATAATGAGATCTCAATCTGGAAATTATAATTATTCAAAGACATTTTTTCCCTTGGGCTATATACAACACATTAGCTCCTGGAAGGGAGGGATGCTGATTTATTCACCTTTGCACATTCAGCACGTTATAACTGAGGTAACTGAAGCCAATGATCAGCAGGATGTTTGAAGGGACTCTGATTCGCAGAGAATCCCCTATACAGTCTTGGCATTTGGGTTTGCTAAGCCTAAAGGATGGATGCTGGGATCCTTGGAGACAACCTTCCCAAATCACAAAATGTGCATAGAAATTTCATGGAAGCAACCTGTTTTACAACATTTGGAATGCCTGCTTTATTTTTAGCCAGACAGGAAAAGTATAGAAGTGGCATGAGGCCCAGAGAAAGTCTTCCAATAGTCAGGTGACCAAATGATTGAAACATAATTCACAGTAGTGCCCTCGGGTTGCCATCTCCCTAAATGCCATCTGCATTCCTCATGCAAGGGTAATGAAGACGTTTCAATATTCATTGTTAATTGCTTGTCAAGTCTCTGTACATTCAATGTGAGTGCCTGCTACTTGGACCACGATTTGATTTGGATTGCTAAGCCAAAATATTGAGTTGGAGAATTATCTGAGATACAAATATACCAAAATTAGATCTGCAAAGACATCAAGTCATTTGAAAGCATGCAGTGCATGATCTGAATTCATGGAGAACATGGCATTACAAAGTAAATTATTTTCAAGAAAAATATAATGCTTAATCTACACCACATGAGGTTTTAAGCTATTTCCAGATTAAGTAATTGGGTGATTTTAAGAACAGAAAAGCATACAATAAAAGGTTTACAACTCTCTCTAGAACTTTCCATCATTGCTCTGAGGATGATGCGGTTCCAAAGCAGCTTTAAGAAAAGCACCTATTGGATTTCATAAAATTTGCTCATGTTTCTTGGTAATCATGCACCTCATTTTCTGAGGAACACAGTCACGAGTTACACAAATGAATCAGTAGCTGCGGAACAGCTACTGACACAATAAAAAGTTCACAGAGGGCTTCCCTGGTGGCGCAGTGGTTGAGAGTCCGCCTGCCGATGCAGGGGACACGGGTTCCTGCCCTGGTCTGGGAAGATCTCACATGCCGCGGAGCGGCTGGGCCCGTGAGCCATGGCCGCTGAGCCTGCGCGTCTGGAGCCTGTGCTCCGCAACGGGAGAGGCCACAGCGGTGAGAGGCCCGCGTATGGCCAAAAAAAAAAAAAAAAAAAAAGGTTCACAGAAAATAATCAACTATTTAAGATAATTGTATTACCGGTAAAGGACCCAACTAACGTTCCCAACAAGAGCCAACAGGGTACTGAAATTCTTCATACAGTATATACTTTACCTCTATAAAATCTCTGACAGTATTTCAACTATACACACTAGATGGAAAATTCTCTTAATTTAGAGTCCTTGGAATCCATGTCTCTCTTCATCAAAGTCTGATATACGATTTAATAGAAAAAATATTTTAAATTGTCAATCAGTATAAAATACAGTAGAGAAACTGAAAACAAAATAGTTTATACCAACTTTAGTTCTATAAGATTATATAGTACTAAAGTTGAAATAAATTATATATTTAAAAATGTAGAACCTCACCCAATTTTGTTTTGTGTATGAAACTGGTATTTTCATCTGCTTTACATGTTCTACATTTCTTTTGCTGAGAGAGTCTGCTGTATATATTCAGCTGAGCCCAGGAGCACCAAGGACACCAGCTTAACAGACTGTCTTTAGAGTAAATGTAGCTGTTAAAATAGAAGACAGTTACATTAAAAAAAAAAAAAAACACACACACATTCCATCAACATAATCTGAGAGTCCCCGGGTCAATGAATACTTTCCTGTACTATCTTTGGGGAATGTACTGGGCATGGATCACCTCTCAGGTTTTTATTTAAAAGTATATGGGGCAATAATGCTACATATTTTCTATTTTGAAGTAAAGTCTTTCAAGAAGAAACAGCAAAATGAAGGCAGTCGGAGTAGAAAAAAATGAAATGTTAAGTGACTCTGAAGATTCTGCATTCAGCTGTATGGACCTTGCACCATCTTACCAAGTAGCTAAAATTAGCAAAGGATGAGCTGGAAAGTCACAAGTAGTTTTTACAATAAGTAACCTCTAATCATCTACCTCTAAAGCACAGAGTATAATAAAATGATTCAATTAGCTACCCAAAAGTGGAATTTATGATACTTCTTAAGAGGATGCCAGTAGGAGACAGTGGAAGTAAACACAGTCAGCTGCACTTCTTTTGTGACCTTTTGTATAGTCATTTAAGCTAATTCTCAGTCATGTGAACAGGGTAAATGAGAAGTGATTGGAGGACCTGAAGAAGGTGTGTTGTGCCTTTAATTAAAATACCTTACAGTAGCATGTAAATCAAAATGGTAATACTGCCACAATTTAGAAACTCTTGCTGACAATAAATTCAGAAGACAAAGGAACTGAGGTAAGGGGTATATCATAAAACCCAAATGGTTATATGGTAAATATATGGTATATATATATATATATATATATATATATATATAAAATACAGTGGTTATATAGTAAATAACTAGCTATACAATTCCATATGAATATTGATCCCATTGTAAAAGTTCATATTTAGTTCTTATGTATATAGGTAGATATAAATCTGTGTGTGAATAGGATTCTAGATAATATACTGAACTACCAAAAGAATGAGTTGGATTTAAGAATAGCCTTCAAAAGTTTAAATTCAATCTATTCAGGAATATAGGAGGAAAGTCAGCCAAATGTTACAAAGCACAAATGCTGGTACACTGGGAAGATTCCTTTCATCCTACTACTTCTAATCCCATCCGTTCCTGGCTGTCCCCTTGGCAAAGAGTCCAACTATGTATGCACTGTCATGTCTAAAACTCAACCGTTTCTGATTCTGTACACTGGGTTAAATAGTTCCCTTTCCAAAGCCTCTTTTCAAATGTGTGAATATTACTGAAAAAAGGTGATTCTCAAAGTGCTTATAATTAAATTAATCCTTTCTAAATAGAGACCGCTGAAACAAAATGACGGCAGTAAATGTCAGGTAGGGAGGTGGTAAATGGGAAGATGCTGGAAATAAGAAACACCAAAGAAACTGAGTTTATGGAAATAGAAAAATATGCTGATGGGCAGAGGTGATAATTTTTACCAAACTTATACCCTTAGTTCCAACTGGTTCTGATAAAGAGCACATTAGTCAAGAATTTTTACAGAAAAAGACCACCACATGCCCCCAGTCTAAGACCAGTGTTCTTGAACATAAATCCAGTATAGCACTTATACTTTTCTGCCTTCTCAATACTATCCAAACACTGCCCTGAAACTTATAAGATTCATTCATCTTTCTCTCTTCTACTTTTTTCCTATTAGAAATAAAACAAACAAAAAACACACTTAAAGAAATATTGGCCAAAATTCTGAACTTCTCTGAGGAACATCAGAGTACAGGGTACAAACAGATTAATTACTACAAAGTAGTCAAAATGAAATAGTCCTGAGGATTTACAAATAAGGACCAAACAAGACGACCTGTATGCTTTCTATTGGATAAAAACTAGCTATTGGATAACAACTAGAATTCCTTTGGAAAGATGAGTCCTATCTGGCTAATCAAACCTTGTACAACTCTGTAGGTTTACTAAGATCAAGAAGAAACTTAAGGTAAAGTTTGTCTTAACTTGAAAAACTTTCTGATCCTATGTTGACTTGAAGAAACATTCAAGTAAATTGTATCTGATCTACAGAAGAAAAGAAAGTTTTAGACAATATAGTTTCTTGGGGTCAAATGAATAACTCTAAAACTCAACATTCATATAACGATTATTAATGTGTTAATATTCACTTAGGGAATTTGGCAGCTGGTTTTGGGCTCTGTGGCTCATCCAATGACTTGAATAATGGAAAACAGCACATGTATTGTTTGCACATGACACCAGACTATGGTGGGAATCAACAAGGAGAGCCAAGAAATATCTAAAGAGATGTGGGTAATTAGCTGATTAGAAGTGGTCAGTAAAGATCAGTGCTTTCTAAGCAAACAACGTTCTGAATGGCAAAAGGCTATAGAGATCAGTGGGAAAAGAACATATCTGAAAATAGAGAAAATAACCCATATAGAAAATAATGGCTTTGGGATCAGGAACATGACATTTTAACCAAACGCTGCCATATATATTAGCTATACTACTTTAGACAAATCAATTAACCTCCCTGAGTTTCAGAATCCTAATTTGTAAAATGGTGCTGTAATATATGACAGATTCTCATTAGTTCAAAAAATGAAAAAGATATGCTTTTAATATTAGGGAAAAAGTAAATAGGGGAAATGAAAAAGATAGATTCTTCCTAAAATATAAGAATTACAGGAATAGTTATTTCAATATGAGTATTAAGTATCCTGCTGTGGTTATGATCCTTTATTGTCTACAGCCAGAGTAGTGGACAAATATGCATTAAAAAGGAGAATGTTTGTAACAACTCTAAAAGTTGTTGGGATTTTTTCTTTCCTCTTGTGCATCATCCTTGACAATGTATTTAATCTTTTTTATTTTCCATTTGATTCTCAGGCCTGATGGTTTATAGCCCTATAATATAAGTCTAGTACATATTTAAGTTGAAAACTTCTCTTATTCCATTACCTCAACTATATAGAAAACAACTAAAAATTCACTGTGTTTGTAAAGGCTCAAAAGGCACATTGTTTGTCGATATTTCATAGAGCAGTCAAAACAAAACAACCACACAAACTGTGCTCTAGAGGAAGTAGATATTTCCTTAGTTACCTAAGCCTAAACTGCATGAGTAGATGGTTCCTCTATTACTCCTTGAAATTGGGATTTATATAAGTGACAAGCTTTACTTACCATCAGACACACATACACAAAGAAAGAGATGGGCTGTGGATCGGCTATGATAATGGACATCCCTGAAATAAAGCTCACAAAGCTATAAAACTCATAAAAAGCACATGCATGAAATGACAGAATAGAGTGTGACTGTCAAATGTTGACTCAGTAACAGTTAAACCCCTTCTGGCTGACCTTTTTTATGATCTCCTTCTATACTAATGACACAGGAAGAAAAAAGAAACAAAAAAGGTTTTTAACCCTCCAATTATGTGACCCTCACAGACCACCAAAGAAGATGAAAGATTATTTATAATGTCATAATGATTTATCGGTTGGAGAATTTTTTCATCAGCTTAAGTAGAACATAAAAAACAATGCATGTGTCTGAGATCCCCTTCAATCTCTTGGTTTCACCCTTGCTTACTGAGATTGCCATTTTCTAAAAAGTAAGCATCCACCCACGTAATCTAACTGCACAAATGGGAAAGAAAGCTTTGTTGTAAAAGATTTACAATAAATTATGTACAAATACACACACACATACACACATACATTTCTCTCCAACGCCAACAAAAATGCAATCTGAAGAAATCTTTTACTAATTTTATTCTGGTCAAATGTGAGTTTCTCAGACACTTTGGTACTCTGAAATCTAGTATCCTTCAGGAATATTTTTCCATTCATTTTCTCCATCAGAGAATCATATGGATATATGAGCTAAGGGGTTGGAAAAGTCCATAAGTGTCTTGTGGTTTAGTCAACTATAAAAAAATCCTTACCTAATCCTGATTTTTTTCCCCTTCTAAATTCAGAGATACCCCTAGTGGAGAAAATAATAAATTAGAACCCATAATTTTGTTCCCACAATCTAATTTCCTTTTGTGAACTTTGGTAGCCAGCTTCATGAAATGTTTCTTGAAGTATAATTCTTGCTAAATTTCATAGAAACTTAGTTTCATCAGGCAATCTGGTCAAAGTGAACTGTATTGGCACATCAAGTTTTCTTAAGAAGTATTACAAAGCTGAAGATAGAATTGCTTTGAAGGAAACACACAGCTTCTATGAATTCAAGTCTTAATCTGGATGAATACATTTCTAAGATAGTAAAATGACTTGTGGATAAAATTGATGAATCCCTATTTATGATTTTTAAAGAACTGATTTTAAAGTGGGAGAAATATTAGGAATTGTACATAAATAACTAATTCTGAGTTTTCATGAATAAAGAGAGAATTTGTGGAACAATGACTTGAGCACTTAATGTATGTTCCAGAAAAGACAGAACTGATTGTTATAGGATTAGTTAAGAGCACTTAGTACAGGATGTGATACAACAAGAAGCTAGTATGGATTCATTAAGAAAAACTATGTTGTAATGGTCTAGTTTCTTTTTCTGCAAAAACTGGAATGCAGACCATGGCCATAATGTTTTGGACTTAACTCAGCTTTGGGTTATGTTCCTATCAATATCCTTGTTGTCTTCATGGAGAAATTGCACAGGACCTTGCAAGAGAGAGTTGAAGAGGAGATCGACAATCTCTGTCTTTAAATATCTTAAGAATCTCCATGTTTAAAAAGAATCAAGACCTCTTATTTGTGAAGAAGAGAGGATTTGGCCATATGTAGTAAAGAGACAGAATACTGACCAATGGTTGTAAGTTATCAAGTGAAAGATAACGAACCACTGAAGGAAGAGTTATATAAAAGAGTTGTCTCTCTATTGAGTGGGCTGTCTTAGGATGCAAAAAATTTCACTTCCCTAGAGGTTTTCAAGTATTGGTCATATGACTACCTGCCTGGCAATTCAACATCAGATGATATGTTGAATTAAAGGCCCTTTACATTTTCTTTCAATTCTATGTTCCACTTGACTGGAGTTGCTCAAACAAAACAAAAATATTTTGACAAATGTATACAGCTATACATGTTTCTCTATCCATGATGATAGTTTCCTCAGAAGCTGTTAATTATGTTTCAAAATGTAAAGGTACTCCATTTATAATTGAGAATTCTATCATCATTTTCTTAAATTCAAGGAAGATATTTCAAATTATGAAACAAAACCCAAAAAATATGATTATTGAAATACATTTTGTGAAGGGACTGTCCAATAATACTCAGATTTACAGATTCTAAGTGCATTGTGAAACACGCAGTCATATGTCCAAATTCAACATGACTGCCATGGAGAGGAAGAAGTCATTGAGTGTGTGGGGTAATGAACCGAAGAGCCACTCAAAGGAATCCGTAGGAAAGAAATCATTCACAAAGAGGGTACACATGAATAATATCATGGTAAAATATTGGTCCTTGCTTACTTGTCCCAGGGGTGCTTATGGTCTGTACATGTGGAAGAGGGAAGGCAGGAGAGGAAAAAACTAAGACCTGAGTTTTCAAGTGTCTGTGTATGTGTTCAGCATTCAGCCAAAGTCTAAAAACATGACTTTATTTCAAACCACGGCAGATACAGATACTGTGCACAACAAGTCAAATCAGAAGGCTTAATGTGAGAAAAATAGGAGCCCAACAAAGTAAAATAATAGAATTCACAACCTACACAGGGTGTCCGGTAGGTGGGAGGGCTGCACAGACGTAAACACACAACTGGAATGTTGTCTGATGATAACTGTTCTATAAACAATGGGTCACTCAGTTAGTGAGCTACAGAAACGTATAGACCTTTGCTCTTTAATTTTTCCTTTTCATAGAATAAAAGCTGTAAAACTGTACGTATTCTTATAAATGCAGCCTCAGTAGCCAGTAGTTACCTCAGTTAAATAAATATACTTGCACTGTTTTAAAGAGAAATGGTTTGGTTCCGAAATGCTGGGTCTGACGACTAGAAAGAGGCAGAGCGGGGTTATAGTTCGCTTTTCAATCATCCATGGTAGTTTTAGGGGAAAAAATTTAGAGTAGAATAGATATTTAAAATCTCATTTTAATGAACAGCTAAAACTTCACATGTTTTAGGAGAGCTGCTATGAGAAGCAAAATAAAGAAGATGGAACATATTCTTTCTGTTTCCCGGCTCATTCTCTAATGAAGGGGGCTGGTGCGTGGTGAAGAAAGGAAGACCTAGACAGGGAGCAGAAACAGGGAAAACAAAGAGTTGGAAAAAAGATACACAAATGATGGAGACGCTGATTGATTAAAGGATTTGTGTGTGTGTGTGTGATAAATCCTCAAAAATGTACTAAATGATACACATGGCCAACGCTGGGGTACAGTCTAATCAAACAGGCACTGAGTTACTTTCTTGAACATCTTCAGCATGGCCCATTAGAAAAGAGACTGAAATTTGAACAAGAGGACCTGGGTTTAAAAACTGATCTACCACTCGGATTCCTATAATAATGTCATACCTCAAGGTTTTTATTTTTAAAACAAAGATATGAGTACTTTTCTGCTTATAATACTGTACAGAACTGAAATTTGATGTGAAAGCAGTTGAAAAGGGTAAGATACAAACTAGATATCAATAGCTATTATTACTCCTATTTTTACTCCTATACTCATAAACAAGTGTTTCTCATTTGTAAAAGAGAAAAGGTATAAGTGGAAAGACTCAATGAGGCCCTTTGAAATAAATGTTAAATTCAGAATATTTTCCTCATAATTTTAAATCCATATTGTTAAAGTCACTTGTAATAAATGACGATAGAGAATACAATACATCTACTAAGTATGAGGATAATTGAAAAACAAATGGTTTTTTGATTATTTCAGTGCCTTAATGTTTAAGTGTCTTGAAGACAGCTATTTGATCCTGGGGATAAAGAAGGGAGCAAGGGAGAAGGGAAGGAAAGATCATTCTTAGTAGACCAGGTTTTCAAAAATAACACTTCTGGTCCAACAACAAAAGTGATTCTTATTTTACTTACAGAAAATTTGAAAAAATCAGGAATGTGGGGACATGTAAATTTCCAACCCCATCACCTTGGCAAAATGATTGTTTATTCTTCTTCTAGTCTTTTATCTATGTACCATGGAAATGTACTTTAAAAATATCTAGATCATTCTCCATACGGTGTTTTCAAACTCGTTTTTTTTCAGGAATACTATTGTGAGCCTATCCTCATATCTTTAAATGAACAGACAATTTCAATCATCAGAGAGGCCTGTGGGTGTCTATCTGAAACCCAATTTGGCATGCCCTGTGTGTCTCATTTTATTGGACCATCCTGCACTAACCCCTCTACCAGAATGATGTAAAGAACACAAGACTCTCTGTTTGAAAACATGCACAGCTTTTCTAGGCTTGAAAATTAAACCATAAAAAGTTTACTGGAAAAAAAAAAAACCCTTTAAAAAGCTCCTTAAAAACTCACACCATAATTGCTCCCCACCAAGCGTGGGCACTTGCTAGCTGCAAGTAGTGGCACTGTGACAAATGTAGCAAAACTGAAAGCAGGCTATACTAAGAGAAAGAAAAAGTCTTCCACTGGCCATCTGTGAAAATAAGGCATGTGGCCATTAAATGCAGAGGCTGTAAATATACACAAACTCCATGAAGCAAATGGCAAAAAAGGACTAAACTTCAAGCTCAAACAAATCAAAATGTTTAATGCATAGTTACCACTGCTGGACGAAAACAGCTCTGATCTTTGCAGTCTGCAAACTCGGCATGTATTTCAATTAAATACCCCCAAAAAGAAAAGAAAGAAAAAGAAAGAAATGAAAAGACACAGAAGAAAACCATCTGGAACAAAAGGCTATAGACAGCCTATACTCAATTTCTAGAAACAAACAGCCCCTTTAACTTGCACCAGCCTGTCGAGAATGTCGATTGGAATTATTGAAAGGCTGACATATAGAGTGATGGATGGGTGATGACATAATACCTATTTGCCTTTTTGTCATGGTCTTTGAAAACGGGCTGCTCGGTGCTGATAATATTCACTAAGGGGTTTTCCTCTCCCCTCCTGTCCCATAAGAAGTGTTCCCTAGCTAAGACACTCAGTATTAAGAAGGTTTTATGAATGAAAAACAAAAGAAAAGAAAACCTGAGGATCGAATGCCAACTTGCACGTAAAAAACTACTCTAGATTTTCTAATAATCCGCTATCTAGAAAGCAGTTCTCTATCCATTTTACATACATATTTAGAGTAGAGAGACTCCAATAATAAAAAGGCAAATATTCAACTTCAGATTTTGTGTATCTTTTAATTAAAATCACCAAATAAATAATTACATTAGAGATAAAAAATAATATATATTCACTTCTATAAAAAGAAAATATTAACCATTTGTGTTATTTTAATTTGTGCTCAGGTAAATTCTAACCAGAAGATTTAAAAGTTTGGGGACATTTTTGTTTGACAAACACTCACACACACACACCCCCCAAGGAAAAGCTCCTGTTTTGTCCCACTGTTGCAATGATCTATCTCATTTCCTCCTGAACGATTTACCTAACATAGCTTCCTCCTTCATGGAGTTTTTCCTCTTACCACTGAAATGTCTAGCTCTAATCTGACTTCTCTAATTCATTTTAGCTAAAGGCAACAACTACAAAAGCCACCCATAAATCATTAATTAATTGTAGTACCTGCCACTGAATGCAAAGGCATGAGTTCCTTCATATTCACTTTTTCAAAGCAAACCTGTAGTTTATAATTCCTCACATGCCTTCTCCTTATCTAAGAGAAGGAGCATATGTTAGATAATGCTGAAGTAGATACACTGTGTCAGTTTCTGAAGAGTTAACACTGCTGGCCCCATCCATCAGATGGCCAGTGAAGCATCAGGAAAGAATGATGGATGTAAAATTATTACAGGGCTGCCATCCGATACACTTACTGCCATTTGTAACTAATGCTGGGACTGACACACTTTTTTTCATTATTAAACATCTGCATGAAGTCAACATTGGTCACTGTCATTTCATGTTTGGCACTCTGTTAAAGGGAAAGAAAAGGGTTGACAATGGCAGAAAAGAGGAGGTTGTACTGGAAGAGTTTTCAAGTGCCAGAGTAATAAAATTAACCTTTGTTTACAAGTCCATCTATAATGTATGTGGTAAAACTTCTTTTGAATATGACCGACACCAAAAAGAGAAACTGGTTTCATTACTGAGTAAATCATTATTTAAAATATACACATTGGGCTTCCCTGGGGGCGCAGTGGTTGAGAGTCCGCCTGCCGATGCAGGGGACGCGGGTTCGTGCCCCGGTCCGGGAAGATCCCACATGCCGCAGAGCGGCTGGGCCCGTGAGCCATGGCCACTGAGCCTGCGCGTCCGGAGCCTGTGCTCCGCAACGGGAGAGGCCACGGCAGTGAGAGGCCTGCGTACCGCAAAAAAAAAAATAATAATAATAAATAAATAAATAAAATAAAAGATACATATTATTCACCGAATTTTCATCTTATTCTATGGAAATCTGCAAAGAATTTTCACTGAACCTCAGAGGGAAAAGTAAGGCATTTTCCTAGCTATTTTTATTTGCAGTTATTGATGAAGGCATAGCATGTGCAAGTGTTTAGATTTCAGGTACACGGCAGGCAATTAATGTTTGATGAATAAATTCTCTACCTTAAGAAATACATGCACATATTTGTATGTTTATTTTTGTGAGTGACATCTTTTTTATATACAAGAAGTAATACAGAAGTTGGCCTTAATATGTAGAAAGTATGTGGACGAACATACATTCATTGATTTAACCTGGCACCAAACAATGTTTTCTTGTACACATTCTTGAATGTCATTTAATTCTTTCTGAAACACAGACAAGGTGTAAGGCCCTAGACATGCAACAGAGAAGAGCAAAAGTAGTTAGATAGATGACATCAAATGGAATCAAAACAAACCAGCTTTATGATGAAAATATCTGAGAGCTTTGGTATCATTTTTATAATGTAGCCGTGGCTGACAATGGCCTTTTCCTACCCGGTAGCCATTCTGGTCTATCTTTTTGTTCCTGCCAATATAACCTTTGGTCTTAAGATATCCCTTAAATGTGAGGGTGATCTGGCTGCGACCTCTGTCACCCCATTGATCGCCAGGGTTGACTGGCTGATCTGGATGGCTACACAGGTGTCCCCTTTCCTGCCCCATGGATCCATGTACATCCCTCCTGGAGCTGTAAGCTCAGGGGAAGAGGATGGCCTTCCCCAACAGGAGAGGGCCCTTTTTCGGTCGAGGGTGTATGAGAAGCTGTTCTGCCCTGCTAGACCCTCCAAACAAGCTCTCAAGGTCCATTCCTAGAAGAAAGTAGGCTAGTCAAGCTTCCAAGACTCGAGACACATCCAAATGAGGTGCTGCAGGTAGCGGTCTGCCTTTCTTAAAAAAAAAGATATCCTTTGATCTCAGGAAGATAGGATAAGGGCTCTAATTCAGTCCCAGAAAATAATCTGCGATCCATTTAAAGTGGTCTCTCTTCCTTGACCAGTAACTGTCATGAAGATGTGCAAATGACCCAGTTCTACCCAAAGGAGATGTTTATGGAAGTCGGCTTGAGGGGTGCAGTGAAATATGACTATGTGAGTGAAGATGGAACTTCAGCGAAGAGAAAATAACTTCTTTCTGAGTCTGCTGCCTTCATGACATAGTTGTAGGTGCAGCAACATTTTGTGACTCTAAGGGAACAGCCCAGATAATCAAGTGATTTCAACCCTGACATCACTGAACTAGTGAGCTAAGGCCACCAACCTCCTACTCCTGAACTTCATTGTAGGCTAAAAGCTAATCAGTATTTGTTGAAGCTACTGTATTTAGATATCCTGATACATGTCATGACAAACATTTCTAACAGGTATTACAGCATGGGCATTATCTTTCTAGGACAACTACATTGGGTAGTGAGGGAAGTGATCAGGGAAACTTCTGGTCTGTTCCTCATTGCAGTGCACTGCGTCTCTATTGTATTAGTGTTGCCTGGTAGGATCAGGACAAAAACTGAAGTTTTTATGATTTCCTATCAGGTAAGCTTATAAGGTCAGAACCTGAGTATGCAGCTGGTCAAAACCGTGCCATTTGCCATTTGGGTGTTAAAGACACAAAGCAGGTGGTTTTTACAAAACAAATGTATGTATGAGGGTCTTCTTCTGATTCTTCCTACCTGAGAAGCTTACTTATTCACCTATGACACTAATCTGTAACAGAGCTGAGTGGTAAAAGATAACATTATTTGAATATACAATCAGGCTATAATTAACCAGAGATGACAATTATAAATAACACTGCGTCCCAGAGTTTCCAAGAAACCTGACATACGCAGTTCTTGGGTATGTTGAAACACTTCCAAGAAAAGTAAAGAAATGAAAAATCTTTTAGAAGTCTTCAATTAAAATGTGTTTCAGTACGAATGACTTTCATTATGTGTTTTGGTACATACGACTGGAAAACATTTGTCCCTATCTTCACACCTCTAATTGTTTTCACTGCCCAATTACAGCTTTTCAGAATTAAGACATTCTAGTCGAGACAAGCATGTTGGTCATTTGAAATGTGAAGACAAGTTAATGTGTATAGGGCTTGTGTACTCAAGAAAACAGATCTCTGCTACAGGTTTCCAATTATCTGCATCTTGGGTCCTGCTATCTCCTTTTAGACTGACGGAAGGCATCTGGCTGAATTACTTTTCCTTCCCCCTTTCCTTTCTCCCAGCTCCTTTCTATCTTTCTCTCTCCTTCATCTTCCCCACGTCTTACATTTATTTCACATACTTTTAGGGTCTAGGAAGTTGGGAGCATGGTTTAAAGAGAGAAAAAATGTCGTCCTTTTGGGAGCGATAGTGCAAATTATAAGAGGAATTTATACATACTGTGTTTCTGTCTTTTGTTAGGGACTGTGAAGCAAAATTTCAAACCAACTACTGATCTAACTATGCTTTGGCCATGGATAAAGTTGGGCGATTATAGAAATCGATTAAAAAGGTAGGTATTAAAAAAACGATGAGGCAATATGTCTAGTGATGCTGCTTTATGTGGAAAAACAAGCAGCTACCTCTGTCGAGTCAGGTATGTAACTGATCTGACATGCTCAGCAGTATGGGGTCTTAATTCACTTCCTATAGGAATTCACACACATAAATATGCCGTGATTAACAAACTCGTAATTTGATCTAAACTGTAAGCTCTATAAAGGCAGAGGACATATTTTCTTGTTCAATACAGTGCCTCAAGTACACAGCACTGTCCCTAATACACAGGGGTGCTAATGTTGAATAATGACTAATTAAAAGATTTAAATTGACATTATTTCATTCCCATGAGTTGCAAGACATAGATTGATCATTAATTTGGTAGAAATGCCGGCTAGGCTATTTCAACAGGAAAAGGCAACCACAGTAATTCCTGCTTCTAAGAGAGATTCAATCTCAAGTGTCAAGGGTAACATAGGGATGAACTAATTCGAACTCTCCTGCTGAAAAGGTTTACTTACGCATTACAAGAGTTTGCCAGACTATGACAATAACGGGTTTTTACATTTTTATGTTTTACAATTACAATGATACAATTTCATTTTTTAAGATTTTCACTTAAAAACCCATAAAAATGTAAGACAATAGTTGAGGATGTAACTCAACTGCATGGAAAGGGCATGGTGAAGAGATCTGGGGGCACCAACGTCTTGAGAATGGAGACATCTTAATTGGCCAACAGATACTGGCAGGTATTACTTCAGAAATAGATTTTTTAAAAAACAGTTACTATAATTCTACAAAAGAGAAAGGAAAATTGAAAGGAGTAGTTTTCAACAGAGGCAACTCTCACTCCTGCAACTCAAATAGGAGGTGCTAATCAGAGAAATAAAATGAAGTCTGATTGTGGAGGTGGAACAAGAAGTGGAAATAAGGTCCCTAACAATGGACAACTATGGGATAAAATGAATGCAGATGGTTCCACTCCTGTTACTTAATCAAAGGCTGAGCAGAGTCACTGGAGCCTGCATGAAGTCATGTGTTAGAACAACAGCTGATCTGTATTAGAGAAGATTAACTCGCAGTGCCATGGTGGAGGGCCCAGGATTATTTTATGTACTCCCGTTGCCTTACAAGCCGTCAGCACAATTATTGCTCTCCGATGTGAATGACTGATCTGTAGCCACAGCTAAACAGCATGCTGCTTAGGGGCCTAGGAGCTTCATGAAGATGAATTTCCATACCATCAAAGCGCTTTTAATGGGCTCCCTGATCCAACCACAAGGCCTGTTTTGTAAGTATATAGAACTCAGGATGAAGGCCTCCTGTCCAAAAGGATTTGGTCGGTTGTCACTTGACAGTTCCCAGCCAGCACAGGGGAGGAGAGTGGGGGAGATAGGTAGAGTTGTCTCTGCTTTGGAGGATTAAAAAAAAAAAAAAGGGTACAGATGCTTGCTGAATGCAACCAACTGCTGTATCCACAGCTGAATTCAATGCGCTTAACAAATAATGGCAATTTAGCTATGCTTGCAAGGAATAGCTTGAGTCACTTTACATTAGCATCTGGCTGAGTGCTAAACTCATTTCTACATGGGGAGCAGAGAAAGGGAATTTCTGTTCAAGCATCCTTTCAAGAATGTTTAAATATTTGAATATAAATTCCTCTATGCTTGCTATCATTCCTTCTTAGAGCTGTCACTTTGCTGTTCCCCTTCCCTTCTGGTGCTTAGCTAGAAAATGTTCGTGCCCTTCGAGCTGCAACAATGTTGCTCTTCTTATGTTGTGAGACTGCAAGGGATGTACACTTGACCATGCTTTGCTCTCCCCTCCAGGAACAGAACAGAACTGAAATCATTTCTCTATCCTTTTAACCCATGTTTGGACCAGAGGAAAAGTACAGTTGTGGCAAGGTCACACCTTCACTATGCAAATTGCTAGCTTCTTAGAGATTATATGTAAAATTCCATATAAAACCTGGGAAACCAGAAAGCTATCCAAATTAGCAATCTGTTCATTCTGGATGACACCGTTTGACTCATAACCTTCCCATGATGATTAACTTTCAAGTTATTACTAAGTATCTGATCATTTTTTCTCTCATCTACTATATCTATTTAGCTACAGGATTTTGAGAAAAGGGGATTCAGTAACTTTAAAATTTCGATTAAAAATACCAACTATGACCAAAAGAAGTATATCACTCCAAGCATTCTATAATAACATAATATTTTTCTGAATAAAATACAATGTAGCTTAGACAAAATAGTTTGAAATTATTATAGCTCAGATAAATCCAGAAGTTTCACTGGACTTAAGCATAATAATAGGTATAATAATAATGTCCACATTTTAAACAGCAAACTTTGTTTTATGATCAAGTCAAAACCTCCAATTGTGCAGTCACCTAAAACTTGACAGTGCTTTGCATTGGAAACATTATGACAAGCTCAGGATCTTAGATGCTGAGACTACAAGCATGGGTATCATCCAAGCTTATGCTGATTAAAGAAGATTCGGCATTTTCAGATCCAGCTCACCCCCAAATACAAGTTGAGCATCTCTGTAAAGCAAAACTTTCACTGAGACTCAGGTATTTCAAATGCCACTTCATTTTAATACAAAGTGATGGCAGAAAAGGGGATATTAATTGTCAATAAGGTTCAGATGGATAGCAGAGAATTATAACGCTTTTCATTTCCAGATGGTTTTGATTAGGATGGGCATGAAGAGTTCTGCACTGATGGAGGGATAAAGGGTGGGAGAACCGTCATTCCAAGGATGGTGAGAAGAGAAAAAGATAAAGAAGAAAAATAGTCAGGCAATTTAAGTATTTTTGGAAAGTCAGTTATTTTAGGAACTAACCTTTTCTGCTCGGCAGTTATTGAGACCTAGACTATTCACAACAGCCACCTTCCCATCAAGCACCTGTTGTTCCCGCCGAAGCTGCTCCTTCATCTGCCGAGCTTCTTGGATTGCCTTGGTGACAGCATCATGGTCATTTAAATAACCTGAAGATGTAACAGAACGAAGGATATGTTTTGTACAAGTGCATGGATAGGTTAACCTTTCATCATAAAAATCACTTCTTTTTTGGGAATGGCTGGTGTCTGGCATGTACTAATTTCTCAATGGAATCAGTCTAAAAATGAATGAATGAATAAATAATTGATGATGACTGATTCACACAGTTACATCAACATGGTGCCAAACATTTGTTATCAAAATGTAATATTTAAGTGAAATACACCTGTTTCCACATGTTTGAAAAGAAGTTTAAAATATAATTTTTAGATAAACTTTTTTAGTTATCTGAATATTTTGTAGTGCAAAAATACAACCTGTCTTTGGTTTTTTTCCTATAAGGATCATTTGAATGTTACCATAGGATAAAGGTATTGATAATTATTGCTATTAATTACTGACACTCATAGTATTAGAAAGGCCAATTTAGAGTTTGAGTATGGCACTATTAGGTTTGTTATATACAGAAGGAACAAATCATTGTTAACTGACTGAAAGAAGAGCATTTCCCCCCTGCATCCAACCATGGTGAAATAAACCACAGTTGGCAATGTCTTGTTACAGATACAAACTTGCAATAGTTAAGAGGCTAAATTTCAAGCACAGAATGTAACCAAGCACCTTTAATTGCTGAATAATAAATTGTGGCTACTGGGTAACTATGATCACACTTAATTCACACTCTTAATGGGATGGTCAAGTGACCAACTTGTGGCGCAACTCCACAATCCAGAGTTAGGGGGAAAAAAAAAGAAAAAGAAAGCTAAAATATTTCTTTTAAAGAATACCAGGTGTAAGGAGAAAGGCTAATTTTAACTCTGGTCATTTATTTATCTGATGCACATTATGCTGGTAAACTGCATGATTTTAGGGTAGAAGAGCGATAGGAAGGGATTGTTTTGCAAATATTGAAAGGAAAGCTAATATATCATCTTTCACTCTCCCTATCTTTTAACTAGGGCATAAAATGGCATAAACTGAATCTATAATATGAAATTGCCCAGAAAAGGGACTTGTTTGTGACATGAGGCTAAATCTAACCAGATCCATTGGTGAATTGTGACAGATGGAGGGACTGTGAGACAGAAGGCAGGCACTAATCACACATAAAATGACCGGCTTGCCTCAACATGTTCCGTGGATTCCAGCAAACTTTACACCCTAATCCATTTTTAGAACAAAAAACATCTGGGCCATAAATCCTCTAATCTGCCAAAACACGCTATTAAATCCCATGATTTGTTGAAAAACACTAAGATTAAAGAAAGGAAATATAAAATGGCTAACTGCCGTGTTAGGAAAGTGTTATTAATACTCTTTCTTTGTCTCAATTATGAATGTTCTGGTACTAAAGAGCCTTGTCTAATCATGTCAGATTACACGACCTCGTCGTATTGCTAGACTCTTCTATCTGATCTGCCAATTGCCAAAAAACCTAGAATACTTTCTTGCTGCTTAAACATTTCTATTGAAGAAGCTGATGTCAGATTAGCGCAGTGCTTCAGAGCTGGAAGGCTTCTAAATGATCCGTGTCCTTCCCCCCTTACTATGCACAGACTGAACATCCTCCTCTGATCTCCTTAAGGCAGAAAGAGAAGTTCCGGGGTCGGCGATGGAAAGGGGAGCCTTGAGAGCTACTATATATTTTGCTTTTCTGAGCTAAATTCATTGGAATGTATTCAAAAGAAAACATCCTTGCTCATTATAAATACAATATGAATCATAAACAACTATTTAGATCTAGGTCAGCCCTTTAGGGTTAATATGTACTTAAAATTACGGTCGTTTTTAACCTTCTATTATCCTCAACATCTGGACTTGGTTCTCCTGCACAACCTTCTTAATATATTATTCTTCAGCTCATTCTGTTCACGAACACTACCACTCTGGAAAAAAATGCAGCTCTTAAATGACAGGGATGGTCTTGGTATGTGTTCGTTTAGTAAAAGATCTTAAGAGGATCAGCCTGCTTTTCCTATCCTCTAACCCCTGTTTATGTACAACCTGGTTCCATGTGTTTTTGGAGTCTATTTAGCTTCTCCAGAGCACAAATATATTTGAAATGATTCGGCACATGACACTGAATAAAAGTATGAAATCTTTATGCTTTTTAGGCACTGTCAAGATAACACTGTGTAGGAAAAATCATTACTATAGATGCAGAAAGGATGCATCTATTACTACGAGGGTGAATAACTGACAGACATACATATGTTCTGTAATGGCTATTTCCAATGTATTTCCAATGTGAGATGTGTGTTTGTGTGCAGGTGGATATAGGTGCTCACTTTAAAAGAAACATTCTTGCTTTCAGAGACTTGAATTTTAGTTAAAATGCTATATGAAATTCTAACGTTGTATCTGCTGTGTTAAATCATAAAGCCATTCACATATTACAGAGTTGAATCATAACAGGATTGTTTGCTGGTTCTTTACACTTTGTTCTCATCACAGTCACCAACTTCCCAGTTATGCTGATTCCCTCTCTCAGTAAATGGCCTCACCTCCAATTCTGGAAAGACCAATAAGGCTGAACTCTCACCTTCCTTCCCCACCCTGACTCCTACCCCAGGCTAGCTTCACATCGATCTCCACGTATGCCCACTGCCACCTCCTGTTTCAATGAAAATGGTACCGCTACTTTTATTCAAGGCAAATCCCCCAAATTCATGCTCTCGATTTCTATATCTCTCTACTGGTTATTCTCTTTCACATTTACATCATCCACTTGAACTTCTCTACTACCATTACCACCTCAACTTGTAAGTACTTAAGATTCTCCTCCTGAAACAAGCAAATAAAGTCTCTTAACTTTGTGTTGCCCTCTCGTTCCAATCCTGTTTCTTTACCTTCCAAGCCAAGCTTCTCGAAGATTCATATCATACTCTCCCATTCCCTCCTCACCCTCCCATTCCTGCTACAGTCTTGTTTCCGCTCCCCTTGCTCTTTCAAATGCCAAACCCAAGGGACACTTTCCAGTCCTGGCAGAAACAGCATTGACGATCCCTTTCTTATGGACACTCCTTCCTTCCTTGCTTCTCATCATAGCACTGGATCCTCATCTCTGACTTCTCCATCTTCATATCCTTGCCTGGGATCTTACTTCAATTGCTCCTTAGATTTGGTCCAAGGTTTCCATCACCCGAAAATAATTTGTGCTTTGGAGTTGGATAAGCCTAAATTAAAGTCCTAACATTGCTACTTACTAGCTATATAAATTGTACATATTGTTTTACCTTTCTAAATCTCACTGGTCTTATTGGTTAAATGGAATAACCTCACTAGATAAACATGACACTGCGAAGATTAAATGAGTTAATGTAGTCTCTTAGCATAATAAATGGTCCATGAAAGTCATTCAGTAACTGTCAGTTTACAAAATGGCAGAGTGAAATAGGTAGAATTTGGGCATTGCATTCAGATGGATCCAGGTTTCTGCTTCTTAGGAAGTGTGATATTTGCCAAATTATAACACTTAATTTCACTGAGTTTCCATTTCTTTCAACTGTAAAATGAACGTAAGGCTGATGGAAGAATTAAATGAAATAACACATGTGAAGGAGTAGATAACACTTCGTATACCTGAGGAGGCAGTCAAAAATGTTAATTCTTTTCTCTTTTTTCCTCTTTCATTTTCCCTATATGCTCATCCTCAGCAGTCTTGTTGCACGGCTTTGACCATTATGATAAAATCTGTGAAGGGGGCTTCCCTGGTGGCGCCGTGGTTGAGAGTCCGCCTGCCGATGCAGGGGACACGGGTTCGTGCCCTGGTCCGGGAAGGTCCCACATGCCGCGGAGCGGCTGGGCCCGTGAGCCATGGCCTCTGAGCCTGCGCGTCCGGAGCCTGTGCTCCGCAACGGGAGAGGCCACAACAGTGAGAGGCCCGCGTACCGCAAAAAAAAAAAAAGTCTGTGAGGGGATATCATTTCTTGTTGGCACAGAGGTTCAGTGAAATGGGAGTCACCTATTAGAGTTCAAAGGACCCCAAGTGATCACTTGCTACATTTTATTCTGCCTTCATTATATATTCAGGCAGCAAGTACATCTTATGATCAGAAGAACGTGTTCAGGAGAGGTTTGGTGAGCTTCTTAGAGGGAAAATGGGAGGGCAAAGGCCAATATGGCTTCCAGTTAGTGCCTCAAATGAGATTTGGGAAATGCAGGTTAGGGATCATTAATGTAAGAAATATATGAGAGTCTGTGACTGTGTTAAATTTTCCACAATTTGATTTTTTTTATACCTTGGTGTTTCTTAACCATAACCAACAAAATTCTCAAAATTAAAATGGTCCCTGTTATATATTTTCAGGGGCAGAAAAAGATGGACAAACTGGAAAGTCCAATCGTAGAGGGGATAAAATCTAAACAGAAAGAGTGAGTAAACGGCTGCTCCACAAGGGAAGAGCCTGTTAAAAGGTAGAAGGAAAAACAGTAAACTACTTGTAATGGGTTGAATTGTGTCTCTCAAAAAGATATGTGTGTGCCCTAACCCCTGGTATCTGTGAATGTGTCCTTATTTGGAAATCGAGTCGTTGCAGATGTTTAAATTAAGGATCTTGAAATGAGATCACGCTGGATTTACAGTGGGCTTAAATTCAATGATTCGTGTTCTTCTAAGAGAAAGGAGATTTGACACATAGACACAGGGGAGAAGGCCACGTGAGCATGGAGGCAGACACTGGAGTTGTAAGTCAAGGAACACCAAGGATTGCCAGTAGCCTCTAGGAGCTGGGAGAGAGGAGCGGAACAGATTCTCCCTCAGAGTCTCCAGAAGGAACTAACCCTGCTGACACCCTAACTCTGGATTTCTTTCTAGCTTCCAAACAGTAACAGAATACATTTGCTTTAAGTGACCCAGTTTATAGCAATTTGTTGTGGCGGCCTTCCAAACCAACATATGGCAATTGGTCTTAAGGATGCTCCTAACACTCAAGGGGGGATCCCAAGGACTGTAGAATACCTACCGCCTGCTTCAAACCCTTTCTGATTTCCAGGTACACATATCTACCAAGCTTCTCTACTGGAATGTCCCATGCAGCATGGCTAGCACAGAATTCATCATCTTCCTACTGCCTCAATCTGTTCCTTCTACATTCCATATTCCCTTTCCAGTTGCCCATCCAGTCACTTGGGAGCCGTCTAAGATACCTCCTTCACCCTATGTACAAAAGACAACCAAGCTCTGGAGTTATGCCTCCTCCTCAGCTCTCAAATGTGCTTTTTCTCGATCCCCACTGGCCTTTGCTTTCGCTAAAGCCACCTCGTATCTCACTTGGGCTAATGCCTTCACCTCTCAACTCGCTTCCCTATCTTTAAGCTTACATCCCTTGAATATATCTCCTACTCTTCTTCCAGATAAAGCATTCCGAGATATTCCAAAAAAGGGAATTTGAATCACGTCACTTTACCTGATTAAAAACCCATCTCTTACTACCCTAGTGCTTAAAGGAGCATTTCATAAGTTGATGATCTGTAAGTTCTGTGAAAAAATAATTCCATGTTCAAAAAAGTGTGGGAAACACTAAATTAAAGTTAAAAAGGTTTCTTCATTGCATGTATTCTCAAAATCTTGAATATGTTAATGTGCACTGTGAATCTTCTAGAGATAACAACAGTATGTAGAGTTTCCCAAATAGCCTGGAACAAGAAACTCTTTAATGTTTCCCCCCAAAACATCATTCTGGGATAAATTCCAAACACTTTAAAATGGCCTAAAAGTCTCATGATATCAACTCTGCTTATCCTTCCTGCATCATTTCCTGCTGGTCTCTCAAGACCTCTGTGCTTAAGCTACACAGAACTATTTCCTGTTCCAGGGACCCGCCCTCCTCTTCACCCCTCCTCTGTCTCCCAAGCTTTTTTCTTATACTGAAATAGTGGCTTTCTGGTGTGTTTGGGAATTTACTCAAGTGTCACCCCTTCTGTAAGGGCCTTCCTGACATGCCCTAGACATGCTCCTTGGCAACTTTCGTACTTCCCATCTCCATGCTCCTGTAAAACCCTGGAGATGCTTTTGTTGTCACATGCTCTTTTGTTTTCCTAAATTTATCTTTCACGCCAATCTATGAGTTATTTGAGGGCATTATTTTTCTTTCAGTCTTTTATTCCTTTGGCCCGTGGTAAGGTCTGTTGAAGGAATAAATGCATATTTCTAAGTTGAAAGTAGCTAACTTTATAATTCCAAGTTCACTGATTATCTATGTCGTCATCATATCAATGGAAGCCTGAACCATATGACACAGATTTCTTAAAATTCATGGATTTAAAGGATGCTATCAGGGTAATACAAATTCTTATTTACTTCATTTAATTATTTTATGTAGGACTTTTCAGCTGTAGTAAAAGTAAGGGCACATGAGTTTCAAGTAATTTTCAACAAATAATAATTTTTTCTTCTATTTTTTGAGGTCACTTAATCATCATCAAATTTTTGGCACCCTGATATGTAGCCATTTCTTCATCTGTGAAAATTCTTGAGAATTAGATAATAAACGTGAAAGCAATTTGTAAACTGTAAAGCGCTAGGCAAATATTAATTGTCAGCTGTGAAATAATACCCCTAACTTCCTGATAATCCAATGGCTTTCTGTGAAATGGTTACAATATTGTTCAATAACCCAAACTCATAGAAGTTTTTTTCTCATTTAAAAAATGTAAATTAATGAAATTTTAAGGTAAAATCCTCCTTCACGTCATCATATTTTAAATTAGCAAGTTGTAGAAATAAAATATCACATTACTGGACTTGAAAATATTTCCCTTAACTTTACTGAATCAATGTGTGTCTCCTACATTTGCTCAGTGAAGTTTTAATTTTCATGTACTAATGGCTCTGAGGAATGAAGGGCAAGAACAGTATGTTCCAGTATCTTCCAAAGACATGACAGAACGAAGACTGCAGGTATCTAAAGCCTCAGTCCTAGACTTTCATCCGCTTATCCTCCAGACTTAGCAAAACATATGGCATAGAGAAGATATTCAATATTCATTTATGGGATGAATGAGGGAAAGGATAAATAGATGACTGAGAAGAACATCTAAGGCAGAGAGGCTGCCAATAGGCAACAACTAAAAAGCAAGCAAGCAACCCAGAGACTATGACTGTAAGTCCTCAACCTCCACTGGCTGTGAGTTTGAGCAAGTTACTAGGTGATCATGTACATTTGTTTTCTTAAAATTAAAATAGCGGTAACAACCACAGGACTGTCTACATTGGGACAGGGACTTAGAATCCCTGGGTAAGCACCTAACTTCTTTTTTTTTTTTCTTTTTGCCCTTGGGGTTATTTTTAATTGGAAAAATAGCCCACAATTATACATGGACTTTCTTTCCATAAGAAAATACATATTTAAAAAAATATTTTGTTAGGGCTTCCCTGGTGGCGCAGTGGTTGAGAGTCCGCCTGCCGATGCGGGGGATGCGGGTTCGTGCCCCGGTCCGGGAAGATCCCACATGCCACGGAGCGGCTGGGCCCGTGAGCCATGGCCGCTGAGCCTGCGCGTCCGGAGCCTGTGCTCCGCAATGGGAGAGGCCACAACAGTGAGAGGCCCGCGTTCCGCAAAAAAAAAAAAAAAAAAAAATATATATATATATATATATATATATATATTTTGTTAAATACAAGCCCTGGGTGTTACACAACTGCTGACTCAATTTCAATCTGTCCTGGGCTGGGAATCAGAAAGAAGATTCATAGGACACAAGATATACCCAGTTCACTTAAATTCAAAGCACACAAACCAAGTATCAGTAGTATAGCATTAAGCTAAACAGCAATGGCATCAGGAGTTCTCGAGACATCTCAGGTGCAGATGCTAGGCCCTCGGCCTCGGGAGGACTATTCCATTGCAAGAGATGAAACTGAAGTGCACGGGGTTCACTTCAATTTAGGAATGAAGCCCCTCTCATCCCTCATCTAACTTTTATACTATTCCAGATAACTCTTCTTGGAGAACAAAGCACTTAGCTTCTCTAGGCCTCAGTTCCTTACCTGGAAAATAACAATTTCTGACTAGATGACAGGTATATTTGCTCTGTCTAGTTAAAGGTCTACGATTCTAAAATAAGCTGCAGTGAAAAAATAGACTAAAAATGCTTTGATAAAAGTTTAGAGTGTTATACATATGCACAGCATAGGTTGAAAAGGCCAATAAGGGAAAGATAACATCTGGTCAAAAGATTCTAAAATTACCCATCATTCTTCTGAACTATTCATGCTTTTTAAGGAGCTTTCTTTGGAGCTGCCTATCAATTGCATACCATACAAAAGCATTCTTATAGAATACACTGTAATATTGCTCACCAACCTCAAAAACTCACTTTCTTTATTTGTAGCTAATAGATATATAGCAAAGAGCTGCATGTCATTAACGATAACTTAAGTTATCTTTTGGTTCACGGCTTTCCATGGATTATTAATGGCATAACACATTAATTCTTCTTTCAGGGGTGACCTTTACAACACCATTAATGCTCACAGCTTTTATCCAACTACATTATTACTCATTACAGTTTCAGCTTTCAACATCTGTATTTGTTGAAAAGAGAAAAGTAAATTGTAGTGGCATCAAATCCTTGGAAAATAGGAGGGATGTGTATGTGGCGGAGGGACATTTCAGGGAAAAAAGAAATGAGAAGTTTTAGTAGTGGAAAAAGTCAGATGATAAATGTCATTAAATACATTCTTGTCTTTCTAAAGTATTTTGTCATACTGAATCCCTGGAATGCTGAAGTAAAAAATCCTCACGTGGCAAAAAATGCAAATATATTAGTTATTCCCTTAGTTAAATATTCCAGTTCTGGGGATATTACAAAAGTAGCTCATATACCAACACTGTGATATTTATGAGCTTTCGTGTCTACTAGGCAAGTGAATCATTCTTGCCAAATGAAATATCTTTCACATGCTTCGGACATGAAAGCAAATCTTATCTTGGTGTCCATTTAGGATGTTGAGCAGAGTTAACAGAGAGATCATAACAGAATGGTGCACACGATAAAAAGAACGCATATGCCCCAAACCATTTTCAAACTTCTCAAAACCTCAGCTTTCGCTGTTTCTTTTCTCACTGCTGCCCCACTGGCCCAGACTGACTTCCTCTTTGCAAATAATCTGGAATTCAACATTGTAGAGATAGAAGCATTTGAAATACACTCCTTCAGCTTTCCTTCTGTCCATCCCACAATTTCTCTGTAACTTTACCTCTTTTTTCCTCATTTCCTTCAGTCTTAGAGAAAAGAGGGGGCATTTCTTCTTTCCAAAGGTAATCCTCTCTCATTTCTTCTTGCTCTGTCATCACCCATGTACTCTTTCATATCTATAGATCTCTCCAACTCACCTTTGTTTATATATATATATATATACACATGATTTCCTATTCTAAAACCTGCCTCTACTCAGCCTTCTCAAAATACGATCCCTTCTCAACCCCAAGGTTACAAAAAGACTGACCCATATATCAGCTGCACTTTCTGTCCTCGTGTTCTTCAAATCCTTCTAACTGATGTTCTGCTAAACCATTCTACAAAATCTCTCTGTTACAGTCTACGTGGCCACAACCTCCAGCTAAATCCTAAGGCGTTTCTTCTGCACGTTCTTTAACTTTTCTACGGAAGATGACACCATTGAATAACCCCTCCTTTTTCAAACTTTAATGTGTCCTAGGTAAACAGGCCATTGCCTTATCTTCATTCTTATTCTAAGATCCTCAATTGTTCTTCATCAGCTTTCCCCCTAACAAAAGCAGGGTGCTTTAAAAATATGTTCAAAGATACTTCGATATTCCTTCCTTCAGAGTTGGAGCCTAATTCCCCTTTCTTTGAGTTGGGCTGGACTTAGTGATTCTCTTATAATGAAAAGAATAAAGTAGAGCTGACTGTGTGTGACTTTGGAGACCAGATCGTAAAAGGCAGCATGGCTTTCTCTCTGCTCTCCCTCCTGGACCACTCACTCTGGGGAAAGTAAGCTGTCATGCTATGAGCAGCTCTATGGAAAGACCCACGTAGCAAAGAACTGAGGTCTTCAGCCAACAGCCATGTGAGTAAGTCATCTTGGAAAAGGATTGTCTATCTCCAGTAAAGTCCTAGGCCCTGGCTTCCATCTTGACTGGAACCGTAAGAGAGACCCTAAGCCAGAACCACCCAGCTAAGCTGCTTCCAGATCCTGACCCTTAGAAGCTATGAGATAATAAATGTTGGCTGTTTTAAGCTGGTGAGATTTAAGTTAGTTAGTTACACAGTAAGAGATAACTAATACAGCAGGTAATACCTGTGATTCCTTACCCCACTTCATTTCTTACCATATGCTTCTTATATTCTTATTTGCTCTGATGGCTTCCAGAACCTCATTACGGAATAATTTCCATGTCTAAAGTTCTAGCATCTCTTTCACATATCAGATTTGCATTAACAATGTCCTCCTGAACTTCTCTATCTAAATGGCTTCTTAAGTTTCAAATTCAACACATACTGAATTTTTATGTTTACATCTTCCCCCAAACCTGCTTCCACTCTGGTCTTCTCTTTCACAGTTCAGGGAGGCACTATTCTGTCTATTTTATAAATTCAAAATCCCAGACTCTTCTGTCTCCAGCTTGAACCTCACCCGGTATGTTCCACTGTGGATAAGTTACATCAATTCTACTTTAATGATACCTCTTCAATCGATCCTCTCCTTTGTTTTATCATTGCTTATTTCTATTTCGTGTAAGTTACTCTTGTCCTACGCTAAAACAATGACTTCCCTGATTCCAGCCCCTTTCTGCTGTCAATACTCTTCTTAAAGTTCCAATCAGATGGGTGTCTGGAGAAAAAGTCAAAAATGTCTTAGGATAGCATCAAATCAGATTCCATCTACCTCTTTCAGTTTTAACTCTGATCACTTTCCACTACACTCATTAGCCAAATCAGTGCCTTTCTCAAAAAGATGATATTTTACTCTGGGTTCTATTTTACAGCCTAAAATGCCTAGGGATGCATCTCTTCTTCAAGGCTCCATTTGAATCAGTCTATCCTTCAACCTTCCCAAATAGAATCTAATACTCTCCTCTTCTTGACTCTAGCATTGTTCTCTGTGCTCTGGAATAGCACTCACAATAGCTGCTTTGTACTATTAAGATACATGACTTCCCCCCAACTAAACCCTAGCCGGGGTTTGTGCTAGCTGGTCTGTGCTAGCTTCCTCATAAAACTGTACGAAAATAATAAGCATCAATAAATGTGGGTTGAAGTAAGCATTGGGGTGGCCAAAAAGTTCGTTCGGGTTTGCTGTACGATGTTATGAAGATCCCAAACGAACTTTTTGGCCAACCCAACATTTACAGTCTAATTTACGTGTTACTAAACTAAAACTATTGGACTTTCTTAAAAGTTAGCTTATAGAAGCATTTTCTAGTGTTTGCTTACTCTACTAAAATGACAATTATGGAGATGCAAAGAGACCGACTTTTTATAATACTTTGGTGTGTACAAGTTAAGTTTCAAGCAACTCGGAACTGAGAAAAAATTGACATCCTGATGGTTGACTGACTGCTGATCCAGGCAGAATGTATTTCATCATTATGTATACTTTGTACACATCACACAAAATGGAAATAAATTTAAATGACTGAAAAGGCAAGTCACCTAACAACAACAATCTGGAACCATTGCTCTCTGTGATTAGTCAGGCCTCTTTTTCATAAACTTAAGAACATCAGTTATATCAACAAACGTAACCAGTTCAATTAGATTCTCAGGGGGACATTATAACTTGGACTTCAGTTATAAATTTCAATTGCATGTTTAAAACAGACCTATGAGGTTCATCATATTGAAACTCTCCTATGGAACTAAAGCGTGATTTGCCATTAAAAGATGCTTTCATTCAATTGCCATAAACAGAAAATCAGCAAGAACAAAAGAAACAGAACTTACCTATTGTGCTAACTCTGGCTGAAGGACTAGCTAATGATGCTGGGACAGAGGCTTTGAGGGGGCCTGCCCCACTGTTTATTCTCAGAGCTGGCATATGGGGAGAGGTGGGTGATGTGGGTGATTTGCCATCAGAGGTCTTGGGTTTAGCTGATAGGTTCAGTGGCTGTGCCACTTCATCCTGCAATGATCATTAGAACATGAGCTGTGATAAGGAAAGTCTGATTAAAAATGCCTAGAAAAACACAGGTATACTGCCTGTCATTTCCCATCAAATACTCTACCAGTGATTTAACATTCAGTCTGAACATTACAGTGTTTGGTTAGCTGTCAACAACGGCACTTTCAACTACATATCATAAAAAAACCTTTGGTATAAGAGAAAGTACATGTGCACTCAACTACCCAGAAAGCATATAACTGATGACACCTGTAAGAAATATTCTTAAAGAAGATATTATTTGTACTATTCATTTTTATTGAAGACAATGCATAATTCGCATGAAACTATGATGTAGATTATTTTTTTTTCAATCTCCAAAGAATAGGTGTTGAGTCCCAAGCATCTTTGGACCCTGGTGCTTAGAGTACCCAGAACATCCCATCATGGAGGAGCTAAATGGTGTGTACCTCTGATTAGAACTGTCCTCCAAATTAAATATAAAAAAGAAGAAAACTTTCTAACTTTCTTAGAAAATAATCTTTTCTCCTAGGTTTCACAGAAACACTTCAGGGTCTCATCTAAAAATAAACATAATTAGCATTATATTAATATATACTATTTATTTATATGCAACACTGTTCTAAACACTTAACATTACATTTTTAAAAATCCAGATTTGTTTTCCACATTTTCCTTACAGTGCACTACATGGTAGCATGAAGAGCTGCATGTGGTCAGCTCAGCATGTATGGCAATTTCCAATTGTTCTAGGCTTGAATAGGTCGAGTTTACATTCTATTTTATACCTTTCTACACTAGCTCTTATGTAAGTTCATATGTAACATTTATGGATACAATTATCACTAAAATGTCTATCACAATATATAAGATCAGATAATCTTAACATTATATTACTTTTCTTTCACTGCAAAGAGAGTTATTCTTTTCTTGTGCTCTAAAATTGGAATATTGTGTCATTTGTACTTTATTGTTTACCTTATATCCAATTTTACACAGGTATTATTGGAGAACAGAAATTTAGTATCCACTTAGGTTCATATTCAGGAGTTAAGAACATAAAATATCTATCAGTAATAGCAGGATTACTTGTTGAAAGTGGAACAATTTAGAATCAAATGGTGTGATGTGGTGACATGGAAACATATTAATTAATGTGTATAAAATTTGATGTATATATTTACCCCAAAGCGTTGAAATAAATCACTTTACAAAAGTGGCAAAAAATGGTATATAATATGATATTTCAAATTTATATTTTAAAAAATGATTTATTGTTATTTGATTCCATGGTTAGCTTCACTTAGGAAACCTATGAACAGGCCAGGGAAAATTACACTTGAACATTTTTTTTCAATTCTATTTTCTGTCTCAGAGAAAATAACAATTATTTGAAAACCCATCACGTAATTCAAATGGCAATCCGGGATCATGTTAGATGCATAATAAATTACTGACCATGATATCAAATTTATATGAATTCACAGAATCTTGGAAAGAAGTAAAATAACTCCATGACTGGCTCAATATACAATTTTGAACTAAGCATTTTAAAAACTACAGGGCAAAAATCACTTCCAGATCTTTCAACATTTAGTTGAGCTAGTCAGCCATAATCCTTATATATGATGGCAGAGCCCCAGGAATATTGTCTTTTTTTCCTATACTCCAGTATGGATGAGAGCTTCTCAAAATGCGATCCTTGAACTGGTACCATCAGCACCACCTGGGAATTTGTTAGAAAAGCAAATTCTCAATCTTAGAAACTTTGGAGGTAGGTTCCAGCAACCTGTGTTTTAACAAGCATTCCCAGGTGATTCTGATGCATACTAACATTTCAGAGACAATGCCTTATACAGTATAAAGGGAGATTATTAAAAAAAAAAAAAAAGGGAGATTATTAAAAATTTTTATTTACTAGGCTTCAAAACCCTTTAAGAATCTTCCTTAATATAAGGAGGTAACATTAAAAATATGTAATGTTATCTCAATCTTTAAAATTTTATCAGAACATATCATATGCTAATAATAATAAATGAAAAGGTATATGCATAATAAACAAAATGCTACTGAGATTCAGTGGGCCGATAAGGATTAGAATTCAGATTTTCTCCCCCTTATTCAGCCTAAATATCCTGTCATATCAGAGCTTTATCAACTATTTACTATGCAACTGTAAATATTCTAGGCACTTTTTCCCTTATGAAAGTTGTACCTGCTTAGTACTTTCTATATGAAACTACAGGCTTTTGTCATGATAGCCTGAAAACTTCTTTTGACAGCATTAAAACTCTTAGAAAAGTTTTGAGGGGATACTTGGAGAAATTACAGGTCACTGTTCCACTTGACTGTGCAGAAAGAAAGGAACATATTCCCAGAGTTGCAACAGAGATTTATGAGTACAGAGGAAATCAAGTGTGAGTGTGTGTACTGGAGGAGAGGTGGTGTCCATGAAGACGATGCAGATGTGGGTGCTGATGGGGTGAAATGTCATACGCTTAGCTTTAAGCATTAAGAACTATTACATGCGGTTGAGTCCGCCTGCCGATGCAGGGGACACGGGTTCGTGCCCCAGTCCGGGAAGATCCCACATGCCACGGAGCGGCTGGGCCCATGAGCCATGGTTGCTGAGCCTGTGTGTCCGGAGCCTGTGCTCCGCAACAGGAGAGGCCACAACAGTGAGAGGCCCGCGTAACGCAAAAAAAAAAAAAAAGAAAAAGAACTATTACATGCGCATACTAAAAAATGACTACCGAAAGCACTGATTAGAGCAAGAGACCCACGGGAAATCTTAATATTCTCCTGTATTCGAGGCAGCACAGAAGTCTGAAAGCCAAAAAGTGCAAAGCCCCAAGGACATAATAGAGGTTGACAGTTCCAAAGTTGATAGAAATGTCATTCAAAATTGCCCTTTCATTCTCTTTCATTGTGTGACCAGGCTAATAGTATATTAAGAACCCACAAGCTTGATCCTTATCCTGGTAACTATATAAATAATTTTGACCCATTATATGATATTATTTAACAATTTGCTTCTTTTCATAATTTACTACTGAGCTACTATACCAAATGCCCATTATTCATGAAGAATACAAAAATTACAGAAGTTTCCCATTTTCTATTAATTATTTCTCATTTGACTAGATGAAACTTTTAAAACCCTAGCTGTAAAATGGAACTGGACTATTTATTTATGACATGCATTCTCATAATTACGAATATGCACAATAAACGCAAAAGGTAAGGTTTTTTCTACATCGTTTTTTCATTTGCGATATCTTATTATTTAGGAGAAATGTGAAAGCTTAGCATGATTAACCAGTATTCTTAACAAATAAAACATACATTTTAACCAGTATTCTTAACAAATAAAACATACACTGGTGGCGCAGTGGTTGAGAGTCTGCCTGCCGATGCAGCGGACACGGGTTCGTGTCCCATATGCCGGGGAGCGGCTGGGCCCGTGAGCCATGGCCACTGAGCCTGCGCGTCCGGAGCCTGTGCTCCGCAACGGGAGAGGCCACAACAGTGAGAGGCCTGCGTACCGCAAAAAAAAAAAAAAAAAAAAAATATATATATATATATAAATACTTTACATGTAAAAAATGTAAGTAATTTTCAAGGTCAGGAAAGCAGTGGGAAAGATAGTATTTCTATCAAGTACACTGTCAGGCAGTGAGGAAAGCGATTCCCTTTTAATTGTCCACTTGTTGAATGATGTTGTCAGTTGAAAACTTTTGGAAATAGCACATTTCATACTTATTTCATTTATACAGAAAGTAATAGTTAAGAAGAATCCTACGTAGCTGTTGAGTAGCTCTAAACTTGTATATGATAATTATAAGGCAAGCATTTAAGCTTAAGTAAATGTGTAAGCTAGGGTAAGCAAGTTTTAACTAGCTGAAGTCTATATTCTACCTAGCTATGGAATCACTATAAATATTTCAAATCATTTATTTAATCTTTAATACTGTGAAGTCATGAATAACTTCAGAAAGGAAACTAATGCTCAGAAAGGTCTAATGAAACCCAGGTTTTTGGTCTCTACAATACTCTTTTCATTTACATGACGAATTTAAACTTAAAGAGATGTTAATGAAATATAATTTCTGGAATTCAGCCCTAGCCATATAATTCTATCACATAATAAACCACATAAAGGTCAGTACACATGCAATAAAATGAACTAATACACACATTTGGTACTGTATACATTAGTTTAAAAGTTAAAGCACAAATTGTTAACTTGTTTTGGTGATTTTTTAAATGCTCCTCTGTTCTCTACACCATATGGCATCGAAAATTCCCTTCAGTAATGCTAAAGACTTATTAGACTATTCTTTGAGAAAAACACCAAAGGTTCATGTACAATATGGCAGAAAATATAACAATTCATACAATAATGTGTGAGAATACTATTTTGTATGTCCAAATACGTCCAAAAGTTTTAGGAACCAATTCATGATTATACATTCCCCTAATAAGGAATTATCTAATCTTAGTTAAATATAAAATCGTTAACAAGAATGCAAAACGAGGGCAATCCAAAAATCATATAGTTCAGGCATGTTCCACTTATTTAGCTACTATGACTTGTCTCAAAGCAAACATTTCACTTAACATCAGCTTGTGGTCGGTCACAGTACTAGAAATACTGTGGCGGTTCTAATGAATTTGTATCCCAATCCCACACACATATAAATTATAAATGAGATAAAGAAAAGAATTTGACACAAATATATTGCCTTGGATGCACTGAAGAAATACCAGTTGTGATCATGAATGCAGGGATGATTCCACAAAAACTTAACAAACACTGTAAAATAACTATATAAAGTTAAAATATATTTCATTCACATGGTTTTCAAATCATAAGTTTATGCTAGGAAAAACATGTTACTCTATTATAACTGTATCATATCCATAATTTTATAATGTGTAGAGACCAAATTAGTTAGGAAATTAAACATAATTTATCAAAGAAAAATCATTCTCCAGAATCCTGGAGGGTTATTTCTCTCTCCCCACTCCTTAGCCTTCATTCATGTTTTTGCTAAAGAATTTTAATAGAGAGCTAGAGAACAGGGATACCAGTAAAGAAGTCTACTTCTTTCTTCCTATTTGCACTCTTGTCCTTCACAACATAGAGCTATACCCACATGCAGGATTCTGGACCACAAGATGTACCAGTAAGGATGTGCAAATGATTATATCTTTCAGTATAAAACTTTCATCTTTATTTACTTCTTTATTCATTCTCATTGTCTAATTGATGATCCAGTTCATGCCATATCACACTTGTCCCCAAATTCTACTTCCTTAAATATTTACCTAAAGTAGTTATTGAAAATCAAACATTTATTTGGCAGTTAACAAGTTTATAGCACTCTGATGACAAAGAACAAGAACATATACATTTATTCAATCATCCATCCATTCATTTGTTATTTATTGAATGGAATTTCAACCATTTAATAATGGCTATTATATGTTGGGAATTAGAAAAATGCAAATCACTTGACATCTAGGCATGTGGCTTTGAGACTTTAGTTTTGTGTGGCCAGTAATAAAGGAACAAAGAGGTGCATTTACTTTTTATTCAAGCCCTAGATATATAGGTATGTGGAAATGTGTCTTATTTTAGCTGAATGCTTGAAGGACAGTTTGTCTACGCACTTAACACATTGTTTTATTTATAAATATGCTTTGATTCTTTAATAGCCATGCAATGACTTAATAAACTCTATGTATATAATTTCAGGCTACTTCCTGTGCACAATTTGGAAACTGTCCCCATACATATCATAAATACTCATGTGAAGTAAGTAGCAATACTAACACATGGGAGGAGTAAAAGCATTCATGAAACATGCTGCAAAATTAATCACGATACTGCTATTATCCTCTCTAATGAAATAATCTTGTTAAATTAAGTACGGAAGCTACACGACAAGCTGAATTGCACAATGTGCACTGAGGCCGCACCTCTCTTCCCTAGCTTGTGTTCACATTCATCTTTTTCTTCTTCTGTCCCTATTGTTCACTGTAAGAGCCCTCTTTCACCTTTCCCACCCAAATAAGGCTTTTTTCCCCTACGGTTTAGTAGAAAAAACAGTAAACAGTAGAGAGAAAAACAAAACAAATACCATGAGATCTCCAAAAAGTCTGGTGTGTCCTTGATTTTTCCTTCATGAAGAATTTAGAGGAGAAAAGGTTTACATTTATGTGCAAGAGTCAATTAAAGTAATATAATATAAAACAAAGTGTAACAATCTTAAAATTATTTTCTTAGCTCCTGAAGAGTTAGGAATCCTACTCAGGTGGCCACCCCAACTCTATACTTAGTAGCTTTCTGTCACCAGAAAATCAAGTTTATCATCTTAGAGAGCACGTAGTCCTGAAGTCCTTTTCATGAACACACCCTTACTTTTGGACTTCCAGATTGCAAGATGCCTTGTTAACCAGGTAGAGAGAACTCCAGGAATTCTCTGATAGGTATGCTTTTGCTGTGTTAATGTTACCATTAGACTTGATTGCCATTTAAATTCAAGTCTTAAGTTATTTAGCTGATGGTAATATGGTCTAGCTTCTCATTTGCCTTCCTCATTTTGCCATTTTACACTTTTACTACACCTGCTTCTTTTAAAAGTGTATGTTGGCCATCATCAAAAAATCTAGAAACAATAAGTGCTGGAGAGGGTGTGGAGAAAAGGGAACCCTCTTCCACTGCTGGTGGGAATGTGAATTGGTACAGCCACTATGGAGAACAGTATGGAGGTTCCTTAAAAAACTACAAATAGAACTATCATATGACCCAGCAATCCCACTACTGGGCATATACCCTGAGAAAACCAAAATCCAAAAAGAGTCATGTACCAAAATGTTCATTGCAGCTCTATTTACAATAGCCAGGAGATGGAAACAACCTAAGTGTCCATCATCGGATGAATGGATAAAGAAGATGTGGCACATATATACAATGGAATATTACTCAGCCATAAGAAGAAATGAAATTGAGTTATTTGTAGTGAGGTGGATGGACCTAGAGTCTGTCATACAGAGTGAAGTAAGTCAGAAAGAGAAAGACAAATACCGTATGCTAACACATATATATGGAATATAAGAAAAAAAAATGTCATGAAGAACCTAGGGGTAAGATGGGAATAAAGACACAGACCTACTAGAGAATGGACCTGAGGATATGGGGAGGGGGAAGGGTAAGCTGTGACAAAGTGAGAGAGAGGCATGGACATATATACACTACCAAACGTAAAATAGATAGCTAGTGGGAAGCAGCTGCATAGCACAGGGAGATCAGCTCAGTGCTTTGTGACCGCCTGGAGGGGTGGGATAGGGAGGGTGGGAGGGAGGGAGACGCAAGAGGGAGGAGATATGGGAACGTATGTATATGTATAACTGATTCACTTTGTTATAAAGCAGAAACTAACACACCATTGTAAAGCAATTATACTCCAATAAAGATGTAAAAAAAAAAAACCAAAAACGTGTATGTTAGCAGTGTAGTTGGGGAACATTTGCTTCAATGTGGTAATTACACATCGCTTTTACATTTACCCTGTTGGCCCTTAATTAATTTAAAGGTGTTCAAAACATATTCATCATTTAATTTGTTGTTTAAAATGCCTCCTGTTCTTTCCCCGTTAATATCTTGATAGATTATTTTCCTTGTTTTCCGACTTCAGTGATTTAAAGCCGCAAAACTGTAAATTATACCCACAAAGACACCCATACATATATTTGAAAACAAGGAGAGGAAAGATTGTGGCTTCCGGAATATCAGTAATATTTCACATTCATTTTTTAATGAAATAATTTCTTTGAAATTTCTAAACCAAATAATGTCATTCTTTCTACACACAAAGTTCTTCTGTGATAGCCAGCTTCCACGATGCTCCCCCCCCCCAGTAATTCTTGCCTCCGGGTATTCCCCTGTGTATTCCCCTCCCACAGTGAATAGGACTGATCTACATAACCAACAGGATACTGCAGAAATGACAGCTTGACTCCTGATGCTTGGTCATAAAAGACATTGCAGCTTCTACTTTCCTCTTTCTTGAATCACTTGCTCTGGGGTGGCAGGGTTTCTCAACTTCGGCACTTTTGATTTTCGGCTGAATAACTCTTTGTTGTGAGTGACTGTCCTGTGCATTGCAGAATGTTTAGCAGTATCCCTGGCCTCAACCAGTAGATGCTTGTAGCACTCCTGTCCAAGTTGCAGCAACCGAAATTATAGCCAGACACTGCCAAATGTTTCCTGAGGGACAAAATCACCCTCAGGGGTAAGTCAGTTGCCATGTTGTGAGGACACTCAAACAACCAATGGAGAGATCCACCTGGCAAGGAACTGAGGCCTCCTGCCACTAACCAGGACTTCTAGTTAGGCATGTGAGTAAGCCACTTTGCAAGTGGATATACTAGCACCAGTCAAGTTTTCAAATGACTGCAACCCCAGTGAATATACCAGTACCAGACAAGCTTTCAAATGACTAACCTCAGTTGACAACTTGATTGCAACCACAGGAGACTCTTAGCCAGATCCACCCAAGTAATCTACTCTCAAATTCATGACCCACAGAAACTGTGTGAGATAAGTGTTTGTTGTCTGAAGTCACTAAATTTGGGGATATTTTGTGAGGCAGCAATACTGAATCCATCCTCTCAAAGAGAAGACTGTAGCCAATATATGTTAAGTTCTTATATGATTCCAAAGCATTTTTTACCAAGACCTCACTTTGACTCCTGGAAAAATACTTGTTCCTCATTCTTCAACCATAATATGTGAATACATTTCATGAATCTTCCTCAGTTTTATGTATTTTGAGAGCTAGTTGTCATCCTTTTCTCCTTTTTCTTTCCTTCTCTTTTAATATTTCCTCTCCCTTCTCTTGAACATTTCTAACTCAGCTTTTGAGACTTTAATTTTAGATAAACTCTCTATCTAACTGCTACTTTTTATTTTCAAAACGTTCTAAAAATAAACTGTAGAAATATAGTTTCTGTACATTTACTTAGAAGAGTGTCATATGGGAAGATCTTTAGCTCACAATACCAAATGAAAACCCACTCACAGAAATACTGCAGAGTAAATTTTCTGAACTATTTGAAAAGGAGAAGAACAGGAGGAATACAAGTGTCAACAATAATATTTGATGAGAACAGTGATAACACGAAACAGTATAAAGTGTATGGTGTTTCAGATTCACCTTTGTTTAACCTCTGGTCCCTGGACAGCTTCAAATTCCTAATAATAATTGTTATTTTGTCCTGTGGTATTCATTACATCTGGATGACTGCTATTATCTTTTAAAATGATTTACAGTTCTTCTACCAAGAGGCTAAAAGAAAGCACAGAGCAGTAAGAGTTGATGTTAATAATCATACCAGTTCCTTTTATTAAACTCTAAATGTAAATCTCCAAAAGCTTTTAGAAAATGCTTTTAGAGAAATTAGAGTTGGTCATTCCGTGTACAAGAAGAATTAAGTGTTTTCTTGGCACCACCTGACCAGCCCTTCAACTAATAATTAGAAAGCATTTGTCACTGTTACTTTTCTGTTAGCTCCACTTGAATATATGTGAAAAAAAACCCCAAGAACTCCAAAGTTATCAGATGTTGGAATGGATTCACATGCAAAAAAGCAGAAGTCCTCAGAGCAATACAGATTCACAGCATGAAATTTAAGGAAGTAGAAGCCACACTGATCAAATTCTACTGCCACCTCTATGGTGGGGATGGTACTTCTACCTGTACCTGAATGTACAGAACCAACCTCTTTACCTCAATCTACAAAAGGAATTAACACCAAAAGAACAGCAGAACAATATAAACAACACCAATACAAATGAGTGTAGGCTCTTTGTCCCACTGGGGTCACATAAAGCAGAGGTAGTTATAACACATGGAGGCCTATTATTCAGGGGGAGGAAACACTCATAAAACTGTGAAAAGACTGAGTTGATCTTGCAACAAAACAAAATAGAATACTTGGAATACTGAGAGGGCTAAAAAAAATTCCTTAAAAAATATCTGGGGATTCAATCTTTTAGGGATTTAAATTTTTGAAGATCCTGGGAAAAGTTTGGTCTGGTTACAAGCAGATAGATCATCTTTATTTACTTATTTAAAAAATTTTTTTTTCAACATCTTTATTGGAGTATAATTGCTCTACAATGATGCATTAGCTTCTGCTGTATAACAAAGTGAATCAGCCATATGTATACACATATCCCCATATCCCCTCCCTCTCACGTCTCCCTCCCACCCTCCCTATCCCACCCCTCTAGGTGGTCACAAAGCACCGAGCTGATCTCCCTGTGCTATGCAGCTGCTTCCAACCATTCATTCTCCATTTGGTAGTGTATATATGTCCATGCCACTCTCTCACCTTGTCCCACCCCACGCTTTCCCCTCCCCATAGATCATCTTTAAATAGCCAACCCAGGAGAAAAAAGGAGAATAAATAGAAGGCACAGTCATACGTAAGTCATTTAATACTAACTCTAACTAATTAAATCCAAGTTCTCATTTCCAATTCCCCCACATGCACGTATAGGTTCTAACGGGCACAAATCCCCAACAGTCTGGTGACCCCACTCTGACTGTTTCATGTTTAATCCAGTTATGACAGTTAACCACTGTATGGGTGTATCTTGGGGAGACTTGAGAAAGGGCCAAATCGTCTAAGGTACAGAACTCTGGGGAAGGATGGACGTGCACACGTGTGTCTGTGCGTATGAGTATGTGTGTGTGCAATGGATTTGACAGTGAATGAAACATAAAGCAAGAAGGTTAGGGAAGACTAAGGCAGCACCCTATTATTAGTGACTATAACGATCATCCCACTGTATTTCATTTTATTGCATTAGTTGTTTTCCTGAATTGTTGATGGCAAAATAATCAGATTTTAAATAGATTAAGAAGACCTTACTCTTCAAAGGGATCTTTACGGATTAGCTGAGTACTCCCACTCTTTACAGTACAACTTACTTGGGGGTAGGCATTAGCATATTAATTGTCTTTTATTACCCACATATACTTTGAATAGAAAAAATACTAAATATTAACTAATATATAATTACATGGACAGTTAAGTTTAATCACTGACTAACTTGATAAATTCTGTTTCTTCCTCTTTTTTTTTCATAAAGTATTTTAAAAATTCTTACATCTACATACAATGCAAATGTCATTTTGACTAGTGAATATCAAAATAGGAGCATATGCACCACCATAAGGTTTCCCTCCATATTTGAATCTCTTCAAATGAATTCCCACCACTTGAATATCAGGGTTCTTCCCAGTCTTCAGAACTTTGCTCCTTTTTCTTTTTGCCCTTAGGGTTGAAGCCTTCACATCTCTGGGACTCATTGATTTCTACTGAGATGTCACCTAACAGAGCCACTGTTAGGAACTTCTTAGTGACAGGCTTCCTATTAATTTTTTTTAAATGTTATGTACGTATGTATGTCTATGTTGGGTCTTTGCTGCTGCATGGGGGCACAACTCTTTGTTGCGGTGTGTGGGCTTCTCATTGCGGCGGCTTCTCTTGTGGTGGAGAACGGGCACTAGGCACGCGGGCTTCAGTAGTTGTGGTGCGCAGGCTCAGTAGCTCTGGCTCGCGGGCTCTGGAGCACAGGCTCAGTAGTTGTGGCGAACGGGCTTAGTTGCTCCGCGGCATGTGGTATCTTCCCAGACCAAGGCTCGAACCCGTGTCCCCTGCATTGGCAGGCAGATTCTTAACCACTGCGCCACCAGGGAAGCCCCTTCCTATTAATTTGACCTGAAACTTTACTAGGTCAGTACATCCAAACTACAACTCTTTTTCACTCCATTCATTGCAGAGGACAAGGGGCAGTCATTGAAAACAAAGGATTAAAAGTCCAAAGATAAGTAAAAATAAAACGTAAACGCAAAACTCATTTCTCTCACTCCCACTTATCTTAACCCAGAGCAATTCTCACCCGTCAGATGAAGAGCAGTATTAGTGATCTTCCTTTCTGAATATAGATTTAGAAGAGTTGTCCTATTTGCCCTGGTCTTTTTTTTTTTCTCATGTGATACGTTTATTCTTTAATTTGTTCCATAAGCATCTTTTTAGAAATTATTCCCAACTGTGCTAGTCATGGGGGAGAAGGAATTTCTATTCCAGTTGGTGAAGCAATATATAGACACTAAACGACACAACAGTTTAAGGCTATGGAAGCTGCTAGAAAATTGTAATACAGTTAGTTAACTCTTGAACAACTTGGGGGTTTGAGGCAGTGACCCCCTTGCACAGTCGAAAATCTGAGTATAACTTTTGACTCCCCCAAAACTTAACTACTAACAGCCTACTGTTGACTGGAAGCCTTACAGATAACATAAACAGTTGATTAACACATATTTTGTATGTATATACATATACATTTGTATGTATATGTATATGTACATATATTTGTATGCATTCATGACATACCTAACTTTTTCTTAATTTCTTCAGTATTTCTAGGCTATGCAGTTTGTCTGCAAGTTTTTTCAAATTGTCACAAATCTCCAAAAAACTTTCCAATGTATTTGTTGAAAGAAACCTTTGCATAAGTGGACCCATGCAGTTCAAACCCATGTTGTTTAAAGGCCAACTACATTTAAAGAAATATGATTGTGATTAATCTAAAAGAGTGCCATGAAAGAAATTCTTCTGAAAAAAACCTGTATTTTATTTAGTCTAGATTATTTAGACCAAACTTTGTCACAAATGTGGTTGATTCACTAGTCTAGGACTGGGATTTGGATTTTGGATCTTAGATATTTAATTTAAATGCAATTTTCAGAACTTTTTCAAAAGGTTATCATTTCCTTATTCTGTTGATCCTGACACCTCATTTTCTGAAGAGTTTGAAAACACAGAAAGGTGTCAAGGGCATGAGCTCTTAGAACACTTAGTCCTATAAAATTTGCTACTTGGGACTAGATGATTATTACCAGAAATAAAGATTATTTTCCCTTCCCTGAGATATTCATCAAAAGCAATTATTTTCTAATTGTGACTGACAAAGTATTTTTTTCCTTTTTCCTTTTCTCCTAATTAACCTATTAGAGAGTTAATAAAACAAAAGGCATGGTATATGCCTAATTGAATACAAAATTATGCAATTTTTACCTGGGAACTTCTCCCCACTCCAAAAGAAATGCTGATTTTATAAAGCCATTTTGTCATCAAGAGAGCTAGTTTCGGGACTTCCCTGGTGGCTCAGTGGTTAAGAATCCACTTGCCAATGTAGGGGACATGGGTTCGAGCCCTGGTCCGGGAAGATCCCACATGCCGTGGAGCAACTAAGCCTGTGCACCACTACTGAGCCTGCGCTCTAGAGCCCACGAGCCACAACTACTGAGCCCGTGAGCCACAACTACTGAAGACTGTGCATCTAGAGCCTGTGCTCCACAACAAGAGAAGAAGCCACCGCAATGAGAAGCCCGTGAACCGCAACGAAGAGTAGCCCTGGCTCGCCGCAACTAGAGAAAGCCTGCATGCAGCCTCAATGCAGCCAGAAATAAATATATAAATAAATAAATTTACATTAAAAAAAGAGAGCTAGTTCCAAAGAAGAAATAAATGCTAATAATTCTGTACACTATTGTTACATAAATATTTGGGGAGAGTCAATTAAATATCATAAAATATATAAAAGTACATTTAGTAAGCTTAATAATCCATATACTATTTAAAATAATTTGAATACTTTTATATCTGTTCATTTTAATGCTGATTTTCTAATACTATTCAATTTACTCCCTGACAACTAAACTTTACAGGTTACAAAAGCATCCTCATACATTTTGTCTTACTTTAAGTCTCACAGCAAGAGTGTGAGATATTATCAATCTCACTTCACAGATGAAGAAACTGAAGTTAGAGATATTCAAAGATTTGCCAATAGTCATAACTTCATTAAGCTTCTGACTCAAACCCAAGTCACTGGGCCATTAAGTCTAGGCAACTTTTCAGAGCTGCCTCTTATCTAAATGCCAACAGGGAAAAAACTGTTAAGCAATTTCTTTGAAAAATCAGACTAATAACTGAAATCTTGCAGTTTCTTCTTAATTCTGAAGAGATTTTTATACCTCATTATGATAGGGATCATTAAGAGCTCAATTTGGATAATATTAATCTGGGCCCTTGCAAAAAATTTATAATATTGTATCATGAAATATTTTAACAAAATAGCTACAAGTAAATTCCAAATGTATTCATGTATCTAAATTATACATCAAAAGAGTACATATTTCAAGGAAATGCCATAAACATCCTCAACACTATTATTTAAGTGGACTTATTTTATTTCAACATAAAACATATGTCAATTTATATATATCCAAATGCTGCCCAGTCATTTAGAGAGGAACTAATATTACAAGAAATGAAAGAGAGGATGGAAAAGACCTTTAGCCCACCTAATGGCCTGACCAACGGCTATGAATCCATCCCAGGTTTATTTCAAATGAGTTGTGTCAAAGGTTACCCACAGGCCATTTTATAGTGATTTATAGCTGATGTCTCCAAATATCCTTTTATTTTAATGATAATCTCGATAGAGTCATTGAGGCATTCTTTGTCTTCATGGCAGTGACCAGGAGGGAACTGACGTCTTTAGAAAATTCTAAGGGTTGAGGATTATTTATATAGAATGGCAGTTAAGGCCAGTTTTTATGTTGTACCCTGGAGACAAAATAATTTTTTCTCAACATATTGAAGATGCTTAGCTTGATTATATATTCTGCCTATCATTGTTATAATATTAAATTGAAGGTATAGTCCAAAGAGAATTCAATAAACATGAAAAGGCTTAGAATTGAGCATCAGGTAAGAGTCTGATTTTAACTATAATGATCTCAAATTTGTATTAAGGCTCTCACAGCATAATGATTCTTAAGTGTCTGTATTGAGTTAAGCATGTCGTGAAGCATGAGGAATTGCAAGATTGATTTATCAGATATTCATTTAAGAAATAGTCAATTAAAATAATGCGTAGTGAAACTCAGCTGTAATGCCTCCTGTTTAATTTTTCCCAACCCATAACATTAAGGGAATAATACATTCCACAGTCTGGATGGCATAAAAGATTTTATATAGCAATTGTAATGATATCATTACATAAGAGTTTTGATGATATCTTTTAAACTGAACTAAGGAGGAAGAATGAGTGCATGTACCTTAGATTCGACTTTATTTTGAATGTTGCTTTAGGTCATTAGATTGCCAAATAAAATGAATCTGCATTCTTGATTACTGTAGTAAAGAATGGAATATATATATGTTTATATATAATATCAATAATGTTTATATATAATATAAGCAAATGAATGTATAGGTGAACTATTTCTCTGCCATACTTGAGTAGATTGATTAGCCTAAAAGAGAAGCAGAGAAAGATAATCTTACAAAAGTAAGAGAAAAAAATTTTAAATTTCCCTCCTAAGACTTTACTTGAACTGTCAGTTAAACAATATAACAAAAGTAGCTTATATTAGTATAAGCCTATGCCTTTCATTTCTTTTTTGCTCTCTTTTTTTTTTTTTTTTCTGTACGTGGGCCTCTCACGGTTGTGGCCTCTCCCGTTGCGGAGCACAGGCTCCAGACGCGCAGGCTCACCACTGCGCCACCAGGGAAGCCCTCTGCACACTCTCAATCTGTCAACATACATAAGGGAGGCCATTCACTTGAAGATGTACTCATAGTAAACAAACTCATGAGGCTAATATATAAGTCAGAATGTCAATTAATTAATTTAGACCTGACCAAAATATTGCTGATTTTTTTAAGGTATTCTTCTTTTAATTTCAAGATACCTCGAAATGCAAATTTCACTATCAGAATCAGGGCCGAAGAAGTAGTGAGTATAGTTGGCCCTCCGTATCCCTGGGTTCCACATCCACGGACTCAACCAACTGCAGTTGATACAGAGGGCCAACTGTACTACACCATTTTACATAGGGGGCTCGAACATCCGTGGATTTTGGTATCCAAGGAGGTCCTGGAACTAATCCCCTGTGGATACCAAGGGATGACTGTACTTCACTCAGACCATAGTAAGGACTAGTAAATTATGTATGCTTCATTACATACGATGTCTCTTGAATATCAGAACACTCATATTTCCTAAATCCAGTGTATCTCACCTAGACTGACACGATAAACAATAACAAACCTTACTTTTAGGTTCCATAACCTTTCTGTGCATATGGTCTTTCTACATAGTACAACAGCACTGTTTTACTTTTCTTAGGTACAACTGTATTCCGCTCACGCTGCATTGAGATTATCCTCAAGCCCAGGATCTTTGATGCTTCCATGTAAGGGGTCCCAAACTCAGTCATATTTTTGAACACAGTATCTTGGCTTACTTCCACAGATGGCTCGTTTATTTGTTTGTTTGTTTATTCTTCTAAAAGAACTAGAGCAATGATTATATGTCAAGCATTACACCGGATGCTAAGGATGAATAAGATATACTCCCTACCATCAAGGGATTCAGAGTCATACAAGGGAAGGCAAGTGCAGTTATACAGGTGCTGTGATGCTATACAAGGAGTACGTGTCACATATGATGGAATAGCCAGTTCCACATAGAGGTGACAGTGGACATATGTCTTATGAGTTGGTGCCAGGCAAGAGGGAAAAGTGGAATGAAGAGGGCAAAAGCATTCCAGAGAGGTAGAGTGGCACAAACATAGGCAAAAAGAGGTGAAATAACATGATACATGAGGAAGTGATTCCATTTGGAGCACAAATTGCTGAGATTGGGAGAAAAGTAGAATAACTTAGGCTAGTGAGGTAAGTGGGGCTAGATTAGAGAATGCCAAGGGAAGATGGTTAGACTTCCTCTTTTAGACATTTTTATCTTTACATTTTCATTCTTCTTAAGTTCACTCCCAAAGTTCTAGAGATGCATTACTGTAAACCTTATTTCTTTAAAATTCAGATGAACTCCCACACTCTACTCTTTCATTCCTACACGTCTTTGCACAGGTTGTCTCATTTTCCTTCAAAAACCATGTAAATGGCACACCTTCTGGAAGCCTTTCCTTATCTTCCTATTTCTCCCCAGGTTGTGTTGAGAACTTTTTTCCGTTTCTCCATATTATTCTTCGATTATTACTTAGCCCACAGTATTTTAATTGTTAGTTTATTTGCTGCCTTCCCCATTACACTGTACCATGTTAATTATTGTTCTTTTTTATTCTACCAGTGTCCAGTATATTATAGGTGCTAAAAAGGTGTTTATTGAACAAACCTCAGTATTGACATCTTCTAAGAGTGACTCTAAGAAGCTTCATCTACGAATAACATAAGTCATTACATGATATTTTAAAAATTATATAAACCAGTGAACAAACATATAGCATTGTTTCAAGCAAAATGTCAAGTCTATTGATATATCTCTTTCCGAAGGAAGACATTCTTATTCCTATTTTCCCACTAGAAGATATCTCATTTAGGATAAATCATATTTTATTAACTGTGCATTCTAAGTAGATCTTGTTTTTAAAAATCGAATTCATTTCAAAATATTTTGAAAGAATATTTTTTAAAACTTTTAAAAATATTCCTTTTTGTCTCATTAAACTCCTTAATGTTTTATTTAAGATGCCCAGAATTCTAGAACATAACTTGGTTACACCAAAGGCCCAAAAGTTCACCTGACAATAGCTAAGAATATATGACTGAAATAATAACAGAAAACGTATACAGATACATGATCTTAGATAATGTTGTATTGATATATTTAATTGCAAAAATAGACATATAGTGAAGACTATATCACAGATAGTGATAACTAAGGTTTCAATTCATATTAAGATTGAGTAGTATAATATAAACATTTAATCTAGTAAACATTTATCGACTGCATATTATGGGGCAGCCACTTAAAATTCAATGGGTAAGGAAAGTGTTTGTAATATGATTAATCTTATGGAATTGATCTTTCCTTCATTTAGTTTGTTGCAAGTCCATAAATTATGGTCCCAGATACAACAGATCAGAATTCCAGCTCACTGCAACTCTGTGTATGCTAATAGAAAAAGACAAGCAAAACCAAATCAAACAAAAACTACCCAGAGGTTCTCTTAAAATTGTATCAGAACCATCATTTTTTAGATAAATGACAGCACTATCTGCATAAAAACTGGCGCTAAAAATTCCATCACTTGACCCAAAATTTTTGTCTTGCCCTGTATTTATATAGGGTTGACCTGAATATTGAGCTCCCGCAGACTTAAAATGAAACTTTGATCCTCAAAAGAGTTACACGGAGAGGTATAGAAAACAAAAATCTGTACCTATTTAAGGACATTCCTACTGCTGTCATAATGCTTTTGTACATACTTCACAACAGCATTTTTTCCTTATGTTATTTTAAGTACTACTGGAAATACCACAAGAGAAAATTTTTTGCAGTACTTCATCCTTTCTATTTTTGGTCTCAATTTCTTTTTCTCCTATTATGAAATATCTACACTGCCAAAAGTCATCAAAATTGCACAACAAACCATAATAGCTCAAATTATATAATAAACTAGAAAAAATAAGATTCTTTGGTTATTGAAAGGCCCAATTTAAATGAAGGTCTCATATGGAATCTCAGTACTGATAACTGGTCTTGCAAAGAAATCTAACAGAGCTTTAATAAAAAATATTTTGTGGTTTTATGAAAATGTAAGGTTTCTAGTCTTTTCTGGTATTGGCAAACAATTTGGGGGAATATACTATTTTTTCTATTTAAGTATACTTTTTTTTCTTTCATATTATTTTGGTAATGTAAAACCTGTAAAGTAAGAATTCTGGTCTTCATTCTGCTCTAAATTTAGAGATCTCATCCTTATTCTTTTGAAAAACCAAAATCATAAAGGATGAACGGTTGGGTTCTGTAAAAGTCACCCTATGGAATCAGCTAGTCCATAGTTGGAAGTACGAGTGCTAAAAGCTGTGGGATATTGCAATTGTAAGTCCTGCAGCTCACAAAGGGAGGGGGATAGAATTCTAAGAAGCATCCAATTATATTATCTACAAGGAGGTCCAGGACTAGGAAAGGGGTACATTCTTCCCTTGAGAACCTGAGGACACCTAAGTACGTGATTCAGGTTAAGGAAAATTGCTAGCTTTTCATATTTAGATACTTGCATTTTTAGACATGCTGCTTTCCAAGCAGCACTCTGTTAAACAAGTTCTTAGCAGTATTCAATATTCTGAGTCATTAAGAATGTACTTTTCAAATTTAATATTTATGATTAAAATTTTCGTGAGCAAAATTCTGATTTCACTATAGAAAAAATTTCAAATCTATTTTCAAGTAAAATAAGAGAATTCTAAGATTGTTCCCTATTTCAAAAAGGAAAAAACAAACAAGAGCTGTTCTATATTTTGAATCCTATTCTGTATCCCCCTGTTCTCCAACTTGAAGATACGTGAGATAAGGAATGTATGCTTGCAAGTTCCTCTGATCATATTAAGTAGACTCTAGACCAGCAGTCCCCAACCTTTTTGGCACCAGGGACCGATCTCATGGAAGACAATTTTTCCACAGACAGGGGTTGGGGGGATGGTTCAGGCAGTAACGCGAGCGATGGGGAGCGATGGGGAGCGGCAGATGAAGCTTCATTAGCTCGCCCGTAGCTCACCTCCTGCTTTGCGGCCCGGTTCCTAACAGGCCACAGATTGATACCAGTCCGCAGCCCGGGGTTTGGGGACCCCTGCTCTAGACAATAATTCACAGTCAATGTGAATTATACCACGCACTGTGCATATGATGAAGGCATTTTTTTCCCCCACATTTAATACTAATCAAGTTACACATTTTCTTTTCTGGTCTTTGTTCAAAAAACTATAATTAAGAATGACTGTGTTCTTTAGTTGATTATTAGAAGAAATGAGAAACTGCAAGAATGATGATGGAGTTCACTATTTTATAACTTTTTGGACAGCTCTGGATTAAAATAGTCTCTCTTTCTCCTTAAGTTAACTTTGTGCAATTAATGCCACTACCATATTGTATGTGCATGAGAAAATGTGAGAAGAGGTATAACTAAAAAGGAATCCTTCTTCATGGAATATAATACAACAAAATAGATACATTAGAACTTTGTATATAAACTCAATATAAGTAAAACAAATAGGATTTTAAATGCATTGTGAATGTACATGCTTAAATAAATTATATAATGAGTTTTAACAAGAAAATAATCACATTATTTAAAGAAGTTTTAATAAGCTTTATAAAAGCTTTTTTTAAGTGGGTGGCATTGCATGTTTATATGACAAAAAGTGTGACTTTAATAAAGCTTGTAACTGGAGGAAGGGAGAGGGAGGGACAGATGGAGGAAAGGAGACAGGGAGAGACAGGCAGTAAGAGAGAGAATGTGTGGCTGATTTTGAAAGAATGTTGTTCTCTCAAAGCAAGTTTATCCCAATGATGAAAATAACGCTCTTCATAATTTTAAAACTGCCCTGTTGTAATTGTTTTGAGACTATAGCACATTTTTCACTGATTTTTTTTAAAGATAGCTAAAAGTCTGTTGCACTTGGCAGGTACACTGGAATCACACTGGGTTATAAAGTTTTGGGTAAAAATCAAAAATTTAAAAAACATGTCAAAAGTAAAAATCTGATTAGAAATTAGGGCCTGTTTTCTCATGTGGCTTGTAAACCTACTCACAAAAGAGATCAAGTAAAATAAGAATTCTAAAACTCTTATCAACACTAGTATATAGCAATTATAATTTTTTTTTTTTTTTTTTTTTGCGGTACGCGGGCCTCTCACTGTTGCGGCCTCTCCCGTTGCGGAGCACAGGCTCCGGACGCGCAGGCTCAGCGGCCATGGCTCACGGGCCCAGCCGCTCCGCGGCATGTGGGATCCTCCCGGACGGGGACACGAACCCGCGTCCCCTGCATCGGCAGGCGGACTCTCAACCACTGCGCCACCAGGGAAGCCCCAGCAATTATAATTTTTTAAGATGACTTTTTAAAAACCAACACTTAGGTGTTAGTACCAAAATCTCACTCCAAAAATTCAACCCTGCAATTTGCTTCCTATAGGTGTTATCAGGTACTATCAATTGTGTGTGTTTTCATATATTACTAATGAAAAAAACCTGACAAAGTAAGTGACTCTAAAGAAAACCCAGGAAATAGTGTAGGTTAAATCCGTACTCCAGGTGCTTACTTGCTGCCCTTAACAGGCTTTAATGTGATTGTCTTTTTCTGTCTGTATCCCTTCACCACATCCCTCACCACATACACTGTGCTCCATGAGGGCAGAGAACCATCTACACTGTTCACCAGTATCCTTGGGTCCTAGGACTCTGACAGACACATCATAAGCAATTAATTTGTTAATTAATTTGTTGAATTAAATTGTCTTGTCTCTCCAATGGCAAGGTCCAGGATGTGTCATTAGGACTCAAACTCCAGAGTGTTTCTAGGGAAGTAATGTAGAGACACTTAAAATATTAACTAATTGGTCCAAAAGATAAAAGGAAAAAAATTCCTTTGCCTGAAAGACACAATACCCTAAGAAAAGAATACAATGAATAGATAATTACAAGAGTTTGTCGTACGACAAATGGAAAATACATAGTTTCTCTTTAAAAGTGAATGCACTTAGAACAAAATTCAAAACTTAACATGAAAAAGTCCTACCTGATGTTCTTTCTCATTTCCAATTTCATTTCTTATTCTCCCTCATGTTCTTTGCATTTCAGCTATCCCGGCCTATTTTCTAAACCTTGAATTTGTCAACCTCACTCATATATTACAGTCTCTGCAACTGCTGATGCTCCTGTTTGGAATACCTTTTTCTCAGACCTTTGCAGGTACTTTCCTATTCATGATTTAAGTCTCAGAGAGGGCTTCCCTTACAGCTCTATCTCAAGGAGATTCCCTTGCTTGTCCCTAGGCACTCTTTTACCCTTATTTTCTTCACAGCACTTACCAATCTATGAAATTGTCATTTTAATTACTCATAGCTTATCATTTCCCATTAGACTGCAGAATCTAAAGAAGACACAGTGTCCTGTTCATAGCTGTAGTTCTGTCTTGAACTGAATTTGGCACATGACAGGCATACATTAATATTTGTTGAATCAATAATGGTAGATGTAAGCATAGGGTGTTACAGAACACTAAAAAGGGACAGTCCTTTAAAGAATGAGAAAACAACAGAGCTAAGGGCTAGAGACCAATTCCAAGTGATACTGTTTAGGCTCCTAATTAAACCACATCTGAAATCAGAATAACATTTTTTTTTAATGTGACTGAATATATTTCCTTTTTGCTTAATCCAGTTTGGGTTGAGTTTTCTATTATTTTACTAACAAATACAGTTGTCATTCAGTGAAATCATAGTTTGAAATCCTGGAAAGTTGATTACAGCTCTACTTAAATAAGAATACTGTGACATTAAGTTACTCTGAATAAAATAATGCCACCTCCAAGACGGGAATAAAGACACAGACCTACTAGAGAATGGACTTGAGGATATGGGGAGGGGAAAGGGTAAGCTGTGACAAAGTGAGACAGTGGCATGGACATATATACACTACCAAACGTAAAACAGCTAGTGGGAAGCAGCCGCATAGCACAGGGAGATCAGCTCGGTGCTTTGTGACCACCTAGAGGGGTGGGATAGGGAGGGTGGGAGGGAGGCAGACGCAAGAGGGAAGAGATATGGGAACAATATGTATATGTATAACTGATTCACTTTGTCATAAAGCAGAAACTAACACACCATTGTAAAGCAATTATACTCCAATAAAGATGTTAAAAATAAAAATAATGCCACCTCATGGAGTGGTGGACTCCTTCTGTCACTGCAGCAGACTAGGCAGAGGCAAAGTAACCTCATGACTGAGTTACTGTGTGTTGGACTGAATATTTTCTGCATTTCCTTCTTACTGAAGCTTCCATAATTCTATAAACAAAACAGCCGATACAATTTGTTAAATAAATAAAACTTCTGAATACTTTTGGTTTTGATCTTGTCTGCCTTCAGCTTAGAAGCGTACATCTTTTTATTTTTTTGACTCAAATTTACATCTGTTTCATTACTGTATTATTTTCTTTCTACTCTCTATTTTATAGTGTTTAAAAATATTAGTGGAATGCTTGGTTCTCTCTAGAGAAAAATCTATTGATAAAACTGAACAAATAACTAGGCATATATTCTATTTTCCATCTATCTAAATAAGACATTAATAATTTGCTGTCATGTAGAAAACAAATCTATACTTTTTGGGGCATCTCTGTTAAAGAGACTACGAAAATTCTTCCTCTTTTTTTGAATAGGAAAGAATGATTAAGCAGAAGGTATTCAAATGAATCAAATCTGAGGTGTGGTCCTCCATGGTTTCACTTCTCAATTCTCTATTCAAGCATTTCTAGTACAGGTCAAGGCTAAAGGGGTGAAAAGGGGTCGATAATCAATAGCTCAAATGAGGCACTGATCAATCATTTAGGATAGAAAAGAAAGGATTTTAATTGATTTGAAGAATGTTTTAGGAAGCCCAAATTACAAATGATTCCCTAAAAGGAAAGATAACTACAGAAGTGCACTTTCGCTCTCTCAGTCTAATGTATTGATGACTTACATTTAGCCATGACGTTTATTGACGTTGTACTAGACACCGCCCCACCCCCCCGCAACCCCAATACAGGGACATCCTTTCACATTGTTCTGTTTTTCTTCCCCACACTATTTAGGTTTTAACCGCCTGGTTTTAACATTAAAATGCTTTCAACATTTAACTTTTGGGACGGTGAATCTGCATTGTGTAGGACCTATTTTAGAGGGCAACTTCCGCTTAAAAAATGTGATTGTGTGGGTTTTCCTGTCTCTGCACATGCTCAACACCCTCTTGTCTCCCCCATGGTTTGCATTATTAAAAAGCTTTGACATGGCTCATCAGAGCTGGCTGCTGTGTTCCAAACAGGTTCCTGTCAAAACAAAATCAGTATACCCGGGGACACAGGCCAGGCCAGCTGAATTCAAAGGATGTTACCTAAATCCCTCTGTATATTTTGCCTTTAAAAAAATGCCAACACTATAACTAGTCTGTCTCTTTATTTTATAATTTTTATTGTTTTTATGTTACAAATGTCCCCCCCACCCCCGGCCCCGCTTTCTGAGTCATAAGAATATATCACCAAATGACCTACTTGGACATTTAATACCACTGTGCTCAGAAAAGCCTCTGTTTAAGTACCTAGCTGTTTGAGATTCCTGTCAACTGAATACAAATGAAACAGAGAGGAGAAGGCTCGTCACAGGGGTTCTACTGATAACACTTCATTTAACATATTTCAGTTTAGCAACAAGGGGCCACAGAAAGAAAACTATTTTATTTAAAATGACAGGGCGACTATGTTATGCCCACTGTAACTATGTCTCACACAGGAAGTGACGATAATGGTAATGGGCCACATTTACAGTTTAACTCTATGGGGTGATTCCTCTCAAATGAATTCACCTCTTGAGTATGACACATCCATATCACATCTCAAAGGCTCACAAAATTGTTATTTCATAGATATTGAAATACGGGGGGGAAGGAGGGGTGTTCGATAGCTACTCAACAAAGCACGAAGCAGCTGTACAGAGCAAGGTGTTAGGGAGATTCTAGCATTTAATTGATATGCCAGACAGTGTTTAAAGCATAAGAATAGAAAATGGCCAATTTAAACGTGGTTATAATTAGCTGAGGCTAACATACCGTTCTGTTCTGAAGTTTTAGGAGACATGAAATCTACAAAAGTACCAGGTCTAATAGTTTCAGGAGGAATCCGTGGTTTTATTTGATCTTACATATATAGATGAATGGAAGCGCCTCTTTGATTAGTGCTGTTTAAGCACTGTGGATTACTTAGAAATACTATATTTGGAGACCAGTTCTGACCCTGTTTAATGAGCAATGATTATTCGAGATCTTGACCTGAAAAGCTCTAAAAATAAGTCAAATAGTAGCATTCTAGGAATTTTTACATATTGGAGATCACATCTCTAGCAACTACTACTACTAAAAATTTTCTATGGCCAGATAAAATGTGAAACTATTAACTGCAGTTATGATTATGTTGAGCAGTGCTTTCTGAATTTTTCATGATGGCACTACTACTGTGGAGGCCTTAGTACTTCCTGGTCCATTTCAAACTTATGAAATCTCTTTGATGTCTTTTGCTTTATCTTGAAAGGATGTTTTTGTCAAATATTAAAAACAGTGTTTTTCTAGTTAGTGTGGTGGTGGTTTGACCTGGTTGTGGTTAGGCTGTATGTGCACTTTTGTAGTGAGCCTTTCCCCCAACTGGCATTATAGAACACCGTCTCAAAGTTAGCAAAAAAGCTTCATTTCCTAAATCTCCTGTTAGAACTAATTTTCAGTTAAGATGAATCATGATTATCCTCTGATTTCTCATACTCCCAACATACAGTGCTAAGTAATCTTGTGTGTATACGTACCATAGTTTGTGACTTATAGTATTAAACTATAAAATTCTACCCTGTAGATCAGTGTGTACTGATAAAATGCTTACTTGCTAGCATGAAACTATGTGATTGGAACCATTATAGCAAAAAATAGGTGCGCTAAGAGGAGTCATGGCACTCCTGACATTACTAACACAAGCACCTGGCTACCAATTCAGAAAAGATCTTCATTTCTGCGTCTGTGAAAGAGGATCAGATAAAACAATACAGTTCCACTTCTTGCTTCTGAATTTGAAACAATATGTATAAGGATATTGCCCCTGAAAGTATCTCATTGTGTCTGGTCAGCTGGCTAGGGCCTTCTCTGGCTTGTTGGAAAAATATTTATTTTCCTTGTCCTAACTCCCAGGTGCTACTGCTGAGCAAATGGGAACATCACTGCCAGAAGTATTTGAAAAGAACAAAAAAAATTGATTTGGACAATCTATGTGCTCCTGTCATTGACAGAGACACAAGTGCGACCAGGGGTATGACTAGGGTCAGAGCAAGGTTAAAAGAAAAGCACCCAGGAATTCTCTCTTGTCATCATCTTTTCAATCTAACTACTCTTGGTTAGCTGCAGGCAATATATAAGTTTTCATCAAATACCAAGAGATGTTTCATAGTATTTACAAGTTGCACTTAAAATTTTCCCAAGAGGTGGCTACCTTTGCAATAGCAAAACACTTAAAATGTGAAGTTCAGGTGGTTAGCACATCTATGACATATGAGGATTTCCTGACAACATGGAAATTATAAGCTTATTCATTACCAACAATTGCGTGAGTTGTATGTGAAACCAGGTAAAAATACTCCTCCTCCTAAGATAACTATTTTAAGGCTGATATTGATTCTGTTATTTTTAAAAGAAATAATTTATTCTTACCAAACAAATATTATCAAGAGATCAATTACTATCACAAAAGAAAGGCTATCTAGGTTTTTTTTTAAAAGATTGCAGCAAACAATGCAGAAAACCATTAAAATAAAGAAGTATGTGGTGCAAAAATGAAAGTCACTGAATAAATTGTGTCCATTCTGTGGCAGAACGCTAAACTATAAACAAATCAATTTAAACATTTGTTAAGGGATATAAGTAGATTCAGAGCAGCAATATTGTCTATGGGATTCAAGGACCAATACTGCTACACAAGACTTTAAATAATTTTCCTTAATATGAGAAATAGAATTCTTCCTAAAATTTCCTTTAAACTTGATCTCTTGTACACATAAGTTCAAGATTTCAAAGTTTTTTTTTATCAATATTTAGCTATAAACTCAGCTGTGAGGATATGCATGAGCTAGGAGAATATCCCTGAAGAACTAAATATTAAAAAAATTAGTCCTGGAGTAGGATCCAGAGGGGAAAAAATTAAATAAGTGCTAAAGAGACAAGTGTACATGCATTAAGAAAGATGTTATGTAACACCTGAGAAATTTTTAAAACCTGCTGATAGCCTTAATTTTTCAACCTTTGGCAAAATATATTATAAAAACAAATTCTTGTCTCTGTGCTTAATATAATCAAGGCATAAAAAATAAGGAAAAGTTAAGCAATGACAATATGTCAGGCATTAATGAAAACAGTTCAAAACAGTAAGTTTAAAGACATCTAATTCAACGAGCAATGCTATTCAAGTTCTCCAATGCAGATTTTGAAGAGTGCAGATTTCTTTTTGTGTTTTCACGTTTATGGTACACACTTCCTGTCTGCAGTTTTTAGAAGGTTACTGTGAGTCCTCTAAAGGTTTCTTTATCATTTACTATTATAAATAATTATGTTCCTAAGTGGCAGTTCAAAGCTCAGTACAGCACTCGTACAACACCACAGAAAGATCAGGTGACCTTTCTCCAATTCTCCTCTCTCCGGTGCTGAGGACAGACAAAGTGATATGTCTGTCATACGCCATTACCATTAGAACAGAATCTTGTTCTTTTATTACAACTGAACTCCGCCAGATTTCTCAGCAGGAATGCTAAGTGAAATCAATGTCTTGGATTTCCAGGCTGAGCTTGGAGGTCACAGCCACTCTATCATTTCTCAGCATTATCCTTTCTAGTGCACACACAACCCCCTCAAGCCTCCAACTGGCACACAGCAGATTGAAAACAGCATGCATCAGAGGACTCATGCTGTACAATTTTACAGTCTTTTGGAGCCACTTCCCTTTGATTCCCCCCTTCCATTTTTTGCAAATTGCAAATAAGTTTTGTTTGTGTCCTTCTCTGGAGTTGTGAGTCAAAGGCAAATCTAGGAAGAAGGGCAGGCAAGAAAACCCAGAGAAAACGGTTGATTTTTGACAGCTGTCAATAAGATCATTTTCCTTACATCATCACCTAGATGTGGCTTACGATTCTATTCTTCTATTGAAAGTACAATAAAGGTACTTTCAACATAAATTATCAGTTTGGCTTATGCCAGGTAGGTAGGCAGATAACACAAAGCTAAATAAAATAATTCTATTGTATAGTAAGACAGACATGAAAATCCATCAATAAAACACACAGAAAATGTCCCCAGGACACTAAGAATTGATTGTTTCAAAAAATATATATAATAATAAACAATAACAATTATATATAACTAAAATGGCTTTGTGAAGGCAAAATGTTTATTATACCACGTATAAATGTCAATTCCAGCCTCTAAGAAACTAAATTCATGTATTGAAATGGGACCTCTTTATTTATTGTTGCTTGTATCTTTTTAGCTATGTTCTTCATTAAAATGACAACAGTAATATTTATTGGTCTGGCTATTTTTAACCCACTAAACTTTACTGCTGAGCTAAAATACCAAGCACATTTAAGACACCTTTTCTGACAATAAGAATGGTGGCAGACAGTATGCTAGAAGACAACGAGCAAAGAAAGGACGTATTTTTATTAAATCGTGGCTGTTTCTTAAAAAGGGGCACTTTATTCTGGGTTAAACTTTTTATGTATTTTATAATAACTGTAGGTGGGAAAAAATACAACATCTTAAACTTTATATGATAGAAAATTCATGAAGGCTAATTTTCCAAAAGTGAAATTTAGCGATAAACTATAAATACATTTTTAAAATTAAGTATAATCATAGCTTATAGAAACACAATCCACTTTTTTACTAGTACTAAATAAATGGAGGTGTTTAAAACCATAGAATATGGGAGAATTCTAACATTACTGAAATAATCAATCTCTGCATCCAGTCCGTGGAGTTCTATGAATGTCTGGAACCATATAGCTCATAAAGCAGTGTCCTAATCTTGGCCAACTTTCAGTCACTTTTACATTTGCCATGCTTACCTAAGAAAGTATTGTAGCAAGTGCTCAATAAACATTTGAATGTATGAATGAATGCATGAACAAATAAACAGATGCATAAATGGATGAGGCTGACATCAAAAGCTTCATGATTATTTGAGTTAAGTCATTTGGGGAGAAGATATTAACGATAAAAAGTAATTCTAGGAACCAGGAAAAACCCATTAGTCCTTTACAAGTGAACTATATACTATAAAATCATAAGATGAAACGTCCTAATGTAAAGCGTCATTATAAAACATGATGTGAAATCACATTAATAAGTCATGGGAAAAAACCCAGAATGATACCTCACAGAGTTACTTGTGTGTGGCAATGACTATGCTGCTACAGCTATTTATTCTTCTCAGTGTTAGCCTGTACATGTAATACATTGAAACTGCTGGTCCATGGAGACACCAAAACATCACTGCTTTAAAATTAAATTATATTTAATAAATGTTATAATTATTACCAAGTTTTAAAAACATATGTTCTGCTGTGATCATGAAGAAAAGCAGACCAGGCCTTAGGTATACATCAAGCACAGAACATGCAAGGTCCATTACACAGCAGAAAGAGCTCTTAAAAGTGGCTTATGCATGTTTCCTAATATCACAGTAGTAAGTACAATGTTTTGCACTATACATTTGCACATGTTGCTGGTGAGGTCTAAGGTCCTTGTCCAGGTTCAGTTACAATTCCAGACGTATTTATATCTTACTATATAAAAACTGACTTGGAGGTTTTGGGGAGATAGAGGCTGGAGGACACTTTCCCAATCCATCTCTTCTCTTTCCCAATTTCTACTCTGGATTAATACACTGACTGTGAAAAGCACCTGCCAGGGCACTAAGGAAGGAGTAAAAAAATTCTTGGATTGTTTTTATCTTTTGCAATACTTTCTAATTTTTTCCTCTGTGTATTTTTTCAACCGTTGTGACTACTCTTAGCCTATTATTCTTTAGATATTTCAACATGAATTCATGAAACGAAGAGCAGAAGCAATTTTCTAGGTAATTCAGCAAAAGACAAAACAGTATTATTTTGGGGGTAAATTAACTGTTATCAGTTTTCTACTTAATATTTTCTAATTGTTAGAAAATGTGTGATTATTTCCCTGATTAATGTCAGGAAAAATTATTTTATGGTTACTCTTTTTACTTTTTCCACAGAAAGTTTAATATATTCATATACTATCATCTAGGTAAGATCTTAAAAATCACAAAGAAATTCAAATTAATTTTTCTGCTTCTCTCTTCTTCTGAGCCAAGAAACAAATTACCTGAAACTCTCCTGATCCTTTTCTACATTCTCTCAGGAAATGTTTCTTTAGCTCTAAAAACAAAACTATTTCTAAACAGTCTTACTTTTAATACTAGTATTATCTTCCTATCTGTACACGATCATCTCATTGGCTGAATAATACATCGAAAATTATGTCTATACTATACCTCGTAATAATAGTTATTGATATTTATATAAAACATTTTCTGTATGCACTAATCATACTCATATATTAAGGTGTATTTCAGTTGCCCCTTCGGGAAACTCTTCCCAGATCTCTCACTGAAGGTAATAATCTCTTTGTCCTAATAACTTCCAATGCACTTTATCTGCAACTCCTTCTAAGACTTTGTATCGTAGAGGATGGGTATCTGTTTTATAAGACTGTAAAATTCTTGATGACAGCACACCTATCTTACAAATATTTGTGTCACTCACATTTCCTACTATAAATGCATGTTTGTTGAATAAACGAGTGACTAAATGTAGGTATGCAAATTTATAGGGACACCTTCCTTACTGATCCTACTAGACTATTATTTCCTTGGAGATCTAGAGTTTAGCCCAGTTGCTGGCACATAATAGATATTCAATAAATATCACTGAATGAAAAGTACACTCTAAATGTCAAAACATGTAGTTTCTTCAAAAGGGTACCTTGCTTTTGGGTGGTGGGCTGTTTGTGCTCTTGTCTGTGTGAATGCTGGTAGGAGATACAGCAGCACCAAGGTTGCCTTGGGGTATGCCTGGGAGCTTTCCTCCTGGAGATACCTGCATTGCAGCTAGCTGGGCAGCATATAACTGCTACAGAAGAGAGAGAGAGAGAGAGAGAGAGAGAGAGAGAGAGAGAGAGAGGGAGAGAGAAAAAATAAGGACTGAGTAATAAAATAAATGCACCTCTCAGAAAATACCTATAATAAGATGTGCTATTTTTCCAATTGGGTCTTTTTGTTTGTGCCCTGGAATATTTAAAGAAAGACACTGTCACCTCAACTGTCATGACTTACTTCTCAGGGGAGAAATGACAGATATAACACATAAGGAATTTTAGTTTCAGTATATACAGGGACTGAAAACAAGTAACAGTCATCTGTATTTACTCTTTGCCAACATCAGTGGAGGAAAAGTATATCATACTATATGGTTAATACCTTTATTTTAACCATTTAAAAATTTACACGGTGTGTTACAAAAGAATGAAGCTTCATACACCAAGTAATTTTCTTACTATCCATATGGGTTCAAGCCCTGTATGTTTCCTTTCTTTGACTTGCTGAAAAGGGCACCTGTAACATTTTTTTCTGATTATTAGCTGTGTAGAAATACAAAAAAGCCACTGGGAGGGAATGGAAGGGGACTATTTGAAGAACATTATCGGGTCAGTCTACCTCAGTTGATAAAAGTTAACTGGATGCTTGCCAGAATGCCACTTTACTTCATGATATATAAACACAGACAAACTTGAGATAATCTTGAGGATTAGGGTTTTAAGGAATACTATCTAAAGCACACACTCTTCGACTAAACCATCACATAGTAATTCTTATTAAATAACCAATAAAATTTCTTCAACAAATCAATTTAATAATAAGGGAAAATTTTACTTGATGATGATGGCCGTATCATGTAGTATCTTAAAACATGGAGGTTGCTTTAGATTCAAATAGTCATATCAAATGTTTAGATTAATACTCTTTCATCTCCATTTAGCATTTTGTGAAAATCTGATTGAAGAAGCAATTATTTATATATACATATACAAATATTAATAAATAAATGTATAGATATACACGCATATATATACATATATATGTGTGTATATATATTTAAAATACAACCCAATTTCTTATTTCTCTTTTGTCTTAAGATTTCATGGATAGCATTTACTATGCAAGCTAGAACTTCCATAATAAAAAGACTGATGTTAAAGAAAAAAGCTCTCAAGGAAAAGTGCTGTGAAATAGTTCTCTGGATTATCTTGGTTTTTCTCTGAAAGGGAAATTTCAGAGAAAATTTCTGCTCAGGATAAGCCAGAGACTCTGATAAGTTGGGTCTCTCTATAAATGAAATAATGAAGACTGGCATTTATATACATGAAAATACATTTACATTTTTCAGAGTTTCTAGATGCTTTGTTCTAAATGAAAACAGGACTTTAAAATTATTTTAAAAATTATAGCTTATTGTTTTATGTCAACTAATGCAAGATACATTCCAGACAAAAGAAACACCAGAGAAGTATATTTATACTATCAGTAATGACTGTCCCACCCCCAAAATTATTTTGGCATGCATTAGAATTATGTTATTTCTTACCCCAATCAGAAAGAATAAGATTTAATTCATAAGTCTTTAACAGATTACATAAAAAGTAAAAGGATATGATGTCAAATATGATGAGTGGGAGTGTACCATTTTCAAAGTATCAGAAATTATGCATTTCCCACACTTGGGTTAAAAACCTGTGTCTTAAATTCTGCAATTCACAAAGTAACTTCTTCCATCATCATCCTGAACTGTTTATGAAGCCATTAAGAAAATAACCAATAACCCAGGATATCACTTCGCAAATTAAAACTTTTTCCAGTGTACTGAATTTTAAAATATATGTATTTTAAAATACTGGCTGGATAACTATTTTACATATTGTAAATTTCACACTATACTGTATATTATATCCTTGTCTTTAAAAATGATTCCAGTGCCTATTATTCCTAGAAGGTAACAACACATATTTCTGGTTTAGTATACACAAAATATAAAATTGTTCCATAATTACTAAAGATGACATGGGAAATTTTAACCTCTGTAGCTAAAAGGAAAAATGTGATCAAAATAGTTATTCAAAATTTGAATTTGATTATTAAAAAATTATTTCAAAATATTGAAAAAATATTGACTATTTGTATTAATTAGATAATTAAATAGATGGACCAGTCACTCATAAAAGGTAATTAAATGTTTAAACATAAATCACTATAGATTCACAACTTCCAAAGAAGTATTAGAACTACTATTAGAAATAGAAGTATAAACATGTTCCCAAAGACTTTAATGAATTTAAAGGTAGGAAATGGTATATACTTGGAATTAAAAAAAATCATACATGTTCTTCCTTCATTCAAATATGAAATTAAGGTTTACCTCAGTTAAATTATCCTAAAAAATTCCTTTGAGTAGAAAAGAAGATAAATTTGGAAAATACATGGGCCCATTTAAATACATATTTTTACTAGAACAGTATACTAATAACTGGTATTTTTACAAAACACAGAGAGTTAAAGTAATTAATGATGAAAAAGTCATAATCTTATTCCTCATTCAGTATGGCTAACATTAAGTAGCACTTCAATCCCCCCAATCTCGCATATCCCTTTCCTCATATTTGGCTTTCTCTATGCAAAGAGTTGATATATAGACCTACTTTTCCCCAACTGTGTTTAACTTTCCACTATTTCCAGATCATTACATTTCCCACCACACATATCTGATCTTCCTAGTTTGCCAAGGTTTGGAAGTAGGAAAGATCTATTTTCAATACATTTTAATTTGTGTCAAATATATGTGTTCCTTAAATTTACATTATATTACAGAAGCATAAAAAGGCCTCAAGTCTCAGAGAATCTAACATACTTTGGGTCTGCACAAGTAAAATAAAGCAGAAATTTTAATACTGCTGGGACCTAATCTGGCCATTCACAAGTTAAAACAAATTTTCAGTAGATTTAAAGAAGCTGACAGTGGTTTTCATACCTGGTTATATATCAAGGGTAGGCACCTTAAAAACTAAATGCTGCTGAGACTTATTTTAATTCAACCTTTCAAAAAATTAAATCCATTTGTCTATCCATTAAGATGTGCGTTGACTGATATTAAAACAAGAAAGTCTAGAGATGATTAGTATTTTATTTCATTTATTAAATGTTCTTAAACCAGAATCAAGAATCATGTAGGTATCTGTACTGAGGGAGGTCTATAATCTCAGAATCACTGGCTGACCTTGGTGAGCGGGAAGTGGCATGAAATTTGTGGGGACTGGAAAGCCACCTGAAGTAACAAGCATCCTGTGAACTATAGAACTCATTTACATATTATGTACATATATAATTATAGTCACTTGCAATTATATATAAATAAAAATGTTTAAACAAAAACCTGGTTCACATTTTACTTTAAAGGATAGTAGAGAGGGGCTTCCCTGGTGACGCAGTGGTTGAGAGTCCATCTGCCGATGCAGGGGACATGGGTTCGTGCCCCGGTCCCGGAAGATCCCACATGCCGCGGAGCGGCTGGGCCCGTGAGCCATGGCCGCTAAGCCTGCATGTCCGGAGCCTGTGCTCCGCAACGGGAGAGGCCACAGCAGTGAGAGGCCCGTGTACCGCAAAAAAAAAAAAGGATAGTAGAGAAAACCCAGAGTTAAATATAAGGTGTATTATGATAAATGTACTTTTATGAAAAACAGTCAAGTTGTTCTTAATATCAGAAAGAAGTTGAGAGATCCTAAACGTAAAAAGCTGAAGATTAAGGAGAACACTCAGGGCATGATGTTAACCAGACTAACAGAATAACAGTTTTTTACCTTGAAGAATAATCTGACCCTTATCTTGAAACGGATATGTTAGGGGTTTGGTTTGATCTCCAAAACTCCCCAACCCCACAGAGCATTAGGTTTTCTGTTCTTTATATTACTTAAAATATTGCATTCTCATTCCCTTTCCCTTCCTCCATCCCTACACCTACTTTAGACAATTTTTTTTCTTTTTTCTTTTTTTTTTTGTGGTATGCGGGCCTCTCACTGTTGTGGCCTCTCCCGCTGCGGAGCACAGGCTCCGGACGCGCAGGCTCAGCGGCCATGGCCCACGGGCCCAGCCGCTCCGCGGCACGTGGGATCCTCCCAGACCGGGGCACGAACCCGTGTCCCCTGCATCGGCAGGCGGACTCTCAACCACTGCGCCACCAGGGAAGCCTGATTTTTTTCTTTTTTAATGGAGACAATCACATACAATTAGGTTGGAATCTATTCATTGGTTACTTAGGGTCTTGGTGCTAATGTGCTCATAAGTATGTTTCTATCCATCTATACATATAAGTAACTCTCACTTTTGTCTCAAACTGTTCCATAAAACTACATCTTTGTCTCTTCAGCATTTTAAGCTCCTTCAAGGACCATTTCTACTTTTAGAGGGACAGTTAAAAGGAAGGCAAACCACAATTCTAACCCCAGCTCTGAGCTAGTGACCTTGGGTGACCAATCTGAAACACAATTCCTTAATCTGTAAATTCAGGGATAAATAAAACTGACCTTGCATGGTTGCTGTGAGAAATACATCACATACTGTGCATAAAACACTCACTTCATCAATAAGTAACAGTTATAATTATTAATGGATTAATTATACCAAGTAAGAACTAGGTAATATTTATGTGCTAACCTCCTACTACCGACTCTGGACTGTGCTAGGTACAGTGGGGGACACAGAAAATGCATAAACATAGTTTCTTCCCTAAGTCAACACTGGTACACATAAAATATTGAGAATATAAGTGTACTATATGTAACTATATGCCACTGTTAAAGGCATGACAAAAAAGGACATGAACCAGTGCATTCTGATATGCTTTCATTATAGAGGTGTAGCTAAGCTGAGCATAATAAAAGAGGTGGCATTCTAGGGAGGGAGCACAAGCTAAAGCCAGGCACAGGAGCAGGAACGACCTGGCTGTTGCAAAGGGAATAGAGAGGATGGTGTGGAACAGTAGGTGAGAGAGTAGGTGGTAGACAGGACAGTGACCTAATTGAGCCCAAACCTTGGGAAGAACAAAACAGTACTGGGTGCAGGCTATGTTCAACTTACAGAAAATCATGAAATATAAGCAAAAGAGTTTAAATTTAATATGTAGGCAAGAAAAAGCCACTGAATGTTTGAGAGCAATATATATGTCTTAAGCTAAAACATATATATTGTCTTAGTTAAGATAAAGAAAGAGTAATATCATTTATGAGGTTATCAAAATTTAGCAGCAGTAATTTGAATGATAGTTTGAGTTGAAGTAACAGTTGTGAAAATGAAAAACAAAGATTCCATGATCTGAGTGAAGAGTGCTAACACACTGCACAACCGCTTAATACTGCTTTTGCTAAATTAATTGTTTAAAATTATTTTATAAGTAGGATCATTTTCTCCAAATGAAATTTCATGTCAAACACTGATACATAGAGAGAAAAAAGAGGTGTACTGTAACTATAAATGAATTTTACATATTTTAACATTTAATTAAATGAGACCAATGAGGTTGTTTTAACTATCCCAAGAATTTAAAGAGGTACAGGGCTGAAAGTTGAAGCCCTTTATCACACGTGGTGATCAAGAAAGCTCTCAGAAATAAGTAGTAGTCACTTCTAAACTCTCACCTAAGCAAACACATATAGACCTAAATCTTCAAAAAGAACGTTATAGAGCTAAAAACTCCCTTGTTAATAGCATCTTGAAGTTCAAATATATATACAGAAATGGGAGGTGATTTTTTTTTAAGTGTAGTAACTGAAATCTGGCAATAAAAGTTAATATGTCTACAATGTGTTAATTGTTTTGATTAGAGATTTTAAAATGTGTGTGTTGTGGCTTATTACGATTTTAAAAGTTGATAAATGTGTACCTCTAAAGTTTAAATCTAACCTGAGAGATTTATGTTAGATACGATGTATATGAAAAGCATGTTTGTTTTTTTAAGGGCAGGGACAAGGAATAACATTTGTGAGGAAAAAATTCAGAAAGCAATTTCAAGGCTCCATAAGTGTTATCTTTATGGCTTAATTTCAGCTTCCTAATGTAACTTAAATGTGGAGTTTAAAGAGAAACTAACGTACTGAAGAAAATCTTTCAAAACATATCAGCATGTTTCAATGTGAATAAATTTGCTTTGCACATTATTTTTCATAATGTTTCTTCACAGAAAATTATCAGAGCAACTTGAGTTAAAACATGGACTTCTTGCTCTAATACTGTCAGCTCTTCTTTTTGAGGTTATTCGAGCATATTGCATGAAAAACACAATAGGCCTTAAATTTGTTGGATTCCAGGGCAAAAGTGCAAATAGAAACTCATATGCCAAATATATATAAATTTACAATTTACAAATCTAGCTAATGATGTGTTTAGCAAAATATGGTTCATTTTCCCATCTGGACAAACACACCTTCAAAATAGCTGGGTGCAAATGAATACCAAAATAACATACCACTTCACAATCCGTTAGGACAGCTATTATCAAAAAACCTGAACATAACAAATATTAGTGAGGATGTAGAGAAACTGGAACCTTTGAGATTTTCTGCTGGGAGTATAACATGGTGTAACTACTTTTGGAAAACACTATGGCCATTCGTCAAAAAATGAAACAGAATTACCAAATGATCCAACAATCCCTCTTCTGGGTATATATTCCAAATAATTGAAAGCAGGGCCTGGAACAGATATTTGTACACCCATGTTCACAGCGGCATTAGTCACAATAGCCAAAAGGTGGAAGAGATCCAAGTGTCCATCAAGGGGGGAATGGACAAGCAAAGTGTGTCATATACATACAATGGAATATTATTCAGCCTTAAAAAGTAAGGGAATTCTGACAAATGCTAATACATGGATGAACCTTGAAGACACTATGCTAAGTGAAATAAGCCAATGATAAAAGACCGAATATTGTATGATCCCTCTTATATGATGCATCTAGAGTAGTCTTTTTTTTTTTTTTTTTTTTTTGCGGTACGCGGGCCTCTCACTGTTGTGGCCTCCCCCGTTGCGGAGCACAGGCTCCGGACGCGCAGGCTCAGCGGCCATGGCTCACGGGCCCAGCCGCTCCGCGGCATGTGGGATCTTCCCAGACCGGGGCACGAACCCGTGTCCCTTGCATCGGCAGGCGGACTCTCAACCACTGCGCCACCAGGGAAGCCCCCTAGAGTAGTCGTTTTTATAGAGACATAAAGAGCGGTGGTTCCCAGGAGCTGGGGGTCGGGTGGGGAGACGGGAAGGGATGTAACTGCTTAATAGGTACAGAATTTCAATTTGGGGAGATGAAAAAGTTCTGGAGGTGGATGCTGATGATGTTTGCACAACAATGTGAATGTACTCAATGCCAATGAACTGTACATTTAAAAATGGTTAAGATGGCAAATTCTATGTTATGCGTATTTTCGCCTACACACACAAAAATGACGTGGAGGGCAGATGTGAATCTCGATTCCTGCTCTCCTTGGTGTTTTAAGACTAGAGCCACAGCCTGTGCTCCTGTTCTTACCCCCAGCTCCATTCAAGAGAAGATGAATGGTTTTGCCCTAGATGGGATACCTTTCTTGGCTGTGACTATCTTCTAAAGCGTTGCTAAGGTGGGGCCCAGCTGCAGCCCTGCTAGATAGGCGTCTTCAAGGAAGTTGTAAGAGAAAGTTAGAATGGAGAGATAGTCCAGGTAAGTGAACATAACATGCAAAGTCATAAAGTTAACTTTTAAATCCACCAACAAAATATATTTAAGTATTTAAGGTTTTCCTATACACCATAGAGGGAACTTTTAAGAGAAACTTTCCTCTTCCCTTTTTAAAATAAAAGTACACACTCCTTCTACTTCCCCTGGGTTAGATGTGAGGCTATCTTCTTTTGCAGTCAACACTACTGGGGCAGGGCTGGAGGAGACTGAAGAGAAAGAGATCTGGCTTCTTCCGTTTAGCATGTTTTTGAGGTTCCTCCATGTTGTAGCACGTATAAGTAGTCTGTTCCATTATATTGCTGAATGGTACTCATTTGTATTGATATACCATATTTGTTTATCCATTTATCCAGTTGATGGACATTTTGTTTGTTTCCAATTTTAGGCTATTATGAATAGTCCTGCTATGAATGTTCCAGTACAAGTCTTTGTGTGTTTTCATTTCTCTTGGCTACCCAATTCCTAGGATTGGATTTTGCTAGGTCTTATGGTAAGTTAATGTTTACTTTTTCAAGGTACTGCCAAACTTTCTAAAGAACCTTTCTGCATTCCCACTAGCAGTGTATTATCATCAATACTTGGTATTGTCTGTCTTTCGATCATAACTATTCTAGTAGAAGTGAAGTGGTATCTCATTGTGGTTTTAATTTGCATTTCCCTAATGACTGATGACATTGAGCATCTTTTCATGTGCTTACTAGCCATTTCTATGTCTTCTTTGGTAAAATGTCTATTCCAATCTTTTGCTCTTCTAAGAAATCGGGTTATTTTGTTGTTGAGTTGTAAGAGTTCTGGACATCTGAATTCAATTTTAAAGAGTAAAACCTATCAGAGAGACTGTGAGGGTCCAGTTTAATAGCAGTGTATAGCTATTATCAAAAGGTCCATAATGATAAACAATATAATGACAATAATAAGTACCAGAAATAAACATATTTTCCTCTTATATAATTTTTATATACTTACACAATAATTTAAAAATTTTTTAACTTTCAAAAATCCTAGTAGAGAAGTACAATACCGATTGTAAAGGACCCTGCACTCTTTGTACCCATCAAGGAACACTAGCATATCAAAGTGAGCTCTGAAAGCTGATGACTTTTTTTAACCACTAAGGGGACTGCTGGAAGAAACGGAGACTAGACGGAGTTGACAGACAGCTCTAAAGACTGAGACTCTTCGTGAAGTCTGTGTTGAGGGTGAAAGGCTTGGGGAAGAAGGGAGTAGATGGTTAGAGCTCTCTTCTACACTCCTTGGTGGTATGTAAGTGGGGTGGGGGCTGGAGGGAGTGAAGCATTTCTCCTGTTGCTTCCCCAGATCTCCCGGAGACCATGGGAGAAAGTGATTGGGAGAATCACAGGTGCCGGAGGAATTTGGGAGGCATTTGCAGTTCATCTCCCATCCGGCATTGCAACTGAAGAGTTATTCTCAAGGGAGCAAAGGGAATGATAGTCTGGGTATAGCAGGGACTGGAGTCACTTGGAGAAACAAGTTCAAGTAAGTACATGCAATGTGGAGGATCCAGGATCTTGTGTATTTGGACACAATTCCTAAGGAAACCTGAGGAAAAGAAAGAAACATATCAAACTGAAAGAGTAAGTAAATTCAGACCTAGTACAGATTTGTGGAAATGAAGGATAACTAATGGTATACCGATGGTGCATAATTTAAAAAAAGAACCATCCGGAGCTGTTGGAATGTAAGAGTTTCAATAGCAGGTTAAGCAAGGGAATGACTTGAGTGGATAAAGTCTCCGAAAGGCTGGATGGTCAGTGGACACACAGAGATGAGTTCAGGATTGCAGGAAGACAAGCCAAAAGGGGAAAACAACTGTCATCCACTTCAGAAAGGAATGTTTTGCCTTTAGAGAAAACTGGTGAGCCACTTGTAGGACCTGCCTGAGGAAATATGGGGCTGCCTGCTAGGGCCTCTAAGGCAGAAACTACTGCTATTATGACCCACATCTCCTTAAATACATCACTCCTGGGTGATATGTCTTGGCAAAGTTATAATACAAAAGTAAAATATTATGTCTGGCTGTAGTGTGGTTTTACTATTAAAAAGCTATAGTAAATACATGTACAAAAGTGATATTATCTATGTAAAGCTGCCATCACCAAATATTAATAATACATAGACAATCTTTATTATTTTATTGCAAATTCAGATCCACTCAGTGTGATACTTGGAATACGGAGCTATCAGAGAAGGATGTAGTGTTGAGAGGGTGTGAACACGGCATCCTGCTAAAAATTAAAGAATACATTTGAACTTATTTAAACCTGAAGACCTTTTTCACAGGTATGATGCTCTCATGCTGTTTCTGTCACACTGCAGATACTGAAGCATATAAATAAGAAACACTTCAAATGAAATAGATTTTAAAGGGCCTTCATTTTATTACACACCAATAAACCTTGAATAGCTAGAAAAACATTTTGACTTTTATAATTGAAGCAGTTCCTTAAAGGACCAGATATACTTGCGAGAGTCATGCAAGGAAACACCAACTGAGAGTTTCTCTCTCTCTCTTTCTCACTCCTTCCTCGTTTTTTCTACTCCACAAGCCACCTTCATATACTGCACAGTAATCCATTACAATATGTTCCAACATCTGCCTCCCCATATGATGTATGACCTATTCGATTGACCCTTTTTATGCCACTCCAGACTTGCTGTTCATTACTGTGGGAGGATGAATACTCTGCAGCTATTCCTGAGGTCACCAACCAGTAAGTACACCTCCATTTGGCAAGGTAAGGAGGACACTGGCTGGAAAGCTCTTCACATCTTTTCTAGATCAGTGACTCTACTCCTATCTTTAATTAGTTTAACTTATGGGAATAAAACACTGCTGAAATTCCTTTCAAAGTAACAATAAGCACAGAAATCCTTGTTCACTGGGGGAAAAAAATCTTTTGCTACCAAGAATTCATTATTAAATATAGAAAAGCTGAGTATTATCAGAAAGAATTTTAAAGCAAACACTTATCTTTGGCTAAGTTCATAAGTGTGAAATCATTGTTCGTGTTAACTCCATAGGTTGGGGGGGAGGGTGTATAACAGTAATCAAAACATTAAAAACACTGAGGATTTTAACTCAAAACAAAAAGTAAATGAGTGTTAGTTCACATTAAATCAGACTATATATGTTATTTTGTATATTATAAAAAACAGACTCACTCACTCACTTGCTGAATGCTTAAAAATACTTGGCGTATTTGGGAGAGGAAGTGCAATATCTATGATTTCCTCAGTGACTATGATGCACCACCCACTTTGCTATTAGTCTTTATGCTATTTCAGGGATCACCATAACAATTCTGTGTGTTCAGTGGGGAGGGTGAAAGCTCATAAATTGCCCAAGGTTAAGTAACTAGTAGTGTTAGGAGTCTGAGTATCCCTTAAAATTCTCTTTTTTATTACGTACCACATAAACTTACCATATGCGTAGCAATGTTACAGTGTGAAGGTGCTTTCCAAACTTCAACTTTCCATGATGAATTTATCTCCCTCTACCCCACTGGGATTCCCCTACCTGCTGGCCACTGGTAATAAGGTTTTTCCTAAGCTCTGAGTCAAAGATAGTTTCCAAGACCCGGGGTTAAAGGCTTCAAGAGTAAAAAACTTCTTTAATCTCTAGCGACAGAACTATACTTTCCCTGAAAAAAGCGCACAACCATTAAAGATTTTTTTTTTCTTTAGTTGTACTGCTAGTACTAATAGACAGCACATGTGATGGGTTAAATTTAAAAGGACTTCTTCCTATGGATTTCCCCCTTATGTTTTCCTTCATTTCTTTCATTGTAAACCATTACGATTAAGGAAATATTGCATATTAAGTAGTGTTGGTTATTTGAGTACATAACATTAAGATGAATTAATCTCAATTTCAAGAGAAATTGGATATAGGACGATAACGGCAGCAGCAAAAATAATCATAGTAGCTAGAGTTTACAGGAAGCTTACTGTGTGCCAGGCCCAGGCCATATCTCTCTGAACCTTCTCAACAACCTTAGGAAATACATTATTATTTTGTGGAGGAGGACACTAAAGCACAGAGAAAGAAAAAGTCATTTGTCCGAAGTCACACAGGTAAGCTGAGGTTAAAATCCAAGTCTTTTAATAGAGTTTATAACTCTTAACCTTTATGCCTTATGAAGCTCTTTTCCGGTCATTCTCATATAGTAGTAGGGTCTGGGGCTTTGGAGCAAAGAGATGAACAAGCCTGGGGAGGGCAGTTTTAATAGTACTTCTGACAGAGACTGGGCTCTTCTGATAGTAACTACATTACTGCAGATGTAGGGCAGGAAGGAATTGAGAAGTACCCGAGAACATTTTTCCTAGCATTTTCATCCTCCTCCTTCCACTTGGCCACTGCCAGTAAATATTGTCTCAGTTTGGTTTTCTTCTCAACTCATGGCTCTGGGAAAACATTTAAGAGAGAGCTATAATATGGTCAGACAGACCAGGAAAGGCTTCCCAATAAATATGATTAGTTAGAAATCAGAAGGATGAGATGACGTAACTACATACATGGAGCAGGACGGAGTATTGGCAGGCGAACCTTGTGGTAGAAGAGAACAAGACAAATACAGGGCCTTGGAAGAAGGTCAGTGAGGCTCCAGTGTACTGTGAGAGGTGTTTGGAAAGGTAGATGGGAAGCTAGAACAGTTCAAGAAGAGGAATGACGTAACAAGATTTGCATTTCCACAAGGTTAGTCTCGATATACAATAATATGAAGAACTGATTGGAAGGATTTGGTTCACCTATAACCCACTTTTACCTAGAATGATGTTGACCTAATCACTTTTTTTTACATGATTTAAAATTGATTCAAAATCAATTATAGAATAAATCTGGATATAAAATTTTCAACATTTTGAGTCTCATCCTTATTTAAATATTTGCTCTTTTCCATATAATTTACACTAAGAATTTAATTATATTTTAAAAACTGTATTTTGCTTCAATTCCTTGATTTTTCTAGACCATTTAAAAAAATATAAGAAAAACGTATTTAAAATTGGCTACTATTTGCACTACCCAAATCACATATTACTCTTAAATCAATTAAAATAACAAAAATACACCTGGCATTTAGAGTGTATTTCGAATTTCATTAGCTCCTCTGATCACAAAAGTCTTCCTTTTCAATTGTGCAGGACATATTTCTCATATATCATCAAAGTAGTTCACAGAAATAATCAGTTGTAACTCCTGTTTTCCTGACTTAAATTGATTGATTCATTCAATATTTATTTATTTGGGCACCTATTACGCCCCAAGCACTATTCTAGACACTTAGAGCACATCAATGAACAGAGATCTCTGCCTTAATGAAAAGAATTTTAATGTTTTTCCCCAAGAAAAATTATAAGACTTAAATCTTCTGTTATATCTGTCCAGTAGTTATCTAATATTTCTCCATATGACACTATATATTACTTATGGTTATTATAATTGGTAATTTATATATCCCTGATTCTTAACATTTTAAAATATTGTCTTTGAAAGAACTGAAGTCATTCTTAAAAGTAATGACTGAGAGATACATGCTACAACACTGATGAGCCTTGAAAACATTATACTAAGTGAAATCAGCCAGACACAAAAGGATGGATATTGTATGCTTCGCTTATATGAGGCACACAGAGTAGGCAAATTCATAGAGACAGAAAGTGGAATAGAAGTTACCAGGGGCTGAGGCAAGGCGGGGGGGAATGGGGAATGGGGAGTTATTATTTAATGGGTACAGAGTTTCCATGGGATGATTAAAAAGTTCTGGAAATAAATATTGTTGGTGGGTACACAACACTGTGAAGGAATTTAATGTTACTGAATTGTATACTTAAAAATGGTTAAAATGATTCATTTTACTGTTCTCTATATTTTACCACACAAAAAAGTATATGACTAAGTGGGCAATAGAAAAATTGCTATATGCCAGTACCACATTAAGCTCCATTTCTTTAAAACAATTTTTCTCCTAATTTGTTCACATGTGTTGGTTCATCTTGTAAATTAACTGAAGAGAAAAGATTTAAATGGGGGAAGGAATATTATTTTAAAGTAAAAGGAGATTGGAAATATTACGTTCTTCTAAAAAATACTTACTAAAAATCACCCTAGGCTTTGGCAAAGAAATATAAAGCAAGGAGAAAAAGCACCTGATTCTAAATCAACCAAATCCAGTAATGCCCCTTTCAAAGTAATGGCTGCTCTGAAACAGCAGCTACGAGATCGTGTCGACACTTCACTGACTTTGCAAAAAGCACAGTATTTGCCAGTCCTACTGTAAAAGATAGTTCTCTCTTCACTTTCCCCACCTATTCCAAAGCTAGCTTCTTTTTCATATCCAGATGACTGTTTATGAGCTCAGTCCTGTTTCAACTGTCACTCTTTACATCAAGGAAAGATAGATGGGACACACCAACCCCAACCTAAATGACCTTTGGATGTGACAAGAGTTTTAGGTCAGCCTTGCTAAATGGAGGCCTTGGTGTATCGAGACATGCCTTGGGGTGAAATTTACAGTGAATTTATTATCTCCCAATGCCCTTTGGACTGCTTCCCACCATCAAACACCATGGCAGCACTTGGAACAGGAAGAAATACATTAACTGGAATCTGATCGTTTTAAAAGGTTACAGCTGCCCAAATATAATTTAATTTCATACTTGCCCTTTGAGGGTTTGGTGTATATTTTCATTTTATGACTGCAAATGATAAAGCTCTTAAGATTCCAGGCAATAAAAAGAGGAAAAAAAAGTATTTTAAGGGTTAGAAGTCTATTCAGTTCATATTCAATGAATGAAGTGACAAATTAGCTCTTTTAAAAAAATCTAACATTTCTCTTTTTTATCTGGACCATCTTTTATTCTTCTTCTGATCCTACACTTGGATGTTTGGTTGAAATCAATATGTGAACACCAGCCTCAAATCTCAGCCAGCTTAAAAATTAAAAGGATGATTTAAAAAATGAAGATAAAGTCAATCTGATTTAAAGTGAAAATAGTTTAGTATAGGAAACATATATTTTTTATTAGTGTTTCCTCTCACATAATTGGGAAGATTTTCCCATTAAAGTATATCAACATCAAATTGACTTACCATTGATCCAGTACTTTTCTAGTATGTCACACTTTCCACAAACTTTAATGAAAGATTCACAAAACCCTCTATAAACGCCACATCACAGTCTTATCAATTTAATTAGTAAATATTATTACTATTATTTTATCAACTGAGAATAAGAGATATGGTGTTACTAATGCAATAGAATTAATCAGAAAAAAGTCAGACACAAAATTCAGATAAAATCACCTATAATTTATTATTTTAAGACATCAAAACAAAAAACAAAACAAAACCCAACTCTTACTCTTTCCCTTTAACTCAATACTTCACCAGAGACTTAACGGTTTTTTAAATATCAATCCAATAGAGTTTGAGGCAACACAGTATTTTGGATTCACTGTTTGTAATGAGAAAAGCCACACTGGTCAAAGGCAACTTAAAACTGTGTGTGTGCAAATGTGCATTCGTTCACCATTCTTTAGTTGAGTCAACAAATATCTCTTGAAAGATACTGAGCTAGTTCATGTGAAGCTTACACTTTTAAAAAGATTTTTCATATTATTTTAAGAGGGTACTCCTAATATATGAACAGCAAAGAAACACTCAGCATTTAAGTATTATAAAACTTAAACAGATAATTATAAATATTAACATTTTTATTAGCAAATTTTAATTTCATGTTGACATGTCACTGTTTCAAAAGTATTTTGCATAGCATTTAAGCTGCATAACAATCCAGTGGGGCAGGTATTAATATCCCCATTTACAGATTATGAAAATGTAGCCTAGCAAAGTTAAGGAACCTGCCCCGGGTAGCAAATCTAGTGGTTACTGAGACTGAAATGCTCTGTATGGTAATGGGAAACAGTACTTATTCTTTTACTCATTTGTTCAATTATCCCTCTTTCAGTCAACAAATATTAATGAAAGGCCCACCTAAAGTGAGAAAAATGAAAAGGCAAACATTATTCAGGAATCAATTAAAAGGCTCTTACTCTCCTTTCTCTAAAGAAGATATAGAAATGGCTAATAAAGCACATGAAAAGATGCTCAACATTACAACCCATTAGGGAAGTGCAAACCAAAATCACAATGCGATACCACCTCAAACCCATTAGGATGGCTATTATCAAAACAAACAAACAAAAAACACAGAAAATACCAAATGTTCATGAGGATGTGGAGAAATTGGGACCCTTGTGCATTGCTGGTAGAAATGTAAGACAGTGAAGTCTCTAGAAAACATTATGTCGGTCCCTCAAAAAATTAAACATAGAATTACAATATGATCCAGCAGTCCTGTTTCTGGGGATATACCCAAAATACTTGAAAGCAGGGACTAGAACAGCTACTTGTACATCCATGTTCACAGCAACATTATTCACAATAGACAAAAGCCCAAATATGTACCAACAGATGAACTGACAAACAATAGAATATTACTCAGCTTTAAAAAGGAAGGAAATTCTGATACATGCTACAACATGGATGAACCTTGAAGACACTGTGCTAAATGAATAATCCAGACACAAAAGGCCAAATACTGTAGGAGTCCACTTATAACGAGGTATCTTGAATAGATAATTCATAGAGACAAAAAGGAGAATAGTAGTTATATCAGGGGCTAGGGGTATGAGAAAATCAGAAGTTACTGTTTAATGGGTATGGACTTTCAGATTGAAATGATGAAGGAGTTCTGGAGATGAGTAGTGGTGATGGTAGTACAACACGTGAATGTACTTAATGCCATGGAACTGTACCCTTAAAAATGGTTAAAATGGCAAATTTTATGCCATGTATATTTTACTACAATAAAAATAAATATATGTAAGAGTAATAAAAACTTGCAAGTTTTGGGTCACAATCAAAAATTTGAAAATAAATTTAAAAGCAGAAAATAAATACTTAAGCCATTACTCCAACAAAGTAAGACGAGAAATTAATATAAAGAAAAAAACAAATGTTTTTTCTCTTGAGTATGAACTAAGAAATATTGGATTCAAGGACAGTAGACAGAGCAGAAAGCCATATTAAAATGGAGGGAGTGAAAGAACAGCTATTGAACCGTAAGAGAGCTGGCTTCTCTTGGCTTCAGCTGTCCTGCCAGCCAGGCTGAGACTTCCTGGGCAGGAGATAAGAGAATTCCTTTCCTAGGTGGTCAAAGAGACCAAGGGAATTTGGGGGGTAATAGAACTGTCTTGCGTCCTGATGGTGGTGGTGGTTAAAACTCAAAGAACTGTATAACCCAAATATAGTCAAATTTACTGCATGTTATTTTTATAAATTAAAAAGTAAAAAATACAATCACACATACGAAAAAAGTATCTTATTCAACAACTCTGACTTATAATTCTTAAACATTTTGACCTTCCTTCCCAAGAAAATATCAGGAATAGTGGGATTTGCTAACACTGTAAATTATAAAGATTTTAAAAAACACTGCAACATTTAGACTTGATCTTTTTTTTCTGGCTTTACTCTTTTTTTTTTTTAATTGGAGTATAATTGCTTTACAATGTTGTGCTAGTTTCTGCTGTACAATGAAATGAATCAGCTATATGTGTACATATTATCCCCTCCCTCTTGGACCTCCCTCCCACCACCCCATCCCAGCCATCTAGGTCATGACAGAGCACTGAGCTGTATCTCTAATATGTCCATATATGTATAAAGAATGGACACTAAATGGTGTAAGTGTGCAGGAGAGCAGGTAGCCAGGGGTCACCACCCATGATCTGAGATAACAAGACTATAAAATACTGATAGTAGACTATTAAACAAACAAGGTGAAAAGCAATTCTCTCCATTTCAGCTGATGCTAAGAAACCAATTGTGCAGTTCTTTCTCAGTATAAAAATAAAGAACTGTTTCCACCTCTTTGTTTTTCTTTTCCAAGAGAACTCACACTTTTTTCCTAATCTCTGGAGAGTGGGTGAAAATCAGACTGTTATTAGTGTTATGGTCTCAATGAAAGCCTCCATCATTGATGTGTTCATGGCATTATTGGCTTTATTAATAGAGAAGATGTATTATGGATGAAAATATCTCTAGGCTAGTATCTTCTAAGAGCATTTAGAATGTTATCAAATCTATTTGGACGGATAAAAAAAGGCCCAGATATATTTTCCTCTGATAGCCTCAATCCTTGCCATTTTGGTATTCCCAATTAAAACTCTTCACTCATCTGCTCATATCTGGATTGCTATTATAATTGTTTAACTAATAAGCAAATAGTTCTAAAGGAGATAGTACCTCCATTTTTCACTATTGTGGGAGCATAAAAAAGTAGCTAGAGTCCCAGATTTTGGAGAACAAGAGAGAGGAGGGAAAAACTGAAGAATAGAGAAAAGGGGAAGACTTGTAGAGAAGGATTAACAGAGGGGGCAACTAAAAATGTAGAGAGGAAAAGTTAAAGAAAGAGGGGAAAAAAGGAAGACACAAAAGTAAAAGAGAGAGAGAGAAAAAGATTTTCAATAGGAACAGAGGTAGATTTTTAGAAGTAGCTTCCTGTTTTTAAATATTTAGCATCCTTAAGGATTAAAAAGTTTATAGTGCCCAACCAGTTGGCTGTGTACTTCAAAATAACACAGCATTCTGATTACTGCTGTGAAGCTGTTTCATGTCAAATTGTTACTTATTTATTTATTTCCACATAGCCCTTCTTTTCCTGGGTGTAAGCATGTTGTTAGGTTGTCTATTGGGTAGTCTAGCCCTGGTCTGACCTGCTCATCTTCCTTCTCCTTCCATGGAGATGTAATAGGAATAATGAAACTTCCTATTTCTTGCCTAATTAGATCTTCAGTGCTAGCTTGACTATTTTCAGGTTTCTAAAGCATTTCCTTTGAATGCGTCAGGCCAATGGTTACTTCAGCACCCTTCTCTCATATTTTCTTTGACAGTACATGAATAAATGTATCAGGAATCAGAGAAGTCCACTTGTAAGGTGCAAAGACTCCTTCTGGGGATTTCTGAGGCTCGTGGTTACTTTCATAGTGCTTTGTTTCCTCCCTTCCTCCATGATATATAGGTAGAACAGCTATACTTATCTGTATTTTAAAAACAAGAAAACTTGAGAGCTGGCCAGATTAAATGACTTGAGACCAGACTCACATATCACTTCAGAAGCAAGTTGAGAGCAGGACCCTTATTTGTTAATCCCTTATTTGTTGAACAGTTTGGGAAGTTAGAGGGATCATGATATACCAACAGCTTTGCATGCCTTTATTATGCCCTAACCATCCAGCCCTGCTGTAAAACTCTCCCCATTACAATAAAACACTGTAATTTTCCAATAACATAGAGCTTTCTCTTCAAAGGGAAAAGTTTGTTCCATTCACAAATAATTGTCAATGTCATAAAAGCAAAGATGCTCTAGTAACTCCTATGGAATGGAAAGAAATAGGGAGATACATTCTCTTCGTTTTTAGGAAGAATTGAAACAGTTTTTTTGTGTAGTCTTACATGTAGAACAAAGGTTTTTATATTGAAAGCATATTTTACTTTCATAAAGACTTTCGGCTTGCATTAAACATGGGGGAATGGCTCTCAAAGAGTGCATTCAATCCCAAATTAAATTGAGATGGATTTCTCAATTTGCCATACACCTCTGTACTATAGAACATAATTGCTATTTCTTAGAAAAATACTTGCTAACTTGAAATATGGAAGAATTTTTTAGGCTCATTTCTGACAGTGGAGAAATCCCTGAATACAGGATATAACGACAAGGATGATAGCAGCTAATGATGGCTGAATGCTTACGCTATACTAAGCATATTGTACATACTATCTCATTTAATCCTCACAACAGCTTTATCATGTAGGAACAAAATTATCACATTTCACAAGGGAAGAAACTGAGACTAAGAGGTATTCAGGAGAGCTCAAGCTCATAACCCATCATACTATAAGTTCCATTTAAATATCATTTATTTGTAAGATTTACTTTAAAACAATTAAAAACAATTTTTTAATGTTTTTTACAAACTGACAAACATGCTTTAAAGAAAGAAAAGAAAAAGCATAAGTCATCAGGTCATCTAACGGATTACTGTACTACTGTACCAATAAATGATTAGATGGTTACAGTGCAAAGACTGAGCCTATGAAAACTATATATTTTATAGTTTCATACTGCATTTAATGCTAGCTTGTGTCTAAGGTGACACTAAAACATCCAAACTTAAAATTCCTCTGGAAAGAAACCAGATGCAAGATGAATCAAATCAAGAAGAGAATAAAAATGAAAAACTTTTAAGGGCCTTTGCTTTTTTTTTTTTATTATTGTTTAGTTAAATGTCATGGCTTATCTTCTATATGTTAACCAAATGTTTTAACTGTACTATTACTAACAATTTAAGATTCCTTGAAAACCGAAGAACTAAATTCAGGGGAAAGCTAGTCATATCTGTACGGAGCTGTATAGACTAGAGCACAGTATAGTAGAGCACAGTATAGTCAACTTTCAGATTGAAACGTATCTTAAAGCAACTATTATAGATGGAGGGACAGAATTTTCTGCAGTTCTGCCTCATTCCAAAAAGGAAGTAATTGTAATTTTAACTATCAAGATTACTTTTTTCATTTTACATTGAAGAAGTTCTAGAATGGCAAAAGCAAGAGAGAACACTGTTGCAATTTCCCTGTTGGAGGTATTAACTCTGCTGGCCCAATGCTCATTGTACCAAATCATTGGGGAGCATACTTTGAGTCTGTTCCTCCATTTCTTCCTGTCTCCTTCCTTTATCCAAGAAGCCGCTGGGTAAGAAAAGGGGGTATGGCATTAAGGGAAAGGTCAGGATTAAGAAAGATGGAATAATTAAGGATTCCTTTCCCTCCTCCCCTTTCTTTTCACGCCATAAGTTTGGCAGGACAATACTGAGAAACTTCCACAGGAAACAGCAAATCTGAAATATGCTGGGCTGGCTTAAGCTTTTTATCTGAAGGAAGCGAATAGGGCTCTATTTTCAAATCTTGCAAAGTCACCTGCCAACCAAATGTAGCTCAAAATTGTAACATGGTTTTTTCTCCTTGGTCTTTCTCTCAGAACATTTCATTCATCACTGCAAAATCTTATCTGCATGATTATATAATCAACTTTTGAATACTATCTTTCTTCTAAGAAGCAAATAAAATATCAACAAGATTTGTGATGTAAACAATCTCACTTTGAACCTTTTATGAACAAATAGATATGAAACAGCACACTTCTCTGTTGTTTTGTTTTCTGAATTCCTTGATCTTTCAATAGCTTTTCACAAAAGAATTAATTCACAGAGCACAATCAGTGAACTCAGCAAAATGAAAGCAATTCAGAAGGTTGCCATTGTTACTAATATGCAAATCCTATCTATTGTTTTATTCATCCTTAATTTAAGTCTAAATGCAAAAATAGCAATTTTTCTCCCCTCTTTTTACACAAAACAACTTAAAAGTAATATATATGAATATATGCATTTAAATATTTGTAAGGATACCATGGAAAAATAGGAAGAAGCTAGATTTAGCTTTCAGCTGCTAGGATTATAGGCACACTTCTGTTAATACTGATTTAGCCAGGTCACTACTTAAAGTCTAAATTGCCTCATCAGTAAAATTCAAGAGTTGGAATAGAAGAATGATTTTTAAATTTTATTTTAGCAGCAGAATCTTTTATTCAAACAATCTCAGCCAGTAGAACTCAATCTATAAAACAAATAAAAGTGAATGGTACTGTTTGGTGGCGATTGGAGCCACTCAGACTCCTGTGAACAGTTTGAAACAACTGCTTTTAAAGGTCTCTGAGGTCCTTTTTATTTCAAATAGACTTGTTAGGACAGGAGGTTGTATGAATTTCTTCAAATTCTATTCCACTTTCACACTCCATTCATTCTCTTAAATTTCAAGCTCCTTTATGGTCCATCAGGGATTCTTAACTAATTCATCTTTGCATTCCTTATGATGCTTAGCTTAGTCACTTACGAAGAATAAGTATTTGCTGAGTAAATAAAATTTCTGGGATACTATGGGGTTTATAAAATAATTCGCTTCCACATTAAAGTTTGAAAACATAGGAACTATTTCCTTAAAGGAAGTAATGAAAAGTTTATAAATTTTCTCAAATTTCTATGAGAAACAGTTTAGCTCTACAATAAAGGAGTAGGATAAGAGGTAAGATGTCTTGGTGTATATTCTACTAATATAGTTAGAAGAAGAGTATGTTTTGAAGGGTTATATCAGAAAATATTTTATATAAAATAATATTTTATATTATTTATTTTAAAATATGTTATTACGCTAAAAGCATCTACGTAAATAACTTATTTTAAACTTTATAAGCTATTCATTTAGAATAGTTGCCAGCAGCTCATAGAGACAATTAATTTGCATTACATTCAAGGAAAAACAGGACTTGACAGGAGGCATTATTTTCATTTTATAGATATAAATATTGAGATAAAGAGTGAGCAATAGCAAAATTTAGAACACTATGCTCCTAAATAACTACTTGGGCTTTTTTTTTTTTTGGATAATTAAACTCATTGCCTCCTATAGATTCTTGTGATGGGGCTTAAAATTATACCACACAGGGGAAAAAAATTGTTTCCTTATGAATAAGACAATGTGCCTCAATTTTACTAACTTGCTTTAGATGCTGAACTGCAAAATAAATCCACATAAGAAGAGTCTGCCAAGTCCTCACTTGCAAGATTGCCTTTAAGCTATAAAAAATTACCAGCTAATAACATTTATTAATCAACTAATAATACCAAGCATTTATTATTACCTAGGACATAGTATTTCATAAATTGTAATTAATACTTTTATTGCTCTAAGAACTTGATGTATATTATCTCATTTAATTCTCACAATAAGATATCATGTATATCCATAATTTACAGACAAGAAAACTATGGAATGGAGAGGTTAGGTAACTTGCCCCAAATCACAGAGCTAGTAAATAGCAGAACCATGAGTTAAGGCACAGATGGCTGCAGGTACCATCCTTTTAACCTCTCGCTAAATAACAGTGCCTCTTAAAATATTAATCTAAAGATAATGTCTTAATAATAAAATTTTTTGCTTTAGTCTATGTTATTTTCCCTCTAATTATCCCCTGCTGAGAGACTAAGTTTTCCTGTATATAATTAACTACGAAGACTTCCGCCCTAGGTTTAACAGTTATATGTAATATAATTTATATATTCCAGCTGCATGCTTTGAGATTTAGCCATACAAATAATGGATAATATTCGTGGATAATATTCAACAGTTTTCTGGTACCACAACCAGAGTTTGTTTCTCTTAAGGAGCATCTGTCTTCATTTGGGTTCTTTAGGCTCAAGATTCTTATTGGTTCTATTAGGGTGATAACCTTTACTTACGTAGAATTTTACTCCTAAGATTGCATTTGTCTTCGTAAGACATTCCTTGAATAAATTAAAGGATACTAGTAATATAAACTAAACTGGCAATTAGGTTGAATGACAAATTTCTAATATAAATACAATCTGTGAATCTGAAGAATATTAGTTTCTCTCCTTTCTTATATATAGCCAAGACCAGAGAACTGAGTAGTTCTGTTTTTCTTGATAAAATGAAAAACCTGTATACTTTTAAAATTACAGTAAACTGGTATTGTTCCTAGGATTGCATCTACTGTTGGCCTTGAGCCTAGCAATCCTTTTATGTATAGCAATTAGCCTAGAAACATTTTAGAGTAACCTAAGCATGTTTTGATTAAGAGAACACAGAATGCCATTGAGGAATGGGCATGAACTTGCGACCAGGAAACCTGGCACTGATAAATAGTTTATATTACTTTAGTGCAGGCAATGGGAGAACTTCAAATACAATTTTAAACTTTACCATTTGATTGGTAATTACAATAAAAATGGGTAGTGTGGAAAAGCACACGTGTACTGATGTCTCTGTTAGCACGTAATGAGACAACATGAAGCGGCTGGAAACAAGGAAATACAGAAATAGCATGAAAAAGACACTGCCGGTACTGTCTCCATTGCCCAAATGTCAAACAGCTCCCGGGAACCCTAGGGGTGGTAATAACTGTGGAAGTAGTTCCTACTAGGTTTTTCCTTAAAGGAGATTCTTGAACACTGCTGGGTTCTGACTCTAGCCCATATGGGCCTGGAAAAGTCAGAGAAAATGTTGGCTGCACTTTTTCAGGCCTATTTGCATATGTTCTTTAGTATGCAGAATGTCTCTGTATATAATTTAATTGTTGTTGAGGGTTTTTTTTTTTTGCCTCTATTAATACATATGCAAATGACTCACACTTGCAGCTGTGCTGTCTTAATCATATGTGTGCTTCTGTCTGTCTGCCCTGCAGGCTCAGGGTCGAAGAGAGAGGAAAAGAGGGAATTCATTCTTTTAACCTGCAAGAAAACTCACTCACGCAGACAGAAGTCTGAGAGCAAACAACACACCAGGGTTGCGACTGAAATGTTGAGCAGTTGATCATTTTTCACGCTGTATGGAAATAACTGTGACGTAAGAGTTAAACTGAATAGTAGAGTGTCTAGGTAGGTAAAGATGAATATTTTACAGGTATTCATCCTTGTAAGTATTCATCCTTCAATAAGAAGGTAAAAAGCCTCATATCTAGACCTCTCCACATGGTTATTTCCTCGTTATTGATTTTCTAGGGGTTTCTCTTGGCCAGACACATAAAGCCATGCTCACCTACAAGGCTCTGGGAAATATGAAACATTTATCTGTGTCCTGTCATAATTATTGACCTCCTTCAGAGAATGGCAGGAGGTTGATAAAAAGATGAACTTCATTTTTTCATCTACATCTACCTTGATGTTACTCTCTATCAGATAGAAACTGAAGCCATTTCCACTATGACTTCCATGTACCTTTGATAGCTAGGAAAAATGATTGATTTTAGTTGATATTTTGTATAATTCATTCTCTCCTGTGATCACATGTCATCTATCATATTCTCTATCCCAGAGGATTCATGTTATTGATATTACTGGTTGCTGGAACTGTAGCCCTATGTGATTTCATTTATGACAATTTGCAATTTTGAGTCTTTATTCCAAAAATATTATTATGCATTTTAAAAATAATCCTACTAAAATCAGTAAAAGGTGAATTAATTCAATAAAAATTCTTGAATGAAAGCTACTTGCTTAGTTGACTAAAATATGACCATCCAGAAAGAATTTCAATCTTTTTTTCCCCTGCTTATCACTATTAATCATTGGTTGGAGTTGACATTTTTGGCTTCCTATAGGTAGAACAGGTGGCAACCATCTTTGGCCAACACAAATACAGTATTTATAAAGTGAGAAATAAGTGGATAAATATTTCCTTTTAATTTCCAATCTTAGAAGCCTTGTTAAAAAACAGAAATAGGATACACTACAAATCTTACTATTAAAAAGTTCACGATGCCCATTAAGTAAAATGCAAATTAATGACAATGAATATGAGAAATAAATGTTAGATGGACTGCTGCCATCATTTGCTTTCATTAATTAGAAACAGACAATTTGCTTAGCTGATTTTATCTAGTCACAAATATCCAAAAGATTCAAAGTGTAAGTTATTTTGCTTAAATAATTAGACTCACTTCTTCATATTGAAATGAAGCTAGATTAGTTTTCTGTATAAGTTAATCTCCCTCCTTTAAAAAGAGACAATATTAGGAGAACAAATATCAAAAGGCATCCTTGGCTCTTGGAAGAAAAATAAGTAGTTTGAAGAGGAAGGGGAAAGAAAAAAAGAGAAGAGGAGGAAAAAAGAGAAGGGGGTAAACAGTATGTGAGACTGCTAAGTGGCTAGTTACTGTATTTTGATAATATACCGTTCCATTATTTAGAAATAATTTCCTTTAGTGTTGTATTGGCAAGGTGAGGCATACTGAGTCAAAAGTACCTCTATCAATTCATAGTCTCATCTACGCCTGTACATCCGTTAACGAACAACATAGGAATAAACTAATGTTGAAACGTCTGGTCTTTTTTATTTTGTTGCAAATTATAACTTTAAAGGAATTACACAAACTGTAATAAATGCTAAAACGCATTCTTTATGCAGCAGCCCAAGGTTACAAATAAGATAAAGGGAAGAAGGAGCAGAAGAGATAGAGCTACAGATTTCTCATATGCTAAGAATCTTTTAAAAAGGGTTAAAAATATAATGTTCCCTGGTATTTAAATTAATATAATTTATTGCAGAAATTAATCATACACTGCTTTGTTATTTTATTTAAAATGATTATGACCGTTAGCTCATGACAGTTTCTTCATTTTATTCCTAGGTACTGAGCACCAGCTACTTGCTAGGCATTCCCCGCCCCCAGCACGTGAGATACATTATGATACATTATTGGACAACAACAACAACAAAATGACACTCCCTGCTCTGGTGGAGTTTAGAGAATATTTGAAACAGGCAGACAATAAATAAGGAACATAATATGTAAGTTATACAGTATGTTTGAAGATGACTAGTGCTATAGAAAAAAAGCAGAAGAATAGGAAGTGTGGTACCTCTGGGAGGGTTATTTTATGATTTCAAGCGGTTAGTTAGACTAGGTCTAGGAGAGATGACATTAGAGCAGATTCTTGAATGAGGTGAATTAGCCTTCCAGGCAGAGGGACAGGTAATGCCAAACTCTAAGGTGGGAGCATACTTCGGCGAGTCAAGGGACAGAAAAGAGTCTAGTGTAGTCGCAGCACACTGAACGAGGTAGTGTGGAGCAGAACTATCATAAACATAATTTTAAAATACTGTAGTGCCAAATGTGGTAACAGGTACGTAGTGTTTTCATAAGGATGAAAATTAATTTATATAGGAAATTAATCATTAATATTCAGCTTAATTCCGCTATTTCAAAGAAGACTAGCTAGTTAACAAAAATAGATAATTTATTTTAAGTGTAACCTTTTTTTTTTTTTTTTTTTTGCGGTACGCGGGCCTCTCACTGTTGTGGCTTCTCCCGTTGCGGAGCACAGGCTCCGGACACGCAGGCTCAGCGGCCATGGCTCACGGGCCCAGCCGCTCTGCGACATGTGGGATCTTCCCGGACCAGGGCACGAACCCGTGTCCCTTGCATCGGCAGGCGGACTCTCAACCACTGCGCCACCAGGGAAGCCCCTTAAGTGTAATCTTAAGATTCATTCTTCACCCTTTCATTTAATAGATATTTACTGAGTCCATTAAATATTTCAAGCATTGGTTAAGTGCAAATGATGGTGAGTCAGTCATTTCATAGATTTTGCCATCTGGTAGAAGCCAGAAAGTAGGATTTAAAACATATTCTATAAGTGCTATGAGAGGGGAAATACAGTGTGCTCCCAGCATATATAAGACCTACATTAATCAAGACTTGGGGACAATGAAAACTTCCCTGAAAAAGTGAGGTTTTGACTTGCAACCTCAGGGATAAGTAGGAGTTTGCTTGGTAAAAAAAGGTGGGTAGTAGGGTTCCCGAAAGAGAAAACATCGCATGTAAAGATCCAGAGGGGAGAGAGAACTTGAAAACACCAAGGTGTAATTTAAAGTATTTAAGTAGGAGAAGGACATGGTCAGATTTTCTAAAATCTTAAAGATCATTCTGACAAACACATAGTAGAGAGTGCACTGAAGGGGCAAGATGAAGAAAGAAAGGCCAGCTCAGGGCTACTGTGGTAAATTATGGAAGCAATGAGGGTAGCCTGACCCACAGAGTGACAGTATCGTGCAAAGGAGCAGATGGATTCTTGATGTATTTAGTAGGTAGAATGAATAGATAGATAATGAATGAATAGGTCCAGAGGAAGAGGGAAGAAGGGAAGTTGAACATAGTGCTCATGGTTTCCGGGGTTGAGCCATTTGCTAAGACCAGAAAATGAACAGGTCTGGGGGCAAGGAAGAGAATTGGTGAGGCCCATTTTGTAGTCAGTTTATTATGCGTGTAACGTCTGTGTTTCCTCTTGGTAGCCAACAAATCGTTGGCTATATGGATCTGAAGCTCCAGAAAGACTTAAAAGCTCTGGAAAAAGCTCAGAGGAGACAAGGACAGATATTTTGTTATAAAAGAAAGAAATAAAATGGTGCCTGGGCACAACATTTTAATTTGTATGTTTTATATACAAAATCCACATTAAGCCATTTTCTCTATATAAATAAAAAATAAATGTTTGACAATGCTTAGACTATTTTAACTGCTCATAAAAGTATACAGTAAGATGATTTTTTATGTATTTTTTTGCATAGTAAGTATTTTATTATTTTATCCAGGAACATGAAGTGATAAAGTAATAAACAGTGGTTTAATTTAAAACATGTCATTCTGCTTTTCTTTTAAGACAATTGTAATCATTATTTCTTCTTTAATAAAGGCCCTGGTTATTGGTTTTACTTAATATTATCCAAGTGTGAACAATTGCATGTAAATGATTATCTCAAAAGAAAACACAAATGGTAGGTAAACAAAGTCAACCATGAGTAGAAATATATTTATAGGGTCCTTTCTTGGATCTAGATGTTCAAAAGGAGAAGATTGAATTAACATATATCTGTGTAAAGAGGTATGAAACAGACAATGCAGAGTGTGAAGTAGATAGCCATCATGAATCCTGCTGTCTCCTTCAGTATTGTATATAGAGGATTTGTATTAGTACCAATTAATCTGCATTATTGTTATAATTGTATTAGCAGGTTACTAAGTTAGCAAATGTCCTAAGAAGGGCAATTTCTCCAAAGTTTAAAATAAAATCTCCTGTACTTAGAAAAGCAAGTATAATTGTCTTAAAACCATGGATTTTGGACTCTGTGATCCAGATTCCTTCTTTGTCAAATGGAGTTATTAATACATAGCAAAAAGTGTTGTAATAAGAATTAAATGAGAAATCTTTGTGTGAAAGCCTTACCAGAGAACCTAGCATAAGAACCTAGGACTGAATCTCAATAATTGAAAGAGAATCTTAGTAACTGAAAGGGACTCAAAAGTGATGAAGTCTCCTCCAGGTATTATTAAGGGATGGAAAACGGAGATTTAGCAGTCTAATTCAAAGCAGAGTATAGAGAAAATTAAAACTGGCTCATACATTATACTCCACTGAGATGAAACTTCTCAGAAGTAGGTTCACAAGATTGGGGTGAATGCTGGGTTAGGGTTAAGATAAGACTTCTGACCAGGCATTGTAGTTAGCTTTTCTCTGACCTGTCTGGGAAGGTTTGTGGAGAAGAAAAGAATTTGGATGCTATTTTAATGCAAAGGGAGGGAGAGTATTACAGGTCTCCTTTGCAGCTGGGGGAAAGGTGAAGTCAAGGTTAGGGATCTGTGAATAAAGTGTTAGGAATAGGAGTAGAAAAGTAGGTTGGTGTAGGCACCCTAGCAAAGGTTAGAGTAAGTCCACTAAAAGAAAAGCCAGATTCTCTGCCATGACATGCATTTGGAATATGTGTTTGGGTTTGAGAATTGTTTTTTAATCATAAGCAAAAAAAGTCTGTGTGTGTGTGTGTGTGTGTGTGTGTGTGTGTGTGGTTACATGTTTGTGTTTTAATAGTAGCTAATGGCTTATCATGAAAGAGTTAAGATTATTAGTTTTCTTGTTGTACTGCAGTGCTGATTTACTGAGATCCTAACAAAACTCATTTATTTTAATGGGTACAATGCCACTTACACAAAATATCTTTATCCCATTTATAGATCAAATTATAGTTGAGGCAAAAGCAAATATGTTTGGTGTCTTTTTTCTTGTTTTCTGATCAAAAATTTTTTTGTATCTTTAAATTTTAACGGAATCTGATATCACATTACAAGGGCAGAAATAAAACTTAATTTGTGTCAAATAGTCTAATACTATCGTTACAGAAAAATAAGTTTGGACTGCTGCCTAACAAAAAGCTACCTTCTACTAGAATTCTACGATGAAACATAGGAGATGCCTGAAACTTGCCCTCGCTCCCTCTCACCACTAATCCAATGGTGAAAGGAAATGAGAATGTCTAATTTGTTTTGAAAACTGACAGCTTAGATCTCTAAAACTCCTCTTTTCCACATTCAAACCTATTGCTGGATATTCTTCCCTCTTCCTTTAATCCCACTACTCTTTTTAGTTTTACTTATTATAACCACTTCTTTGTATTGTAGTTATTTCTCAGATTTCAAAAGCTAACAAATGTTGTTACTTTTATTGTCCCCATGGCTCCAACAGGTTATTTCCAAGGTTATTTCTAGCTCAAAGAAACAGACATTAACACTGTAGCTTTCGGAGAAAAGGCAGAATAGGAATGGGTGTTATTAACCTCTGTAGAACACAGTATGTCTCAGTTCCTCCTGTGAGACTCAACTGGTTTCTCAGAACCCCACCAGGTCTGACAACTCTCTGTGCTGACCAGATGTAACTGTCTCTTGATGCTGCAATTTAAACTATATTTTCCTTATAGGCTAGGGTCATCTGTCATGACAATGCACTTTCATGAATACAACTTAATTTTATTAAGCATGAGTGCTTTATACTTGGCTTTAATGGCATACTGAGTCTTTCAGGCAAAGGAAAATATAAAACTTCTCACAAGGGGAGATTAATCCTATTATTGGATGATTTGTTATTCCCATTACCTGTGTAACTATAAAGTCCATAACAACAGAAACTAGGGCAGTAGGATGCTGATTCAAAGATTGAAACAGTTAACGAAAGATAACTTTAATATAATTTAATTGATATTCTTTCCAACTCCAGAGACAAAATTTCTAAAATCACTTGGACATCTGGTAAAGTTAGCACTGACATTCATGGATATATGGGAATATGTCTTCTGCCGAGCTAAAAAAGGTCTTAATTAGGATGTCTGGATAAAGTTGTGCTCATTTAGGCACCTGCTTATTTGGTCTACTTATCCTTGCTTATCCAACTGAGCTGGCATTAGCAGGAGAATAAAGAGTGCTTCAAAAATACTGGGCATCTTGAACAATTTTAAATGTAATTTTTGTAAGCTATCTTGATCCATAAGTATCTGAATATCTTTTGTAGGTTTTTTGTTCTTTTTATCTTGGTGAGGACCATTCTGTGACGAAATTATGGCATACAGTAATCAAAGCAAAACTACAGCTCATTTTGTTAAATCATACCAGGCAATAAAAAAAATTACAATAAACTGTCTTTAGTACAGAAAACTGGGCTAAAAATTAAAAGAACCAACTTTGGGTTAAGAATCAGTAGACATAAATTCAAAAACAAAAAAATGTGAGACAAATATCACTAGTCAGTTTTATTTTGCGTTAACACGATAATAGCTGTTTTCGATATTTATTTAACCTTTGTCTCTGGTGTATTGTTTCCTGACTTACCTGCAGTTGGAGTGGGCCTAAGCCTGGTGTTGCTGCAGCAGCAGCTGCCATGGTAGTTGGGATCAGCTGTACAGGGTAAGGGTCACCTACGTAAGAGAATAATAGAGGCGTCAGCACCTTTTATCTACTCTCCACCTGCAAATTAAACTCATGCATTCACTCTTTCCAAAAGCCTTCTTTTGTGTGCCTTGCTGAGGCCTAATGAAAAGCTCTATTGTGCAGCTTTTTACTAACACTCTTTTCACAATTCTGGCTGAGAGAGGAATGTGAATAAAAGGCACAAGCAATTAAGGCGGAAACCTCATCCTTTTTTCATGATGTATTTAGGAAAATGGGAGGAAAGAGTGTGCATTGATCAGAGGGCTGCACTTTATAACACACACACACACACACACATACACACACCTGATAATCTTGATATGAGCATACCAACTCCTCAGCAAATTTAAAATGTTATTATAAAAGGAACTTAACTAAACTTAATTCTATTTTAACAAACTAAACTCTAAAGATTTAGGTCAAGTAGCTTATCTTTTTAATGCTATGTTACAGTCTTGATTCAAATAACCTGTGGACAAATTCATCATAACATTTAATGCATTTTTAAAAGTTATATAAAATGTTGGTATCTCTATTATTCCAGAGACAAATGTTTAAAAAAATATACTATAAAGAAAGCAGAAAATAGATGGGTTTTCCCCAAGGGATTTCTCTTTGTGGGAATATCTAAAAAACTAAAATTTTAGTAATTTAAAATTAAAGTTTTAATGCAGATGATCTATAAAAATATAGAGAGACACACAAACATATATTCACATATAGAAGATTATAATGTACGTTTTTGATGTGAATAAAGAATTTTTTCCTCTTAGTAAAGACGTACCTCAGACTTTTTGCACAGAGCCCATGATATGCTAACAGATATGAACACTGTTAGTTGTTTGAAATATAACCATAGCAAAATGTAAAATAACTATTGATATAAGAACAATTTTCTAATATACAAAGCTTTTTGGAGAACTATAATTTGTGAAAAGCTTGCTGAATGTCAAATGTATGGAAATATAACTGAAAATAATAGTTAATATATTCATTCAAAAGTATTTACTGAGGGAGCCCCTGCACTCGAGAGGCCTGCGGTACCATGGCCACCTGTGGAAGCAGCGAGTTGCGACCAAAGCTCCCCGGCCACAAAGGGCCCTGGGCCTCCGGGTCCTGGTGTCACACCCCCTCTGCTGTATCTCAAAAAGCAAAAAGTTGTCCCAGCACTATTGTTGAAAATACTACTCTTTTCCACATTGAATAGTCCTGGCACCCTTGTCAAAAATCAATTGACCAGAGGACCTTCAAGATGGCAGAGGAGTAAGATGTGGAGATCACCTTCCTCCCCACAAACACATCAGAAATACATCTACATGTGGAACAACTCCTACAGAACACCTACTGAATGCTGGCAGAAGACCTCAGACCTCCCAAAAGGCAAGAAACTCCCCACGAACCTGGGTAGGGCAAAAGAAAAAAGAAAAAACAGAGACAAAAGAATAGGGACAGGACCTGCACCAATGGGATGGAGCCGTGAGGAGGAAAGGTTTCCACACACTCGGAAGCCCCTTCGCGGGCAGAGACTGCGGGTGGCGGAGGGGGAAGCTTCGGAGCCGTGGAGGAGAGCACAGCAACAGGGGTGCAGAGGGCAAAGAGGAGAGGTGTCTGCACAGAGGATCAGTGCCGACTGGCACTCAGCAGCCCGAGAGGCTTGTCTGCTCACCCGCCGGGGCGGGCGGGACTGGGAACTGAGGCTCGGGCTTCGGTCGGAGCGCAGTGAGAGGACTGGGGTTGGCGGCATGAACACAGCCTGAAGGGGGCTAGTGTGCCACAGCTAGCCAGGAGGGAGTCTGGGAAAGTGTCTGGAGCTGCCGAAGAGGCAAGAGACGATTGTTTCAGGGAGCGCGAGGAGAGGGGATTCAGAGCACCGCCTAAACGAGCTCCAGAGACAGGAGCGAGCCGCGGCTATCAGCGCGGACCCCAGAGACGGGCATGAGACATTAAGGCTGCTGCTGCTGCCACCAAGAAACCTGTGTGCAATCACAGAGCTCTAATTCCGGGAGCCCGTGTAGCTGACCACTGTCAGGGTCCTGTGATCCAGGGACAACTTCCCCAGGAGAACACACAGCATGCCTCAGGCTGGTGCAACATCACACCGGCCTCTGCTGCCTAAAGCTCGCCCTGCATTCCATACCCCTCCCCGCCCCGGGTGCCAAATCCAAAGCTGAACCCCAGAAGCTGTGCCAACAAAGAAGAGAAAGGGAAATCTCTCCCAGCAGCCTCAGGAGCCGTGGATTAAATCTCCAGAATCAACGTGATGAACCCTGCATCTGTGGAATACCTGAATAGACAATGAATCAACCCAGAATTGAGGTGGTGGATTTTGGGAGCAGCTGTAGGCTTGGCGTTTGCTGTATGCGACTGAATAATTTCTGATATTTATGTTTATATTAGTATAGTTATTAGTGCTTGTTATCATTGGTGGATTTGCTTATTGGTTTGGTTGCTCTCTTCTTTTATAAATACTTTAAAAATGTTTTTATTTTAATAATACATTTTTATTTTAATAACTTTTATTTTACTTCTTTCTTTCTTTTTTTTCTGCCTTTTCTTCTGAGTTGTGTGGCTGACAGGGCCTTGGTGCTCTGGCCAGGTGTCAGGCCTGAGCCTCTGAGGTTGGGAAAGCCAGATTCAGGACACTGAACCACCAGAGACCTCCCAGCCCCACGTAATATCAAATGGCGAGAGCTCTCCCAGAGATCTCTGTCTCAACGCTAAGATCCAGCTCCACTCAACAACCAGCAAGCTCCCATGCTAGAGCCCATGCAAAACAACTAGCAAGACAGGAACACAACCCCACCCATAAGCAGAGAGGCTGTCTAAAATCATAATAAGTTCACAGACACCCCCAAACAAACCACCGGATGCGGTCCTGCCCACCAGAAAGACAAGATCCAGCCTCATCCACCAGAATACAGGTACCAGTCCTCTCCACCAGGAAGCCTACACAACCCACTGAAACAACCTTAGCCACTGGGGGCAGACATCAAAAACAACGGGAACCATGAACCTGCAGCCTGCGAAAACGAGACCCCAAACACAGTAAGTTAAGCAAAATGAGAAGACAGAGAAACACACAGCAGATGAATGAGCAGGGTAAAAACCCGCCAGTTAACAGCTGATCTTTCAGTAGAAACTCTGCAAGCCAGAAGGCAGTGGCAGGACATATTTAAAGTGATGAAAGGGAAAAACCTACAACCAACATTACTCTACCCAGCAAGGATGTCATTCAGATTTTACAGAGAAATTAAAACCATTACAGACAAGCAAAAGCTAAGAGAATTCAGCACCACCAAACCAGCTTCACAACAAATGCTAAAGTAACTTCTCTAGGCAGGAGACACAAGACAAGGAAAAGACCTACAATAACAAACCCAGAACAATTAAGAAAATAGTAATAGGAACATACGTATCAAAAATTACCTTACATGTTGTCTGTACATTAAAAAAATAATAACAAAAAACCTCTTAAAAATTACGTTAAATGTAAATGGATTAAATGCTCCAACCAAAGGACATAGACTGGCTGAATGGATATAAAAACAAGACCCGTATAAATGCTGCCTACAAGAAACCCACTTCAGACCTAGGGACACAAACAGACTGAAAGTGAGGGGATGGAAAAAGATATTCCATGCAAATGGAAATGAAAAGAAAGCTGGAGTAGGAATTCTCATATCAGACAGAATAGATTTTAAAATAAAGACTATTACAAGACACAAAGAAGGACACTACATAACGATCAAAGGACCAATCCAAGAAGAAGATATAACAATTGTAAATATTTATGCACCCAACATAGGAGCACCTCAATACATAAGGCAAATGCTAACAGCCATAAAAGGGGGAAAAAACAGCAACACAATAATAGTAGGGGACTTTAACACCCCATGTTCACCAGTGGACAGATCATCCAAAATGAAAATAAATAAGGAAGCACAAGCTTTAAATGACACACTAAACAAGATGGACTTAATTGATATTTATAGGACATTCCATCAAAAACAACAGAATACACTTTCTTCTCAAGTGCTCATAGAACATTCTCCAGGATAGATCATATCTTGGGTCACAAATCAAGCCCTGGTAAATTTAAGAAAATTGAAATCGTATCAAGTATCTTTTCCCACCACAAAGCTATGAGACTAGATATCAATTACAGGGAAAAAAAAACTGTAAAAAATACAAAAACATGGAGGCTAAACAATACACTACTAAACAACCAAGAGATCACTGAAAAAATCAAAGAGGAAATCAAAAAATACCTAGAAACAAATGACAATGAAAACACGATGACACAAAACCTATGGAATACAGCAAAAGGAGTTCTAGAGGGAAGTTTATAGCAATACAATCCTACCTCAAGAAACAAGAAACATCTCAAATAAACAAACTAACCTCATATCTAAAGCAATTACAGAAAGAGAACAAAAGAACCCCAAAGTTGGCAGAAGGAAAGAAATCATAAACATCAGATCAGAAATAAATGAAAAAGAAATGAAAGAAATGATAGCAAAGATCAATAAAACTAAAAGCTGGTTCTTTGAGAAGATAAACAAAATGGACAAACCACTAGCCAGACTCATCAAGAAAAAAAGGGATAAGACTCAAATCAACAGAATTAAAATGAAAAGGGAGAAGCAACAACTGACACTGCAGAAATACAAAGGATCATGAGGAATTACTACAAGCAACTCTATGCCAATAAAATGGACAACCTGGAAGAAATGAACAAATTCTTAGAAAAGCACAACCTTCTGAGACTGAACAAGGAAGAAATAGAAAATATAAACAGGCCAATCACAAGCAATGAAATTGAAACTGTGATTAAAAATCTTCCAACAAACAAAAGCCCAGGACCACATGGCTTCACAGGTGAATTCTATCAAAGATTTAGAGAAGAGCTAACACCACTCTTTCAAACTCTTCCAAAATATAGCAGAGGGAGGAACACTCCCAAACTCATTCTATGAGGCCACCATCACGTTGATACCAAAACCATAGATGTCACAAAAAAAGAAAACTACAGGCCAATATCACTGATGAATATAGATGCCCAAATCCTCAACAAAATACTAGCAAACAGAATCCAACAGCACATTAAAAGGATCATACACCATGACCAAGTGGGTTTCATCCCAGGAATGCAAGGATTCATCAATATACACAAATCAATCAATGTGATAAACCATATTAACAAATTGAAGGAGAAAAACCATATGATGATCTCAATAGATGCAGAAAAAGCTTTTGACAAAATTCAACACCCATTTGATAAAAACCCTCCAGAAAGTAGGCATAGAGGGAACTTAAATCAACATAATAAAGCCCATATATGACAAACCCACAGCCAACATCATTCTCAATGGTGAAAAACTGAAACCATTTCCACTAAGATCAGGAAAAACACAAGATTGCCCACTCTCACCACTATTATTCAACATAGTTTTGGAAGTTTTAGCCACAGCAATCAGAGAAGAAAAAGAAATAAAAGGAATCCAAATCAGAAAAGAAGTAAAACTGTCACTGTTTGCAGATGACATGATAATATACATAGAGAATCCTAAAGATGCTACCAGAAAACTACTAGAACTAATCAATGAACCTGGTAAAGTAGCAGCATACAAAATTAATGCACAGAAATCTCTTGCATTCCTATACACTAATGATGAAAAATCTGAAAGAGAAATTAAGGAAACACTCCCATTTACCATGGCAACAAAAAGAATAAAATACCTAGGAATAAACTTACGCAAGGACACAAAAGACCTGTATGCAGAAAACTCTAAGACACTGATGAAAGAAATTAAAGATGATACCAACAGATGGAGAGATATACCATTTCCCTGGATTGGAAGAATCAATATTGTGAAAATGACTATACTACCCAAAGCAATCTACAATTCAATGCAATCCCTATCAAACTAGCAATGGCATTTTTCACAGAACTAGAGCGAAAAGTTTCACAATTTGTACGGACACACAAAAGACCCTGAATAGCCAAAGCAATCTTGGGAAAGAAAAATGGAGCTGGAGGAATCAGGCTCCCTGACTTCAGACTATACTACAAAGCAACAGTAATTGAGACAGTATGGTACTGGCACAAAAACAGAAATACAGATGAATGGAACAGGATAGAATGCCCAGAGATAAACCCATGCACATATAGTTACCTTATCTTTGATAAAGGAGGCAAGAATATACAATGGAGAAAAGACAGCCTCTTCAGTAAGTGCTGCTGGGAAAACTGGACAGCTACATTTAAAAGAATGAAATTAGAACACTCCCTAACACCATACACAAAAATAAACTCAAAGTGGATTAAAGACCTAAATGTATTGCCCGACACTATAAAACTCTTAGAGGAAAACATAGGCAGAACACTCTGTGACATAAATCACAGCAAGATCCTTTTTGACCCACCTCCTAGAGAAATGGAAATAAAAACAAAAATAAACAAATGGGACCTAATGAAACTTAAAACCTTTTGCACAGCAAAGGAAACCATAAACAAGACAAAAAGACAACCCTCAGAATGGGAGAAAAGATTGGCAAACGAAGCAACTGACAAAGGATTAATCTCCAAAATATACAAGCTGCTCACGCAGTTCAATACCAAAGAAACAAATAACCCAATCCAAAAATGGGCTAAGACCTAAATAGACATTTCTCCAAAGAAGATATACATATTGCCAACAAACACATGAAAGGATGCTCAACATCACTAATCGTTAGAGAAATGCAAATCACAACCACAATGAGGTATCACCTCACACCAGTCAGAATGCCCATCACCAAAATATCTACAAACCGGGCTTCCCTGGTGGCGCAGTGGTTGAGACTCTGCCTGCCAATGCAGGCGACACGGGTTCGTGCCCCGGTCTTGGAGGATCCCATGTGCCACGGAGCGGCTGGGCCCATGAGCCATGGCCGCTGAGCCTGCGCGTCCGGAGCCTGTGCTCCACAGCGGGAGAGGCCACGGCAGTGAGAGGCCTGCATACCGCAAAAAAAAAAAAATCTACAAACCGTAAATGCTGGAGAGGGTGTGGAGAACAGGGGACACTCTTGCACTGTTGGTGGGAACGTAACATAGTTCTCCACTATGGAGAACAGTATGGAGGTTCTTTAAAAAACTAAAAATAGAACTACCACACAAACCAGTAATCCCACTACTGGGTGTATACCCTGAGAAAACCAAAATTCAAAAAGGGTCATGTACCACAGTGTTCACTGCAGCATTATTTACAATAGCCAGGACATAGAAGCAACCTAACTGTCCATCGACAGATGAATGGGTAAAGATGTGGCACATATATAAATGGAACATTACTCAGCCATAAAAAGAAACAAAATTGAGTTATTTGCAGTGAGTGGATGGACCTAGAGTCTGTCATACGGAGTGAAGTAAGTCAGAAAGAGAAAAACAAATACCATATCCTAACATATATATATATGGAATCTAAAAGAAAAATGTGGTTCTGAAGAACCTAGGGGCAGGACAGGAGTAAGGCGCAGATGTAGAGAAGGGACTTGAGGACACGGGGAGGGGGAAGGCTAAACTGGGATGAAGTGAGAGAGTGGCATGGACATATATACACTACCAAATGTAAATCCGATAGCTAGTGGGAAGCAGCCGCCTAGCACAGGGAGATCAGCTGGGTGCTTTGTGATCACCTAGAGGGGTGGGATAGGGAGGGTGGGAGGGAGACGCAAGAGGGAGGGGATATGGGGATATATGTATACGTATAGCTGATTCACTTTGTTGAATCAACAGAAACTAACACAACATTGTAAAGCAATTTTACTCCAATAAAGATGTTATAAAGAAAAGATCAATTGACCAGAAAAATATATATATTTATTGAGTACCTGCTTTGTGTTAAACACTACTGTTGACACTAGAAATAGAGCTTTTTGTTTTTTTTAATAAATTTATTTATTTATTCACTTATTTTTGGCTGCGCTGGGTCTTTGTTGCTGCCTGTGGGCTTTCTCTAGTTGTGGTGAGCGGGGGCTACTCTCTGTTGTGGGGCCCGGGCTTCTCATTGCGGTGGCTTCTCTTGTTGCAGGGCACAGGCTCTAGGAGTGCGGGCTTCAGTAGTTGTGGCACACGGGCTCAGTAGTTGCGGCTCGCGGACTCTAGAGCATAGGCTCGGTAGTCATGGCACACGAGCTTAGTTGCTCCGCGGCATGTGGGATCTTCCTGGACCAGGGCTCGAACCCGTGTTCCCTGCATTGGCAGGTAGATTCTTAACCACTTGCCACCAGTGAAGCCCCCAGAAATAGAGCTTTAAAGAAGACTCATGTCAAGAGGTGTATTTACTGGAAATTTAATGAAGCTTAAGCTTTGGGGTTCTGGAAAGGGCCCCTAGCAGTGTGTTCACAGGGTCATATGTTTTTATCTTTGTCAGCTCACTTAATTTTTTACTTTGTTGTGATTCTTTTCATAAATATTCTCTTTTGTACTTAATGTATATGAAGATCATATATATACATATATAATTTTCATATTTTTATTCTTAAATAGAGTCCCCAAAATTATATGTTTCAGGCTTCAGAATACCTGAGTCTACTTCTGCCAATCTGGCTTTACAGCTTAAAGGGAAAATAAGACAAAGATAATTCAATGATTAGTATAAAATACAATGACTGTTAAGATAGAGAAGTATACAGTGCTATGGACTATATTGTGGGTACCCCAAACATAGTCTAAAAGGTCAGAGACAGCCTCTAGGATGAAGTCATGTTTAAGCTGAATCTTGAATTAAATGAAAGCTAGCCAGGCAAAGAAGGGAAGCATTCCAGGAAGGAAAATGATTTTCATTAAGACTCAGAGTCAAATGGGAGTGTTATATCATAGCTCAGTCCCTGAATTGCTCAAGTGCAGAGTGCAGGTAGGGAAGTAGAGATAAATGGGGCTGGAGAGGGAATCAGGCCAGATTGTGTATGGCTTTATGTACAATGTAAAGAATCTAAACTTGATCCTACAGGATAAAGGAAACCATGAACATGGAAAATAGATGGACTGAGTAAAACCACTTGGGCTAAAGGTTGGAAGCTGTAATCAATAATAAAAAGATGCAGAACTTTCTATAATAACGTAATGATGGTCCAGACTAGAGTGGTGATGTTGGAATAAAGAATGATGGAGAGGGCTTCCCTGGTGGCGCAGTGGTTAAGAATCCGCCAGCCAATGCAGGAGACACGGGTTCGAGCCCTGGTCCGGGAAGATCCTACATGCCGTGGAGCAGCTAATCCCGTGCACCACAACTACTGAGCCTGCACACCACAACTACTGAGCCTGCATGCCTAGAGCCCATGGTCCGCAACAAGAGAAGCCACCGCAATGAGAAGCCCATGCACTGCAATGAAGAGTAGCCCCCGCTCGCTGCAACTAAAGAAAGCCCGAGCGCAGCAATGAAGACCAAACACAGCCAAAAAGAGAAAAACAAATACTGTATGCAGCCAAAAAAAAAAAGAATGATGGAGAAAGTCAAGTGGTATTTAAGAGGTAAAACTGACAAGACTTAACGATGGTTTACATAAAAGAAGACTCGAGGATGATTCCCAGGTTTTTCACTGGAACAGCTGATTGCGGAGTGGAACTATTTGTTGGATTTGCAAACATGGATGAGAAGCAAGACTGTCACGTTGGGCATAGCGAAGGGGAGATGAAGGGGAAGCAATAGAGCTCTGTTTTGGACATTTTAAGTCTGAAATTACTATCAGTATCCAAGCAGAGGTGTTCGCTGAGGCACTTGATAAACATGTTAGGATTTTAGGGGAGAAATCTCCATAGGAGATATAAATTTGAGAGTGGTCAGCATATATCTGGAATTTTAGCTGTAACCATGTAGGAGTTAACTATAGATAAAAAAAGAGGTCCCGGGATTGGATTATAGGATATATTAACTCTTATAGTTAGGGAGATAGGTAACTAGCAGAAAAACTGAGGAGAAATGTATATCAATTTGGTGTTCCAGAGGCCAAGAAAGATTTTCAGAAAGAATGATCAAGTTTTTCAAATGCTGGATTTAGTGACATAGAACTCATTGGTGACTTCCACAAGGGCAATTTCAGCAGAATGAGGGGGTGAGAGAGCCTAGCTGGAGTCAGTGAGATCAACAGAGAATGAATAAAGAAAGGAACTGGGTGCAGTAAGTGTAGATCCTTGCTTTTCGGAGTGAAGTTCTCAGGAGCAGCATTGATGTCACCTAGGAGTTTGTTAGAAAGGCAAAATTTCAGACTCCACCACAAACTTAATGTGGCAGGCACACGTTAGAGTCAGCGGAACCCACACTGGCTCCCACTTCCTGGTATTTATGTCCTTATGCAATTCCCTCCCCTTGTGGACTGGACCTAGTAACTACCTTCTAATGAACAGAATAAGGCAAAAGTGATGTGATGTTACTTTTGAGATAGGTTATAAAAAGACTCTGGCTCTGTCTTGCTTTCTCCCCTGCCCCCCTTCCCCAGCAAGCAGTTATACTGTGAGCTGCCCTATGGAGAGGTTCACATTGCAAAGGACTGATGTCTTCCAGCCAACAGCAAGCACAAGTAGGAGGCCTGCCAACAACCAAAGGAGGGAGCTTGGAAGTGAATTTCTCCCCAAGTCAAGCCTAGAGATGACTACGGTTCAGGCCAACACCTTGATTGCAGGGACGTGAAAGACTCTGAGCCTGAGCGTGGCTGTGTCCAAACAAATGTTTGCTATTTTAAGCCACTAAGGTCTGGGAGACTTTGTCAAAGCAGCAAGCATATACCTTCTGAATTAGAATTTAAATTTTAACAAGATTCCCAAACTATTTGTTTGCATTTGAGAAGTGCTAAAACAGACAATTTCAGTGAGGCATTTTGCAGTATCTATTGGAGGATGTGTGATAAAGAAAACTACTTAAAAGGTATACATTTGTAAAAATTATAGCATGCTTATATGCTAATGAGAAAGATCCAATAAATAGGAAAAAATTGATGTTACCTGACAAGGCTTTACTTATCATTTGGAATTTTTAATATTTAATCCAGAAAATACTATATCTGATTTTATAAAGGGAAGTTTAGATGTTTAAAAGCTGAATTTGTGTTTATGCAAACTAGCTGAAATAACAAATATTATGACTATTAGAATCGACAATTTAAATACTTAAAATTATGTAATTCACTTATATTCCTTATTTAATGATTATAATATTAAAATAAACTAAGCAGAAGTTTAGAGGCTACAGTGCTCTTCACATTGACAATTCATTTTATATAATTTACTTTCCCTATTGAAAATCAATTAATAAGCACTTATATCATCTACCATGTGACTAGAATTCTGCTGGGTGTTATGCGAGATAAAAACGAAAAAACAAAACCAAACCTGGTCTCTATCTGTTTACTACAAGTCTCTCTTTTCTAATTATTTGAACTTATTTGAGTAGTATTGGCCATCAGTGCTACAGGAGTTAAGGTAGAACTAATTCCAGGCTTCAATATTTAAAGAATAAAGGTGAAAATAAGAGTGAGCTTGGCCTTGAAGATTTGCAGGTGTGGGGCAGATGTTTTAGACAGGGTGAAATGTATCATAGCATGAGCGTGACATGCTAAAGGAATGGAGAGAAAACCAGCTTAACTCACAGATTACAGAATAAAGGCAAAAGAGACAGAAAGCAGGGAGCTGAGAAACTTTTCATAATCCAGACCTGAAGATGTTTGGATGCCAAAGGGCAACGGATATGAAATGAAGTTTTAACAAGTTTAATTAAAGAGGTTAAGTAACAGGTCTTGAAGATGACTCCGAGCTCTAACCTAGGGATACAGGTTTACTCATAAATTTGGATTGATGGCAAACACCCACATAGGTGTTTATGGCACTTTCCAACTACCAGCATCTAATTCTTAATAACAAATTGAGTATTATACACATATTTAGAGCTCATTAGTTAAAATCCAGACAGTTCCATAATGCTTAAAAATTGCATATGCATATTAGAACCTTATTATTTTTCATTTCCTACATTCATGAATATATAGTAATGAAATGAATACAGTTATCTTTCCTTTGGATACACATATATATGTGCATAACTATGTTATTCATATGCCATACTGTAATGTGTATAAACATATATGTGTACATACATACATATACACACACAAGCTAAATAATTTATATATGTGTTATGAGCTGAATTGTGTACCCCCAAATTTTATATGTTGAAGTCCTAACCTCTAGTATCTAAGAATGTAACTGTATTTGGAGATATGTCCTTTAAGAGGTAATTAGGGTAAAATAAAGTCATATGAGTGGGCTCTACTCCAATATGATTGGTGACCTTATATAAAGAGGAGATTAGGACACAAACAACACAGATGGAGGGACAACCATGTGAGGATAGAGGGAGAAGACAACCATCTACAAATCAAGGAAAGAGGCCTCAGAAAGAAATCCACACTGTTGATACCTTGATCTTGCATTTCTAGCTTCCAGAACTGTGAGAAAATAAGTTTCTGTTGTTTAAACCACCCAATTTGTGCTATTTTGTTATGGCAGCCCTAGCAAACTAATACAATATGTTTGCCATATACAGCCTCATATCAATGTAGTTGATGTTTAAGTGAATTGGAGAAAACGAAAGACTGGCAGCAAGAATTAAAAAGAGTACCATCACTATTACATATCTGTAATCATATACAGTTTCCAAGATAAACATATGATCAAAAATAGGATATCAACTAATTTCAAAAGGTTTGTGTCTAAGCCACAATATTAATGCAACCATCTCCATCCAACATACAAACATATATAACTTGAAGCATATCTACCTTATTATCAATTTTTCAGGTCTAAGATATCCAGAACTAGTTTGATTGAAATTTGCCCTAGTTACTAAGTAAATACAAATACCATAAATGTGAAAAGGGCCAATACAACAATTTAACTCAATTAAGAAAATTCAAAATATATTATATGCACGTGTCAGTGTTCTGAAGTGGACACAGAATCTATAAGACTTCAAAACAAGGTCAAGGGTAGTGCTTAATGGGGAAAGAGAAATTCAGAAACTACTGGGGAAAAAAGATTTTTACTGAAGTAAATACGTCATCTATTTATGCCATCTCTCAATAAACTGCACTAAAATATTACAACAGGCTTATTTTGTTAATACCTCATGAGATACTTAGTAAAAATAAGATAATGGAAAATTCTGGCATTTAAAGTTCAACCATGTGTGTTATTCAAATTGACTTTCAACTAGTTAAAGTAATTTCTTCTACTCTTTCCTAGGTTTTAACCATTTGAACAGTTTTTCCTTAAGCCTTTCCAAAATTAATTTGCTTCTTCTTTCAAGCCAAGTATGGAAAATTCTAGCTCAAAACTAAAATTTTTCAAAAAGTTGAAAAATATACTGAGGCATGTTAAACAACTGTTTTCAGAATACAATCCGGCTTATAGTATCTACTGATATAAATGATATATCTAACAGTAAATAACCCAATAACCCCTCAGAAAGCATGTTACTTACATTAGTATTAAAGTAATGAATATTTAGATAATAATTATTTACAGTGACACTATTGAAGAGTCTCATTTTGGGGGGCTATATACAGAGTAAGAAAAACAACAAGGTTACGTAGGCTGAGGAAGATTGTCAAAAGCAAGTATGTTCTTATCCAGGGTCAACTTCACAAACCCTTTCACCCACTGAACTACTATAAAGGTTCTGGAAAGTTTTGTGGCATTATAAAAATTAAAACCTACACACACACACACACACACACACAATCCCTGCCCTAGAAGAGTTCCTAATAAAGTGAGGGAGATAAACATGTAAACCAATCCAGTGATACAATGAGCAAAGTAGAACACTGGAGAAGGCATCATTCTGGAAACCTCCAGAAAAGAAGAACTTAACCTGGAAAGAGCATCAAGGAAGATTATTTGTTAAAGTAGCTCTTAAAAAATGGCACTTCACTACCAAACTATCTTTCAGGACCCTCTTACCACCTACTTTCCATGTCTTCCAAAGTCACACAGTAAGCCTCCATCACGTCATGCAACAGGATTGCTCTTATTAATCATATTCTCAGATTGGAACTGAAAACACCCTGCTCTACCACTCTAACTTCCTGGTGGAGGGAGTTGGGTAGGAGTTCATGGAGGAGTGTAAGACAAAGTGGAGTTAAAGAGGACACTATAGTTGGAACTTAAGGAAGGAAGGAAGGAAGGAAGGAAGGAAGGAAGTTGCTTTTTTTCATTTCATAGGCCAACAGATGAATTGGTGGATTCCTTCTGCTTGGAAGGAGCCCCTTACCATTCATAGGACAGTGCTAGCAGTGACCATTATCTGTTATTGGCCCCTACATCCAGGGATATTTTAATAGTCTCAGTGTATCTGATGCAGAAGGGGAATGTTAAGCTATGCAGCTAAAGAAGCCGGGAGGACACACATCTTGCAGAGCCTTGTGTTTTACTTTGAAGACAACCGTAAGTTGCTGAAAGATTTTAAGCAGGAATGTGACAGTCTGATTTGTGTTTTAGATCAGTTTTGTGGCAAGGGATAGAATCAATTGGAAGAGGGAGAGACTGGAGACAAACAGACATGTTAAAAACTACTGCAGTAAGTCAAGAGGGAAATGATAATGGCCTAAACTAATCATAAGGGAAAGAGAAGAAGGAACATATATGGGAGACAGACTTGATGGCCAATTTGATGGGAGAAAAGAGATACAGGGGAAAAAGAAAAGGAAAAAAAAAAAACACAGTTGGGCTTATATTGTATTTTCAGATGTGGTTCAGGAAAAAAAATCCTTTTTTTACCCAAAGAGTTTCAACATCAGTTGTTCCAAAGTCAATTCTGAATTATTCATTTTACTCCCACTGATGTGAAGTGTGGGCAACTAATATTTGTTGACTTTTAGCAGTGTTAAAATATTTTACATATGTATACACATAAATATACACATATAAATCTACACATATATGAATGAATATATTTACTGGTCTGTGTATAAAATCTCATTTAATCTTCGTAACAATTCAATAGGGTAGATTGTTATTCTCATTCTACAAATTAAAAATGTTCAGGATCTCACAGGTAGTAAGTACTATAGTTCTTATCATTGTGGCAAGGAAAGTATTAAGTTTTAGAAAACATCACAGACTATTTTAGAGCATAATATAAATATATATTTAAAATTTCAAAATAGATACATTCATTTTATGTCCATTCAATTAACATGTGTCAAACATTACGTGTAGGACACAAAGCAATAAAGGTACAGTCCTTGCCTTCGTGACACTTTCAGTTACAAAAATAAGACATAAATATGGAAAGTGAAATGAATCAAAGCCACATGATTAAAATCATATGAATAAGAAAGGCAGTAATTACCAAAGAAAGGAGGAATTTATTTGAGCTGAAATCAATGGAGAAAGAATCAGAGAAGGGGCTGGTCCTGAGTTAGGCTTTGAATAAAAAATAACTAGAAAAGATGAGAGAAGTTCAAAATTACAATGCTTAGCGCACAGTAGATATTCAATAAATATTTGCTGATAGATGTTCAATAAATAATTTGATGAATAAATAAATGGTTGAGCCCAAAAGTAAGGATCAGAGAAATGAATGAACAAAATGTATTAATGAACTAGCCTGCAGCTGGACCCATTTCATATAGTATCAAGAAACATTCAGAAGATTAGAGTCTATTAAATACCTCAACTGCCAAGGTAAGAATCGGTTCATACCGTGTCCCTAAACATATGCACAAGTACCTCCTATCCTAAAAAAGCAACCAACTATCTAGACTCCAAAAATCCCTCTGAAACACTTCCCTTAGTGTTTAGAAAGGAGTCATTTATTTACTTTCTTTCTTCTTCTCATCTAAATTGCTGGAAACTAGTCTTCAATGATAATCTTAAATCCTTCTCCTACACTTTACTTCTCAATCCATAAACTTCCCTGGAAATAATGACCTCTGATTTGCCAAATTTGAACGAACACTGCTGTGTAACAGCTGATACTGTTAATGACTCCCTCCTTCTCTAACTACATCTACACTCTCTGACTTTTCTTATAACGTGCTCTCCTGGTTCTCCTCATGCCCGGTTCATGCTGACTTTATTACTTCTGCAATAGGCTGTTCTACCTTCCTTCACTCATTCCTTAGGTATTGGTATTCCTTGGAGTCTAATCCTTGGTGCTTGAATTTTCTCATGGATTTCTTTTATCTGAATGAACTTATCCAACCTCTTGGTCCAAGTACCATATATAAACTATTCGAAATCAGGGACTCCAGCCTAGACCTCTCACACTGCTTTTGGATGGCCACCCCACCCCCAACCCGCCAGCCATCTCTCCCATAGGAAGTTCAGTTTTCACATTTAATTTAATTCATCATCCTTCTTGCAAGACCCACTTCTACTCTTGGTATTTCGATTAATTTGGGTGACACCCAGTTACCTATGCTATAAATATGAAGTATCCTTGACTTCTCCCTCCCTTTCATTCTCTATGGCCAGTCAATGACAAACTTCGTTTAACCCCCAGGTTTTCATTTCTTACTATTGGAAAACCTACCAATCAGTCTCCCAGGCTCCAGTCCTCTGCTAAAGAAATGAATTCTCTGCTTAGCTTCCAGTGGCACTCATTACAGGTACACAATAAATATTCATCGGTTGTATTTAAATTGTAATAAATATTTACTGATTACATACTGTGTGTTAAGGACTGAAAAGTTCAAAAGTGAACAAGAAAGTATGTCTTGACATGGATGAATCGATCAATGGATGGATGGATGGATAAATGCCACTATGATCTCAACCCGGAGTTTTAGCCCTTCAATGGCTTTTCAGTTCCTCCAGCATAGAGAGTCTATAAATATTTCCTTGAACTGGTCTCCTCTTATGTCCTCCAACTACTCACTTATCATTTCTTGCCTTAAAGTTTACTTCAAACTGCTTAATGGTCCATGTATACCCTAATTCCATCTCTTGTTTTCCAGCCTCCATCAGGGCTGTTTTTTTTCTGCCAGGAATGTTGTTTGTGTATCCTTTCACCACAACGACTTCTTCAATTGCTTAGTTGCCCTTCATCCTTTAGGATTGGACTTCAGGGATCATCCTTCAGTGATCCTTAGGATCATCCTTCCCCCCCCAAGAAACCTTCCCTGACACCTTCCATCAATCTCAGATTTGAGTTCATTCCCTTTCCACTCACTTTTGTTAAAATTCTATGCATATCTCTATTACACAACATCTGTTTACATCCCATTCTCCCCAACTAGACTGTGAGCATCCTAAAGCCAGAATTATGTCTTACTCCATCTTTAAATTCCCAGTTTCTAGCATAGTGCCTTGCCCACTTAAGGCTGTTAACTGTTTAATGACTGAATATATGAAGCAATATTCTATTTAAGAAATTAACAAATTTCAAACACAGGAGACCACTCTTCCCATATCAAAAGCTTAAGGCTTATTAATAGAAGAAACAGATTGTAAGCAAATAATTATACAAATAAGGAACAAATTAGTTTTTTTGTATGAGGTTTAATGCAAATAATAATGGTGTTTTAGATCAGCTGCCAGTGATACCAAGGAAGGATAGAAAATGGAGGGCGAAAGAGAGGCCTAGAGTTTAAGAAATAAGGACCTGAAGGAGGCGGTTAAAGAATCTTTTGTCATATTTTTTCACACATCAAACCATTCTTTTCTAATGTTCCATAATCTATCTCTTCTGTAAATTTTGATTTTAAAAGCAAAAAAAGCCAAAAAAAATTCATATCCCCTTGGGTATTAAAAGTAAATAACATGAATTTCCTAAGTCTTAAAATGATTTCTGTTCACTAACAAGAACCCGCTATTATGATGTCATTAAAGCACCTGAGCACGGTCAAGGTGTCTACTAAAAAAGATGTCTTATATACAAACAAAAGATAAAAACAAAATCCTTCATCATAGTGACTGTTTCCAATCACTTTAGACTTTCTGAAATCCAAGCAAGTTGAACTTTGCTTTCAAACAGCAATAAGCTCAGCTATACTTCCTCTCTCATTTTAAGAGGTTAAATTTGTAACAAGTCTCCTAAATCATCTTGTGGAACACCAGACGTTCAGAACAATTGATACGGTATACTTAATAAAGGTGAAGGGGTTTCTAAATGCAGAAAATCTGTAAACCCTTCTTAGATTTGCTAAAATAGTATAATATGACATTAATATTTGAAATTTTTTATGAGAAATGCTAACATTGTATAACTCTGATAAAATAAGTAATGAATATAAATATTTCATATGAATTTTATTTGAGAAAGTAGAATTAATAAATTATCTCTTGTTTGACTATACAGCTATTTTAAAAGAAGATATTTTTAGGAGATTTTTAGTTCTTAACTGCTTTGTCATAGGCTAAATTTTTCAGTAAGAGACTTTTTTAAAATAAAAAACATTTTTTGTCTTCTTAATGTAGCACTGCAAATGAAAACTTTACCCTACTGGACTTCCCTGGTGGCGCAGTGGTTAAGAATCTGCATGCCAATGCAGGGGACACAGGTTCAATCCCTGGTCCGGGTAGATCCCACAGGCCACGGAGCAACTAAGCCCATGCGCCACAACTACTGAGCCTGCACTCTAGAGCCCGCAAGCCACAACTACTGAGTCTGCATGTCACAACCACTGAGTCTGCGTGCCACAACTACTGAAGCCCACACGCCTAGAGCCCATGCTCCGCAACAAGGGAAGCCACCACAATGAGAAGCACGCACACCACAACAAAGAGTAGCCCCCGCTCACCAGAGCTAGAGAAAGCCCGCGCGCACCAGCGGGCAACGCAGACCCAGCACAGCCAAAAATAAATAAATAAATAAATTTATTAATAAAACAAGCAACAACAAAAAAAACACAACTTTACCCTACTTAATTTAATTTAAAATAAATTTATTAATAAAATAAGCAACAACAACAAAAAAAACTTTACCCTACTTAATTTAATAGTTACCTAGTTGGCTAGTTTAGTAAGAGATTAATTTATAAACTCTTTAAGGAAACATCTTTCAAAGTGGGAAGATGCTTCTGCATATAAAAAATACAGCATTCTTTCTTCACCTCTTTGCCCATAAATCTAAGGAATTCTAGTACAAATGAAAATTCCTGGATTAATTATCTAAGAAATCTGAGTATCCCTGAAAAGGTGACAATAAATCAAACAAGTCTCCTTTTCCTTCTGTATTCCAGCATTACGACCAAGGCATCATTTAACTATTGCATAATAACTCATTTTAAGCTGCTCAAAGAGAATCACTAATTAAGGAACTGCTTCTATATGTACATCTATATCAGAGTACTATCTAAATCTTGCCTCTGTGTCTTATGAAGAAATGAATGGCACAGAGAAAAGCATCCAAAATGATGAAAGTATTAAAAAGTAGGGATCTGGAAGAGGGGCATTCATATAAGCCACTTAAGACCAGTTCAAATGCTCTCTTTTATTTTCCACTTTTAATATGAAGGTTTAGCAAATATTTCATTCTTTAAAAGCATCTCATTTTTTGACACCATTGATAGCCTTTCCACTTTTCTGTCTGTCAGGGCCTTTGATAGACATCCTTCCTCCTGGGGTGTATCCAGAGTCTGATCTACTGGTTGAGAACAGGAAGCTTCCTAAACCACTCTAACAATAAGCCTATGGAATATACATTTGGGATGACTCCTGGCCTAGAGATTTCTACTAGAATGGTAACTTTTAGACCTCTGGAAATTAAGAAATGTTATGAAATTTTCTCTCCACCCAAAAATGAAAAACAAATAATGCAAATGTCTTGAATGGTCAGAAGTACAGTGACCTAAAAATAGATAAATTCCTGAAATCCTTATCATTATATCACATTATAAATTTTCTAAATGGGCTGATACATTTAACAAGTAATAATGACATATTATACAATAATCTAACTTCTTTAGAAATGCATAGACTCATTCCATCTAACTTTTACAATCTCCTCATGAAGTGAGTAGGGCAGACATTACTGTAGCTACCTTAAAGATTGAAAAGCTAAGGCACAAAGAGGAAAATGACTTGCCCAAGGGAACAGAATAATACAAAATGGGATTGAGACTACCAAGGTCTTCTGACACCTTGCATAATTTTTTTTCTGCCAGAATTTATTAAATTGAGACAATTAATAGTTTCAGATTACAAGTCTCACTGATGCTTATTCAGAGCTTAACTCAGATAAGTCAATTTTTAAAGTTTTAAGCCTTCCATTAAGCAACTCAGAGAGCATCAGAATGTACAGACAATCTCTCAGGTGAAAAATGTTCAAAAAGAAACAAATAAATGGAAGTAAAATACCTTATACTGGTAATGGAACTGATTACACGAATAATTCATTTGGGGCAACTTTGTGTACACAAAAAAGTTTACTGTAGCATTGCCTAAAACTGTGAAGCATTGTAGACAAACTTAAATGTTCATTAGTGGGAAACATAAATAAAATATGGTGCATCCAGTTTAATGAAATATGATGCAGGTCTGAAAGTATGGAAGAAAGATGGCCATGACTTTTTGTTATATTTATTGGCAGAACATAGTCTATAAAATATTTACCCCCCCATACATTATATATTATGTACTACATATCACATATATATATCATAGCATATATTATACAGATACTCTCACATCCTGCATATTACATATTGATATCTAGATACAAATAGATGTATACACATATTTATTTATGAATACATAATATATTTATACCTGGAAAATATTTTTACCTATTTTTCCAGTATCTAGTTCTGGAAAAATAGGTACCAAATTGTTAACAGTAATCACCTCTGCAGAGTGGGATTATAGGAGGGCATGAGTGTAGGCAGATAACTTTTAGTTTCTGTTTCATATACTTCTACATTGTTTGAGGTTTGTGTAGTCAGCAAATGCTATCTTTAATATATTAGAAAAAATGTGAAGGGTTGGTATGAGCTGATTATATAAATAGGTTTAAATATGTTCTTTGAAAACAGAGCAAAAATAAATTATTAGTGAAAGAGTACTGTTTAAAAAGTTGTAGCTCTCCCTGCTTCTGCCCTTTGCACTGGCTGGAGTGGGGACACGGGAGCTGGAGAAGGTACCTAATGCCATGAGATAGAAGCCACGCTTTGTGGAAAGCAGTACAATAAATAAGAGAACAAGCCATGGACTTCATACCGCGGAGTTACCACAAGAGCAATGCTGTTGCATGAGTGAAAAATATTCTTTTTCCATGTTTAAGCTAGCATTATTTTGGCCTGTTACAGTATAGTTAAACCTAATAAAGTATCTGATTCACATGGTATTCCAACAGCATGACTTGTCCAGTTCTCATGGAAAACAGACATCTATCAATCATAGAGTTACAAGCAAGATATTATCTTAGCCTGTTTTATTAAATACTTTTTCTGCTTCCATACTTTCCTAACATTATGACTAAAGTTTGCCTTCTACTGGAGCTGTCTACAGTGAAGAGCACGTTTACTGGGCAATAGAGTTGTTCAGTATCATTAACAGTTACATCTATTCAAATAAAACAACATATTGCTCCTCTGGGCTTATACTTCAGTTTGATGACCTTAGTTAGTGTGAGTTTAATACTAAGATGAGATTCCATGTTTGCTGTGGCAACAAAAATATGAACCTAGAATTCTGAGGGTTAGGCTACAAATTCATAAGGTTACATCACATTTTGAGGTCTCTGGTCTGAAAACACCCTGTCACTAGCCAATTTGACACTTCTATGTTATCAAGAACGAGAATCATGTCAAAAAGAAAATACTGAGCTGAATGAGTTTATATTTTAATTGAATGGCATTTTAATGTTCTTAACTGTTAAAAAGCAAACAGGATGGATTAAAAGATTAGATATAGTTTTAGTCTAATGAAATCTGAGGAATTTATCAAAGAAAGGGCTTTTGCTCTTTTTGTTTGCTTGTATGTGTGTGTTTTGGTGGTGGTAGTGTGTGGGGTGGGGCGGGGGGAGAATGGATCAAACATTGGTTACTAATATAGCACAGTTATCACCTCACAGAGTTATACTGCTTAAAATTAATTATGTCTCTATGTTTTATAAACAATAAGGCACAATATAAGCTATCATTTTTATACTAAGTTATGACACTTTGTCACAATAAGGACATATACATCTCTCTTTTCTCAGTGATGAATACTGTATTGTAAGCTATTATAAACTCCATTTTTAGCAAAAAACAAAAACAAAAACAACACTATTTTATTGACCTAGAAACAGTTGTTCCATGAGAACTGGAGGGTGGCTGTCACCATATAATTGTGCAATGTTATATACTTTTTCTGCACTCAGTTCTCTTTACTTTTTAATCATTTCGTATTTTTATGTCACCAATCTGAGAATTTAAATGATTGGCTGTTTAGGTACAAAGTTCTTCTTTACAAAAATAAATATTTATAAAGCTCTAAACTAAGTCAGGTTTGCCCAACGTCATTGGTTTCTAAGATTTGGGGAGGGGAGGTAAGCGGAAGAGCTGGGCACAATAATTCTAACACACACAAACACAGAAGCCTGAAGATGTGATTATATCTTCTTTTCTCTGCTTATTTACAAAGAACCTACAGTATGTGATCCTGACAACACATGTTTCCTATTTTGTCAGTTCAATAAAAGCATACCATGTCAATGGTTTTTAGCTTGTGATTTGGTGATTGTTTCAGCGCTGACTGACCTGTATGTCAGCTGACACAGCTGACATAGTTAAATCAGAAATTAGCATGCAGTCTCCTAAAAATGCCAGACACATGGACCCTCTGCACCAGAGAGATATAATGAAACCCACATGATACCCCCATTAAACAATGAAACATGTGACATTAACTAAAAACAGGAACACATCAGCAAATGTGCCTGAGGAAGTTTATGGTATTTAACTCCTAAACATTAATTTTATCGTGGTATATGAGGAACTAATTAACTGAGAGTTTCCTTTTTTATTGGAAGCGGAAATACTGTTCAGAAAACTGATGAAGAGTAAGTACAGCATATTTTAAGTTTATTCAGCTTGGCTCATCGACTTCTATTTATTTAAGCTAATCTCAGAAGGCAATTAAATGTTTCAATCAGTAACTTTATATGGCTATTTTATTTAGCACATTTCTGAAAAATTAATCAATGTGTTAAAATGCAGAATGAGTACGTGAATGTATTTCTAGCTTCATATAGCCAAAACAATGACTAAATACATTTTCAAAAAAATCACATCATCTTTTCCAACATGATCTCTAATAGACAAGTGTAAAATGATAATAAAAAAGTTAAAAACTTGGTGATTATAATTAAAATAGTTAAGAGACAAATGTTTCCATCAGCACTAAAATACTTTTCTCTAAAAAACTGTATTTTCCTAGTCAGAGGAAGTCTCATTTAGGTGTGGCAGAATGAATTTGATCCTATATAGCATGAGTCCCCAACCCCCAGTCCGCGGAACCAGGCCGCACAGCAGGAGGTGAGCGAGCAAAGCTTCACCTGCCGCTCTCCATCGCTCGCATTTCAGTCTGAACCATCGCTGGCCTTACCACCTGAACCCCGCCGCTCGCCCACCGGTTGGTCCGTGGAAAAATTGTCTTCCGTGAAACCGGTCCCTGGTGCCAAAAAGGTTGGAGACCGCTGCTATATAGGACATGAAATGTAATTAATTGCTGGGTGTGGTTCTAATATAATCTTTTTTTTTCCTTTGGTGAGGGGAGACACAGGATGTATGTTTTGCTGGTATTATACTCAGTATCCATCATTTATAAGTAACTTAATAAGACAGACACGATGGTAGGTACTGCTTCATATAAAATCCTATTTAATCTCTGTAACAATTCAGTAAAATGAGTGTTATTAATCCCTTTTGTAGGTCAGGAAACTGAATCTCAACAACTTGCACAAGGACAATTAAAGTAGCAAAATGAGGCAAATCAATTGCTTATCTGAATATTATACATATCCCTGTAAGTGCAAGATAAATTTTGTTATAATATTCTGTTCCGTGGTTGTAACATGATAGATCAACAACCATAACTTCCAAGTAAAAAGGTTGTAACATTTAAAAAATGAATATATAATATACGAAGCCACAAGTTCCTAAATGTCTTGGATTCAGGCACCATCAGTGGCTCAATAATTCTTTCCTGACACTCCTAAGACTAAAGAAAGGTCCAACTGCTCCATTTTATTAAGTAATATGTTTCAAACAACTCAGGTAATTTATGTAGTGTCTGAGAGATGTCTCTGTATTTTCCTTGAAATTTTAAAATATCCTGTGTGCCCCTGTGAATTAGCTTCAGCACCCTGGTACCTTAGCACAGTTTGGGAACTACAGTCCATTAGTTTGGGAACTATAGCCCATCTCTAGGGAAAGATACTGTATCTGTAGCTATGTGACACATTCAATTTGACACTTTGGGCCAAACTATCAAGCCAACTCTTTTACAACTGTTTCCTACTATATACAGAAAATGGGTTATTTTATTGGATTTTGACTTCCTGTAGTTTTTTTAAATTTCCACATAAAATGTCTTCCTGTCAAAAATTTCTGAAGCATCTATTAGAATTACGTGGCTAGAAATTTTACACCCAAACAAAAAGGAGAGAGGCAGAGGACTATAGTCATTAGTAAAAAGAGAAGCACCTATTCCTTTCCTTTCTGCCTATAAAATATGTGCTCTGAAGGAACAGCACTTAACCTGAGTGGGGGGCTGGGGTGTAAGGAAGCTGCGTGTTGTGGAAAGAGAACTGAAAGTTGGGGTCAGAGAAATTGGTATTGACGAAACTCATGACCTTCAATCACCTTACCTCAAAGGTCCCTCTCACGTCTAAAATGTTGGGCTAGGGGCTTCCCTGGTGGCCCAGTGGTTAAGAATCCGCCTGCCAATGCAGGGGACACGGGTTTGATCCCTGGTCTGGGAAGATCCCACATGCCGCGGAGCAACTAAGCCCGTGTGCCACAACTACCGAGCCTGCGCTCTAGTGCCTGTGAACCACAACTACTGAAGCCCACACACCTAGAGCCCGTGCTTCGCAACAAGAGAAGCCATCACACACCACAATGAAGAGTAGCCCCTCCCCCCCGCTCACTGCAACTAGAGAAAGCCCGCATGCAGCAATGAAGATCCAACACAGCCAAAAATGAATAAATAAATACATTAAATAAATAAATCTATAAAAAAGAACTTGCTGTATAAAAATAAATAAATAAAATAAAATTTTTTTTTTAAATAAATAAAATGTTGGGCTAAAACCAGCATACATATTCAAATTCATTTTGAATTTTGGTAGATTTTTTTCTATGATGAGCCAGCACAAAACTCTTCCTGCCAACCTAAAACTGTTCTTCAGGTGTCAAAGATGTGTACATTTTATTTCAAAAATATCCACCTGGGACTTCCCTGGTGGCACAGTGGTTAAGAATCCACCTGCCAATGCAGGGGACACGGGTTCAATCCCTGGTCCGGGAAGATCCCACGTGCTGTGGAGCAGCTAAGCCCGTGCACTACAACTACTGAGCCTGTGCTCTAGAGCCCGTGCTTGGCAACAAGAGAATGAGAAGCCCGCGCACCACAACGAAGAGTAGCCCCTGCTCACCCCAACTAGAGGAAACCCACGCACAGCAACAAAGACCCAACGCAGCCTAAATAAATAAATAAAAATTAAAAAAAAAAATCTACCTGATACAAGCTTTGCAGTTCACAGGTTCAAGTCTTTGGCTAAGAGCTTAGGACTCCACTCAGATTTTCCAGCAGAAGCAAATGGACTGTGTCCTTGGACTCTTCAACCATCCGGAGTATACGTGAACCAACTCATTTGTACATACATTCAGTTTATAATTCAGAATTGGAACTAGCATTTATTTATTTATTTTTAATTTTGGCCTAGCCATGTGGCTTGCGGGATCTCAGTTCCCTAACCAGGGATTGATCCCGGGCCACAGCAGTGAAAGTACCAAATCCTAACCACTAGACCACCAGGGAACTCCCAGGATTTTAGTTATTTAGTTTTTCAAATTTATTTCAAGGACTTCAATGATTGTTTTCTGATTAAAATGAGCTAGTACCCATAAACATAATTTAAAATTTGGATTTTTAATTACTACAATATAAAATCTGGGGTGTGTTTAACATGTAGCAACTGAATTGACAATTTTCACAGAACTGGTAAGTTAAAAATACAGATTACTTCATTATTTTTTTTCCCTGAATGTTAAACCAGTGTTTTTACATAACTTTTTTCAAGTTATTATACATATTTAAAGCACTCCATTTAATAATACACCATTATTTTTACCTCCTTAGAAGTCTGGAAGTATTTTTAGACTTTAAAAAAGAAGTAAGAAAGGCAATAACTAGATATAGATTCATGAAGAAGTGTGGTTTCATGCTTGATTTCACTAACAGCAAACACCAAAACAGAACTGAAATTCTGATAATATATCAATGTTTGTAAAGTGACCTACATATTCATAGATAAGAGTGGACTACAACATTCTCTAAAGCTTCCTTTCTATCTAGCCAGTTTGCTCTGAAGTCTCTGGCTGTGCTATTAATTTATTCTTATATTGTTTAATGACACGCTTTCTAGCAGTTAAGAGAAATTCCAGCAACTACATTCTGTAGGTGTCCATTCCACACCGTGTTTCTACCATCATATTTCTTAAAGGGAAAATACCTTTATTTCCAACTAGAAGTTTCTTTTTTGGAAAAGAAGCTTGATGATGTTTGATGATGATGGTTAGGTTACCCAACTGGTGTTTTTATTTTTTCCCCATTGATAACATTTTAACTTTCATGTGTAGTTTCAAAGATTTTAATTTTATTTATCAAAACACATAGTCTAAACAGAAAAATTTATCATCAATACTCTCTTGAATGGATTGATGAAAAGCATTTGAGAGTATTTGATACCAAAAAATAGTATACCTTTCATATTTACTTGAAACTCAAATCAAGATGGATTAGTCAGTGTCGCTTTCATTGAGAACTCCGTGATATTACTCAAATTAAAACAAATGACAGCCAGAGCAGTGACCTATGATTGACAATTATGGGGGGAATAAAATAGCAAGTCCCACTGAAGAGAGAAGACGGCAAGATTTCTTTCCCTACCTCGATTCCTTTCCTGCAACATGATTATGGAGGAAATAAGTAGCCTGGAGTATGTATCGCTCCCACCCAGCTCCTCATTCAAACTGACAGTGTGAGAGTGTCAACAAGGGTGGCACTCTCTTTTACTACTGGCTTTTTCTTCGTTTTAGAGTTTGGCATGATGCTTCTTTCAAGCTTTCCAGCAGCTGTAGAAGGCTTTATTCTATTTTACTTCCAGGATACAAAAGAAGTGGTATCACTTATAACTTTAAGCACTGAAGGTATGAATATCAAATGGTTAATATATTAACAACTTTAGGAAGGGAAAGATTTCTCCACGCCACGTTACGTTAACACTGAACAAATTTGCTATGCCAGCTCTGTCAAATGGGAGTGAGGCAGAGGTGTTCTTGACCTTTTCCAGCCCCCCAGTTATGCTATTGTTCATACTCAATGTGATTTTCTCTTCAGCACAATATTCGCTAATGGGACTTATGTCTACAGTTGCTTAAAAAATTTCTTTTTCAAAACCAGAACTAGTCTATATGTACATATTGCAGGTGCAGTCTGAGGCAACTGATGATTTTTAAAAGTGTCATTTTTTTTTTCATTTTAGTAACCAAGGCTATGAAAAACATATTGGCAACATACATTTAATGTGAATAGTAATTCCTTAGGTAAAGGGAAACAAAAAAATCTTTTGTAATTAAAAACTCAGAAATCAATGTAGCAATAGAATTTTAAATTCTCTTCTTAAAATTTAAATTATTTTTAGAATTTAAATATTTAGGATATAAATATAGTCCTTAGTTATACAAAGAAGTTGGTGTTTCTGGATGAATCAATCTACAAAGACAGTATTATGCAACAAATAATATTAAATAAATACATTAAGGATCCAGAGTGAGAACACCATCTTAAAACACAGGAAACCTAAGTCAAGAGAAAGATGTGCAAAAGCCATGTTTAAAACTGCAAAGAGCAAAGTGCTTACAAGTATGAATTTTTATACTCCTCAGTTCAGTTCACTTTTACCTAGACCCCATGGTTGCAATCTACTCACTCACATGGCTTTAAAGTATTACATCCCATTTCTTCACTGCTGTATAAAGAAAGTTTAAAATCTAGGAATAAATGTTAAATATGAAAATTCAAAACATCATTTAACAGGAAGCAGATCTGATTCCTAGTAATGTTCAGAAGAATTTCTCAAATGCAATAAGTGTTGGAGCATAGCAAGATGCTAATGTGACAATTTATTAACATAAAATGAACCAAAGTCTACTGGTATTTACAAAATAATATTCTATATAAATATCTAAAATGATAATACTTTGCTAATTGTTTTCAATGGTATTCTACTTTGATCAATGAAAATATTTCAATTATTAGATTGTTTCCAAAACTCACAGTGTACAATTTTGATTTTCCTTAAAAAAGTCATAAAATCACAGGCAAGTAAAGTTGATAAGCAATATAAACAGTTATCTCAATATAACCCATCACTTAGTGTAAAAATGCCCTTGTGTTGTTTGTAATGAATGTTCAATCATTTATTCATTCATTCAACAAATAGTTGAAATTGTACTAAAAGTGTAGATATAACAATACGTGAGACAGAATGAGCACTGGCCCTCATAGAGTTTACAATTAAAGTGAAAGGAAATACACAGGACCCAAAGGAACCTGGAGAAAGGGATCTAACTAGATTAGGCCAGCTTTCCCTGTCTGAGCTGCAAGAGGTTCAGAAAACCAAGGAGAGTGAACACAGACAATTCAAGTCCAAAGTCAAGAAAGAGTATGGTTCAGTCTAAGAACTAAAAGAAGCCTAATGAGAAATTAGGCTGTAAATGTAGGGAGGAGACGGATAATGGAAGGCCAACTGATTCACATTAGGAAACTTGGATTTATCTTAAAGGGCAATGGAAAGCTATTAAAATGCCTATTCCTGTCTTACCTACATAAAAATAAATTGAACCCGAAAATTATATTCATAATTTAAGAATACACTGGAAATGAAAGTTATGAAACAAAATTATAAAAAGCAAATATTGGCTTCAGACGCATAGAAATAATCTAAGCTCTTGAATACAACATAAATCCTTTTCTACACTTTCTGTGTGTTTCCTCTTTAAAATAAAAATGCTATATGGGTGATCTCATTTCTTGGTGTGGCAGGAATATTAAATTGCCTAAAGCCATGCCCTCCACGCACGCCCAAGTGAAAAATCAGTGGTACTTACTACATCCAGCCTTATAGCTGAAGCCTGGAGGAAGGAGGAATCCTTGCTGGGCAGCTGCAGCCAGTGTCCGTTGATCGGGAGGGAATACAGGAATCATTAATGGCGGCAGTTGACCTTGAACCTGCTGAACGTATTAGAGTGAATCAAAGAGAAGAAGTTTTGATATTCCATGCTTCCCATCCTCCCACCCTTGTGATATAAGAAAAAATTATTCAATTCAATATACTGGCATAGAAGCCTGCTAGAACCCTGGATGTGAGGCTATGTCTTAGGACTACTTTAGACAGGAGAATCAGAATACTGAAAACTTTAACTGGAAGGTGTTATCAAGTTCACTTTCTACCCTGGTGAATAATTTCCCTACATGACGATATCCTTTACAGTGATGAAGCATCAATACTTCACACTACAAGTCTTTTCTTACTGCATTAATATAATGATTAAAAAAGTATCCCTTAGGTTGAACTAAAATCTCCTTCTGTAAATCCCACCTGTTAGGACTAATTCTACCTTCTAAAACAAAATTAAACTGGCACCATTTTATATATGAACAGCTCTTCATTACTTGAAGATAATTCTCATGTTCATGCATAATACTAAGGTGTTTTTTTTTTTAGTTCTTGAATAAAAGAGCTGAAAGAAAGCTTAGAGAGTAATAAAGACTTTCCCCATTCTTTATAGAAGAGGTAACTGAGGCCGAAAGAAAACTGACTTGCCTGTGGCCATGGAATGGGGGAGTCAAAACTATGTCTATGATCTAGTCCCTTGGATCTTTTGAATTCATCTATCCTATTTGAGGCAATTGAACCACTCGTCAAACCACACGGCCTCTCTTTTGGTTGCCATCTTTAGAATACACCTTAATTTTCTGGTGTCACTCTCAGGATGTAGGGTTCACATCAGTAAATAAATAATCTAATACAATGGAATCACTATTTTCTTTTAATTGAACAGTAATTTCTAGAAATATAAACTAATGCAGTCATTTCTGCAACTTTGTCACATTGTTACTAATGCAGAGGTTGTCATTTACTAAAATGCCTAGGATTTTTTTCCAAATATTTAAGCAAGATTTCTCTGGTGGACATGGTTATTGGTTAGTGTTTGTCAGAGGACATACGAATGAGAATTTAGGATCCTGCCAAAGATCACATCTGACACTTTATTTTCCTTTACTATTTCTTCCTCACATTAAGTCAGTTATTTGGAAAATAAACAAATAAATATTTCATGAACACATACTGTGTATAAGAAAATGAGCTAGGTAGTACAGACATAATAGTAAACAAAACAAACAAGATCTTATGCCCATGGAGCTTACATTACAGTGGCGATAATGGTTAAAAGTAAAACAAACACATGTACAAACAAACAAACAAACAAACAAACAATTCAGTCGCTAACCTTAACAGCAACTCTGAAATATCTCCGGACTTGTTTTCCCTTTCTCTCACTGGCATTCACATTCTTAGACACATGATTCTGATAATTCTCATAATTTCTCATTTTAAAGGTCCACCTTCACTTTCTCCACCGTTTCATCTTTCATAGTAAACCTCTGAGGTATTTCTGAGATTTTGGTGTGTGCGTGTGTGTGCATGCGTGCGCACGCGCACGTGTTGAGGGGGCAGAGGAGGGGATGAGAGAGAGAGAGAAGGAGGAAGGGTGAGGGGAGAGAAAGAGAGACAGAGAGACAGCCAGACAGCCAGCCAGGCAAACAGAGAAACAAGCACTGTAAGAATGAGGAATCTGTTTTCAGAAATGACTCCAAATTGCAAAGTATTTCTCTTAACCAAAAGGATTTTAAACCTATCACTGCCACCAGAGTGAAAGTAAAAGTGAACAACACAACCAGGAAAACAAAAAGAGAATGTTTTAAGGTTAGAACTGAAGGTTAAAAAACTTATATCACTACAGCCCACATTTTCTGAACATACTGGAGAAAAGATAAACTTTATGTAGACACCAATGGAAAACAACTGACTGAAGTCTCAAAAATTAGAAAGTGCATATCGAGCAAGTATGTAGGAAGAAGTGGCCTGAAACAAGAGGGAGATGTTTGAAGGCAAAACAGCACGGGCGCTAGTTCTGTGTAAGAAGAGGACGCTGACCAGAATAACAAGCAAAGCAAGAAACAACAAACTAGCCACGCTGGCTAAGGGTTATCACTAGCTACTATGTATCCTTTACATTTCATCGTAAGTTATTATATTTTATATAGTGCATCTCCTCCTTTCTAAGACACCATTGGTTATACAATGTGTAAGATGGTTATAAATTTAATAAGAGCACTTTAGAGGGAAGAAGAAAGGAATTTCAAATGAAACACATACAAGGGTTGTAAGAGTCATCCAAACTTCAGAGACCTTAAAATTTGGGAAAAATAACTTCTACAATTGCAGAAACAATAGCTTCTTATTTTAGTGCAGTAGTTCTTAAACTTGAAGCTATATTTTAGAATCACCTGGCAAGCTCTGAAAAACTCTCAATGCCCAGACTGTTTCCTAGACAACGGGGGTGAATTAAATCTGAATCAACAGGGGTGGGACCCAGCCATCAGCATTTTTTAACGTTCCCCTGATGATTCCAATGTGCATCCAGGTTTGAGAAGAGCTGTCTTAAAGAATGCTGAAGTCACTGTCAACAAATCTTTTTGTCTTCTTCATATTTTGCCTTGAGTTACAAAGGACTTTCAGGTATATAAGTAGTTGAAGGGAGACTCTGCCTATTACAGGTCTGGTGCTCACAGGACATTAAACTATATTCCTCATAGAGTTCCTTCTAAATGAGTCTTGTATCTGTATTTCACCTGCTCCTCTTCTGAAAAGCTTTTGATGGTTGCTTTTACTTAGAGAATAATGACCCAATCCCTTCACATGGTATTCAGGATTCTTCACAATTTGTTCCTAGTTCATCTTTCCAGGTATTTCTGCTGCCCTCCTTCAGATATTCTGTACTTCTGCCTCAATGGGTCATGAAGGGTTCCTTGCATACTAGGTGTTTTTCCACGCTCGAACAGGCTCAAAAGTATCTTCTCCTCTGTTTTTAGTAATTTCTCTTTTTCTTTTCTTCTTGGCGAAATTCTACTTATTTTTCAAAGGCTTCTGAGACCCACATAATGTCTTGGCCTGTGAAGCACTTCTTTCTTATGGTGCCAATTTTCAGGCAGAAAGAACTGTTACTTCTTTGACCTCATAAAGCTAACACAATACTTACTGTATTGAATAATAGTTACTTGTATAAGTTGAGCCTCCCTTATGACCTATGAACTTATTTAGGAAAGAGGCTGTAACTTATTTATTATTGTAACTCTAGAGCTTACAGCAGCAGCTGAAATTATTATATGAATTGATAATTCATAAATAAAGAAGAACAATGTATTATATAGTCCTGTCTGTAATTATGTCTTTGTGCCCCACCTCCAAATGTCCACAAAAGGCCTGTGGAAAACGAAGTTCTTTAACGACCAGGAAGGAATTCAATTTCACTGGAGAAAAATGGCAGCATGAAATACCAGCTGCTTTGTGCTCCTATTCTTAATGTATAGATAAAAGGTCATATACATCATGATAAATCCATGATTCTTAGAATTATGCATGCATGAAGAAATAGAAAAGTAATACAGAAATACTGGAAATTTATTACATACTTCTGTAATGGACAGATATGCCTGCCTATCATGTTCTAATAACATGATGTTTTAATTATAAAAGCTTTGCTTTTACAGTACTCTATCATTACTATTTTCTTTTTTCAAACATTTTCCAGCTTTATTTACATTTATTTTTCCACGATAATTTTAGGACATGGAATTTCTCTTTGAATTCATTAACCTAATGGCTTGATGGCCAATAACAGGTTATATCTTTTATTCAAATCTTCTTTTGCTTCATATACTTATTGTAGTTTTCTTGGTAATTTTATTTGTAAGGTTTTTAAAAAATACTTTTCTTGCTGTCGTAAAGTTAATGTGTTCTTGTTATATTATTTAACTGGTTGTTGCAGGTACATAAGTCTATCTACTTGTGTGTGACAGCTTTTACCCAGGTAATTCATTCATACTCTAATAATTTATAATAATTTTTCAGGTAAAAAATTTAGTATTTTAAGAATAAATTGCAATAAATTCTGGGGCTTTAAAAAATCTGTGTATTTTATTATGATTATTAAAAAACATTTTGCTTTAGTTATTTAAAAAAATTTTTTTTTAATTTATTTTTGGCTGAATTAGGTCTTTGTTGCTGCACGCAGGTTTTCTTTACTTGCGTTGAGCAGGGACTACTCTTCGTTGCAGTGCATGGGCTTCTTATTGTGGTGGCTTCTCTTGTTGCGGAGCACAGGCTCTAGACACATGGGCTTCAGTAGTTGTGGCATGGGCTCGGTAGTTGTGGCACGCAGGCTCTACAGCACAGGCTCAGTAGCAGTGGCACATGGGCTTGGTTACTCCGCAGAATGTGGGATCTTCACGGACCAGGGCTTGAACCCATGTCCCCCACATTGGCAGGTGGATTCTTAACCACTGCGCCACCAGGGAAGCCCCTGCTTTAATACTGTAACTTGTTTTAGTGTCTGAATTTTCCAAGATCCACAAATGTAGAATTACACTTTTAAGGCTGAGGGAGCCTAGAGATTATCTGGCATAACACAATCATTGTGCTGATAAAGAAATGAGACTTAGCTTGGCCGTATAAATTGTTCAAGATCCCACATTTAGCTAAGAGCAAAGTTAACATTGAAACTACATCTCCTAACAATCTAGTACTCTTTTCCAACACTTGGGAAAAATTGGGGGTGGGGAGCACGAGGAATTACAAGGGAGAGGAAGAACTAAAATGAAAAATAAGCCTAATTTCATAGTCCCAATGATGTGTTTATTTTAGAATAGCATAGGAAAAATTACAGAGCATTGTAGTAATATTCAGAATAAAGTAAACAGTAAAATATATACAAAATGTGTGGTTAATTCATCTATGCAACTAAAAACACATTTCAAAAACAGTTGATCCTCATTATTTGCAGATTCTGTATTTGCCAATTTGCCTACTCAATAAGATTTACTTGTATTCTTCCCAAATTTACTTGTACTAGAGCTTTTGTGGTCACTCACAGACCTGTGCAAAGTAGCAAGAAATTTTGGTGATTTTTGCTGTTTAAAATGCACATAGAATCAATAATAAATATTAATAAGGTGTCTTTAAACAGAAACACACATAAAACAAGGCTATGTATTGATCAGTTGATGAAAATAGTGTGACCAAAGCTCTCAGGAACCTAACTTTGTGTTTCGTCCAGGAGCAAAATCGTTCAGTATTTGATAATTCAGTGTTCATGGCAACTTTATAGGACATAACTAGCACAAATAATGAGCACCAACTGTATTACTGCTGTATCTTAAGTAATTTTTAGTTCCTTGATGCTGAAAATTAGCCCACCTTTGGGAGAAAAGGACATATCACATCAAAACAGTATAATGTTTCCTGGATAAATTCTAAAACAAATTTGTTATAATGTTATATTTCATTCTCATATTTGCCAGTGTTGACCATTTCCAAATCCTATTCACTGTTAACTTCACTTATTTTCTTTTACCTAATGGATGAATTCCCTTAAAGCTCCTAATTAAGGTTTAAAATGTGTGACATTTGTAATTAAGTTTCAACAAAATACTTTTGTCACAAAATTTTGGTCTTTTTAATGGGGGCATGTTATTCACAAGTTTGAATAACTCACAACAAATTTAAGATGCTACTTCCTACACTTTTTAAACTTTAAGATAGAATATTATGTTTTAACACTTTTTATAATTCTACCACATAGATAGTACATGTAATCTTGCCCTCTAAAATTTTATGAATCCAACACAATTATCCAACACACATTATCACACTTGTAAAAGAACAAGTAAATACTTATCAATTATTCATAGTTAAATATTTTATATTTTATGTAAATATTCTATTCAAAACCCTTCAGTGGTTCCCTGAAACTATTTAATATATCAAGTAGATATTTAAGATTATTAATTTAGCTTCCAGTCCCATGGGTCTGTTTATTATTCATTCAATCAACATTTTTACTAACTAGAATGTATACTTTTTTGGTAACCAGGAATACAAAGATGAATTCACATACAATGCCTGCTCTCCAGAAGCTCTAAGTCTGGTCGGACAAATGGATAGATAATTAGAATACACTGCCATTAGTTCAACAATAGACACTTGTATGGGATACTATGGAAGCACAAACGAGAGACTCCTAACACAGCCAGAAGAAGTCAAGGCAGGTCTCACAGAGATAGGTCCAGCAGGTGTAGGGTCTGAATGGATAAGTAGGAGTTAGCCAGGCAAAGAGGTGGGAGTGTGAAAAAAGAATTCCAAGCAGATGGGAGAAAAAATGAGCAAATTATCAGGGACAAGAAAAAAATATCATGTGAGGGGGAAACCACCAAGCAGTGTAGAACAGCAAAAAATGTAAGTGAGAACCAGTGTTAGAAAGTCTGCCTGAATCAGTCTGTGTTTCACTGTAAGACACTTGAGATTCCCCCTGTAGGCTCTGGGGACCATTTAAGTAGGTTAGGTGGTATACTCTGGTGGGCATAGGGAGAAAAGATTTGAGAGGCAAAGCGTGGAGACTAGGTACATGTTGATGTTGGGGGAGGCTATAAATGTGTGGGTATATGAGAAATCTCTGTACCTAAAAAAAAAAAGAAATTTTTACGTAAGAAAAGGAGAAGAGGACAGAGTCACGATAACTTTCAGGTGTCTAGTTTATATAACTATTTATACTGGTATGAAACAACAACAAAAAAACATACAGGGGTAGTGACAGATTTCATGGAAGGATATGAATATGGTTCTGAACACATGTGTTTGAGGTACCTAAATAATGTTCCATGGGAGATACCTTACTAGCAGACTGATACTGCAGCCTAAAGCTAGTGAAGAGATTTTTAGAGGCTATGGTTTGGGGGATCACTTGTTGATGAGAGTGAACTAGATAATCTAAAGAGGGTTTGAAGGATAAAGAGAAGACAGCTTACAATCATCTGGGTCGCAAAAATAATTCAACAAAGGGCAGAGGAAGAGGGGTCTTAAGAGCGGAGAGGTAAGATAAGAATAAAGAAAATCTTGAGTACAGTATCACAAAAACCAATGGAATATCAAGGTTGAGGTAGTGCCTAATAGTGAAAAGTGTAGCAGAAAGAGTATTTTAGAGACAAAAATAATATCTTCTGGAATAGTTTATTAGAAGATGGTGATGAATCTAACAGCAACAAATCCACTAGAATGGATATTCTGAAAGGTTGAGCATATTCCAAAAGGTTGAGCACTGAATGACAGGCAAGAAAAAGGGGATGGCAAATGTAGAAGATTCTTCAGAGAAGGCTGGGTGAGGCATTAGGAGAGACATTTGATGGCAGCTGCGTAGGGATGCACAGATTTTATTTAAGTAGCAGAGTTTTAGGTAGCAGCACATTTACTGGCTGGAAGGAGCAAATGGAAATTGAGAATTTGAAATGTAGGAAAGAGCAATTAACTGGTGGACCAAAATTGCAGAGGAGGCTGAAAGGCAAGGCGGAGGTGTGGGGATTCGCTTCGACTGGGAATGGCATCTCATTCTCTGGGACCTGACGAATGAAGCTATACAAGTGGCTATAAGCCGATAATGTTCTACCGGTAAGGAAATGAGAAGGTAAGGAAAATCAGTTCCGATGGAAGAAGTTTTCTCAATGTTGAAGGTAAAATCATATGCTGAAAATGAGAGATGCTGGGATTGAGTAAGGGAGTTCAGCAAAGGTACGTAAGTTTTGGATGGTTACTGTGAGAAATGAAAAAGAAAGTAACCACAGATGATTAAAAGGGGTGATGGAAAAGTCTAAGGCCTGAGAAGAGACCACATGAATTATGATGCTGTCAGTCTTCCCTTTTCTGTGATTTTTCTGAGTTTCTGGTCACAGATTGGGGAAAGTCAGGGAATTAGGGGGGCTTCAGCAAGGATAGGTTATGAGGAAATCAAAGTTGCTTTTGAACGACAATGGGCTTTAGACTTTACCCCAGGAAGAGAGGTCTGGAAGGCATTACTTGACTGGGAAAAATACAGGAATTGGAAAAGTAGAGGGACTACTCCGTGATACCAAGGAGCAGTTTGTGTGACAGCTCAAAAAACAGGAAGTTATGGTAGAAGACCTGTTCAAACTACATACACAAATCTTAAAATGAAAGGCAGCTATATGATTTAAGTCAGCACGATTACAAATAAAATGTAAAATCTGAAACTTTTCAAATGTTCCTCAAGAATTGAGTCCGATGAGTACCATAGTATTCAAGCACACATGGTATTTAGGGATCAATTCACCTCCAACTGAAATTCAGCCACCTTTGGTGGGAAGCATAGAAGCTGTTTAGAAGCACACAGAGACACTACACAGCAGTTTTTGAGAAAATGGAAAATATAATATTCCAAATGAGATTACAAGAGGGGTTTAGGTAGGCAGGATATAATTACCCAAACTGGAGTAACCAGGATTACAAAGCTGACTTTCCACCATTAGCAAGAAGAGGCATGGGATCGTCAATGACCACTAATAGTCCGTGTTTTCTCATTTCACATAATAGAAAGTCGATTTGTAAGCTTATCCTACCCAATGCAATGGTATTTAGAAAATGAAAAAAAAAAAAAAACCCTACACTAAAATTTAGAATAAAGGAGCCAATTTATCTTCCAATTAATCTACTTGGAAGACTAAAGACAATCTCATTGAGTGATACAGAAACATAAAAACACTGCTCAAATTGCAATCCCTGCCTCTCACTTGCCAACAGTCACACTGAAGTTGTATCACCTCTAATTTCATTTGATTCAAGACAAAGACAAAGTAGTCATATTCTTTTAGAACAAAAATGAACAGCCATGTGGATTTTTTTACATAGTAGTCTTCTTCGGCAAAAAGCCACAGAACTTTTTTTAAAAATCGTTTCCAAGGATGAAAATGACTTTGCCAAGCAAAGTGGCTTCAAAACAGGCCTCAAAAATACTAATAGAAAGACAGATGGTTCTACTAAGAGCTTGGCTGCCAAAAAAAAAAAAAAGTAGAAAAAAAAAGAGTGATGCTATTGAAGCTGACTGCAAAGTTATCTGATGACTACAAATACTTTTGTCCCAATGCAAGTGCTAACTCTGCCTCTAGGGCTGATACAGCCAAAATACTGACTTCCCCACATCCGATCCCCCTATATCCCCACCCCTCCTAAATAAAACCTGTCAGTGCCAAGCCCCACAAAACAGCGCAAGCATGCGCTTGATTCTGACTGACTGTTCTGCAGAAGCAAAATATTGCA